>NC_051847.1:149260803-149896339 GCF_002237135.1 Teleopsis dalmanni
ACCCACTGGACTAATATAATTATAATACAACATTAGCTAAAATATAATTATGAATGCAATCCTTTACTATTTCAATGGCCATTATTTCAAGTACCTATATGAAATATGCAATATCTTTATCGTAGTAAAAAACTGAACTTAAATAATTTTTGAACAGTATCATTTATTTTATTATATATTATTTTTATTTTATTTTTTTAGCCTTTTTAAATAACATTTGAAATTCTTATTTTAATTTTCACATATCCATTTTAAATATTATTTTACTTTATAATTTTATGTATAACACGCTTTAAATTCTTTCATTACACTATTTTATTCAATTTGTATAGATACACATTTACAATTTTTAATTAAACTTTATTGTTTTTAATTTAAAATTAAGAAATTCTCAATAATTTCATTTATTTTATGGTTAAAATTGATAACGAAAAATGCGTCCTTTCCATTTAATATAACAATTTTCAGGTGTCTATTTGTGATGTTGCCAGCATTAAATGCCACATAATTTTTTTATTGAAACAATTATTTTTATAATTAAATTTAGAAGTAAATTCTTTTTTCTTTTATACTTATATGCTTAATCGAATTTATTGTTTTCTGCTTATCATTTAATACCTCAATTTCTTGAAGTTAATTTTTTTAATAAATTCATTTTTTTGAAGAATATTTCTTTAATATGTGTTTATTTTTATTTAACAAAAACTAAACAAAAAATATTTATTTGTGCATTATTTGTGTATTTATTTATTTCTTAATATTACTGAGTCTTCTTTAATTTAGTTTTTTGTCTTCAAATGTTTACATTTCAAAAAAACAAAGCGGAGATCCTTTAATATTCACCATTCACTGTTTACATTAAGAAACTGAAAACATACAAATTAATTATAAACAAACTTTTTGAATTTAATATTTTTAAAGTTTATTTTCAGTTTAGACTAAGGATCAACGTAAATTATTCATATTATTTTTTTTAGTCAGTACTGTGATTTAATTTTTTTTTTTTTTTCTGATAAAAATATTTCAACTTCGAATATTGTAGGGATTAATAAACTGGAATTTAGAAAAAATTTAGAAAATAAAAACCTATTTTAGAATTGTGTTTAATGCTGAAGTGTATCCTTCCAAAAAAAATATTTCATACATCATACCACATTTTTCTGTCATTAATCTCTAAAGTAAACTATATTTTTTATCGAATTAGAGAAATGCGTTACCTAATGAAGTATTACTTTCTTCTATAATTTTTATCGTTACATACAAATCCAATGATTTTCCGGAGTCCTCACGCGCTGTAGAACTGGATGAAAAAGTTCTGCATGCACTTAGAAGAAACCTCAGAATAGTATAAGATATTTGAACACAGACATAATATTTACTATTTTTAAACAAACAGACTTGCATTGGCCTATTTACACTATCATGAACATAAGATTGTATACGAGTATGTATGCGTGTCAAGGTGAAAAAACGCAGCAAATTTCATTACTTGAAATTCATGAACTCACATCACACTCTCTTCCCTCTCTCATCTATCGGTTCATGATAGTGTAATTCGGCCCATTCATATCAGCTCACATAGGTAATATATAATACTGTTATGTAGAGAAAGAGAACATTGCCCCAAATTTGACAAATGACCAATGAAATAAAATATTGAATCTTCGAGACCCGGACCAATAAATCAAAATTAACAAAAGACAGTACTAGAATTTCCATAATTTACATCATTGGAATACTAAAAACCGCATGCTTAAAAGTAAATACCTTTTAAACAGCTTAAATTTATTTTAAATATATGGTGCGAAGTTCATTATAAAGGACTAATTAGATCACTTATATTAACTTATCTTTTCAAAGAAATCCTTTTCGAAAAGTAACATATTATGAAATATCAACATATCTACTTGTCACAGAATAGCTAGACAATTATTTTCCTTTTTGCTAGATAGGTGCAACTAGACTAATGTATTCCAGCAGAAATACCAGTGATCGTAACTTTCGAGTTTTTGTGAGGTACGCAATTAAGGAGTTAGTATATTCAACTATGAGTTAAAGGAATTTACATATATATTCAACATTAATAACAACTATATAAGATCCGTAAAGTAAGATGGAGTCAGCAACAGTAAAAATAAGAATAATATTGGACACCACGACGAATTTGATAATTGACATCATACAAAAATTCTTTAACTTACGCGTAGAGACCACTTTTTACAATGATTAATATGATGATTAACAGATGTAAGATTATTGTACTATAATGAAGCTTGGATAATAAGATTTTATTATATTTGTAAAACCTTGTGTTATATTTTATTAAAGTTCATAAGATTTTAGAGATGTGGTGATTTATATGACAGCATTGTTTTTTCAGAGAGACCTTTCTTTGATATCGTGTATTTCATGCACCCCTTGAAATATTTGATATATATAATATGTCATATGATTATAAATGCATAGTTTAAACAGAATTAATTGATTTTTTGGCTGATCATACAACTGTTTCGAATATTGCTAAATACCTATCATCAGTAGTATTGTGAAAATGTATATTAATAGTCCGTAAATAATTTTTGTAATTATATATTATGTGTATATATGGGGTAAGTTATAAAGTCATTATAAATAAAAGTTAATATATTAAATTTTAACAAATACAAATTGAATGTCACCCGTAACTAAAAGTTTTGATATCACCAATTTTTAATATCCAGTTTTTTAATCTATACTATATTGAAGCAAAATAATTTTTAAATTCAAATAATTTTTTCCTTTTTAACCTGTCATGTATATATATATTCTATATTTATACAATATTTTATTGTATTTAGTATACACCTTTTATTCTCACACTACTTTGAAGCAAGCATTTCGCTGTAAGGATTTTTGTTTAATTATTTACAATAATTTGATTTTCTTAAATACATTTATATATATATATACAACTCATATAGTTTTACTAAATAGTTTTATAAAAATTATTAACTAGTTTCATGTAGAAAAGTTAACTTAATTGCATTACAAACATTCACACTTGCATTAAAATACTTCAGAACATTATAACGAGTTTATCAGTACCACTTACCTAATGAGTAAATGAAATTATATTTAAAAGAAATTTAACCAAACTTATATATACGTATATTATATAGAAAGTATATTATTCTAGTACATTTTTGCTACTTTGAAATCATCTTACATCCAATACATTTATTTGCATTATTTTATCTTGTAGACTCTCCAGCTCAACACCGTGAGATGAATATCTAACTTCATAGTATACCTGTAGTATTTTTAACTTCTTAATACTAAGACAATAATTTTCAATTAATAACTTATTAATTTTTTGTATAATTGTATTATTTTTACATGTGAAAATATTACAAATTTGCTGTGCAAAAATTGTTTTCTTCTCAATTAAGTATTCTGCAGAATATCTTTTTCTATATAAATTTTTTAGTGCTATAACGAAACTTAACAACAGGCTTAGCACTCTTAACAGGCATCTTCTCTCTCTGCTCCAACTGCTCTGGATAGTTGCATGTATTGTCTGGCATATACTGAAGTAAATAAGTAAATTAACAGGTACACCGCAATATAGTGACTTTGAGACATTCGATGATACGTTGGGCCCGCGCGCTGCATTGCTGCTGGGAACTCCCCTAGAAACAGAATGAGAAACACCTATTTAATTTACATCTTTTATGCTGTTCCATAACTATGAGATTGGATGTAAAAACCAAAATTTATACAAAAGATACAAAAGTAAATGATATTCAAATTTGTTAATGCATTATAGTAAAGATATCACAAATGATAAGTAGTGCATTTTTGTGTATTTAAAAGTCTTTATTCTTATTTTTTAAATTAACTAAAATAAAAAAAAAACAAACAAAACGTTATTATTTTAAAAGTCAAACTTTAGTAAAATATTTTATTTTCTTCAAGAGGAAACAGATTGAAATCTTTAATAGAGCTATACTTATAAATTTTGGTGAACGTATTCAGAATAATTCGTAAGACTGAATTGAATTAAATATTATTCTATATGAGTTCAAAAACAAATGTTAAAGTTGAATCAAACTGTTAAGGTTTGCTATAAACCGAACTATGCCTGTGATCTGGAATTAAGAGGTATGTCAATAGCCTTATGCTTTTCCAGTATAGCTTACGAGATTCTCTTCAGTGATCAGATTTTGTAGGTTGTAATTTACTATTGTCTCTTTTAATAGTAATAACCTGCTATCATAATAGTACACCCATTATGTAGAAACCGTGATAACGAAGACTAAATATTATTCAAAGTGATTGGTCTGTAATCATGCAGGAAGACACTTGTTTAAAGAATTGTTTGAAATAAAATATAAAAATAAATTATAAGTATTTATTCAAAAGTAGGTTTTAGAGACATTTCGAACAGTACTAAATTGCAATACAAAAACTTTTATTTATTTTTAATTAATTGAATTTTTGGCTGACCATACAGCTATTTCGAGTATTGCTAAATACTCATCATCAGTAGTCTTAGAATCTTTTCTTATATTAAATTATTCGTTAATAATATTTGAGACTGCAAGTACCAAGGGCTCTGCCAAATTTGAAGCTCAGAGTCAGTATTCATTAGTCAACCGACCCAAAGCCATACTTGACTCGTATGTTCAAATTTGATGTTTTGTATTAGAACTCACTATTATATATAATAGTTTCTTTTAAGTAAGATAGTCACTGCCGTCATAACTAATGTTAAAATCAAATTTAAGTGAGTTTTATTATTATATTAATAATTGTATTATATATATTAAATAATTTTTTAATGTAATATTCAAAAATAAAATCGCTCAATTAAATTTCTATTCAATTTTTTTTTGTTTTTGTTATTTAATAATATTTTTTAATTTTTTCAACAGTAAATAGTGAATAAAATTTGTAGTAAACTATTTCTTGGATGTATTGGTACCGTCACGATACAAAATTTCATACCTACAATGTAAAAAAAAAGAAATCACGGGAGCCTTTTCAAATATACAACTTAATTAACAGTTAATTAACGTCTAAAAAATTTGCATAATTTTGACACTAATTAAGATGATCGATAGCGTGTCTTTCTTAATTTTTCTCGGGCCACCTTTGTTTATTGTATGCTCGTTTTAAATCTTATATTTTCTTCTATCTTATATTTGTTAGGCAAATATCCTTTATTATAAATATTATAATATCTCTTCTTATACATATTATAAGAAGGAATATAATATTTCCACAGCTATTTTATACTTACCATTTAATACATGCACTGTAACACTCCTTGGTTTAGCATTCGATGGATTACACTGATAAAGACCAGAATCTGAAGTGCGGGCTGATTTGATCAGTAGAAATGAGGTGGTTATATCACCTTTATTAGTGACTACAGACACGCCTCCACGGGGAGAATCATAGTTGATAATCTGGAATATAGAAACCGACATAAAATTTTTATACATTGAATATTGGAAATACTATTGAAATTAAAAATATTATTTAGATATATTTTTATAATAGGGTCTAGCTTATATGTAATACGAATATAAGATATTTTATGAATTACTTTCATATAGTATTATACCTGAAATAATATAGGTTTATATTTTTTAAACATATTGTTGATTTATTATACTATATACTATACTAATATATTATCATATACTACACTAATATATTTGCGATATTTATACTATATATGGTTATACTACCCATATGTATTAAATATACTATATTGATGAAACTTATATCTAATTGAATGGTTACTTGTCCTGACACTAATATTTTTTAAACGGTAGTTATAAACAAATTTAAAGGTACGTGGTGATTAAGATTTCTCATTACAAGTGTTCCAAAGAAGTTAGGAAGAAATTCTTAGAAGTGAAGTTCAATTTATTTTTGTGATAATTTTTGTAATAATACTTGTCCTTATACTGAGATTGACTTAAATTTATGTTATGTATAATAACATAACATTATCCCGATTTAATACTATCCCGAAATTTAATACTATATATATTTAAAAAAACAGATTTTTGATGTATATTTATAAATGTATCTGTCTTACTTGCCACGTAATGAAGTCTTTTAGTGAAATTTAGATTGCAATGTATTCAATTACTTCTTATTGTGTATATTTTTATTGAATTTGTCTTTAATTCTAAATTTTCAAAAGAACCTATTATTAGTACTTTGGCTTCAGATATGCTAGTAGGATTTTGCCTTTGAGGGATTATAAATAACAATTATTATGAGAAATGATGACAATAAGATACAATTTGTATCTTATAATGTAGTTTGATTTATAAGATATGGAAATTTTTCAATTTAATTTAACAATAAAAATTTAATTTATATTCGTAAATTAATATGTTGCATATTTAGGAATTATAAAAATCAGTTACAATAAATATGTTGGACCTTATAATATATCAGGTTAAATCAGCTTGTGACAGTAATCGTAGACATATAAAACATAGCTCTCTATTTGCGCAATGTATTATCGTACAAAATTTGAATGACTTAAAACTATTTGAGTAGGGATCTTGTAATCTGAAACCCACTAGAAAATAAGTTCTATATTTAATCTATGTTCTGCATGAGAATCACAGAGTGAATGTGAAGCAGTTCTGTCGTCTTTCTTAGAGTTGCGATAACAATTAGTTTTTGTTACGTTTATGTAACCACAGTTGAAGAAACCTACTATAAGATAAATAATTTCTGAAGACCCATATTTATATATATAATTTATGTTTATTTTTTCTTTTATGAAAACCATTAAAATCTTTTCAATATTGATATTTTTTTGTTTTCCGTACTTTTACTTTTATGTACTTATACTCTTTCTCTAATATAAGTGCATTAAATTTTTATTGGATTAAATATTTTATATTGTTGCTTTAAGCTTTTAATAAAATTTCTAAATTTCTTTTAAATGCTATTCATTAAATTTTTCCTTTATTATTTCATTGTGTTTTATTTCTCGATATATTCATTTCTGCACAGGAACTTTATTTGAATTGCTCTTAGCATATACCACTTAAGCCCTAATAAAGCCTTATTAGTTCAGTTCATAAGACTTAGAAAGGAATGTAAGCAGCACAAATAAACTACAACAATGTTCCCAAATCCAGCTAAAAACATACAAGTGCAATACACAAAAGGTCCTTTAAAATGTTATTTGTTCCTTATAATGGAAAGCAAAGCAGTACGAAAAAAACTAAATTTCCATATAAAAAGGTAAAACAATAAAATTTAATCTATTTAAGGATTTTCAGAACTAATGGTTTTTATTTTGTATGGCAAATTATTTCTTTGTACCAAACAAAGCCTTGAAAACCGGACAAAATAATATCAGAAAAGATCCTAAAAAATCATTCTAACAATTAAATAAAATTCTTTTACCTCTTCTTGCAATTTTCTTATAAAATAAACTTTAAAACAAACTTAAGCAAAGTATTTAAGGATTTGTATATGTGGATTATAACGCAACCCTCTAATTCTTAAAGTTTTCTACAATAAGAAATTATTTCTCCTTTAACTAATTTATTTTATTTAATTTCTAAGCTTTTAAGTAGATGAATTTAAATTCTTATTTTTCCTTTAATCTTTTTATTTAAAATACATATTCCATTTCTGTAATTTGAATCATTGTTTAATATTTAATATATCGAATTTATATATATTCCACTCACTGCGCTATTGTGATTCCAATATATGTAAGCTGGCGGTTCCGGTGAATTCAAAATGACACATGTCAGATTAATCGTTGAACCGCTTTCTATGTATAAATCTGGTGCACCAACAATTTCCGTTGACGGCTCTGCAAATAATTGTTTTAATATTTATTTATTTATTCATTTATTTATATGTGATTAATTATAAATAATTGCACACCTCATTAACATTGTTAATTAGGCAATTAACTTACCAACGACATTCAAATGTATATAATGGCTCATGTGCGGCGTTGTCGATACCTGGCATTCATAAATGCCGGAATCGCGGTGTTGTGGATATTTAATTTGCAAAAGCCAGTCTTCAGTTTGTGGTTGATGTATAGCACGGAAACGTTGATCGGATGTGTAGGTGTAACGTCCCACTGTGAGCAAATGAATGTCCCGATGGCGCACCCAGGATACTTGTAATAACATCTGCATGACATGTAACATACAATTTAATATTTATTCAACAAACATTCACTAACTTATAAATAATATTATTTACATATACTTGGATTTATGCTTTCTTTATATAAATTAAATTTCAATGTAATTACATTTAATATATGTACGTATAGTGACTTTCATGACAAAATGTATTGTTAAAAATTGACGTTTTTAGGTAAAGTATACTGGGTGATTTTATTAGTATTTTTATGCTTACATTATAATTAATAAGCTAATACAATTAATAACCACAGAAACCTGTCAAAACAAGTGTGGACTTGAAAGGAGACATCTTAAATTACATATCTTTTCTAATAGCAGTTCTGCGATGACATCACTTGTGTAAAAAGTTATATAGATTTAAAAATAATACGCTATATGATTGTTTTTTACTTTAAACGAACATTAAAAAAAAAATTATAGGGTTTACGATGGTGAGTTTTGAATGAACGCCAGATCCATTATTTATTTACACGATTTTCTTCCGAAAACCTCGTTATCAAAGTTGCACCTCCTTCTAGTCGCCCAGGCACTAAAAAAGTCGATGATACCTCGAAATAAATTGACGGAACTTGCTTTGAAAAATTTGGTGCATCCAACATATAACTAGACTGATTTTTCGTCGATAACTACAGATGTTCTATACTAATGGAATTAGAAAGCTATTCGAAAAACTCCACAGCTCATAAATTATAATGGGTAATTAATGGGTAATTGATTTTAAATAAAGAAAATGTTTATTCGAAAATATATAAAAGGACCTCAAAGCACATACCTATATATTCTTAAACAGCTCAACGAGTTGAGTTCTTTTAACACTGTCACTTTGTCTGTTGCAACGCAAAGCAGTCCCTTAGTTTTTAAGATATTCTAATGAAACTTTGCATTAATACTTTTTGAGAGTGGACCTTAACCATTTGTTAAACAATCGATTATAAGTTTAATATGTTTTTAATAAAAATATTCCAATTAAATTTAATGCGGAATGTAATTATGTTCATATAAAATAATGAATATAATTTTATTCATATCGATTGAGATTTTATATTTAGACACATATTTTTGTACTTTACATTTGGAACTTCAGCATAACTTATTAAATACAAGCAATGTTGTAAAAATTGTTTAAGATCGGTTGATCGGTTTAGATTTCGATATATCTAACTAGCACACAAACCAGCAATTGAAGAACATGTATTCCTTAGAAAATTTTTTTTATTTACCCATATATTAACTACTAATTCAGAATTTAGTTACTTGCTACAGAAGAGAAAATTCATGATAAATATTATATCGATAGATTCAGATTTGAATATAGCTGCTCTACAAATTATCAAATTCATCGAATTCATCTAATTTTCTATAATACAACTCCCATCTACACCAACGCTCATCGAAATTTAAGCGTGCAAAAATTTTTAAAGCAGCTCCTATTAGTGTTATTATATATTATATTATATATATTTTATTATAAATTACATAACATATACATTTTCACATATTTATTATATTTATATATAAATATAGTATGTTATAATGGCCGTAATTTTTTTTCAGAGTTGTAAAAAACAGCATTAAGTCTAGTTGAAACAAATTGGCATCACTTTTAAACATTTCTTTTGACGTATGTCTTTTTTATGTACAATATAAAATATAATTATTTGAAACAATATAAATTACTTAATTTAAATAAATGAAAACTATAATATATGGGCAGTGGTAAGTATTTTTTATCTAATTGTTCTGATACTCATATATTGCAATTTGTTATTATTTTTGCTTATATGATTTTAACAAATGCCTAAATTTTCGGAACATATTTTCAGTGATCATTCACAATAGACTGATTTTTGAATTTGGCAGCACTGAAACTTAAGACTTAAGATTTTTTGCGAGTAAAACCTTGCTCTGAAGATTTTAAGAGTATTATTGTTGCAATACACATATGTTCTTTCGTTGCAGCTTTTTTTTTGCTACTCTGAAAGAAAAAATTACGGCTAATGTACAATAAATGAGACCTTAATGATTCAAAATGCTGTGTTGAGGATATCTAAGCGTTTTAAAAGCTAAATCTAATATACCATATTTACTTGTTTATTTTGGTAAATGAAATATATCTTTAACATATGCATATTACTGTTAGTGCTATTTTTATTTTTTATCATCTGGAGAAGGTGTGAGTGAAGTCAGAGAGGTTAGTAATTTTTTATTTGCATCTCACAGTTATTGAATTTAAAATTAAATAAAGGTTTTTAAGCCACGAAGAAGAAAAAAAATCCTACAAGAAATATTTTCTAATATTAATTGTAGCCTGAAAAGGTATGAAGAACGTATATCTAATATAACTTGAAACACCCTTTAAGTTCAGTAGCTACACTTGTACCTACGTACTTTATTAAATTTATGCGCTTACGTTTATTTACATACCTAAATCTATTGTGTGGCACTGTCAATTGTATTAAAATTCAAAACAATTGTTCACAATTTTGTATTAAATCAACAACATTGACTACACGCGGTATTGACATATCGTTATGTCGCTGTCAACCGCATTTGCCGACAGCTACGTCATTGCATGTCAAATGCAAATACATGAATATAAACATATATACACGTTAATCTAGATCCCCACATGAATGGTTAAGTATATGTTTTCATTAAAGCAAATCTTAAAAAAAGATGCTTTAAGCAATTCATTCTGAATAAACACAGAAGTCTTCAATCATAAAGAAATTGCGAATTTCCATTGCAGGCTCAAGACAAATTACGCCGTCCTAAGACTATGAATATTGTGGCGAAATTGTTGCTCCGCCTTATGTTGCAACAATTTGATTTGAAACATCGCTATGTTGTCAGGTAACAATGCCTGACAACTTGACAACAACAACT
Organism: Teleopsis dalmanni; assembly: GCF_002237135.1. Taxonomy (NCBI): domain Eukaryota; kingdom Metazoa; phylum Arthropoda; class Insecta; order Diptera; family Diopsidae; genus Teleopsis; species Teleopsis dalmanni. Next base: position 149,271,885 of record NC_051847.1, read on the forward strand.
GCAACAATATTTCTATATACACACGTCTAAATAATTCGTTATTTTATTCTTTTTGTATTTTTATATTTTTGTATTACTAACATTTCACAGCTGTGGCCATTTTGTTCACTTTTTGCGAAAGTTGCCAACAACACAAAATATGTTGCCACAAATCGTTTCATTGCAACAGAACAAAAGTAAAATAAATAAAAAAAAATTATTACAACAATTTAACTGACAGTTACTTTATAATTTGTTGTGGTACATACACGTGTACACTCCAAAGAAAAGTACACACAGTCCCATAAGGAAGGGAATCGCAAACTTTTCCAAAGGAATAATTATCACCTGCCAGAGTTGTAAGGCAAGAAAGTCTGAAAAATATGCGGGTTGCATGTTTTTAAAAAAGTTTTCCTTACAACAACTAATTCGAAGTTTAACCAAAGCAAGTTGGTTTCTTTGGAACATAAGGTAATAATTAAGTATATAACAGCTCCAAAACGGAAGGAGTTAAGCTCGTTGAGAGTGTGTGCATGTTACTTATCATGGAAACAATAGCATAGGAAACCAATGGATTTTGTAGGATTTTCAAAGCTAAACCAGTTTTACAAAACTTTGTCAAAGTTTCTCCAAATTTTTCCATTTCTTTTAATGAGAGTACAAAATAAAAAAAAAATTATGGGTGTTATAAACAAAGACGGAATATATCAATATTATCATAAGTAATAAAAAATTAAACTCTAAAAAAAAACACAATAATAAAAGTATTTACCAAAAAACAATTTTTATATTTTATATTAATAACTATAATAATAATTATTTCATTATTATTATATATTTTTTTGTTAAAGTTAAATAAGAAAACTCTGTTAAATATAATAGGTTTTACTGACATATCAATATGTTTGTTGGTTGATTCATCTATACTTAATGAGGGAGTCTTGCCATTGGCGTTGTTCGATACAATTTTGGAGCAACTTGTAACTATTTTTCTTCTTTGTCAATTAAGCAATAAGTTTTGTAAATTGAACTTCGACTGCAGATAAGGAGGGTTATACCGTTTACTAGTTTCTATTTCGACTGTCATAATTGTTTAGATGTATTATCAGATATGTTTAATGCATTTATTAATGAGTCATATATGGGTAAGTAGGTAGGTAGATAGGTCGATGTCGTTAATTGCAAGACATTTAAGTCTATTGATATGACTGGTTCCCAATTCCTATTGGGCGAATTTTGCAAAAAGCTGCACAGTTACTGAGTAGATAGTCAAGTTTGTGCTCTTCGTCAATATACACTTGAAAAGATTCTAAGTATAGCTGCGTGTTTATCTATCAGACTGTGACCTGTTATCAGACCCTTCAATACTGCAAAATCATACCTACAAAGCCAACTTAGATATTTTATATTTTTTTATCGTTCACTTCTGGCCATACAATATGTGATTGTTTTTGTAAGTAAAAATATACTTCCACCTACGATACACTAGTTATTTCAAGCTAGTTTTTCTTAAAGCAACCGTAGATGATCTAGATTATGATGATGTGGATTATTTGTATTATATTATTATTGTATTATAGATTATTTGTATTGGGAAAACACAAGCAATAATGTATTTAAAGTATAAAAATGTTAATAATGTCTGAAGAAGATCCAACATAATGACTAATATCTGATTAGAATTTATTCATTTCTCTAAGAAAATAAACAGTTTTGTACCACAAATAGACTTGGATTTTAATTATTAGGGACACCGCCTTACACAATTGGATCTTGAGTGACGTACACGTTTCATAAAAAACATAATTGTTGCAGCTGTTAATATCAAATTTTTTCAAAAATCGTTAATATGTCACAAAAATGTATTGTCATGTTTTTGTAGAGAACAATATTTCAGCAAAAATTCATGATTAAAATTTTAACGGCACGGATAATACTGGGAAATTTTGATATTATGTTTAAAACCATAAAACAAAGGTTTATGCAAAAATCTAGCCTTACTCTAATTTTCCCGCAATGCAAAGTCAACATTTTCTTGTTTCATTTTTTAAGTTTTTAATTAAAAGCATTTTAAAAAATTGTTTGTATTTAAAAATTCAAGTAGCAAAACTTTATTTTGTGATATTTCATAAAAGCCATTAATACAATATCATCTAAAAGATTCTAGCGCACTAAAACTTCATCTTTCTCCCTAACAAAGACTAAGCATACTTAAGCAGTACACAACTTATCGGAGTAATATTAAACATATTTTCATTTACAAATTTACCTTTTTACACCCACCTAATGTCTATACCCATGCTCACGAGGTATGCTTTTGCTTTCCTACCGCATTACTAGAAATCCATTAATAATGCCCACAAAAACGGGCATTTCCTGTTTGTGTACACATAAAGAAAGTTAAATCTGATAGCAAATGTCGGACTTAATGTAATCCAGAGCAGAATTTCGCTTTCCTATCGCTTATTAATGTATTGTAATGTGCTCCCCACATTTCCGGTCAAAAGCAAAATAAAATAAATTCCTTCACCTATGAAATGGAAATTACGAAAGGCTACAAATTTGAACGGATCAGATCCACTATACCTATATGAAAATTACAGGCTGAGGTTATTTGATTAACTTTTTGTTATTGTTTTTTATGAAACTTTTTAACAATTCACCTTTTGCATGTTTAAAGTTTATTTTATTTTCTTTTATTTTGAATTTTGTTTTTATTTCCAAATTTGTTTTTTTTTTCAATTATTTATTTTTTTCTAGTTGCCTTGTTTTATATAATTAATCATGTCGGCGTAAAAAAATATGTTCGCCTTACAGGACCCAACACAGAATTTAATTATCATAATCAAAAGAGAAATGAAGGGACAAAGTTCTGTAATTAAGTGGAAATTCACTTCGTTACTGTTGTTGTGATTTAAGTCATTGAGGGGCAGAAAAATGAGTTTTTTTCAACTTTTAATTACAAATTAATTATTGTGCAAAACTTACAGTTTTATTGCCGAGATTTTTTACGCGACAATTTAAATAGGCCGTCTTGCCCAGCAGCGCCGTTACATTTTTAGAAGCTGCCTTATCGAAGTACGGCCCATTACGTGCATCGTCCGTTAAATCGATGGAATTGCGATTTATGCCGGAATTTCCTGTTAGAATGTTGCTACTGCTACCTTTTTGCAAGCTACCGCTGGCGATGGAGATGCTACTGCTGCTAGCACTTTTTGCTGCTGATGCTGATGTTGATGTGATTGTTGTTGCATGTAATGTTGTTGTTGTTTTTGTTGTTGTTGTCGTTGACCATTTTCCATTGTTTGTGCGATTTGATGAACTAAAAATACCTACATTGCTTGTCGTACTCATCTCAGCATTGCTGTTGCTATGCTTCATGTTGTAATCGCTGAATGCATTGCCATTGTTGGTGTTTCCGCTGTTGATATCATTAATATTGGTGACAATATTTCCATTACTTTTTGGTGTGTTGTGCCCATTATTACTTATGCTATTAGGATCCTTTAATTTGAATGAATCTCTCTGGGCAGCAGAAACTAATTTGAAATAAAAATGAAAGAAGAAACTATTTTAAAAATAGAAAAATAACTGAATTTAAGGGTCAATTTCACATTAAATTGAATTGAATTCAGTAGAATCCATGACTTAAGTTTAATTTAAGTGACTATTGAGACTTAAGTCATGGATTCTACTGAATTCAATTCAATTTAATTTAGTTTTGACTCTAAATTAAATAAGTTTTGAGACGTTATTGAGTAAAATTGGTCCTTATTATAATTATTCTTTATAAAAACACTGAACGTTTATAAATAAATAACCCATAGAAAAGTATAACTACATTGAAAACCCTCATAAACGGCTTCCGATTCTGTTTGGTTAAGATAACATTTCATTAAAAAAACATACTTTGTATAAAAAATAAAAATATTGAGAGCAGTCAGAACTAACAGTTAAGTAAGATCATGTGTTCTATTTAATATAGAGCACTGTAATTAACAATAATTACAATAATTAATATACTATTATCATAAAATATCGCATCAACCTTATTAAAAAACCGTAATATATTATATATGAAAATGAATATATAACACTATTTAATCAAGATTATTATTTAAGATTATAATTAAGACTATTAATTAAGGCTATACATAATGGGATCGATGGTCCTGTTTAAGGGATGCTATTTCAGTAACATATGTCAAACAAAAACTTTTACTAAATCCTCGTACATTTAGTTTAAGGTATGCAGTTCTATACTGTGGATCGTTCAACAACCGCTGAATTTGAAAACTCAAATTGAAGAATGTTAATGATTTTCCTTATCGAATTTTCTTTGGTGATAAGGTTTATTTTTCGGCGGTTGTTACGTTAAAGAACAAATTTATTGCAATTAAGATAGCGAAAGTCAACAAGAAATAGTCGACAGGTTACTGCATCTGCAAAAAATCACTATATAAAATAACATCTGGTCTGAGAGTTTAATAGGCTCGTACTTCTTTAATAATAAAGAAGGTTCAGTGATTTTCAACAAGAAGTTGCATTATGAAATCGGTTTTGATACTTTTTTAATTTGTAATTTGCTACTGTTCTATGGACTTTCCTAATGAAATACAACATACGACTATACGACATAAAAAGTTAATTTTGAGCGCTTTAACTAATAAATACCAATTTTTTACCATGAAATTAAATATATGTATATAAATAACAGATACTACAAGCTACACAACTAGTCCTGATTTGGCTCTATTATCGTGAGAAAGTCCCCGGATATGTAATTTCACGTTTCAGTGATGTAGGTTATGAATAATATTGTTTCTGCTGACAATTCTTAAACTCTCAATGCTTTAAGAAGGAACATACGTCAAGTTATAGCTGCGCATTTGCTAGCTATGTATTGATCAATTGTCAAAAATTGCCTTAGAAGAATCCAGTACTACAAGATGCCCCATAGAAGACATGGAAATGATGCTGCATTTTATATCTAATAGAAACACAACTTTATATAACATGAAAAATATATAGAAATAAAATTTAATAGGAATTTCTATAAGTGTGTGCGTTTTTATACATTTGCTTTCTGAAGAACAAAATGGATGAATAACTTCTCAACAGATTAATAAATAATAGTTAAAAAATAATAAATTGATTTAAATTGTACAATAATTCTCATTTTGTATAATAAAAAAACTTTAAAATTTACTTGAATTGATTATTTTCTCAATTTTTTGTTATTAACATCTAAGGAGCTAAACCAATTTGTCTATTTTATCTGCACATATGTAACCGAATTACCATTGATTCTTTATAAAAATATATTAACAAGCTTTGTTCATACCCTGGAAAAAAATAATACTTACCGGTATTCTCAGTTATCACAGCTATCACAACAATTATCATAAAAAGCATTTTTAATGCAACTCCATACGACTCAATTCTTCTCTTTAATATTACATTCCCAAAAATCCTTTCGCATATCGAATAAATATATCTGTCTCGCTCACATTGCCCAATGCGCTTATAACTCAAAGCATTCCTCTCACTCTCACAAGCTATTTTATTTAATATTCTTTGGTGGATAGTAGCCTTCTTAGTCTTGCACAAAAATATACCGAACTGTGGTTCGCCTTTCAGAGTAGCCATACTATTTTTGATAGTACTATCGGACTTACTAGTTTCGGCTACTCTTCTGAGTAGCCTAATAAATTCTATTTATTCAATATTATTTATTTTGTTTGTATGTAGTTGATGATTTGTTTCGTTAACATCTAAATACATCGGAATGGATAAGTGATTGTGTTTCATTTTAAATCGATTTATAGTACTTTAACTGGCAGTATTCTTCTTAGGAGCTTATAAGTTATTTGCATATCAGTTTTGTTTTTTATTTTTTAATTTATAAGTTATTAGTTTTATTAGTTTTTGTGCGTTTTATGTATCGTTCAGTAGTATAAATTCGAATTTCAAAATAAAGTTGTTACTCCATACTACATATGGCTGAATTAAACTTTCCTTTCAGTCACTTGATTGTCCTTAAAATCTGAAAAGGAAAAATTTGTTTTATTTCTTGAAGTACAATATAATTAATTATTGATTTATTCAGTGAATCAAATTATTTGTCATATTTAATAAACATGGGCTTCAAATATTAGTATGTAATTTATTTTATATAGACCTTTATAAATATAATGATAATAAAGATTTCCTTTTAGAAATCTAAAGAAACAATTTTGAATATAATTTTTTTTGTAGAGATTTTAAACAAATTTACTAATCAAAAGTAAAGAAATATTGTTTTAAATTATTTTCCCCGCCCCCATGTGCCAGCTATTTTACTTGACAGGCACTTAATAATTCTGAATATCGAAAAAATTGTTTTTTCTGTGCCCACCCAAGTAGTACAAAAATCTATTCCATGAAACACAACGCATCTATTTTTGTTGTAGTTTAAGAATAAATTATTTTATAATTTAATTTACAAACTTTTCAAAATAGACAGATATATTTTAATGAATACTAAAAGTGCTTAACAATATTTATTAAGTTGTTAGTCAAACTTTTAGAAGGGCTTGCAAATTGCAAATAAAGTTAATTAATTATTTTAATAGCTAAACTTAATCAAAGATAATTGATTAATTATTGAAAAACCAATTTTTAAAAGCTTTTGCTTTTTTTAATTTTTTAATTAATTAATTAAGTGAAATCAATTTACTACAGTGCGAAATTGATATTTACTTACGTTCATTATTTCTCAATGAATTTAATATTTGCTTACATTCGTGCCGATGCATATACTTATGCAATAAATATAGAATAGAATATAGAAAAAATGGAAATATAGAAAAAATATAGAATAACCAGTACATGATACATATAAACACCTCTCTCAAATATGTGGTGTTACTAAAAAATTTCATGAAAATTTTAATATGAAAAATGTTTCTACGAAATTTATCGGCAAATAATTATAGTTACTTTAAAACATCAAATTTTCCAAATATTAGGTTTATTCGGCCATTTCGAAGTCCTAAAGTTTCATATGACTAAAGAGTTCTTAACACATTATATGTATATAACATATCCTTTCCTTTGTTCTGTACTGTTTAGAGTGACGATTAATTATTTCGACTTTACAACTATAAGATGCACAAATTCATCTTCCTATCCCAAATATAGAAATATAATTTTTATCAAAAAAAAATGACTGACAGTGAAATAAAATTTCATAATTCGAATGCTGTAAGACATCTGTCTTGTAAGTCGGTTTGAGTCTTCCCTTCATATGACTACCTAGAGAGTTGTGATAAAAAAAATAGGTGGTTTTGAATCACATCACGATTCATAGGTTATCATAGGAAGGGTAGAATCAAACCGTCTGACAGGATATAAATTTTTTTGTAGATTGCAAATAGCGTGATAGTAATAGCTAATGGGGTGTTAAGAACCCCACCCCAGAACTAATAAGCATACCGGGACTGCCATTGTGCCATAATATGCAGCCAAAACCACATCAACACCTTCAAGGCTGACAAAACAACTTGTATAAATAGAATCTCTGTATATATTAGGCGTGATCCTGTAAAATTTTCTATCAGTTGTCAAATAAATTTTAGTTTATTATTTGTAAATATTTGGTTTATGGAACTTATTTTTTCAGTTTAAATATTTTTAAAAGTTACAAACTAAATCTAATATCGTTTACGATTGATAAATCTGGATTCAATCTAGATTTACTCTCGACTTGTCAAACTTGCCCAATCGAATATTTTTGTAGTAGTGATATTAGATATTTATATTTTTCATAAATACATACTTGAAAAACTAATACATATTTCTATTAGTCTAAAGACACTTTCCAAACTAACTGGGGAAGTAAACTTTTTTCTAACCCAATTCATTTCTGGTCATGGATATTTCCAAAAATATATTTTCTGTATAGACAAAGCAAATAATACCTTGAAGTATTCCAAATAAAGTTCCGGGTTAAAAATGGTCTGGCGCACAAAAAAAATTGTTTTTAGTTCGGACAAATTGGGCATAACACTATTGTGACGTCAAAGTGACAATATGTTAGACATTTTTGAACCTCCTCTCCGCACAAAACAAAAAAAAGCCTTATATTGTAAATAAAGGTATATATCTCATAAACTAATAAATTAAAAATATGTCATTCATTACATTATGAAACTATGTGACATTAAACTTTATGAACCCAATTGACACAAAAAATTAAAAACATTAAAAATATAATCTGAGGGCTTAAAAGAAAAACACAAACACTTCAAAATGATATTAAAAATATAAATATAAATTAATTATTAAATTAAAAACGTGCATAAATATAAAAAAAATGTCATGAAAATATTGAAGAGAACACAACTCTACATGTACGAGCATATATCATGCGGATATATGAGAATATACTATATGAGTAATGTAATAAAGCATTAAATTTTCATAGCGATCATTAATTTTCATACTGCAACTGTCACATCACGTATGTGATTTATTTTAATTTGTCTTTAACAGACATTTTAACAAAAAAGGCTCTTGTGACACTCTGGGACCGCTGTTCGGTGAGTGACAGCAGGAAAGGAGCATTACCAACGAGAACACTATTTCGACCTACATTTGGTGGTAGAGAAGATGTGGTGAATTGCTGGTGAAAAATGTGTGGTTAAGGAGTTGTTAAGCAAATGCATGACACGGCATGGGTTACCACATTTTCGACCTAATTTCCCTGATTGGAATGTGTTGATGTTTTTCACTTCGATGTGCTGTCAATATGACTTCAAATAAAAATAATAACAATTCCATGTGATACACAAATACATATATACTGTTTAACATGTGATACTTGTATGGATTATGTATACATATGTGCATTTGTTGTGACTATTAGGTTATTATTTATTTATTTGAGCAAGAAATTGCGCAAGTACAGGGATGCCCACTCCTATTTCACACGTACTATAGAAGTTCAACAGTTTAATTGCAGCAATAATTTATTACATTTATCGGAATGAGTGTTATTTATGTTAGAATTTTATTGTCAGTAGTTAGTATTAATTATAATTCAAACTAATAATAATAAAATAAATTAAACAAGTTTTATTGATTATTAAAATTAGAATAAATGATTGAAGGTAACGACTTGACTTACTAAATAAGCATTACGAAGAAAGTAATAACTTTTTAATATTACTAGAGATAAAAACTACCTTTGAGGTACTAAGACACAGTTGCATGTAACTAAATCAATAATTATTATTTGAGAATAAAAAAGAGCTAATAAGAAGATTTGCTGCTTTTACATTTTATAAGATGTAAATATGTTAGGACATCATATAGTAATCATAACCAAATGATATACTGTTTTCAGACTTTGCTTTAAAAAAATTTGTACAATACATTACCAACTTGAGCAAACAATTTGAGCAGTTGACCAAGATCCTCAAGAAAGAAAGTCGCACATAGGTATGCTGGACAAGAACAAAGTAGATGGGAATGCACTTTCATCGTCCTTTCCACAACTGCGATAGGTGAGTAAACAATCTGCAAAGACTTGTGAGTAAGCCGACCACGAAACTGGGGTTTTTCTAGGGATTATCTCAATGAGAGTATTGGATTTCCTTTTAATGGAATCAGGCCAAATTGCATACAGATTCATACCTATCGTTGAGTCTTCCCATATTTTATTAAAAAGTTCAGCACAAAAAGAACTCAGAAATAGTTTGCGTGATAAGTTGTAAAAAAAATCTAAAATATTATCATGTTGAGCATTCACAAAAATAAATCTTCTCTTGAACAACACTTTCAACTATAATATAAGCCAACCTTGACTTGAATACTGCGGCTAACTTGTTATTTCACAGCTATGTGTGAATAGGAGTACTTCAAAGCTTTGTAATTGAAAGTGTTATCTATCACTTGAAAACCTGCTTTTTGAGTGTATTTCAATAATTAACACTTTCAAACTAATCCAAACAATGCAATAAAAGCTGCTTCTATTGGTTTTCCTTTGCTATAGATATGCAGTGAATGTCTCTAAAGTCAATTTCAATCTAAAAAGATATCCGATTAACGCATTTTGTCGGATTATGATATAAAAGTAGGAAGGCCCAAAGCTGATACAATAGATTAATAAAGGATATGATTAAGTATTATTTATAAAAGGAATGTCGGCTCTACTTCAGCTTAATTAGACTTTTACAAAAAAAACTGTTTTATTTTTAGCAAACTCTTGTATTTATTTTCACTCAAGCTTTTACTAAGAAATTTTATTAAAATCTTAAAAAAAAAACTGGAAATGAGATTGAATTGCTTGAAACGAAAATATCTCGTGAACTTTAAAAATACACTTCTACATTTTTAAATAAATAAAGCAAGTTAAAAAGACTATGTTTTCTTTAGAAATGGAATTATTTCTTATTTAATTTGATTTTTTTTTTTTTAATTTTTTTTTAATAAGAAATTTGTTTTCTTTACTAAAAGAAAAATTTTCTCATATTCTTAAAACAACTCAACTGCAAGGTTGCTGAAAGGATGCTGTATGAGTATTGCAAGCTTAGCAGCTTCGAAGTGTATAATTACAAAAACAAAAAGGAATAAACCGAAATATATAATAATAAAGAAGAAGAAGCGAAATAGAGGAAAGATATTCATTTTATCAATGTGCATAAGTTCTCCTTATTTAGCATAAATAAAACACGCCACTACTTTTTAATCTGATTTCGTGCTAATCTTCTCAACCTTGACACTAATTTGCATTCACATTTTTCGCAGCTTTCTTTTGAGTACTTATCCACTTTCCACTTTTCTTTATACCCATTAAGGACAACAGATTTTTTCATTTTCCACTCTTTCGGATGGGTGTTTTTCCTTCACTTTTATCCTTGCATTGTTGTGTTATCTTAGGTGAAGTTGATACTTTAAGCAACGCAGCTCAGCAAAGTGTAACTCTTTTCGCATTTGCCACCGTCAATGGCGTGTAATTCAGCACTTTGTTTGTGCTTTAAGGATAAGCCCTAAGTCCTTTGTTTCTCAAACAACAAAACTAGACAAAGTTTTGCTGTTTGTACTTCAATTTTTGCTGTGCCTCACACCATTCAAAATCCTTTGTTACTTGCCGTTGGTTTCCATTGTTCACGTGAATGACAATGACATCTCATGAAATTATTTCATAAGTTCGGTACTGAAATTTATAAACTTTGGTTTTGTACGTTTGTATATGTTTAAAGGTTATGAAAATTAAAGACATAAAGGACTTTTTGCAGTTCGAGTTTCAGGCAAAATACTTGAAGTTATAATCAGTTGAACTTCTAAACTATTTACTCAATTCGTATTCCTTGACTAGATACCTTCGTATTGAAAAATGTCATCAACTGAAGTATTTGATGACATCAAGCTAAAATGTTAAGAAATATTTAAGAGAAACAATTCTTAGGGGAAGAATCTTATCAAGGTGATGATACCAATTTTCATAAAATACCTATTGCTAAGTATATTTTATATGCATATCAAGTAAGCGCGGAATTATTTTTTTATAAAGTGATAGTGTAGTTAAAGATGATTATTAAATAACAATGATGATAACTGATATCAACATTAATTGGAAATTTATTCAAGACAATACATCATAATTTGCAGTATTTTTTTAAACAACTTCCAATTCCATCAAAACTTAATAAAGAAGTTTTAACAATAGAGGGAAATTTACTACTTTAAGACAAACTATATATTTTTATAAGCTACAGATGCTACATACCTTTCAGATTTAATGGCATACAATAAATATAGATTTCTGTTATGTACATATAGGAACCAGTCGAAATTGTCATAGAATACTAACTCAATATTTGAAAAACTATCCGACTCGCAACAACATAAGTTTTATCAGCCATACATCACTAGTAATCAGATTATATATATCATCTCAGTAATCATATCTACCTATCTACTTATATTGTTTTATAACCAATGAATTTAGTGATTCTAATTGACATAAACGGGTTTAAATTAGTTAGCTACTAATAACAATTATTATGAAAAAAAATTGTATTTATTATATTATCAAATACCAAATATCTGGCATATATATAACATATATCGTGAAAAATGGGATCAAAATTTAAAGTGTAGTTTTAAATTGTTTCAAAAAGTATTTGCTTTATCTTCATTAATAAAGCTTGATTTCAACCATGACCATTCATAAACAAATAGTAAGGATCCCAACCTTGCTCTACGACAGAGTTATAAAAGACAAAACTTTCAAAAATATTCTCAAATAGTTTTAGACATGTCAATCTTAAGCACTCAAAAGAATCGTTACTTCTTGATAATTCATTTCGTACGACTTATATAGAGATCTCCGTATCGACAGTTGTATATTTACGTGAAAAGTCACTACGATCTATTAACATCATTGAGATAATAAACTAACATACACGATTAAGTCAACGTACCCCGATTATTCACGGCCGTTCACTAGCCGTTAGTTAGATCTTCATCAATTTTTCATAGCGAACCACCTTCGCGAAATTCATTATTTACAGAAAATTGTCAGGTCTGGGATCTCTAAAACCACTTGGCAAGGTCATAACCGAATGTGCATTCCCTCTATATGGTTTTTGATACCCATTAATTGCTTCGACAGGCTTAAGATGACAATATAATCAGTGAAGAATGGCAAAAAGAATATGTTACTGCGATGCCAGTGGGACACGTATTAGGTTTGAAGTTTCCTGTTTCCATTTTAACTGAACGATACTAAACCAAAACAGATCGAATTTTTTGATTCCTTAAACATTCATTCCGCGCTACGAACTAAGTTAACTAAGAATGCTATGCTATTATATCTATATGGCATGATTTCTTTGAAATTACACACAGTACACGTTCTCTACATTATTTGCTAATTTAACTATTTTCAATTATATTACAAAAAGTATTACCGGTTTTTAGAACAAAAATTTTCTTTATTATATATAACCTCATTTTTTGGGTAGCTTCATAATTCAATCGAAGTGTAACTGCTGTTGTTTCATCAGCGAAAACTTGGTCAAGTGATTTTCAGCGACTCTTTGGTCGGTTGTCATTGTTCCGTTCAAGATTTTAAGATTTGTAAATAGTAGAGACAATTCTCTTCCATTTCCAGTAAACATTCAACATAGCTTTGTTTGCCGTCAATTCAGGCTTTAATGTCGTCTGTGGAGGGTCACCGGTATTTCATCATGATTGAATATCTTCGTATTTAATTTAATTTTGAGCGCTCGAACGATTCGCTTCAGAAATTATGCGATTTCATTGCATTTAAGCAGTGTTTCATTGTTGTTAATTCAGTAATATAAATTTTTTTGCATTGACTTATGTGGTCCCCAAACGTTCAAGATCTTTGAGTAGTCTGCTCTTTTCAAAAAACTGAAAACTGGTGTGTGGTTGATATTTAGTGCCTTCGCTATCTCTTAACAAGTTGCATGTCCATTTAGCTCTACCAGATTTTGTTTTAATCTCTCTATTTAAAGATTATATTATTTAAATATTTAATCTTTAAAAAATTTACTTAATTATATTCAGAGGCGAGACGGCGAATGGTTCAGAGTGTTCACTGAACACCTTAACAAAGCTTCCTTTTTAGATCTTTTTTTTTATTAGGTAAATAATCTCGCTATGTTGCTACTTAACATTTTTTATAATAGCTTTTCCAAACAGACAAACATAAACACTAAACGTACAATACAAACAAAATTTCACATATGTTAGTTACACCCAACATTACTTATAATTTATAAAAGAGAAAACACATTCCTCTTAAAATATACTAAGGTTCAGAATAAAAACTGCACCGCGCTGCTTACAAAGCATGCAAATTAAATAACATTCACATTGGGACTATGTTCAATATTAAATAAACACAAAACATACAAACAAATACAAAAATAAAAGAGAAAACAAGCCCCGCAAAATATGTATGTAAAATAATCATAACTCTTAAATTAATGCGTGAAGCGGTTCAATAAAAAAAGTGAACCTCCAATGTTCTGCAAAGTAAATAGAAAAGAGAAAAGAAATGACTGAGCGAAAATCGCTTTACATTTGACGAGAGGTTCACCCAACCAAATTGAACCGCAAGTTCATACAAAGCGTGCAAATACAATCAAAGTCACGGTTGCCGTTTTATATGGGCAAATGGTTCAATAAAAAAACTGAACCGCTCATAGTAAATACAAAGTAAAAGAGTAAATGAATGCATGAGAGTTTCTTACTCTTATGTAGAGGTTGGAAATAAACCAAAAACAAAGTCATTATTGCAATTTTATACTAGCAAATGGTAAAATTAAAGAAAAAAATTAAAGAAATTTGAAGTGAAAAATAATATTTAGAAATGAATTAATGTGTGATTAAAGATTTGATTCAAATATCTTTTTTTAAACGATCTTCTGAAAATAAGGTGTTAATTCTTAAAATGAATAGACCAACTCCAGATATAAAGAATTTGGTACCTGATGTAAAAATGTGGAAATCTGTGGTATGTCGCCGTTTTCCTACAGCTATTTACCATAAAAACCAGTAGATCACAGGCTGCGAACATTTAAATAAATGGTTTTGTTGGTCTTGTACGCAATTTGCTTGTGGAATGGACAAACTCAGGAGTAGGGAAAATACGTTATAGTTGGAATTCTGTTTTGATCAAATTGTGAACACCTTGCCAAAAAGCTGACGCCTCGCTACTGATTATATTATTTAAATATATAGAAAAACTGCAAAAAATCGAGACTTCTTTGAATAAAAATTCTTTAACAGAAATTTAAAGTTAACTTCAATATTTAAATGAGTTATTTAATAAAATCGAATACTGAATATGAAGTGAAGTATGGTGCTTATATCTATCTGTTTTGGAAACATAATTTTTCATAACAGTTATAGATGTTTACTTAGACACAATTTATCACTAATGACTTACTGCCACAAGCATTTAAACAGACCCAAACTGAGTCTTGCCCTACATATCAGTGAATACCACATTATAGTCAGTTCATTTCATTCAACGCCGACAGACGGTTTTCAACTTACAATGACGCACAGATGTGCAGGTTTGTCTGTACGGCTCAGTTGATATCTAATTCAATATCTGTGGTTACATATGAGTGGGTGAGTGTAGAAGACCAGATAGAATTCATTTAAATTGTTACATATTTCATCACTTAACATTTTCGTCTCTGTGCCGAGCTTAAGTGTGATTATTTTAATGCATTTGAGCGTATGCATTAATTTTCAGAACAGAAAGCCATTAAAATTTCTTTCAGCAATTTCAGCAATGCAAGAGATATTAAATTTAGTATCTGTAATGGCAGCTGCTATTTTGTGTGCTCAACATTCATTCATTCGTTCATTCCTTAACACATTTTCTACATACGTTAAATACATTACATATTTGTATTTGTAATAAATAAATTATGTGAGATAAATTTAATTTATGCATTAATATAATTTTACATAAATTGAATATTATTTAACTTTTCGAATATTTTGGTATTTCTATTAAATACAATGTAATATATTTCAAAGATGGAAATCTTATCTCACATTTAATCACTTCCATTTAAGATACATTATGAATATTTATTGTTTATAGTTTTTTAATAATTACAACGAAAATACTAATTAATAATTTATGTGATTTAGTGCATTAATTACTGACAATGGGTTTTATTTTATATTGAATACAAATATTTGATGGGCGCCCTAATTATATTTTAAATTTTCTATGGTTTTTCTTCTACATGATTTAAAAAAATTATATAAATACTATTATATATGAATTATTTTTTAATATATTTATATATTCCAAAAAAATCATAAAAGTTACCTATAATAAAACAATTATCAAAACTACATAAAATCTTTAAATAAGATTCAATAATAAATTTTTGTTTTAGTGTTTATGGATATGAAATATAAACTATTTGTGGGGCCCTATTGAATACTTAAGCTAGTATTTTGATATGCAGATGTCTGAGTTGGTGATACAACACCTTAACTCTATTTTATCTGTGGACAGTTTTAAGTCACACTAAGTATAACTGAATACGAGGCTTTATAATATGATGGATCTGATGTCTTTGTATCTGCCTGTATTTATCAGATTTCGCTGAATTTTTAGGTTGCTGAGTGTTAAGCTAGTCCAAAAACCTTATTTAGTGCTAACAACTTGCGTATTTTAAATCGATATGAATTCAAATACAAAACTTAAAAGTTATGAACTTTTATATAAAGTTGTAATGGAGAATTAGTTCCTTAATTTTTAATATAATTACTACCTATCAAAATTAGAACTACAGAATGTTTATACTAGACTCACACGAGAATTTTATTTGTAAAAATTTTCAATAATTTTATTTTGCGTTGAAAGCAGCAACAATTGACAGCTAAGATTACAAACTTGATAGTTAAAATTACAAACAAAACTGTCGTGTGAATCCAGTATAACCCTTATTGATTTTAAGAACAACCATTGCCATGAATTAAATTTGAAATCTTTATTTTGTACTCATCACACGAAAAAATTTGTGTAGATTTAAAGATTTTCAATGTTTTTAACTTGGGGTTAAATCATATCAATAGATATTCCTAAATTATAGCATAGCATACTTTAAGTTTGGGGGCTCTACCAATATTCGCTGTACTAACACGCTTTCATATATCAAATATAATAAATCACCAATAAATAAATAAATAAATACAATGAAGAAGAAGAATTATTGAACTCATTGCAGATTTGAACAAATTTAAAAAAACACATTTTGTCTAACTGTCCTGTAAAACTGACAGCCCAGTTTTACAGGACTGGGGCACATGTCTGAGGTTGCTGTCTGAGGGAAGCATACTTTCGCTAGAAATAAAACTCTAATCTGGTATCATAATGGACGTCAATGGTCTACGCGTGGCCTTTTTGGCTTGCCAGCATAACATAACCTAACCTAAATAAGATTTCTAACAAACGATATATAGTCGCGATTTCTTAAAAAAAATATATAGAATCTTAATCTTAATGGTCTGAATATACGAGATCTGAATATACGTAATTATTTAAAGTATCATAATATATATATGTCATGAATTGGATTTAATGTTACAACAAATCATAAAATGCTTATACAGACTTGAATTCATTATTAAATTGAATTATCGATTATGGGAGAATATGGGAGAGAGACTGTGACATTTAAAGAGGTTTACTATTTGTCATGATGTTTGACTAAAATATACCAGTCGGCAGTATTGCTTTGAAGATGAACATGATATATATAATTTGAATTCATTATTAAATTGAATTGTCGGTTATGGAAGATTATGGCAGATGGATTGTGACATTTCAAGAGATTTACAATTTGTCATGATATTTAAAATGTACCAGTGGGCAATATTTCTTTGAAGATGAATATGCATATATAAAGAAGAAAAACTCACGCCATTGTATTGTAAATATATAATGCCTTCCAGATAACAATCTATTTTCACATCAGTAGATATATATAGTTGCTATGGTATCTTTATAATTAGTTTGTCTCACCAAGTGTATACATAGTATAATATGCATGGGAATGGGAATGGCAATAAGAATGGGAAACTGAGGTATATTTTGGAAAACTTGATAAATCGTATTATTTGAAAGGTTTCGCATGTGTTGAAGGATTCTTGCACTCGATGTGTAGAACTGAAAGAATACTATATATTGCATAAAATATAATTTTCCAAAAAAAAAACCGCTTTTATTACTAAGGCCGAGTAATCATCAATCCACCTAGAAAATAGTGTTTATTTCAATATATTGATAGCCTCAGCTTTCGAGTTTATTAAACCTGTTGATAGTATCATGATTGTTTTTCGTATTTTTTTTTTGAATTTTGTGTGGAGTATGTATACATGAGTTGGATATAAGAATACCCAAGGTGATAACGACACATTTAAGATGAACTTTATGCAGTAATTTGCATTAAGTAATTAAATTAATTTTTAATTTATTCAGAGAGCTTTAGCAACGATCGGGTGAGAAGTTGTTGTACATGCATATCCATAAAAAATGAAGAGCAAAGCTTTCAACATGTTAAAGATGATCGTAAGCGACCATACCATTTCACAACGATGAGCATGAGAATGACATAAACGATTTTAGGATGGTCTAGAAGATATTGAAAAGGATGCAAGGTCTGGATATTCTAACGCTTTCGTTAATAAAGAAAACGTCAAAACATATAAGCAATTATGCTTGCCAGCAGAAGGATTATAATTAGATAGATTGTAAGAGATTTCAACAAAGTCATATAGATTGTCATATATATATATCCAATCAAACAGATTACATATGCAAAGTTTATGCAAAGTAATTATTATGAATATTTCGGATATAAGATACATCAATGTTTAGAAAAACCTCTGCTTGACAAAAGTAACACTATGCATACATAAAAATAAAAAATGTACATATATTCTTTTTTTTTCCTAAAACTGAACTTAATCCTATGCAAGTAAAAGAGTGAAAACTTAAATTATTTCATTCTATTTAAGAGGTTTTCCTACTGTCAAATAAACTTGTTTACTTTTCATACGTCAAAAAAAATAGAGCACCTCCAAGAAATAAGGTTATCCTTTCTTTGCCTTTCCGTCTTTTTGTTTTTATTCCTAAAATTTAAATGTTGAAGTTGACGATGCTTGCCTGGTAGACTGTGCGGGCAAAAATTTTATGCAAGCACACATTTTGCTTGCATATTTTAAGGAGCACATTTTTTTGCGTGTTTTTTTTTGGTTTTCTGTGTTTAATGTGAATTAAAAAAATTAAAAAAAAATACAATAAAAGTTCAAAAATTTAAAAAAAAGTAAAGCTAGAAAGTGTGTATAAAAGTATCCACAAAAATTATGCGATAAGCTAATGTATTCTATGGGTTTATATCAAGCCTACTTTCCGGGGTGAAATTAAATGTTGTAAAGCACGCCTAAAAATCGGCTATGGAAAATAGCAAGAAATTTAAATTTAAATTAAATATTTTTTTCAGTGTACGACATATATACTATGTTATATATGTTCAAAAATGTTATAAAAATATGTTCTTTAGTTATTTAAATTTTATATTTATGTTTTAGTTACTCACACGCATTAACAATTTGTTCGCATTTGCATTTCATAAAATAAATTTCCTTTCAAAATGTGTTCTCCTCGACTAAGAACGCCCAAGCGGCACTGGCAACACTTTTTTTCTGCTCGGAGATCCTGAAATTTATGTAAAACAATTCAAATCCATAAATATCAGCATCGTCCTTGACTATTATGACTTCCAAACTTTAACTAAATCAGTTAGGAACTCAACAATGAAAATCGAAAAAAATTTAAAGTGAAATGAAAAACATAAATAAAAATGAAAATAAAAGCAATAAAACAGCACAAAACAATCGACGAACATGAATTTCCATTTCACTTTTTGTCATTATTTATGCAAAACTTTTCAGGCGTAAATACGCCAGTGTCGTGAACGGTTTTTTACAAACGTTTTCTGACTTTTACTTAAATTTTTAATAAATTTTCTTACTTTTTTTTAAGCTGTTGAACTGAGCACTTGAAACTTTTAACTTGTAACTTGCGTTGCCATTTCATGTAAATTTCTTAAATTTTTAATGGTGACATGCCGAAACGATATTTTTTCCTTTTAATTCAATGTACTTTTTCTGTTAAGTTTTGTTTTTAATTAATTTTTTTCTTTTTAAATTTTTAAATGCTTTTTATTTGTAATCGTCAAGCGAACAACCTTTCAGAAACGTCCAAACACTACGATTGTACTGAGAACACTGCTGAAAGGGATGAAAATGTGCCGCCTTCTATGGAATTGCACGAATTCACACACTTGCCACTCTGAAGCACGCATTCCGTGTGACTAAATTCCAATGTGCTTTCTAATTTCTCACTGAGTGTGGACATCTCTCGCATGGAGATGGAGCACGCGAGCACACAACTCACGTAACAATAAACTTTGAATGTAGAACTAAGAGTGTAGAGATTTCGCGTAGAGTTGGAAAGACCTCATACTCTACAATCCTGTCTCCTCATTGTCAGATTAACAGTTGTTGTGTAGAGTGTGTCCCTTTTAAGGCTCTGTAGAAAATATTTTTATAGGAAATACCCATTTGCGATTGTCACAAAAATAAACTTAAGAGTATAAAAAATAAAGAGATGCTTATGAGGATATCAGATACTTAGAGTGAACATTTTGTTTGAAGAAGCAAACATATTTTATTACTTAGAACTAGCACTGTGATTCCCGTAGTATTACAACAAATCATTACTTGAGCTCAAGTGAGCTTTGGACACATGCCCTCCACTCCAACCTAACTTAATCTAGTACCATAAAGCACTTGAAAAACTATAAACTCCAAACTTTTATATTTGATAAAATTTAAAGATATTTGTTTCATTAAAAAGCTTGTTTGAGAATAACAATATATACATTAATATAATAGACTACTATGTAAAGAAAGTACCAGAATCTGACAATGAAAAATACAATATGAATTATTTAGCAAAATGTATGGATGGCCCGTAAAGTAGGTTACTTATTAACTTCACCGAATAAGCCAATCATCAAAATATTTTTTAAACTATTTATTTGAAATCAACTTCAATACTTGCCACGAATTGACTTTTATCTCATCTATCGAATAAAAGCCTGTATCTTGAAGTGGTGATTTGCATTTTGGAAAAAGAAATGAATCCGTCGGAGTCATATTAAGGGGAATACTGTGACTATTTGATAAGATTTGTTAAATTTTTTGCAAGAAATTCGTTCACAATGAGAGTCTTGTGAGATGGTGTGGTATAGCGATCTAAAGTCCATGAGTTTTCTTTCCGCAAATCTGGTTGCTTAACACTCAGATAATGTTCTAATGTTTTTAATGCTTATTTTTAGTTTTAATCAACTTTGATACGTTTTTTTTCAGTTTCGGTTCAGTTGGAAAACGCTATCCTGCAACTAATTAACTGGTTCACATATTAAAATCATAAACTCTTGTCTCATAACCAGTTGTAATACGTTTTATGAACATTACGTCGAAATGAACTGAATATATCATGTCTTTAGCTCAGTTCATTTCTTTTACGTCGAAATGAACTGAATATATCATGTCTTTAGCAACTTTTACGTGATTGAGGTTTTGCAGGAAACTCCGCTTTCTCGGGACTAGTCGAGCGATAGCATGTTTCACATGAAAACAATCGCAAAAATTTTAGTAGTCACCTATCTCTGACTTAAGTGAGGATTTTTAAGCAATATTGCCTTAAATTTAACGTTATTAAGTTTGGTTAAAGACGTTAATGATCGAGAAGAGCGAGGCAAATTTTTCGCCACATCTCAAACGTTTTGAAATGCACTGTACTACTTATACATTGATAAAGACGACTTACCGCAAGCCTTATATCCCGAACCTAGTGACAAAAACCATCCCTTTAAACTAACTTCTATTTATGAAGTTTCCATTACTCCCTTGAAAGTAGAAATACTTTCTAGAGTGTAGGTGTTTATAATTTAAAAATTTATCTAACTGAAGTATTTAAATTTACCTACCTGAGGTGCTCTTGTTAAGCAATTAAAAATACACTTAATTGCTGTTCCAGGTCAGAAGAATTTAATGAGAAATTTCTCGTAGAATCCTTAAAAGCTCATAATCCTCATAATACATTAAAAAATTAAGAATCCTCATTACACTAGCTAACATCCTCAAGAACTTCCAGCGTAGCTGTCATTCAACTATAAACATTCCGAAATCCAGATTGTGAAGAAGACAGCAGATAAATAAAGCCGAGGTGACCACAAATCGACTCAGCCAATATGGTTTCGTATATCTTTCAAAAAGAGCATGGAGTTGTGATATATATATGACAAAATAAGTTTTATGAATTTAACGGGAATCACATCGCAAAATGCATGGTTGTTTGATTGTCATTAGTTTAGAAATAAATATGTTTATTGTAGTCATTCTAGTCCAATGCTAAAAACAAATTTGAAATGTTTTCGTTTTGTAGTGGGTCATCGAATTATCCATTTGTTATTTATTTAAAAGCTTTTCATATATTCTGACCGTCCCGTCTTAACTTCCCTGAAGTGAGAAGACATAATTTTTAAATTTACATTTAATATCACAATTATTATATTTAATGATTCTTGATCATTTTTAGGCATCATTTTTTATCTAATTTAAAATATAATTCTGCCTGTATGGACAAGAATTACAGGACAGGACAGACAGGAATATTTACCTTTACATAAGCAATTAAAAGCCAAATCTAAGGATTTACCCTGTATGTCTTTTACTTTTACCCATGTATTTTTGAATGATCATCTCAACTTCCTTTAAAGTAATGTTGCAGATTCCCTATGATTACGCTGTTCACGTCATATTGCTCGAAATTTTATAGTTATAATAACAGAAAGCGTATCTGTGCTAATATAAAAGATTTGGCAAACTTATTCGGATTATAGCCATTTCAATACAAATTTTAACAACAATCTTTTTGATGCATTTAGTTTGTATACTACACTGATTTCGTCTACACCACTGCCTTAGAAACTTTCCTTTCATCTTCAGCAAATGGCATATCTACTCATTGACTGCAGGTTATTGTAGGTAGCATGCTATCAGTAAGTAAGTAATAATGTTGGAGTGGCGGCTTTGTATCTAAAAATACCCATTTAATGTCAAATAATACCCAATTGTGGTACCACAGGAATAGCGTTGGTTCGTACATAGACCTAATATTGTATCATGACAGCGCAGTCAGGTCGGTAAAAAACAAGGAACCAATCAGTGAACATGACTCAAGCTATCTTCTAATTGCGATATCTATGATTTATAAAGTTGTTAATTTTTCTTGGATTTCTTTAATTTTGTAAAAATTCAATTAAAATGGGCTTTAAAGTATAAAAGAAAAATCGCTTTGAGTAACTCTGCATAGCTTTTCTTAGAAATTTAGTTCCAACTTGACTATAAGACAGGATTTTCGGGGATTATATCAAACTCTCAACATATTATTTGCTGTCAAAACCGTAATGACTTTATCATATTTATTCTATTTTCTCCAAAGAGGTTTGATCAATCTACCAGGCTGCTGTATGCATAGCTCTAAGAAGTACATCTCTTCTCTTATATATTATTGAAGAATAAAATCTATTATTTGTTATTTAGTTCCCTTAATAAAATGAAACTACTGTAGATTTCTAGAAATATTGGTATTAGATAGAATAATGTTGCAAATGGAACTTCTAGAAATAAAAACAGCAGACAGATAATTTTTTATTGCGAAATTTTATTTTACTTTTCATTGGTTTAATTTAAAATAAAGTTTTCAAAACAATAAAATAATAAAAGAATATTAAAATATTTTTAAAATTAAAACAAAATTAAACAAAAATGCTAACAGTTGAAAACAGACTCTCTTTATTTCAAAGAACACATTTTTATTCTACTTGGGTGGGCACAAGATAGACAACTTCTTCGATATGTAGCACTATTAAGTGCCTGTCAGACAGAAGTGTTGACATATGAGTACATGGACAAATATTTTTAATGTTTCTCATCAATACCAGTTCTATTTTAAAATGAAGAAATTCTTTCTTATCGGTTTTTGAATATCACTTTTAAATATTATTTACAAAAATCAACAGAACAATGAAAATTAATATAGATTTGGTTTCCTAAAGATTTGATATCAATAAATACCAGATTCCTTACGGATTTTCTTTTATATATATATCTATTAATTCATATATTAAATGCAATATTTACATATGAAACCATGTTTTCAAAAAATCAATTGATTTGATATAAAATTTTATTTGAATATATTGTTTAGACATTGCCATTACATATATTTTATTATTATTAATAGTTTTTATAAAGTATTATGTTTATATATTGTATTATCAGTTATATTTGTTTAAAAATAAATAATTGAACCATGTTTTATATCAATTGAACTTGTACGATACGAAACCGATAACCCATTTCTTTTGTCCCAAAATATAAACTTCTGTGCTCTCTTAAGATAGAGTAACTACACAGACAATGTATTTAATCGTTGATTTCTCTTGAAACGCGTTCAACAGCCTACAATGGACTGATGTGATCAACACCCTAAAAACACGCTTTAATACACCGATGTATTTGATGCGAATGATCCGCAACTACCTTAGCGATAGAGAGCTTCTCTATCACACAATCAGTGGCACAAAAATTAAAATTTCTTCTGGAGCAGCACAGGGCTCTATCCTTCTCCCCGATTTATGGAATTCAAGCTACGATGAAATATTCTGCATTGAAATGCCAAACAACGTTCACCTAGTCGGTTTTGCCGACGATGTAGCCGCAGTCATCACAGCACGAAATGTACCCGTAGAACAGGTCAGACTGAACCAGGTGATGCTACGCACGATGGCATGGATGGATGACCGTGGTCTAAAGCTAGCAAATGAGAAGATGGAACTGATTATCCTAAAGAAGCAGCAAACACCCTTGAAAATTGAAGTCCGATTCTACAACTCAACCATTAAAATGTCCAAGGTAATGATATATATGAGGTCCAAGATGTAGTATTGGGCTCAGATAAACCATGCTGTCGAAAAAGCTGTAAAGGCCTCAGCGTCCTTAAGTAAGATGATGGCAAACGATGGCGGCCGAACAGAAGGCAAGCGAAAACTACTAATGACAGTTGTGAACGCCGTTCTACTCTGCGGTGGCAATCAGGGTAGCGCCTGCTTATTGTACGTTCTACGGTGCGGCGATCCTTGTTATAAACAACTCAATACTCATCAGCCTCATGACCATGAAACGGAAGCAGGCATGGTTAAGCCGCCAAAGCAACGACAACAACAGCGTGAGCTAAATTACCGGAAACACACAATGCTAGAGTGGCAGAACCGGTGATGCAACGGAACTAGTGGCAGATGGACTGCAAGACTCGACAGAGCCAGCTTGCAAGCACAGATAGGTGGCATTCTACTGGCAAGTGAAAACAGCTGGTTCGTGGTGGCGAGGCGCGTGGAGGCAGTACTACGTGCAAAAAAGAGGCGCCCGGAAACAGGCACAACAGCAGCGTCGTGAGATTAAATCCTACAATCAGGATATGCATGGCATAAAGCAATACCTAGTGGTGGTTCCGGGTCATGTACTTCATCCCGGAAAGTGAAGTTTTTTAGCGTGTCAGGGATAAAAGTGCGAACCGCGCATTACCCACAGAAAGACGTTTCTGCGGGTGTGTGTGGACATTTTTTGGTCCCCAGCCTCGAAAGATATGAAAAAAAAAAAAATTGTGTTAGGAGTATGTAATTTTTAACATTCAATTTGTAAACAAAAAATATATGATTTTCTTGATTTGAGGCAGTATGAACACTTTCGAAATTAACTTAATTTCATTTTAGAAATTAAGGAAATTTGGCTGTCTGAACATAGTATAATACCATGTTTCTACTGATCTCATTTAAGCAGTTTTGCTCATTAAGGTCGCGAATGAGAATATATACAAAGACATTTCATACAAATGAACTAAATAACGTACTAGAAAGCAAATACTTAATGAAATTGTTTTTATTATTTAAATATGTAATAAATATAGAAAATGTGATAAATGATTAAATAAAATAATTATATATTTAAATTTTCAAATACAAAAACTCAATGGCAAAAAGGAATAGATGCTAGTATGTGATTAAATAAAGTTTTGTGTTTTCATAAATTAAACATGCAATAGATATTTAAAGAAAAGTAATGCTATTTGTTGTGTTTCATTAATTATTAATTTTTTCCATGCCTTGCACGTTGTTTTCTGTATGCATCTATTGCCTCATTCATGTTATGAATAACTTCACAAACGCTGTATGTTTTAAATTGTTTATATTTTCAGCTTTTTTCATGCTAAATTAATTAATTTCTGCTAAGAATACAAAATTAAATATCATATGCTTTCAATTGAAATATATAAGCAAAGAAAACTTCTCTATAATTTTTACAGAACTTTTTGACACATAAAAGTTGTTTGACATTTATAAATTAGTTCATGCAAATGGAAACGACCAAACGTTAATTACTTTAACTTAAGTAATTTTAGCTACAATGGAGATCACCAACATTTTTGCAATTTGACAATTTTCGGCCAGTGTAAACGCCATATTAAATAAATATACCTATTTATCTTATATATGTTACTTTCAGAAATGTAAATAAATATACCTATTTATCTTATATATGTTACTTTCAGAAATGTATTAAACTATGTTCCGTAAAAATATATCATATTGAATTTTCAACAAGTATTTCTGTCCTGGGTGTATGCATATAAACATTTAGTTTCGTTGTTATACCACTCAAAACAACCCTGTTCAAGTTACATCCCTGGTTATTCAAATAACAGCTTTTGACAGACATTCAGTGTCATATGAGCAAATAAAGTGACTGAATGGTAACATATCAATAATAAAGAATTGTTAACATAATTCTTCTATACGATTAATATAAAAAGCAATGCTTTAAACCACAAATATATCCCAACCAACAGTAAGTAAGAATTATACAAAATGGAGACATGCTGAGTCTGAAAACAGTCGCCCATTTGGCGCTTATCATCTAACCAATGCAATTCAAATTGAAATAACAGTTCCAACATTTTGTGGCTATTCGGTTCTATACTTCGTTCAAATAAAACCTCTATTTAAGAATGTCAGCATTACAACTGGCTTAGCAAAATACGATTTAGGGGTGGGCAATCTCGATATTGTAACACTGGGGGACATTACAGATGTTATACGATGCGTTAATAACACGTATAAAACCGTTAAGTAGCTATTAATCCCAAATTTCAAGGTCTATAAAAGGAGTAAAATGCTGCACTTGATATGCGTACTGTTCGAACTATAATTGATGAAGAAATCAAAAGACTTTGGTTAAATTGTCTATCAGAAGTGGTTTATGTATTTTATCAGTTTTAGACGCCAACCTAAATATAAGTGCGCAGCAAGAAGCGCTTATCCAAAATGCTATCAGCGGTTGACGAAGACAATAGACCACACAAATCCAAGCAATCATTATTAATATTCCTTGAAACCCAGTCAAATTGTCCATACTGTACTGTAAACGTAACGAAATTGCAACCGTTTCACAAGTAAAACTTAACTCAATATTGCACTTTCGTTAAAAAATTGCTAGACGTTTTTTGTGATATTATGAAAACTGTTAAGATACCAGAATACCACAGTATATCCATATAAATTGTTGAGGCAAACAATTGACAGTCCTCTCTCCGCTGATTACTGGAATGAAATTTCCTTAATTGCAGTTAATGACTGTTTGCTAAAGTTGCAAAGACGACATTCTTTGTAGTAATAAAAAGAAAACTTTAGCTAAGCACGATACTTAAAATGTATACATCTGTGGCTACCGAAAAATAATATCGTTTGAACATTAAATCCCTTATTTCATTATAATATAAAACAAGAAAATGATGGATTCAATTAAATAGAAAGAAAATAGAAAATTTGGAAAAGTAAGAATTTTGAAATAAATTTTCACCTGAAACGCTATGGTTAAATGGATTTCATGAATAGTAAATGATGTTGTCCATTTCGGTTTATGTAATAGTAAATAATTTTCTCGAATATTTGTATTAAATATGTAAAACTGATCTTTTAAACAAAAATGTTAAGCACCTATTATTGCTTTAAATTATTAAATAGCATGTCGGTTTTTCCAGAATCAAAAATAAAGAGAATAAGATATACAATATATATATTACTATAATTTGGTTACTAATTAAGCAAAATCATTTAGATAAGAATCTTTGGTGTTTTATTAAAGTTTTAACTAAGAATTAGTTTCATTTAATAAGTTCAAATTAAATTTTAACTCTCAGCCATAAGCTACGATTATTTTGGTTTCTGTAAATTTTACCTATTCTTGTTTCTTGTTTTCATAAAAAGCCAAAGATCCTTATGTAAATTATTTTGGTTAATAGGTAAATAATCAAAACTGAAAAGGATAATTATTATAGGCGGGTTTTCATAACATTATTTCAACATTGGCAATAAAAGCACGAACCTGTTCTTATGATAGACAACAGCATGATTTATTTCATATCTTCTGCAATTCTACACCAACTGTTACAGTACATCGTCCAACATACCGGGTGCCCAAAATGAAACCTTATTTTAATTTGCAAAAAAATGTTTCAAACTTTGCTTAAACTAAAATCCTCTTGTTTCATTTTAGTGCTACTCTTTCTGTTATATTTTATAATATATAATATGTATTATGTATATAATTTTTTTTATGTTTTTTGTGTAAACATGCAGTTCATGTTTTTGTTTTGTTTTTAAAAGTTAATACAGAGAATGAAACAACACATGATATAATTGCTTAAAACAAATTCAATTAAAAATAGACGAATTATTTTAATAACATACGTATATGTGTATATTATTTCATATTCTATTAAATCATGTCTCTAATTATTTCCAAATAATAATTCATAATTCAAACAAATAGTATTTAATTAATTCATAAGAGTCGCTTTTATTTACATCGATTTATGCTAAATTAAATTTAATTAAAATTATTAACATTCTTTTAAAATTTCACACGTTTTACATAAGCCTGCTCTCCCTTTATACTAAAAAGGGAGCCAAAATCGACTTTGCATTAAAAACTTACGTTTAAACATTTATTTGTATATTATAATTAATTATATGCAAAACATATATGCTTTTATATAATATATAGTTTAATATATTATTTCTAATTACATATAAATCGTTATCGCTAGCATGAACTCTTTACTGGGTAGGTCATGTCTTATCATCTTACAAACTAAAATTGATATATTAAACACATCGGTGATTTATTATATATATAATTTTATAAAAATAGTTTTTACTTTTTAGCTTTATCAATTTAGGTATGTGTAAAAATATGTTTATTTTTTTCATTTTTTTCCATTATAATGAATCATAAATAAAATGTTGCTTATTTCGCAACATAAGTTTATAAATATTTGTTTATCGTTTTAAACAATTTTATTTAAATAGTAAAGCCACAAATATAAGGAATTTTATTAAGCAATTTTTAAATAGGAGCACTAGTAAAAATGGTTATTTATTTCGAAAAACGCACGTTTTGACTGGCCATACAGTTCTTTCCGTTACTACCAAATAAAGTATCTATTATCAGTGCTTCGAATTTGAAAAAGTTCAGATTTGTTTGTTGTTGTTATATACTATAAGTTTCATTCCACAACGGCTATGTTGTATATAATTTACATCAATAATTTTCACAAACGTTTAAGCATCTCTCGATTTTTGACGCTATTCATAGAGCAAATTTCATGAAGTTGCAAACTAATATTGTATATAAAAAAACTATCATTTTTCTTATACTTCCCATTGGAAGTGGAAAAACTTGCATTCAAGCTCTTGAATAGAGAAAATTTTAAAATGGACTAAACAACTTAATCTTAATAAATACGAGTACTTCGAAATTTTTTCATATAAAAACTTTAATAAAATATTTTTCTGTATAAGTAATTGCCATAAAAATTATTAAACTTTACAGTTCAAAAATATTTATATGTAAAATATGTAAAATAATAAATAAATAACATATATTGTAAATTTAAATAGGAATAGATACAAAAAAAGAACAAAAAACTTAATAATAACAAAAGTAAAGTAAAGATTACAATTAGAGTATTTAAAGAAAAACAATAAATGTATGTTAAGAGCAAATTTGACGAATTACTATAATTTTCGAAAAAATTTACAAACATTTTTTAAAAAAACTATGTGTATAAAAATAAAAATCACGTAGTGATCACTTTAATTACGACAGTTTATGCTCCTCCGCACATTGCAAAAGCCGCTAAAAATTTCAGATTAATGCTGCTCTATGAAACTATGAAGCGATACTGGTACGCAATCTTGATATGGCAATTTATGCTGTTGTATCACACGCGATGCCAGACATCTGAGCGTTGTATATTTCAGTGGATTACAAATTTCATGTATTTTCGTAGGTTTAATTAACGATTCAAAAGTTTCGCCATCCTTATTTTTTGTATCCTTTAAAAAATAAAATTTTTATTAATTATTTTTCTTATATTAATTAATTAGGACATTACCAAATGTGCACCATTATCAAGTAAAATTTTAACTAACGAAGGTGAAGAATAGATATGAGATACAGCTGATAAATGTAAAGGCGTATTGCCACCATCATCTTTAGCATTCGGATCTGCCCCCACTTCTAGTAATGCCTTAGCTAATGACGGTGAAGGAAATTGACAAGCGGGGTAATGTCCAACTAATGTACCTTCGCGATAACATGCATAATGCAGCGGAGTGCGTCCTAATCGTACAGCTACTTTCAAGCGATTTAATTTATAAAGCGATTGCATTATTTCCTGTTTCACATTTACAGGAAAATTATCATTCTCTAATAATATAACCAACAAACAGCCAATGTGCAAAGAACTAACTAAAGCTCGACTCAGTGCATTTGGATCATGATTACAGTCATGTGTGTGTTGCGGAACTACAGAATTTTTATGTTGCTCCAATGTCCAAAGTTGACCTTAAATAATAAAAATATATAAATATACACTTTCAGTTTTAAAGTAAATTAAATATATATAAACAAACCTCTTTCAACTTCTATAACAGCCTTATTAAATATCATAAGCATATCGGTAACCTCAATAGGAGGCACAACACGTCCACGTGGCAGCAAACGTCCAGCTTCAACTAACATAAAACTAAACAATTCAGCAAATGACAGCAGGGACGATTGTGTCATTGGACTTAATGGTTGTAGTATTTTCTGTTGCATGGTTAATGCATATGTCCACAGTTCAATGCAGCGATCGAAACGTCCAGCATCAGCATAATTTGCTCCTCTAAAAATTCAGTAAACAAATTTATTATGATACTAAAAACAAAACTTTTCAAGTATTATTTTAAGATAAAAGTTTTTATAATTCAACTTGTTAAATTATACTACGTATAGGAAGGTTTAGTTTAAATGTCACGTATGGACCCTGAGGACAGTTATAAAGAAATCTTGAGTCTTTGTAATTGATGATTAATCTGTCAGGTAACACCAACTTTTAACTGAGTAAAGTATTGCAAATCATTATATAAAATCTTAAATCCATATCTGAATTGTTTTATTCTTTTGATATTTATATACAGAACATCAGTTTAGTAAAATTTGTTTACAGTACGAAGCTTTTTTTCAGTAGCTTTGCAGAAAGTGGAAGAAAAATTATTATATGTACATATTAAAAAGTGCAGAAAATTTGACTTCCAGTTGTTATGAAAGCATAACCAACGATGCTCTAAACGGCATTTGGTCTTAACGTTTTACCTTAAATTATTTAAAATATGATATTAGGCCACTCGATACTACCAACTTGGGACAGTAAGCAATTGATCAGTCTGGCTGGCTGAGGCTACTTGACGCGGCTATGGACGACCCACGTCTGATATGGCCCGCTAAATAAGTAAGGTCAACCGTTATACATTTTTCTTAATCAAAATAAGAAATATTTGCTTTAGCTGTGCTCTTTTGCTTTGTGCTTATTCGTATATTAAAAACTCTAAATGTTCAAAGCAACCAAAACCAATAAATAGCATTGGTTACAGGAGAGACTGGGTTTATGTCCTAGAATCAGTCCTCAATTTTGACAACCAAATACCGTTCACTACTCCCAAAAGGAACTATACCATATATTTAAACCACAATAATTCAATAAATAAATATTATCACAAACCTAAATCTTATATAATAACTAGTATCTGGATGCGTAGGACCTAATATCCTTTGTCGTATAACTAATGCTTGCATTCGCATT
This sequence comes from Teleopsis dalmanni, assembly GCF_002237135.1. Lineage (NCBI taxonomy): Eukaryota > Metazoa > Arthropoda > Insecta > Diptera > Diopsidae > Teleopsis > Teleopsis dalmanni. The sequence continues at coordinate 149,303,800 of NC_051847.1, forward strand.
TCGTCTGGATCCAATACTAATTCTTCTAAATCTTCCACCGTATTTACTTCTGAAACATATTCATAAGCAGCAATTGGTTCGTTTATAACTTTCGGTATTAATGGCTCCTGGTTTCGATCTTCCATAGCACGACGCCATAAAGATAATGCACTAATCATATCACGTTTTTTATCTACATATGTGGCACCCAATAACTCCAATGCATCAATACGGTTTTTACGACTAACACATGGTAAAGTAATGAGATGTTCCACAATACTTATGTGACCTGTAACACTTGCCGCTAACAAAGGTGTCATGCCATAGTAATCCTCATCCATGGTAGCGCCATGTTTAAGCAATAATTGTAATATTTCTAAGGAACCAGATTCTGCGCAGTCATGTAAAGCTGTATTGCCCTTTATGCTACAACGGTTTACGTTTGCATTCAGTGAGAGCAAAAATTGTGCTATTTTAAAGTGTCCTCGGTAACATGCAATCATTAGACACGTGTGACCATGACGATTTGCTACTTCAAAATCTGTAATATATAATTTTATTTGATTATTTTGTCAGAAATAAAAAGAATTTACTTGACTTACCTGCACCGTGTTGAACTAAATATTTTACAATTTCAAAATGTCCATCATAGCAGGCAGCACGTAGTGGCGTTGAATTTGTGCGAGATGTACTATTCACATTGGCACCACGTCTCACAAGCAGCTTCACTATACCTAAGTGACCTGCTGCGGCGGCGCACCATAACGCTGGTGCATCCTCAATTGGTTCGCCATCAAATCTAACTGATCCCACTTCTTCGATATCGACATTACAATTTGTTAACAAATATTGCACGACATCGAAATGTCCATTTCGGCATGCAATCACTAATGGTGTAGCTCCATGAACTCTGGATGATACAAGTGCATATATTTCAAACGTCGGTCTACCGCTAAGTACACACTGAAAATAAATTAAATAGAACATCAATTATATTCGTTATATTGCAACATAACTTCATGAAAAGAAGTAATGGTTCAGATAATGAGATATATATATATAGCAACTTATCAGTTGATAAATAATATGTTTCAAGCTTACATTTACGGTTCTGATTGAATTGTACTGATAAGAGAAAATAGAACATTTAAAGTTTTAGAATATTTCAAGAACACAACATGTGCAGACATATTATATATCAATTATTAATTGTTGGTATGAACAACAGTACAGAACATTTATACCATATTTAAAAACGATAAAAATCAAATCTTGAAACATTTACATCGTAACTTTTTAATTTACATAAATTTAACATAATGACCCTATATATGGATTTTAATGTCTTAAAACATTTTAATTTTAATTACTGATTAGTATAAAATATGTATACAAGATATTTATTTATTTTTTAATACAACATTTATGGCTACATGCATATTTAAACAATTTTATTGGATTTAAAATATTTAATTTTGTTGCTTTAAGAAGTTTGTTAACCCTGATCTTAAAGAATCTTCTGTCCTTCACACAATTTTAAACCGGCTCTCGTATATATTTTGGTTAAAATTATATTCATTTTATAAACATTAACTATTTATTAAAATGCACAAAACTTTATATATGACATTTTCGAATAGCCTTCATTGTCTCTTTAATCCAGGATAAATAATATTAAGCTGGATAATTAGAACATCAGTTCAAGCAAGTTAATGGAATTAATAACTATTTAACAGTTTGTGATATAAATAATATATTTTTTCATCAAAAAGAAAACTTAAGCAGGCTAACTAAGAGAGTTTAAAAAATTTAATATAATCATTTATGTAAAAAACAAAAATTTATATAAATATATAAACAAAAACTTTAATAAAACTAAAATCAATAAATATAAATTTTTCAATGAAAATAATTTGAACAACATAAAACAATCCTAAGAAGTAAACAAAATATGTGTGTTTATAAAAAAAATATTTAAAAATAATTTTAGGAAAAATTAATTTAGGAAGCTGCAAAAATGTAAAATTTTTATACTTATATATTTTAATATGTATTAATATAGTTTCTGATATATATTTGTCATATTCATGAGGACGAATTTAGATGAAAGTCGAAATATTGATTATTGAAAAGTTAATGTAAAATAATTTAAGTTGTTTTTGTTTAATTTTTATTTGTTAGAATATGTGAACGTACTTATTTGACCTATTAGCCTAATAAAAAACAATAATATAAATTTTGGGTGTAAAGTAGTATGTATAAAAAAAATAAAATAAATTTAAATTAAATAAAGTAAAATATTTTTATTTTTAAAAATATATATGTAAATGTAAATGTTACTATAACTATAAACATAAATTTAAATATAATATATAAATTAAAAACAATGTTGATAGCTATTAACAAAAAATAAAAATAAAACAAAAATAAATAATATAAAAAATAATAATAATAAACAAAATAATAATAATAAACAAAATAATAATAACAATAAAAATAAAAATAATAGCAATATTAAAAAAATTAATAATAATTACGATAAAAAAAAATTATAACGAAAACAAAAAATAAAAAAACCATGATAAAAATAATAAAAATATGACAAAAATTAAAAAAAATTAAAAAAATAAATTAATTAAAAACATAAGAACGAATTATAAGAAAAAAAATAAAATAAAAACTCATAAGAACGAATTATAAGAAAATAAATAAAATAAAAACTCATAAGAACGAATTATAAGAAAATAAATAAAATAAAAACTCATAAGAACGAATTATAAGAAAATAAATAAAATAAAAACTCATAAGAACGAATTATAAGAAAATAAATGAAATAAAAACTCATAAGAACGAATTATAAGAAAATAAATAAAATAAAAACTCATAAGAACGAATTATAAGAAAATAAATAAAATAAAAACTCATAATAACGAATTATAAGAAAATAATTAAAATAAAAACTCATAAGAACGAATTATAAAACAAAATTACGAATAAAGTACATGACTTTATTATAATATATTATAATATAAGAAATATTAAATATAAAAAATATTAAATAAATTACTAATAAAGTAATGTAAAAAAAATATATGAAAATATATAAAAATATGTGAAAATATATGTGTTAAATATATTTGTTAAATAAATGAACATGACTTATTTAGTAAAATTATTTTAAAACTATTTAAATTAAATAGATTAATCGAAATAATATCTAATATAATTTATCTAAATAATTAACTAAAAGAAAAGACATTTAAATAAAATCAAATAATTTTTAACCAAATAAAAAAATTGAATTTTCATAGAAACTTAAGTAAAATAAAAATAAATAAATTAATAAATTTAATAATAAATTTTATTATAATAATAAATTTAATAATAATAATAAAAAATTTAATAATAATAATAATAAATTTAATAATAATAATAAATTTAATAATAACAATAATAAACAGTTTTAAATCAAGAAACAAAATGATTAACAAACAATATAAAAACAATTTTTTTATTGTTTAAACTCATTATATATTTAAATAACAATTGAAACCATTTTAAATAAAAAAATAAATATTAACATAAATATAAATTCAATATTTATTTTTAAAGATTAAGGCAAAGGCAACTAAACTGTGGACAATTTCTTTGTTGGTAGGACTTAGTATATATACTTAGAAAAGTATATAATACACAACTTAAAGAAAGCAAGCAAAAAACTATATACAAATAATATATAAAAAATATATATAATAGAATTTTTTTTAAAATGTTCAGGGTTTTCTATGCATTAAACAATAGATTATTTTTGTTCAGAAGGTGTCAAAATTAAATTTATTTAACTTGATATACTCAAGTTAAATCTCCCTTATTATATTTTTATTTAATTTCACGGCATTGCTGGCTAATACTCATATATAACAATGAAAATCAATACAAAGCAAAAATTTAATATTTTTCACTTGACCTCATTAAGAAATATTTTTATGTTTCGTTTTTGTTCTACGATGAGACGCAATTTTGAGACATAAAATTTAATTTTCCTAGAGTTTCACAAAAGAAAATGAGGACTTGAGTGGACACCACCACAGAAGACTATAATTAATTTGCTACGCATTTGGAAAATTGACAAAACTTATTTTTACTTATTATATATAACAATGATTTTGAATTGCATTACTTTCACAACAGAAAATAAATTATAATTATTGTATGAGGCGGTATGTATTTATTTATGTTTATTATTTTAATTTCCGCAACTTAGCTTTTTAACTTTCTTTCACTTACAACACTACACAATTCAATTTAAATCTAACATAATGTGAATGTATCTGCACACAAACTGGTTCACAAATAAAAATATTGACATTGAACTCTTACAATGCCAACTCAGTAAAAGTCAATGTATATTAGATAATAAAACATACATAAAACAGACACTAAAAATAGAGATCTTCGATTTTATACACGAAAAAATATGTATCTTTGCCGTACGAAAAACAATGCATTAGATACAAATTGAAAAGATATAAGAAAAATTTGAAAAAAAATTTACAAAAAATAAATAGTATCTAACAACACTGAAAAAACCGATAATAATAATAGACTTTGTAGGACCCTGAAATAACAAAACGTGCACTCTTAAATGTACGATTTTCGTATTAAATTTTTTTATTTTATTTATTTATTTATTTTTTTTTTGGTTTTTTATATAAATAAAATAAGGTGAATAAAATTTAATTAGGTAGGGTTCAATAGCAATTTTGAATGTTTTACGTATTTTTCTAATTAAATATTTAAATTATTTAGTTCTGAGTATTTAAAAGTCTTTCGATACTAATTCGAATTAATCATATTCATGAATAACATGCAATTATTATTGGTTAGTAACGAAAATATATAAAAATATTTTATTGTGAATAAAACAGGAACACTTAAATAAAATATATATATAGTTATATAGAAATATACATATATATATTACTTATAGAAGTACTAGATGAATTAATAAATACCCAGCCTAAGTAATGCAAACGTATTTTTTTTTTGGAAAATAATATTTTATACTTTCATATAGTTCCCTTTTAGCTGGACACACCGAGTCTACGATCTTTCAACATTTGGATACCTTTTAAATAATATGATTTTTCAAGTGCTCTAAATTATACCTCAGTTTCCCATTCCACTTCATCATTTGATGCAAATGTCTTTTCCTGGAGCCATCTTTTCAAGTTTGGAAAAAAGTAATAGTCACTTGGAGCTAAATCTGGAGTAATTCATTTAGTTTTGCCATGGTTTTCATTAACGTGTAAGCGGATGCGTTATCCTGCAAAAACAAAAATTTGATTTTCGACAAATGTGGTCATTTTTCTTAATTTCCTCATTCAATTGATCCAATAATTTGCAATAGTAGTCTGATGTTATTGTTTTTCCTTTTTCGTTCTTCCAAATAGGCTATAATAATTATTCCACTTTAATCCCAAAATACGAAAATCAAAACGTTTCCTGCCGATTGTTGAGTTCGTAATTATTTGGAAGCACAATCCCCGGGTTCTATCCATTCTCTGGCTTGTTGTTTTCCCTCAGGTGTGAAGTAATGTGGATCATTTCATCAATTATCACCATTCGACATCAGTCATTCGATGTGGAATTGCATTTTTCAATTAGATAACGTAACCTAAATATCAGTAGAGATGTTAGATAGGGCTTGCACCTCACCAAGAAGAGAGTTATGCTCAAACACATAACTTCAACTGGTACCGGCGGAATTCCTCGAAATTCCAATGAAGCTTTTATCGCAATATACCACGATGTTAAGCCTTTATGGCAGGTATCCACATAAAATTCTGGACCTACATGTGAGCTAGATTGTCCACAAATATTTTCAAACAATGTTTTGAATGACGAAGTCGTTGTCGTTTTTGGTCAGTTGTGAGCAAACGCAACACCGACTTTGTTGAAAGTTTTTTCATACACAAATAATTATGTAATATATTCGATACACGTTTATATGATATTTTGTCATCTCTGCTATCTCACGCAAATCAATTTTGGGATCATCCAAGACAATATCATGGATTTTTTCAAGACCCAGATGCTCTTCATCTAAAACACTAGTACAACCACGTTTAAATTCAGGTTTCCAATATTTTATTGTTCTTAACGATGGTGTAAGCTTGCCGTGAACAAAATCCATTTCCAATTTGATTGCATCATTGTTCATTCCTTTCATTTGCGGCAAGCGAAATAATATTCTGAGTGTATTAAAGTATTTACGCAATTTGTTTTTATTAACGAGAAATACTCTAGTAGCCTTGATACATTATAAAAATAATTGCTAACTCATTATATTTAATGCAGGAAGAGTAGTTTTGGCAGACAGTCTAATTTATAGAGTATTAATACTATCACTATCACTAATATAGAATACATGCTTTTCATTGATTTTTTTTTTACAGAGAAATTCAACTAATTTTACAAAACAATATAATTATAAATAAAAAATTATTAGTCACGCTATTTTGGTGTTAGCAGTTACACTTCTATAATTATTTCCCTTAATGGTATTGTTCTCATTATATATTTGCAAATATTTTTACCCTCCCCAATTTCCTAATAATGGAGGTAAATACATTCTTTAGTTAACAAATAAAGTTGTGGTTCAGTATAATACATCCCGATATACCTTTTTATTACTCTATTAATGATTTTATACGAGTATAACGAAAGTTTGCAAAGTAGACACTTGTTATACCGTTTAACTGCTAAACCTTCAAAATTTTGTGTGATGTACATCTCCAGTTTTACGAACCTGGAAATGATATGGCTACTACGAAGTATATTGCAGATCTTATAAAATTTAATTTTTTCAAGGAATATTGGCAATCTGCCAGAAAAAAAGTTTATAACACCATTTCTGTAATTAGGCATACTTCAGTTTACAAGATTTAAAGACTCCAAACTACACCGATCGTTTATCAGTTGAAGACCACAGAAAAAGACATGATAATCCGCTAATTAAAAAACTTATAATAAATGCACTTAATCTATTATATTCATATTTATAAATATAAATAAAATTAATTAAATGTATTCGGTTTAACGAACTTTTGAATTAAACTCGAAATAACGAATAACCCAAACATTATATCGTTCGTTATAATGTATCACCGCATGCATGGGTTTTGCGTGAGCATATTTTTAGTTCTCTAAGAGTAAGGTTAATTTAATTTTCAATTCATTAATTAGTTAACTAAATAATTAATTCATTAAATTAATTGAATTAAGTAACAATTAATTAATTTAATTAAAAATTAATTAATTAACAAAAAAATAATTAAGTTATTTAATTTTCCTAATGTAATTTATACAAATTAACATCAGTGATTCTGAGTTTGTACAGGATATAAAATTCAAATTAAATGTATTATTTCTAGTCAAAATCAAATACCATTTTTTTCATTTTAAAACCCGAACATTGCTTACTTCTTTCGACTACCTTTTATTATTTCTTGGCTAATTATAATCTTCACTGTAGAATTGCATGCTTTACCGGGACACTTAACATGAAATGATTGTCGAATTATTGAAATATCCCAGACAATTGATGGGTCAATAAATAGACCCAGTTTTTTTTAATATCTATTTTTATTGAAATTTTTATTCTTTTACGGATATTTAAGTTGGCCATACTTGAGTTATTTTCAATACTGTATACCAGATGGCATGTACCACACAAAAGTATATGTTGAAATGTATGAATGATATCGCTATAATTAAAATAATCTAAAAAATCTAGCTTTCCAATACAATCGATTTACTTACTAGACAATATATTTTACATTTAATTTGTTAAAGCTATTCAATATAGTAAGAAGGTAAAAATACAAATTTACTCGTCTGTTTCTGTTCAGTGTTCGAACCAAATCATAGTATTTACGAATCTTTTTTTAAAATATCTTTAGCATATATCTTTTGCAAGTAATAGATATTCAACGCTATATAAAAATAAAACATTTTTTCCGAAACCAGATTAATTATTAATAATTAATTTTCTATATTAATTAATAAACTTCTTTTACGATATCTTTAAGGGTTACCACCCAAAGACTAAACTAATCGTCATCTTTTTTGTGACAGAATAACACTGAAGTCCATCGCCTAACATATATAACACTGAAGACCATCACCTAACAATTAATTACTAAATCCCATAACTTCCGTCGAAATTTTACCGTTTGCAAAAAATGTAAACACAGGAAGTTTCTCTAGGAACAACGGAAATGTCAATAGCATTGAACAACTACATATTACTAAATTTTATCTGATATCCTGCTTTCAAACAAAAATTTGTGAATATAAAAGAGGCACATTATCTAGTTTATATCAGTGGTTCGCAATGTTTATTTGACCAAGAACCACTATGATGTTTTTGTTTTTAGGATGACCCATAAAGTTTAAGAATAATAAACTGTATGATTATTTTAATATACTTTACGTATCTCTCGTATAATGTATTATGAATTGTATAAGTACATAGATATAATTACTTGGAAATTTTTTGTACTTATTTTAAAATAAATGAGATCTCAGTGAACGAACTACAGACTATGTATCCATACCTGTTAAATTTGATTCACGGTGCATTTTTGGTTGGGAACCACTAATATATAGTATATAGAAGCAAATACCCATTATAAGAAGCTTTATTAAGAAAATAATATGTAGAATTGATATATGTGCATCCTCAATTCATTTTAATGATCTTTACATTATATTAATGCATAAAGTTTCTAATTTGCATCATTATTGGCGAAAGTCAATTCTGACAAGTATCCGGTTCTAAAAAATAATCTTTTGTCAATTGAAAGCAACTGTGAATTTGTTACCTGTTTCGTTTGTTTCATTTTCACGTGTTAGCATAAAATACAGGTATTTTATTTAGTTGAATATTCAACATTATGATTTTGTCGAATAAGTCAATATTTTAATTATAATAAAGTAATTATAATAGAATACGTAATTTTGCTGGTTGTGCGTTGCAAACAGGAAGACTCGATGGCGACACCAGCTTTTAAAGGCACGCGTTAGAACGAATCTACAAATCTAGAAAGTAAACGGGTAACGAGTAACGAGTAACGAGTCCGGCATATGCGAACTGGTTTTAATCAAAAAGTATAAACTACACTCAAGGTCAGAGCTAGAGACGCACTTAAAGCATATGAGCATTTAAAAATATAAAAACTTATATGAAAATTTTTATTTAATTAAAAAATATTTTATATTGTATAATTAAATATGCATAAAATCATACGAATAATTATAAGTAATAATAGAGAAATAATAAACAAAATATCGGAAAGATTATTACATGCTTATGACCTTTAAAATAACCATATTTTATTACAATCATAATATATCATAACATATTAATTTCTTAAAACGAGTTTTATTCTTAAATCTCTTTTACGGCTTTATTGTATATAACATTTATAAACTATTTGAATCGCGTAAATTCCTTCTTACATATCAATAATATATTGAGGGGCATCTTTTTTAACAATTTTAATTACTACGTTATCTTTTGAGCATACCTAATACCCTGAGAACATATTTTAAATATTAAACCAGATAAGAGTATCTTAAGATTAAGTACACCTGACCTCAGTAAAACATGTAGAAACGTAACCAGTTATGTTAGAAGAGATTAAACAATACAAATAAATTTATTTCAGAATCTATGGAAAATTTAAAAACATTTTAGCAAAAAATAATTTAACAAATTCTTAAATTATTAATTCAAAACTGTTTGAAGAAATTTAAAAAAAAAATTTTTTGAATTATAAATATATTTTTCCAATTCGATTTTTATTAAAGATAATTAACATTTACCATACAAACATTTAACTTTTGTATATCATAAACCTATATAAATAATAAAGTAAGAAATACAATATAATCGGTAAGATAGGTGAATGATTGTTTACACATAGAAATAACTGCAAAAGCATTTACAAAATTTATGATAATCTATCACTTTTATAATTAAATAAATTATATAAAAACACGGGTTGACGCTTAACTTCACTGTCATCTTACTCTAAATTATGACGTTTTTCCTAAGAACAAATTTTTATGTCCACTATGTTCGTCCCTTTCAGATGAACAAATAAATGTTGAAAAGATCAAATGAATTTAATCGATTAAATAGATACTAAATGAATTGAGTAACATTCAGTGTAACTTTAAACTATTACTCTCTAGGTATAAATTTCTAAATTATCTTTAAAAATTTTAAAATTTTAAACCATGTGAATTTATTAGCGTTTCTCTTCACAACCGGCTCAAAGCTTAATAAAAAAATGTCAGCTTTGAGGTATTCTCCAGGGACTTAGGACTAAAACTTAGGTCGTAGGGCTAATCAAACAGAGGTTTTAGCAATCACAGAAATAATTGTCTACTTCTATCAAATCACATTATAATCTGAATAATGGTTAATGGGTTAGGCTAAGACCTTTATACACTGCGACCATCGTAATCTATTGTGGATCCGTAATCACTATAACGGTAAATACATATTTGAATAGCCAGGTGACCAACTGGCAATAAACACAGTTAAATTAATATATTGTAATAAATTGGTCGAGGGTTATCTGCCCGTTATAAACGATATTAGCACACTTATTAGGTTACGCCCTAAACGAGTTTTGAGACTTAACGATTTAAATTGCATGGACGATACCACCCTTCTCACAATAAGCCATATGGCCTAAGTGAGTATTTAATACCATGTATCTCAATTCATATAAAATTAATATGCCAATTGCATACTAATTTTTCCAAGTCTTTGAATAAAGAATCACTTCCTTCATTTATACCGAATAAATCAAATAGGAACTGTACATAAGAATATACACATCATATAAAAGTCCAATAATATTAAATGTGGTTACTTGCCTTGTAGATTCAACACAACAGCAATTTTGATACACTCATGAACTAATGCACTGATAATCGATTACTTCACCTAGTCGAATTATAGGTACTAGAAAATCCTGTTAAATTTTGGATACTTAAAGTGTAGGACAATAACACCAATACCTATGGATGTGCACTGATAAATTTTTGAAGTATATCATAGTTTATGTCATGCCTTGACACAAACTCTTAATCACTTAATGTGATTATTGGTTGTATAGGTTCAACACCGCGGTTTGAAGTCATATATATAGATTTAATTTCCCGTTAAGTACGGAGTGATAAAGTAAATATGATAGTTCTAAACTGACTAGTGAATAGTAAGGCATAGACCACAGAATTTGTAGCAGTATCATTTCTTCTTCTTTTTTCTTAGTGTTCATTTCTCTTAGTGAGGCATGGAACCGCAAGCAATATCATTTAATATACGTTAATGAAGTTGTACTTGTTTTGTTTAACCAAAATAAGTAAACACAGCACACAAGTGATAGTTGGAAAATTTTGAGAACTGAGTGTTCTGCAAAAAATAATTTATTTTTTAAAGATAATTTATTCTACATATATTATGTCCGTTTTACAAATTTAGATTAAATTAACTTGGCTACCTATAAGCTACAATATATGTATTGGTTGTAGTAACAGAAACTTCCTTTATGCATCATAAAAGAGGCCCTCTTTATTTTTGTGGATCTATAAGAGAATTGTAAAGAAAAGGCATACTTCATTCATTTAGATCCAAGTGGATCTAAACATCCCTGCAGACATTATGTAGGTGAACAACACTTTTTTGCAAATCTAAAACTACCTGAAGCTTCATTCTTGAGACCGAAAAAAAGGTGTTTCTTTACTTTAACAATACCGAGTAATTATTTAATAAAAGATTACGAAAATTTTGACAAATGTATTACGACAGCATACGCTGAAAGCTTACCACAAGGTGGAAATTTGTGTCAGTATTTCGAGTATACATTTTTGTATCTAACTTTTTTACTATTTCATTAAAGCAAAATACATATTATTTTCTAATTGTTAGTTTAAGTTTTACTAGCATTACTTACCTATTAGATAGAAGAAATTATTGTAATTATTGCGGTTAATAGCTTGAAAGTTTCGATGATTTGAGGAATCTTGCAACATAAAGTCATATTTATCTCTTATAAAATGCTCATATTTTTAGTTATTTTAAATTGACTTTACTCACATAAATAAATGCATAAATAAAAAAAATATTTAAATAATAAATTAGTTTTAAGACAAAGCACAAATATCTCATAGGTTTCGAAACAAAGATTTAGAGAAACTGTTGCTTTTACTAAAATGTTTAAAATATTTGGTGAAGAAATGTTAAAAATGAAATTCTTTGGGAATGACAAAATATTCGTTAGAGAAATAATTGAAAACAACGCACACAAATCTAGAATATTTCATCACTTTGAGAGGAAAGAACATGAAATATATAATGAAATAAAATATATTATATTAACACCATTAAGCCATGTGTTTGCTTGCTAATAAAGTACGTATATACACAAGAATTTCTTATTTTTATTTTTAAAAATCACAAAATATATTTTTACGCAATTAAATGAATTTTAAAATGCGGAAAAAACTACAAATTATTGCGTATCTCAGAACTACGAACCACAAACGAGTATAGAAAATCATGTAACAAAAATTAATCATTGAAATTTTACATGAGATAATGGAAAACAAATACTTTCGAAGCAAGTAAGAAGCTTAATTGGAGAATAACAATATTGAGTTAAATAATTTTTTTTATACAATCGTTATGACTATGAATAGATATAATAATTATTACGGCTATTGTAAATATTTAAAACTAGCTCTAACTCTAGTGGCAATAAAATGGTTTGATGGTAAACAATATAGAATGAATATTGTAAATATCATATGTAACGATATCTTTATCTTTAAATACTTTGGACTATAAAGTACTTTCGTTTTACATCTTATTTTTGCTTAGATGGAGTAAAATAACTAATTATATTTCATTCTTTTTTCAATTATTCTGCACACGTATAAAGGCTATTTTATTAGCAGATGAATTCTGCTTAAAAGTTAAAAATTATTTGACAAATCAAAGTAAAGACTGTAAAGACCCAGCGAGTGCATACTTTACAAATTTAGGAAATTGATGCTCAATAAAACATAAAATGATAGGTGGCTATCACCTAGCGATATTATCTGGCTGGCGATATTATCTGGCTGGCGATATTTTCCAAAGTATAAAAAATAATGCAAACGAAAATTATGATTAATATCGTTGCTTACTATCATCGTAAAAAATCGTGGTGTTTCAACGAGATGGTGCTACACACTATACTTCTATACCAAACCCTGATCTCCAGAATTTAACACATCGTCTGGCGTCGACTGGAAGTTAACATCGAAAAAATTATTTACAAGATTCGGCCATAAATTATTGAAAAGTGATGAAAAATTGGGAAAAATTTGACCTCAAAAATGTGGCGTTTCCATAATAGGGATATGCTTCAAATTATTTTTCATCGATAAACCATTAAATTTGATTTTAACATTAGTTATGAGAGTAGTGACTATTTTACTAAATTGAAACTATTGTATCTCTCCACTTAATAAACACTAATAATAATCTTTATCAATATTATGAAAGAAGGAAACTAATAATCTCTATCAATAAACCATTAAAATTATTTATTATACTTCAACTTATTATTTTAATAAATATGATTCGATTATATCACCAGCTTATAAACCACATCGAAGAAAACATTTTTGTAGGTGTTTCAGTGGTAAGTTAGGCATACAGTAGTCAACAAGACAACAACTATATGTATCACAACTTTAAATTGTATCGTTAACTACCCAGTATTCAGCCCACCAGTTCTAAGGGAACTCCTATTTTGATATTGCAATCCGTACAAAAAATATTGATATATAAACCAGACATTGCTAAATATTGATTAAGAGTATGATTTCAAGTATATCTTTTTGTGAATACATCTTTTTGTTTATAATGACAATATTGCAAAACTATTATATATACGTCGATTCCTTGAACGATTCAAAATAACAAAATAATTACAATATTAGTAAGTTAAACGCTATTATTTCAAACAAATATATAATAAAAAATATATATTTTGCGAAGAAATCAGTAGTTGATTGCAAAAATTTAATTATTTTAGTTGTTTATTCTAAAATAACTTCTTAACCTCTTAAGCCTTTAAATCAGTTTTTTTTTTAATTTTCAAGAAGAATGTTTTTTATAAATTATGACTTTATTACCTTACTATCATAATTCAAACATACATATTTTCTTAGTAATAACAATTCTCTTAATTTAATTAAGTGATTATACTATAGCTGTTATTTGATAGACACATGGGAGTTTTTTTATATTGATAGAAAAAAATTCATTTGAAAAAATTATTCTTGGGAATTACATCAATAAAATTAATTAAATTATTATTATTTGTTTATTATTTCATACGACAATTCAATTTATCAGTTGTTATTAACTTTTTATAATTTTTTTAAAATTTGTTATTTGATTTAACTAATCGTCAACACGTACGTCACGTTAACACATATTTTACTGATAATACAAGTCTCAACATATTGAAATAAAAAGTTTGTAATCATTAGGTAATGTAATAATATTTAAAAACTGAATTTTTAATACAACAAGTGTGTATCTTGTTCAGTAATGAAACTAAATAATAAATAGTTAATAATATACAGAAATCGCTTCAGAATGTAAAGTACTGAGTTCAGGAAACTAATTAAATGTTAATCTGGCTGGCTCGAAGCCACGCATAGATCTATTTATCCCTACCAATAGCAGATATAGCTAAACCTTGAACAAGTGATTTGCAAACTTAAAAAAACTTTATTCAAATAAAATTGACCAAATTCAATTTAGTAATAGCAATTTTGCAATATTAGATAAGTTAAATAATTTACATCGAAAACTGTTCCTTAAAAACCCAGTTCCAAATGCTTTTTTCTCCACTCTATAGCCCTACGATACCTTTGTCAATTGTATGTTCAGTTGGTATTCGAGGAAGCTTTGTGTAATATAGAGGAAAACTGTTCTTGATGTTTGTAACCCCAAACTTAGGTTCCGGTGAGTAGGATTAAACGTGATGCTGTGTAAAAAATTAGTTTGTTTGTAAAAGTAATTTTAAGATTAGAAAAGGATGTATTATTATTGCTGGTAAAGCTACGCTTTCTTTATAGTGACAAAAAAGCGATATATAAATTTTTTAGAGAATTTTCGAATAGCAAAGAAAGAAATAAATAAAAAAAAAAAAATTTTTGTGTTTGTCCTTTCTTTCTTTGCTATTCGAAAATTCCCATTAGAAAAGAACTTTATTCAAGTGAAGTTAACGTAATGAAAGCTTAGTGGTCATATATTTGTTGTAGAAAACGTTATAGATAATTTTTATCCCAAAGTATTTTTATTCATTATATCCATTCATTTTTAACAGCATGCGAACAATGCAAAAAGCAAAAAACCACAAACAGCACAAGTTCAATCCGATCACCAAATACTTCGCACACAAAGAAATGCAATATAATTGCTCAATATTTGTATCAGCTGATTTACATTATGATTTACATTAAGATTTACATTATGTTTATATCAAAAAACCAAAATTCTCATGGTTCTTACATTTTCACTTATTTTCACTTTTGGTATGAATAATCAAATGCATTGTTTTGCCTAAAGTATAGAACGTATCTGCTGATTTCTTACAGTACAACTAATTCAATCTAACTTGGAAAACTAACAAAAAGCGCAAGTAACTTTGTTGTTGTAATATTTATTTTGGAATCGAAAACAACATATAAGAGATAAACATATTCATATATATAACATATACATATATAAATGCAAACATTACAACAATAAATACAGGACCACATACTGTCTTGAACGTCAGCAGCTAAGCTACAATGTCGTATTTAGCCTGTTTGAAGTGCGTCAAAAAACAATAAATTTCATGCTGAAGTCCTTAATTTGTACACAAAACAACAACACTATTTTCTTGCTTAAACAGACGTTATTTTTACTCAATTTTTTATTATTTTTTTAATAAATATGGTGTAAATTTTATTTGCCTTGAATTTTGCGCAGATACGTAGTAAAACGTGTTAATTATGAAAACAAATATTTGACAAATTGCAATAGTGATGCCAATATGTCAGCAAGAGACTTTAGCAAGAGACTTCTTGTTTTTTGCCACATTTCCGAGCAGCCGATTACACCTAATATGATTAATATTGTTCCATTATTCCATTATTCTAATAATAAAATAAAACAAATTTTTTGTGTTTGTCACAAAAGATTCTTTATCGAGAGTATCGAAAATGAACCTATTCTTAGCTTCAACAAAAACAAAATCCGGTAGTAAGAAATTATCTTAAATAATTTTTTTTTTTTTATTTTACGATTAATAATTATGAACAAAAAATATTATTTTTTAGAAAATTAGAAAAGTTGTTAACCTTAAAATGGTTCAATTGTTGAACCTACACACTCAACAAAATCAACAAAGCAAATAAAATAAGACGAAAAAAACACAACAAATTATATGCTTAACTGCTTCATGCACTCCGTCTAATTCAATTTTTTATGATTATTTGGAGTGACAAAAAAACTGTGTAAATTGTCTTAATACATTTTGACTTCCTTAAACGCATTTAAAAGCAAACGCCCACATTAAAGTGAATAGGAAAAAACAAAAAAAAATACAAAACAAAAATATAAAAAAAATAAGAAAACATAAATAAAAAAAAGTATATAGACAACAACAAATTAGATTAACAAATTAAAAGAAAAAAAAACAGCACAGAAATGGTTCACAAAAGTAACAACAAAAAATGTTAGTAAACTATTTTAAGGTTGTATCGTTGTAAAGTTCCGTAGAAGACAAGCTTTAAAGACGTGTAAAACCCAACAACAACAAATCGTTTACACTGCGCTGCAGCTAATGCTGAAGTTTAAATTAAAAACAAAAAAAAAGCTTTCTGTTGTGGGCACCATCACGTTTTGCACTTTAATATACAGTGAGTTCCCTACAGCAGCACTGCATGCCAGTCTACGGTATGGTGCTAAAATTAGTTTTTTTTTTGCTAAAAAGATATTTTTTTTTTACTTATTTTAAGTTTGTTGTTTTTATTTTTGTAGTTATGATTAAATCAATGATTTGTTTGCCTTTGTTGTTGTTGTTGTTGTTGTTGTTGTTGTGACTCTTTCATTTGCTTAAGTGTGCTATGTTTAGGCATAAAGTATATTAACAACACTAAGTGAGCAGTTTCTTGGCCAATGAGTAACAAACTGATTGTGTTTGCCAAAGCTTTTGTTAATCGTACGATGACTTGCCTTCGAAGCTGTTTACAATCGATGACGTTTAACTGCGGAACAACAAATATGTATACACATTTAATCATAACAAAATTATTATCCACAACAATAACAACAACAACAGCAGCAGCACCAGCAGCAGAAGCACAAAGCTTTACCATGACAATAGCTGCTATAACAGACAAGTCTTAATAACCCGAAACCCTCCAACAACAAACATCAAGCATTCACACCAGCAGTAATAACAATAAAAAAAAAAGTTATGTACGGCGTATTCAGTATTTAATGTGTTGAATTTGTTGCTGTTTTCTATTATTGTTGTTGTTGTTAAGTTTGTTGTTAATTGCCCTTCCTCATACAAGCGTACTTATGAACACTTGGAGAATTGAAGTCAAAGCAAACTAGATACGAGATACTGACCTTACAAACTATTCAAACAAAAGCCAACATATCAAAAAAAAAAATGTTAATTATATGAAAATTAAATTAAGCGCGAAGAACTGAAGCTGCAGTTCACAAGAAACAGAAACAGAAAATTATTGTTGTAAGCTATCTAAGCCCAAGAGATTTGACAAAAAAAAAAACTAAAAATATATTAGTTGGTTATTGACTGCTCTAGTCAGATTTAGACCGAAATTTATTTTGATAACATGAATTCAGAAATACATAATGAATAATTAAGTTCATTAATTTCATTAACCTCAACCTTAAAATTTTAAACAAATTCTTGCACTTAAAATAATTATTCATAATTTTCATTTTTGGTTTATCGATTTAAGTGCGTTTTTGCATCTTATAATTGCTTTATTATCGATACTCGATAATTAATTTTATTTTTATTTACCGCTCGAAGGTTCAATTAATTATTTACTAGTTAATTTCTTTAATAGTTTATATTACTCTGGCTGATTAAATATGGCTTTTAACTATACAATGTGACCTATTTCTAAAGGCTGCACATGGCGGGGTAATAGAACCTATTATTTAAGATTTACAATGATGAAAAATATCAGATTATTTATATTGTATTGATTAGTTATATTGTTGTTCGGAAAGTAGTTCTGTTTTTCTTAATAAAGCGCTTAATTGTATTTTTTTACAGCCAACTTTCCAATAAAACCTCATAATGGTTATACAAGTTGTTATAGTATAAAATATCATAGCGAAACAATATGGTATTACCAGTAGTAGGAGTTGTAGTTTAGATGTAGAATTATGAAGTCGTATGTTTAGAGTAGCAGTAATGAAGTGGACACCATATATATCAATCAGGTAATATTTAATTCTAACAATGAAGTATAAAGAAGAACGATAACACAAATATCTTGTATGCTAATAAAACAAGACTTTTGGTATTTATTTTACTTTACTATTCAAAAGGTAAAATATTTCGTTAAAACAAAAAAAAATTATCCGATGCGCATCGAAAAGATATATTTAACAGAACGTCAGCCAATGCCAATACTGATTTGCAAAACTTCGATCCAGCAATGTTGATGTTGAACATTCATCACGTTCTGAAAGACCAGTTGAACCCGATAAAGACACAAGAAAAGTCACTAATTGAAACAAAGCGGCAAATAACTACTCGTAAGAAGATAAAATCGACCATTAATCTCATCAAGAATCAGCTATGAGTGTGAAATTTTGCAACTGCTTCTCTCGATAGCAAAAGCTATTGTACCAGAATGGAAAAGATTTATGTTCAAAATTAACTTTATCTAAACTGAGCAAGAAATACACCAATCAATCTGCTACTTTAACTAAAGCGGAACCTACTCAGCACTATGGTACCGGTGGTGACAGCTCCCCACATGCTATAGATATGATTTGGTCTACTCTGTAATGACTTTTACCGGCAAGCCCTCTTAGTTATGCCTATTAAGTGAATAAGGAATTTTTAGTCAATGCTCACCTTTAACCCACTCAAAATTAAAAATCCTTGAAACCTCTTTTCTTACGAACTGACAGAGCTGTCATTCTTTAAAATTATGCACTTGGACAATTTAAAAGATTTTTCAGGTTGATTCACTTTTATTTGAATCGGGGTATTGTATCTTTCAACGTTACTTAAATGTTGACCACTGTAGCCCTTCTGATGTGCCTATGAACAAGAACCCTAATAGGTAAAACCACAATGGTTCTTTATTTGAGCTGATGTGCTACTCCAATCTAATCATGGACCATACATAATTCAATAAAATAATAAAAAAATATCGTCTCACTTTTGAAAAAAAAAAATTATTATTTTTGTTACTTTTAAATAGATCTGCATTTAAATGACACTCGATAAACACTTAAACAATACGTGTAATATTTAATATGAAACATGTTAATTACTTTATTACTAAGACAAATATTAAATTTATATCAATGTTTGATAAAATATATTTCATTTCCGTTCTACAAGTTTAGATAAAAAAAATCACACATTTCAAAATTTTCTTATTAGTCACTTTCTTTTATTAAACAAAGCCAACGCAAACAACAAACAGAAAATTTAGAAAGAGAAATAAATTTTATGGAGAAACGTGTGAGTCAAATTATTTATTAATTTAATTTATGGAAACTTGTCGGTGTATCTGAATTTGTGTTCTTAAAACCCAAAGTTTATGGAAAAAATTCGCAAAAACTAGTCAGCGGTTTAAAGCCGATAACCGGTTTCGGTTTCGGTTCTAGCAAATCGACTGCTGTTATTGTTATGCTCGAAATAACTTACGAGTGTGGTGAGTTTCAGGAAGTCAAACCAAACACCCATATAAGCATCCATACAAAAAACATCGAGTGCTACTAAAAATACTTTTATGCATATTTATCCTTTTGAACATACGAGAACCGTACGCAATCATAATGTATATGTAACTTGCTGTGTACTCTTTGTTTTAATTGACTCAATACAGCAAGTTTAGCTTGTCAAACAAGTAATCTTTTTATTGAAATAATTTAATGATATATGTAATATTATTTCATAAACTCAAAATTAGACTTAAACCAGGTTTTCTAATTAGTTTATAATATATACAAATGTTATTATGATTATGATATCACTTTTAATATTTTTCATCGGAAATATGTTGCAAAGCCTTTTTTAATTAGTAATGCATATGCTTTAAGTTAATCAGATGATCTTGTTTTTAATTTTAAAAATAATATTTATATATGCGGATAACATAGGACCTTACGTGTTTCAATTGCAGAATTTGTAGCCTATAAGAACCGTATCTAGAATAATTGGTATTTCTAATGAAAATTGTGCTAAAGATTCTGTTATAATTTATTGATTAACTATTGTTTTTGTGAAGAAGTCAATGCCTTTCTGAAAAATTTGGTGCAGGGATTAACTATTAACTATTCTTTAACTATTGCTTTGTTTACTCGTCTCTAATTTATATAAACAACATAAAATATTATTTATAGATAAAAAAACAAATTTTTTTTAAAAGTTAGATGTAAGTTCTATTGGAATATTGTAGAAATCCAGGGTTCAGAAAAACACTGTGCTGTGCACAAAAATGCAAAACACCACGCACAAATGTTGTGCGATTCTAAATAAAATTTCACACCACAAATGTGGTGTGCGAAAATTTTTGTGCACATCTTAAGTGCCACATCTTGTGTGCACAAACGAAACGCACATTTCACACGAGTGTGGTGGAGTGAAATAAAACTCGCACACGCATTCGGTGTTTGTGCCGAAGTTATTTCGCACAGCACATTGTGTGTGCGGCAGCCAACTTGCCCTCGCACACAACGTGTGCAGAAAAGAATACGAGAAGCACATTTTGTGTGCAGGCTCGAAAATAAAAATGCACCCAAATGTGCGGAGACGAAATGTCTACTGCACGTTTGTGTGAAATGATGATTTAAAAGCGCACAATATTATGACAAATATCGCAGCAAAATAGTACGGAAAACTGATTTGTATTAATTTTGGTCTTAATGCGAAATATTTTATTGAAGAAATAATTTTGTATTTATATTTTAATTTTGAATTTATTATTAGATTTACATTTATTGCTTATATTACTTATTATTTTAAGGTTTATTAATTTAAAACATGGGAATAAAGTTAATTTCACAATGTACTTGAAAACTTTGTTATATTAAATAGGTACATGAATTTAATAGAGAAAGAGTATTTCTTTCGAAATATTATAAGTAAAGAGGATCGGTTCTACGGATCGTACTTTGAAAAAATTAAATATATCAATTTTGGACTACTTCATAAAATTTTATTTAATAGTAAGTTGTACACTAAGATTCGTTAGTAAGGTTATAAAAAGCAAATTAAATATTTTTTACAACAACATAAATTAATTTTGTTATTAGATTTCAATTAATTTTTTATCTTTAATTACAGCTTAAATTTAACAAAGTTATTGAAATAATTTTATAATTTAATATCTTAATTTCGTATTATAAAATATATAATTTTTATTACATATTTTTTGAAATAAATGTTCATTTAATCTTATTAATAACATTGCTGAAATATTTTTTTCACTTAAATTATATCTCTGCTTACTTAGCACAATAGAAAGGGCGCTAAAATCCTGCTACCTGTTCAAGAAAATATTTTCTTAATCTTTCGCGTTTTTTAATGAATGTTAGATACTCTACCTAAGTGAATACATATTTCTGGAGAAGAAAAATATCTATTTGTGGCCCTCCCGTATTATCTTTTTTAAACTGTTGCAAAATTTATTAAACAAATACACCAATACCAATACCTGCTACCTGTTCAAAAAAAATATTTTCCTAATCTTTCATATTTTTTGGGCATAAAAAAATCTTCCTAAAATATGTTTTTATTTTTTTTAAACTGGTGCAAAACTTTCCAAACAAATACTTTAAGTTCACTTATTATATTTGCATTTAAAAATGCACAAAGTAATATACAAAAAACTAATATTTTAAGTTAAAATACAAATAAGGTTAAGACAGTTATAATTTTTAGTTTACATTAATTAACAAAAATAATTATTTTAAATATTTGTTAATTTATGCAATTTTTAACATAAATTACGATCCCAACGAACGCAAATATCAATTTTTTTCAAAATTTGCAACAAAATAATATTTTCTATTTCAAACAAAATTGTGAAGTTCCTGTAATTTTTTCCACCCTTGGGTGCAAGCGCAAAATCGCACATTTGTGCACGTTTGTGCATCGCACATTTGTGCACGTTTGTGCATCGCACATTTGTGCACGTTTGTGCAGTCGCACATTTGTGCACATTTGTGCAAACGTAATATGAGCAGCACACTCGTGTGCAAAGAGAATTTTTTGTCGCACAGTGCGGTGCGAGCATAAAATTTTCTCGCACATCTGATTGTGCACATTTTTAAAAATCAGTCACACAGCACAAATGTGTGTGCACGAATCTGTGTGCACAATCATCGCTTTGTGCGATGTGAAATTTAAAATCGCACAACAAATTTGAGTGCGTGCATTTTTTTTCTTAACACCACAAATGAGGAGGAGGAAAAATAAAAAGTAGAAAAAAGATAAAGAGGAGAAAAGAGAAGGAGGAAAAAAAGGAGGAAAAAAGAAAAGGAAGAAAAAGAAGAATGAGGAAGAAAAGAAGAAGCAGAGAAGGAAAAGAAGGAAGAAAAGGAGAAAAAAAGAAAATAAGGAATAGGATTGGAAAGAAAAAATAATAAGGAGGAATAATAGTAGGTGAAGTTGAAAAATAGAAATTAAAAGGAAAGAAAAACAAAAGTAGGCGGTGGGAAATTTGTGAAGTATCAATCTTATCTTACAAAAATCTTTTTTTAAATAGACCAATTTACTTAAGAACACACCTTTTATATATTTATTATTCAATATATCACAAAAATATGTTAATTTAAAAGCTTTAGATAAGAGAAAGTGAATGTGTTTCTAAAAAGATACTATCTACTATGATAAGATATTTTTTGTGTGATTTTGGTAGCGCTTAATAAATATATATAAAGAAAAAGTTTTTATTGTCATGTAAAGAAATTGTTTTCGTTTTCGTTTCGGGTCTAGAAAAAGAAAAAGCATCTGTATGGAGGACTGTTAGTCTATGTTTGTATTGCAATATGTGTCGATATATTCATAATACGAAAAAACGGATAAACGCATGCATCGTATAGGGAGAGTTTAACTGATTATGTTGCCGTTGGAATGGCACACAAGTAGATACTGCTTAGACAGTAGTTGATCCTGCTCTTTTGTAAGAAAAATTGTGAATTCTGAATGATAGTGGTCAATATGACATACGAAGACATCTCGTCGCAATCTCCAAATCCATGTTTCGACAATATGTCCTTACAGAATATTGTATATGTCCAGCATGGTTTTTTTTAGCACTGCATATTATTGCGAGAATCCAGTCGACCGCACATCGTCGTGTCATGGGCAGAATACACATGCTGTCAACATACTGTTAAAAACTGTCAACCAGCACTTTCGGTTAACTCGTGATGAGGATTTGGCGACATTAATAGGCAATCAATGATATATGTATTCACAAAAGAGACTATACCATCGGGCACTTTTTCATTTTCACATTTCTCATTTAGTAAAGCATTTCTGTGATCACAATGAGAAGTGTGGTTGCAGTGGCTGAGCTACAGATATTAATGTTTCACCTGTCATAATCATCAATTGTTTGCCATGATATGTGAATGTGTATATGACTTATAATTATGATAGCTGTCGATGATGTTATTTGAACGCTAACAACGACTAATGACTGATTGATCCATGTGCTTTATATGAATACATCAAGTACAAATAAAAATTGTGCATTGAATATAATATGTCACAAAAGTATTTTTTTATAATAATAATATTTTATTTTTTTTAATTCAACTAATTTGAAAATTTAGTTTCATTAGAACCAATAACATAATTAGCAAGCGACAAACATATTCTCTACACTCAGATAGACGTGATTGTATAACGAAATTAACTTGGTGTACCGTGAAACTATGGCCCGACATTGTAAAACATGCTTAGTAAAACAATAAAGAATTTATTGTAAATTTTTAATGGAAAAAATACATATTTAATAAAAAACATACAACACTCTGTGTATGATAGCGATGTACACATGTATACCTGCCCATGAGTACACTTCAGCAAATCGTTAAGACGAAACAACTGTGCTTCAAGCATTGATGATTTCTCTGTTCAGGTTGCTGAACTCGCTCAAGGATTCGAACAATTGAAATTAAAATGTAAATATTGACTATAAACGCGAGTCAACATATCATCACATCAACGTTCGAAACATATCACTTGGAATTGTTCAGTTATGAGTGTTTTTTTTTTTTTTGAATTTGTTAGTAAAACAGTAAATCGAATTACCAATTTAAACAAAGAACAAAAGGCAATAGCAATACATTGCACCGGAAGAAATAACGTACTTTTCTGACTGCAGTCATTCAAAACGTAAATAATTTATAAAAGCTTCAAATTAAAAAAAAGAAAAAGAATAAAAATTGTTAAATAAACATGAGCGAATGTATTCAATTAAATAAAATAACATTAAAAAAATATTATATAAATATTTAAAATTAAGTGTCATTTTATTTTTTCTATAGAACATTTATATATAATATGAGTTCTTATGTCTCTTACAATATAATGGGTTATTCAACTCGTGCTGTTAAATTTAATGATTTTACAAACATCTGGCAGCTGTCAAATAACGTATGAACGAACCAGTTGCAATTTTTTCTTAATTTTATTGTTTAATATAATTCAAAAAATGATTAGCTATGAAAATGTGTATACAGAGCTTGATGATAAATAATAAAACCGTAACTTTCAAGGTTGTGGTAAACACTACGATTTCAATAGATGAGTGAACACATTAACTTTTTAAGAAAACTTTGGACAATTTTTAATATTATCTCGAGACTCAGAATTTCAAATTGTATTTGAAAAAATTGTCTCCATCAGTCATACTTCGCTCAAAGTGAACTCCATCGAAACTAACATAAATCTCAAATTCTGTTCTGTATCTTATGTAATGACACACCAGGATTATTATCTCCCAGGGTACCCCAGCATATTTCTTTTTCTTCTTTCTTCTTCGCGTTCAGTTGCTATATACCCATTTATTATAGGATTTAGCCAGTACATACAAATTATTAAGCACAACTATTTAGGTTTGTAGCTACGCTCGTTCCTTGTTTCACATCCATAAAAGCGCAACCTTGACATTTAGGTAGTAGAGATCTTTACTGGGAGAACGGGATAGTTCGTAGCATTTTAAATACACATGCGTGCCGTTATATCTGTATCCAAACTATATTTCTTTTTTGATCATTACGGCAGTATAGTACTTGAAAACATTGAAATATCAGGAACAGTCAATTCTATGTGTGGAACCACTCGATTTTTTAAACAATAAAGTGTCGCTCACACCTCTCCAAATTAAATTAAAACTCAAAAATCAAATTTTCTGTTAAAATTACAAGTTTTAAATACATACGAAGAAAACTTTTTCAACTATTAATTTCTAGATTTAAAAGTAGTAATAAAACATGTACTAGATGGGTTGATAACTACCCAACCTAAGTAATAAAAACGTTTTTTTTTTTTGAAGAAAAAAGAAAATAAAATACATATATAAAATATAGTTCTCTTTTAGTTCGACACGCCGAATCCAACGATCTTTCAACATTTGGATACCTTTCAAATAATACAATTTATCAATCCTCCAAATTATACTTCAGTTTCCATTCCACTTCATCTTTTGAAGTAAATCTCTTTTCCTGAAACCATCTTTTCAAGTTTGGAAACAGGTAATAATCACTGTTAGCCACATCTGGAGAATTCGGTTGGTGAGATGAAGAAGCAATTTGTACCATAATTTATAATTTGCAAAAAGCTAACTAAACACCTGAGGTCGAAACTTTTAGAGTTGTCGTTCAAAACTTGTCAGATATACAAAATATAATTGATTTGTTCTGGCGTTGTCACCTGTTGTGAATTCAGGTAATTATCCATCTACCTAGTATGTACTTAAGAAAAATAGCTTGTCAAAGCAATGGATATAAATTACACATCAATACTTTGGGAAAGAAACTGATAGGTCAAAATGCATTTAATAAACTGTTATATTAAACAATTAAATTATTTAATTTTACCCCAAATACATAAAAAAATTAGTTAACATTTCCAAAGATTACGATCAGAACAGATATAGAATAGAGCACATACATACGTATTTAATCTATTTTACTGACTTAAATTGCTCTGCAAATTCAAACATATGACATACATATATATTGTTATATTTTATTGTTATATACTTAACAAACATTTATTGTATTTAAATTATTGTAATGTATTTATTTACTGTTATTTAAATATATATTATAGGAGTATATTTAAAAATAGGCACAGTACTTGAATGCTAAACTAGTGAATTTGAACAAACAAAACTCATCTAATCATAAAAGTATTTTAATATTTATATAATTTTTTATATATTGATATCTCGTCATTGTTATTATTTTGGTATTTGTTTTCTTGATTGATAACAAATGTGATAATATTAACTTCACTTGTCTATACTATGAGTATCTATAGTACATGCTGAAATGCACTTTAACTTTAATGGCAGCACTGACAAAAATATATGAACGATTTTATATGATATCACCAGTAAATGTCTTAAATTATCTATAGAAGAGTGAAGACATTTATTAAATCATATATAGATAAATTGGTGACACAGATGTCATTTATACCTTTAAGTTTAATTTTAAACTGTATTTTCTATAATAGACAATCACTGTTATTAATAAATGTAGATATTAACGTTCATTTATAGAACTTCAAGTGAAATATGAATTTCGAACGCACGTTTATATTGAAAATTGATAAGAAGTATCTTCAATATTTATAACTATTTTAATGTAAGGAAATGCGCAGATAAGATAAGAAATTTTTATAAAACTGATGGAATAGTGAAATATGTAGTAAAAATATTATCATTTTTTATATAGCGTAGGAGAGTACGCTGGAGCATGAAAGAATAAAATAAACTCAAAAACAATTAAATAAATATTTATCTTCGTTGATGCTAAGTATATAATATTATGTAGTTACGCTTAGAATGAAGATTTGTTAAAAGAAAATTTCCAAAGTTTGTTTTAAACATAAATAAAAGTTGTATATGAATAACTACTTATTAATATTATTTATTTATTATTTAGTTTAGAAGTATTATCACATTAGAATGATAGAGTGTACATTAGCTGGTCAATTACACTGACTGCCGTAGTAACGTAACCTAATATATTGTAGAAGTGCTATAATTCATATTTTCATATTACAATCAAATTTTTACTCTAGTAAATTACATACTATGCAGAACATGACTAGACACTAGTTAAAAGTGCAGTTTATGTTCAGATTTTTTTTTTTTTTGATATATATATGATATATGTAAATAACTCGTTTTATATATAAAACATTAATTATAAAATAACTGTTTCAAATCCTTAAACTTCATACACTTTTACATAGGGTGTTTTTTTAGATGCATGAGAACTATCGATATCGATAACGATGGTTATACGATGGTCAAACTGTGATGATATTTTGGTACAGTAAGGTTTGGCAATTCACCATGTAACGCTAGAAAAACGATACCAATTCACCATGTATCGTTTAACGCTAGAAAAACGGTTCCAAATTGTGGAAATTAACTTTGAAAAAATAATTTAGTTCGCAAATTTCATGGAGTAGAGCAATGATAATTCTCAAGCCGTTAACGAATCACCATTATATCCATTAAAATGGACTGTTTGGTGCCGTTTATACGCTGGCAGTATCTTCGATCCTTATTTCTTTCGAAATGAGGACACTTAGTTATCATTTTATCATGCAGCTAAAAGAATACCCTATACAACATTTATTATACAAGAACTGTTTTATACTGTTTTAAATCCTTAAGCAATACTTTTATAACAATTTTTCATTATAATGACTATATGAGACTAAAATCTTTAACTGACAATTCAAACTAATTTTCTACATAATTTGTAATTATTATTAAATTATATGAACATATACATTCAGTAAATGATTTGAAAAAAGTATATATAAACAATGATGTACAATAATAAATATCTATCTCTAAAATTGACGTCAATGGGTTGTCATTTATTGTACGACTTATTAGAATTATTTATAATTACGCCCCTAGCCAGGTGCAATTCGTTTTCAAAATTCAGAAAAAAAAACATTTTAAATAATAAAAAGTAAGATGATAAAAACAGAGTGTGAAACATATTATCTCGCAAAAGTATTTCTATCTAAACAAAAGTGAATCTTTTATTTATTTATACAAATTTTTATTGCATACAAAATGTTAAGACGGAGAATATATTTAATTCTTAAACACTAACGCGTTGGCTGCAAATATTTAAAGATGTTTTCTGAGGATCTTATCCAAGATATTTCAGTTTTTTTCTAGGAGAAAAAAGACATCAGCTTTTGTATGCTCGAAATATACTATTTAAATTCAGTGCTACAATACAATAATTCATTATAATAAAATATTTAATAACATAATAAAACGAAATAAAAATAAAATCATGTTAAGGGATGTATGTAAATTTATATTTCCAGATATTTTATTTCACCTTATCTTATAACCTATTTCAGTATAGTGTTAGCATTTCTTCTAAGTGATGATCAAAATTCTTGTAGGAATTAAATAACCCAATAATATAAATAAAATATTATATTACTATCAACCATTGCAGTTGTTAATATTGTACAATGATCAACTTATTTGAGCCACAATCCTCTATAAATAGAGTTCTGATCTTCATAAGAACTATCCAACAATTATTGCAAACTAATAGTCTTAGTACTGTAATGCCTATAATGTTATTTAATTTAAGATTTTTCGTAATTAAAAAATCAAAGTCAAATGAGTGTAATATATTATATATATGAATATAATGTATATACAGATTATCATATAGTAACAAAACATTTCATATGTTAAATCAACAACTTAGTTTTGTTGTTTTTCACTATAAAATTAATAATATGATGCTGTTCTATGTTCCTCAAACATTGCATTTCTATAGCATATAGAAGTACAAGCTATATATTTCCAATAAATATGTGTTGTAAAAACATGTTCCAGAGATTGCGTTAAAAAGAAAATAAATATTTATACAATATTTATACAATAAGCACTCTTCTGTCGCTCTTGCAATGGAATTCAATTTGGTGTTAAGTTATCGGCTCAGTTTGCGTTTATCCTTTCGAGAACTATAAAATCAATATTTTTTTTTAAAAATAACGAATTTATATTAAAAATGTTGTAGATTCTTCTCACGACTACGTAGCATTATATAACGATGTTGCATTGGTGATCTTCAACATTACTAGTTCGTAAAACTGCGTCTATTGATGAACTATTGAATCCTGTCCTATATATAATTATAATAATAACGATGTTTACGACGTATGTTCTATATTTTTCTAAATGCTTGAATAATAATATACTTACTACATAATTATAATAATAACAATGTTTACGAAAAATTTGATCCATGGAATATATTATGTTCTACCCTTTGGTTTTCCATTCTGCATTCAGAATCTTTAGCATATACAAAAAATTTTTGAAGATAACATTTGAGTTACTATGTTTAGTAACTCGAATCAGCACTATAAACAATATGAAAGAGTGGCTTTATCAATAGTATTACATATCAATAGTATTATATATTATATTATCTACAATTGAACTGTTCGCGTGAAAACCTTTCTTGAATTGCTTTCCAAGATGTAGAACGACATTTTACAATATTTTAGAATAATTAATTATAATTAATTTAAAATAAAAGTTATAGAAAAATGAAGAGAACAGAAAATTAGAATTGATTTTTGTTTAATTAATACTAATGTAACCCAGTTTATGAAAAATTTGTCATCACTGTTTAACTATGCCTTGTAGGCATAAAAAGTAGTTAGAGGAATGAAAAGATATAAAATTAACCCATAATACGAAATGAGGTAGAAATGTTAATAGAAGATTTACATATTAACAACACTAAATATCTTAATGGTATGTTGTTGAAGAGAATTTTGTTTTTATCATCATATAACTTGTATAATTTTCTTTTTGACATTTGGTGTTTGGTTTGGAATTAAATAGTTGTATTCAACTACGTAAATTTTATTCCAAAAATAAAGGTAATATACGTACAATTGACATATATAGTATGTGATATATTTCCCGTATGTTCAATTTTTACACAGTGATATACAAATCCTCCTTAAATAAGCCAGTGCTATATAGAATATATTGATATTATATATAGAACACTTTAGAACTTAAGTTACCATTTTGCTAAGGGCCATATTATACAGAGTCATAATCACGTCAAATCAAAAATGTTTTTTCACCAAAGCAAATCAAAAAAAAATAGAGCCGATTTAAATATGGTGACGTTGACTTTCTGTTTCTCGTCACGTTAGTTAAAACAATGTTGGCTAGTAATGAATATCACTAATTGAGCCTACTAGAAGTAATTATGTTTATTTCTGTATGGAAATGTAAGTATATTCTTATAAGAGCAAATATCTTTTGAATTAGTCACAAAAAACCTACTAAAATAGCAATAAAGAAAGAAAATTGGCAGTTATGATATGACACTCTGTATTACATGCCTTTTGGTCATGACCAAAAACTGCGTAAAATTGCCGTGACCATTCGTCATATGGCGACTGTCGGTATAACATGGGCCTTAATGAAAATAAGTGAAAAAAGAGATATTTATATCGAACCTTCATATGTTCTAGATCTCATCATATAAATCATGTTTATATTTTATAGCTGATAAAATAATAAAGTTTTTAATTCTATGTAAAAGTTACAACCACGGTCAATGCTGGTTTTTTGGTTTCATCAGTTTAAAAGCCATTTGTAACCTTTAGAGAAAAGTATAGAATTCATATAATGATATAAATCATTATATAAATGATATATAAATAAAATAAACAACCCTTAAGAATCTAATTCATCACAATAGAAGCGAAACAAATACTGGAGGAACTTATATTAAAATTGTGTTTATTCTGGGAGCTGCAAAGATCAATACAACTTTTTCTTACAAATTATTATTCGGATGGCAACTCTTTTGAGAATTACAAGAACAACAACAATAGGAAACAACATAACTAGAACAAAAAATTATTCATATTTTTAAAAGTTATAAGTTATTTAAGCCATTCTCTGTCTTGAATTTTTATTATTCTTATTTAAAATATTTGAGACTAAACATTAAAATTTTAATCACTTATGAGTCAGAAAAATCATTTCAACAATTTAATGTTTTTGAACGAAGCTTTCGTGCGAAGCAGTGCCAGACATAAACAAAACAAGTAAACCAACTAAACCTGACACTGCATTCAAAGAAATAATCAATTCTCGACTGTCTGATTTTATTCCAATAAGAAGAAAAATAAAAACAACAAAAACAAAAGTGATGCTTTTTATTGTTGTTCTTATTGATTTGGTCACAAGGTTCACTGCTGATTAAATGCCAAATGCTTAAATATATGTATGTTGCGCTCAAAGCCGTAACTGCGCCATAGCTGCACCACAATGCCGCAACAACTACTTCTGCTGCAGCTCTGCTGCCGTCACATTTACATGACAGCTGCGCAGCGTCTTAAGCTGCTTCATGCAAACAATCAACAATCCCTTAACCCTTCATATTTGCACAAAAAGTACAAAAAAATTTTGTTATTGTTTTGCATGCTACTTTTGTTGTTGTTCTTACCTTAAGTTGTGCCAAATCATTGTCTCTAGCCGCATTAAAAACAATAGATTTGAAATCCATTGCCCAACATAAACCAAACGGAAATCACCAATCCAAAGGAAGACTTCAGCAAATTCGATAATAAATTTATTTATTTGTCAATGTGGCGTTTTGTAAAGCAAAGCAAAAAAATTTGTTTTGTTTATTGTATTTCTTTACAACAACAAAATAATTTCAATTTAGACTTATTTTTTCTTTTAAATTTTCTTAGATATCACAATTGCACAATTTTCCTTTATTTCTTTTTTTGAGATTACTTGATGCTCTTCTTCTTGTTGTTGTTATTATTATTGTAAAATTTTCTGCTTGCAAAAAAATTCATGCAGAATTCTTGAATTTATTTTTGTTGTGGATTTTTTTTTCGTATTTTTTTTTAATTTATTTTTATTTCTCAGCAACAATACTGCAACAGCACAACAGGAAGACAATTTTTAAATACTTTTCTTTGCTTCTTATTGCTGTTTATGATTTTTGCCTTTTATTTTTATTACCTTTTTTATTTTTGGCGGCGTTAAATTTATACTTCTTTGTTCTTCTCTGATAGAAAACACAACAAAAAAATGTTGCTTTTGTAGAACACAGAATGAATTGTGAAATGAACACTATTTCCAAAATGAACAAAAATACCACAAGAATATCTCAAGCACAGAATTTTAGGTAAAAGCAAGACAATTTGTACGGGTTTTTATTTCTTTAAAATTTTTTATAAGTTAAACAATTAAAATAATATTCTTTTAAATATGTTAAATTATTAAAAAAATTTAATACAACAACCGTTTTTACTTTTTTTCTTGCATTCACTTTCGCGCTACGAACGACTCTGCTGCACTGCTTAAAAAATACTAAATTTTTAAAATAAATTCCAAACAGCTTGTCTTCTTATGGGATAGTAATGCCAGACTACTACAAAAAAAAAAGTAACGAGTGATGAGTCGCAAATAATTCGATTACTTTAGTCACCTTCACACGAATAACATATTATACATAATAGGATAGTATACATATAAATTAAATTCTATTCATTGAGTAGTTATTTGTTTTAAAATTTTTTTTCAGTCGTATTCATGTCATTATTAATAATTCGAATTAAGATCGTGTAAATTGAGGTAAAATTGAAATTTTCTTGGGATTTTTTGAACTTCTGGAAAGATTTATTTATATTTATTTATTGTACTTATTATTTTTCTGTTAAAAGTTTTTTAAATTTTTAATAATTTAATTTTTTTAATAAATTTTTTAAATTTTTTTAACACTTAATTTTCCCTACTCGAAGTTCTGGTAAATACCAACAATCGCCTCCATACCGATATAATTTACTATTTCCCACAATTTACCATTAATTTACTCGAATTCGCACACCGCCTTATTTAATAAAATAATTAAAATTAATTAAGAAAATAATAAAAAGAGTATCAATTTTAAACGAAATATTTTAAGAATTCGTGTACAAAACGTATAGGAATCACTTAGGTTCAGTTTTCTTATATGATTTTTGAAATAAATTTACATTGTGACATTAAAAGTAGATTAAAAGCAATAATTGAGATTAAAATACTAATTTCCTTCTTTAATGTCAGTTTTTCTATACAAATCTTTTGGTGGAGAATAATTTTTTATCTCCTCAGAAATGGTAATTATTTTACTGTACAACTCTATAAATGGCTTAACATCGTACATGTTTTTACGATCTTAGAAGAATTGGAGAAAAAAATCTTAAAATCTATTAAAAACAAACATTGAAAATTTGAAAAATCTGAAGTGAGTAAATTTTTAATAAATATTTTTAACAATAGTTTTGTATATAACTTTAATCAAAATTTGTTAAATTATTGTTATAAAACTATTTATTAAATTTATATTACAATTTTTTGGTGCAAATTGTAATTAAATGCATTATTTACAGAATTTTATCAAACACACGAAACTAAACATAACAAAAGAAACTGTAAAATTAATCCCCAAAGTATAATGTAAACGGTGTAGGTTAAAAATGCAGATTAACATAATCTCGTTCTCTTAATCTCACAATGTATATGTAGTATAAGGCATTTTATAAAAGACTTCAACTTACAATACTTTCAAAGTGCAGTGTCTAGTATCTACTGTAGATTCGTAATACAAGCTTTGGTGGTTAAAGTCAATTTTGACTTTTGAGTTGTACGGGGTTTACATTATGAACCTTGCTGGTAAAAGTCGACTTTGGGCTCTACACCAGTTACCAAAACTCACTTTGTCATAAAAAAATACATACAACAAAATTTGCTGTTTAACTGAAAGTTCGCTTCATTTAATACCTTTCCTTGAAAACAGCGCTGAAGTTAAAAGCTTGTCGTAAGGTTTTTGATATAAAAACGTTGAAATGACATTTTGGTCAATATAGTAGACAGATTAAAAACGTAAACCAATAAAACTATAACAAAAACAACAACTGACAAAATGAAAACCCGAAATGATAATGTAAACGTTTTGCAAACTAACTTTAACAAAGTTCGATAGCAAAAGTTTGCAATATAAACATGATGCTATGCTATGTTTAAAATATTGTATATAATTCGCTAAATATGAAACTACATGTGTCAACTTTCATACAAAATCCATTTAAACGTTCGTGTAAACGTATTATTTTCTAATTGTTATTCATTTATTTTTCACTTTTGATAGTTAACCGACGATTATCGGTTCTTTTATTAACATCATTTTGTTTTGTTTTATTAGTTCGACTCAAATATTTTATAAAATTTATAAAATTATATTTAAACATTTGAATTAAGAATTAAATTTAGTGCGTTATCCAAGCACAAAAAAATAATTCACCAAAAGTACTTTAATTTATATCCATTAAGTGTTTTATTATTTAATAAATTTTAGTTATTGTGAATAATGAATTTATATATACAAAAATTATAATATTATTATATTATATTATTTAAAATTTTATAATTAAGAACTTTATTTAGCAAAACCTATAGATAATCAACTTTCTGACGTATTCTCCGATTAAAAATTAAATGAGTCACAGCAATATTCGGTTAAGTGCTCAATTTACTAGAGGTAAACAAAACCGTTCCTGAATGTATTAATTCTGTAAAAAGTATATCTATATTTTTTGAAAATTTAATATTGTTGAAAAAAAAAATTGCAGTTGGAATGTATCTGCATTGAGTCAAAATATATAACATAAGTTTACAAAATGTTTAACTAACAATTTTTAGTTAGGGTCATAATCATTACCTTAAGGTGAGGTCCGGATATATATAAATATTACAATAAACTAAATTAAAAACTGACTAGTATTTGTTACAACCAATTAGTATTGTTACATATGGCTACAAATTCAATTTGTTCAAAACATTATACTTAAAATAGTATAATGTTTATAAGGTATAAGATATTAATAAATTATATTATACATATATTGTACACAATAACATATTGAGGAATTGACCCATGACGTCGATTGTGTAAGCGATATCAATCTGAAATCGTTTTTAGTATCTGGTATACAAATAAATGCATCTTGGAAGACTTGACTTTTTCCTCTTTGGAAGAAAGAGAAATGGGTGCCAAACAGTTTAAAGCATGGGCATTCTCAGTTTAATTCTAAAGCAGTGTGACATTTTCTGAAACCATTTAAGATGAGATAATTTATGAGAATAATGGCTTTGACTACTGTAGATAGCAAAGATATCAATCTACTTTAACATATGATTAATTTTTCCAGTATTCTACAGTATTCTACGTTTGAACTCAAAGAAATATTAAAAGACTGATAAGATAGAGTGAATACTCTCTTTAAATATTTATAACATCGACACATGTTCTCACCTGAATAAATACATCAAAATATAAAATTCTAACTACCTTGCCCATACCGCCTAAGTCTGTGTAGCCAGAAAAATATATACGAGTATTACATGTCTTTTTTGCTGTTCTAAGAAGTCCGTGTTTTATTTTTTTGTTCATTTATGTTTTATATAACTTTTTTAAATTATAATAACAATTAAAATCTACGCAAACAGAAGATGTTGTTGTTTTTTTTTATGAATGCGAAAATATTATGTTTCAGAGAGTTCCTCAGATAGGTCGCAACTATACCTTCGCTTACCGGAATTCCAAAGGTCCATAAAAGTAATAATATTTTTCAATTTCTATTTTAATCAGTAATTTCGCTGTATTTTTTATATAGTATATTCACTGATGTATGTAATATATATTTTAATTGAGCTGTGGAATAATTATTTATACATATGATATGTATAAATATTAAACGTAACATATATACCATATTATTGCTAACCTATATAATATATAGGTAAGTAAAAATAATGTTTTTATTGGGTTTAAATTAAGTTTTTTATTATCGCTTTTAATGCATAAATTTGAATACATTATACAAGTTAATATTTAAATTTAATAATTTACGTATACTCGTATATGTAACTCTAAATATTATACGAGTTTTAAACGTTAATATATGTAAGTAGATTTATAAATATGTATATATATTTTTTTAGTGTATATATTAAATTTTAAAAATTAATAATATACATAACTAAATTCAATTCTACAATAGATATAACAAATATATTGCTTACAAACAAAAATAACTATATATTTTATATATATTAAATATGATTAGTCTAAATAAAATTAAAAATACAATTATTTATTAATAAATATGTATATGTATACAAATACAATTGAATATAAATATACGTACATATGTATATAAATACATATATGTTTAAATATTTTAATTTATATAATTTTTCACATGTGTATAAATAAATGTAGATATACATAAATTACATACATATATATGTAAATGAATTTATATACATATAGATATCTATACATTACAAATACATATATATGTATATATTTATATATTAAATAATATTACACTGGGTCTGTATTCAAGCCCTGCCATAGCTCAATTATATTCTTTAAAAACTCTTAAGTTTTGAGCATATTTTAACTTAAAAAAATTTAAACTAAATTATTAACAAAAACAAAAATATTTATTTATATTAAATGAAATATAAAGTTATTAATATATTAAAATAAAATTTTATTATTTTAAATACAAATAATAATATTATTTTTATTTTTTATTTTTTGATTTTTCTAGTCAGTATGGCTTGTTGGTACCCGTAGAAGAAATAATTTATTATAAAATATATAACAAATTATTAAAGATTTTACATTGTTTTTATTATATTAATTTCTATTGTTGTTAAATTAATTTTTTTTACCAATTACAATAATAACATTACATAAAAAACAATAAGGTTACCCAAACAGTAGTGTACTCATTTAAATGGTGGAAGAATTCAATAAATTGATGAGATTACTCTCATCACCACAAATCGGTACTCTCACAAAAACAATCATGGATGTGATTGAATTTATTTTTGATGTCGATCTCAGTGTACTCAAAGCGTTTTCTTAATGATGTTTCTCTCAGTACTACTAGTTGTCATTTTTTTATTACTCTCAGTTTTGATCTATATCTCTGCTCCCTTATCGTCCTCATCTTGTTTTTTCATTCAAATGTGTAGATTTTAATAGAAGTTTTAATATTTTATTATCCTTTTTATGTTTATGCTTTTAATTTTTTTTTTTGCTTACAAAGAGAGAACAAACTATTTAACTTGTCTGAATTAAAATGTGTAAATTTGCTTCAATTTCTTTTGATGATGTTTTAATGATACATTGAACCTTATGACCATGTTATGGGCTCGTCAAAATCAAAATTGTTGTAGTTTTTAATGCAAATTATAAAATTGAGTGTCGATTCAGATTTCTTCATGAGAGCTCAGGCTATCTCTGATTCGTCACTAAGTCAAGCTAATATTCAGTTTAGTAACAAATGTCAAGATTTTAAGTGAATTACAATTTCTGACATTCTGTATAACATGCACTTTCGTCATAGCCCGAAATAATCAATTTTGACATCCCTGTAATACTCTACATAACATGGGCCTTATGGCTTTTCCTTATAGCAGTTTCCTCCTCATAGCCTCTTTTTCTTTTCTTTTTTCACCTTATTACCTTTTGCAATATCTCATCTTTTTCTTTATATGTGTTTACGTGTTGTTAATATCTCTTCTCTTTGTTTTTAAGTCGTTCTCTTGTTTTTAAAATCCCTTCATATAAATTTACATTTTCATATTTATGTTTTTTTAAAAAAAAGTCTATTACAATTCCTATCTACTCTTATGGTACACTGATCTGACCATCCTACTTTTTTGTTTGCACCATTTAAAATTCTACACCTCTGCGGAATACCCTTATAATATTATCACAAGTTAAAATTTTGATTATTGTTTGGTCAATATTATTTACACATGAAAATATCTTAAATTTAAATTAACTTAATTATTCTACTCAAGAACGTAATTTTAAATGTTAACCATTAGGCATGTGATGTAAACTCGGTACATCTGATAAAACATTTCCTCTTTGGAAAATAAAAATATTGAGCTTAGTAAATAAAAAATCACTTATGTATATAGTGTACATATATGTATGTATATAATATAAATCGAAAGTTATAGTGTGTTTTTTAGAGATTTTAGTAGTTTGTTTGGTAGAAATTTGTTTACTAATTTTATGAGTTAAGTCCTAATGAGAGAATTGTTTTACCTGTAAAGAGAAAGTTGTAAACAAAGTCCAATAGTTCATTACTAATATACCTGTGTGTTGGTTAAATATAAGAAATATATGTATTCGATATGTTTAGGATAAGAGATAAGTATATACGTTTGGATAGTAAATTCTAAATGTGATAAAAAGTTAAATTTCTTAAGTTTCGAGTAATTTCACAACTTGTTCAAAAATGGCTTATGATATGGTTTGTTTGGTTCGATATGATTTGGATGCGTTATTATGGGGAGAATACGCGTAAACTGCGTAGCAGCGTAGCCAAAACATTGGCTAGGCATTCAGCTTGAAGCGCCAATTGTCCTGCCCCTAATGGTCCTATTTGCACGCCTACCAATTCGCGAAAACTGGAAGCGACATCATGTACTTTTAATACAATATTGCGCGTTTGTAGTGGTGATGAGGTGTGTCGTGCCATGTCTTGTGCAAGCTCGGTAATTCTTTTGATGGCTGTCAAACACGATGTCAGATGTTCGGGTAATGTGGAAAGTGTCATATCAGACATAGCGACTACGAGAAATTTAGAAGCGGTAACAAGCACAAGTGTTTGTTCCGTAAGCTCGTTGCGTGCGCGTTGAAACTTATCCTCATCAATGCTAGCCCCACCACCGGCCGATTGTGCTGCAGTACACTGTGCTGCAACTTGATCCAGTTTAACTAGTAGCCCTGCCATTGCAACGTCTGTCTTGGCCAGCAATGCTTCACCATCAATTACGTGCCCATTTTTAATTATAAGCTTATCACCATAATGATAGGTTCTGTTGTTTGCTTGTATTGTGGGACTAGTGGTATTGACAGTTGTTGGAATCCGGCGCTGCATTTGTGGTGAACATAGAAGCAACATTTGTGGTCGCTTGTCTATGGGTGAATTTTGAAAGCAATCACTGTTGGTACGACTATGGCCATTGGAATGAGGAGAATTTGGTATTGGTAGTGGTTGTTGTTGTTGATGTTGTTGTGCTGCATTGGGACTAGAGACGAGGAATGAACGAGGTTGCACTGTCGGTGGTGTCGTGCCATTTGTTGGATAGGGTATTGATACAGGAGTACCACGTAAAAGGGGTCGGCTAGCAATTGGTGGCAATGGTGGTTTTTTGGGGGCACTCACCGTGGGTGATATACAGCGTTCATCGTTGCGGTTTGTTTGGCTTATACGTGGCGGTAGCATGGGTGGTTGTCGTTCGTCTTGGAATGGATGACCTGCGCGTTGCTTATTGTTCTCAACAGTTTGTGTAACAGCAGCAACAGGTAATTGCTTTTTAGGTGAAAATCGCTGAATTAATTCTGCACTCTTTGGTGGTCTCGCTGGAGGTGAACTATCTATTGCTTGAGAACGTGGTGGTAATTTCAGATCTGATATTTCGTCAGTTGTATTTATCGTTATTTCGGAGTTATCCTCTTTTTTAAATTTAGGGCAACAAGAAAACTTACTTTTTCGCTCCACTGTAGCGTATTCGATGACATGTCCCACTGCAGCGTGCTGTTTGGAATTAGTGTGCGCATCAGTAGCTGACTCTATTGCTTGTAGTTTCCGATTGAAGAATGCTGCTTTTTCACTAACTGAATTACTATACAAACTTTCTGTTGGTTCTGGATATGTAGGTTTTCTGTTAATATTGTTTTCCTGTGGTTTAGTTGTTTTAGTTTTTTCAACATCTTCTAAGCTTGGTGGCGGTGGTATTATAAACGACATTATTTCTTCAGGCGTTAGTTCTTTAGCAGGTGTTGCCTTTTGCGTAGGTGGAGCTACTACCACTTTCGCAAGAAACTTATCCAAGTCCCCATCTACGTCATTATCATTTATTCTTTTCAAAGAACTATCATCGAATCCTTGTGGTGCAGCATTCAACAAGGATAAAGCATCAAGTTCATCCGGTGTTTGCGGTGGCGGTATGGCACGTAAATCAATTAAATCTGAATCCATGTCAATGAATGTATCTCCTCTTATTTCAAAGCCATAAATTTCTGAAAGCTTCTTCGCTGCCTCATCAGTATCTTGATTCATATGATCAACATTACTGATTTCTTTCAATTGTTTTAAATACTCTTTTAAATTATAGTCTTTGGTTTCTGGTCCAAAATTGCTGCCATCAGGACTATGTAAGCCAAAACTGGTACGGTAGGCTAAATTACGTTTACGACTAGATGTTTCACTGGTATTTAGTAGTGATGGTCTGCGTGAAATAGGTGAACTAGTAGGTGAATTCACTGACTCTGAATCACTTTCACTTTGCGAAAAATCAGTGCTCAGTGACTGTAAATTGCTGAGCAGCTGACCAAATCCATTTAGTTTGCGTTCTGGACGTGGACTGGATGCTGCACTTATGCTTGGTCGATATATTTGCAATTCTTGATGGCTACCACCAATTGAATTTAATCCTTTAGTAATGCCACTTAAATCCTGATTAATAGCTTCTGCTAGCAACACTAGAGAATCACTGTGTTTAAGTGCGCCTGGTTGTGGAGTATCTTCAGTTGATGATACTTTACTGCTATTGAGACTGTCACAGTCACTATCGAACTCAAATACACCAGTTGTTGTTGTAGTAACCGCAGTATTTGCAATTGATGTATCATTTTTCCATGAATTGGTATCTGCAGCTTTACGACCTGCTTGATACTCTTGTACAAATTCACCTTGTTCAGTTAAATACTGTTCCGAGTTCTCTACCATTTTTTGCATTTCATGTACTCTACGGAGAACTTCCTCATTTCTAGCCTCAATAAATGCACTGCTATTGCTACTTGTTTGACGCTCACAGTAATTGCTACCACCACCACTGCTATCGCTCAGACCGGAATCTTTAGCCTCTTCTAACAATTCCGTTGCCATAACGCTATGTATATCAAGATCCATCGCTGTATTGTTGATAAATGGCACTTTGTTGTGCATATGGTTGCTGTTAATAACATTCGCCGAATTCATATTTCGATCACATAATGCAGAAGATAAATCATGTTGTTCGTTAATAGCTGCTGTTGGTTTCAGTTTTATATGATGATAAGGTGGAGGCATAAGGAAATTGATGCTATGTGCACGATTATGAAAAGGTTGTAGGTAACTCCAATTCGCTGGTAAAACCGTATGCTGTGCTAAATAAGAGGGAGCATTATCTTCATCGTAGGGTTCTCGTTCTCGATCTACAAGTAAGTCTTTACCTGAAAATTAAAATAATTAATGAAATGTCGAATATGAAATATTTATTTTAATACCCGTCAGCAGCCGATAATAACCTGCTAACACCAGGGAAAACTCACAAGCGTCACGATCTTCCATGGAATACTTAACTACACGATCGCCTTGCATAAATATGCCTACGGTGCAAGTAACATCGTCTTCACGATTGACTATAACATGACTAAAATCTTCGATAGCTGATATGGGTTGAGGCTATAAATAGGTTTGATTCATACAATTTATAATTAATTTTAAAATAATTTAAGTAGAGAGCCTTTAATTTAAGAGCAAAAATTAAGTCTTATTAGTCTGTTAGTGTTAAAATATAAAAGATTTGTTTTTTTTATTCTTTAAAGTATTATTAATAATTGTATCTATTACTTCTCATGATACAAGGCATGAAATAAATTACATGGCCTGATCGGAACTATCAGTAAAATTTTGTATTTATATATGACCACATTCGTTTCTCTTACCACAGAGTTCCTCACATTGGAAATTTGACTTAGTCCAAAACGTGGACTTACAAGCAGTACACGTTCCACTCCTTCTCTTTGGTTAGTGCTAAAACATTTGGCACCGTAACTCGGTAAACTTGAAATAATATCCAAATAATGTAATTTGGCCTAAAGAAATAAATAAAATTTAGATCATAATAGGTCAAAATGTTTTTTCTCTTACTTGTAGTTGCGTTAAAACTTTGGTAGATGAACCCGTCATTTCGGCATTTAATTTAAGAAAATGTGATATTAAGCGTCTCAATTCTTTACGTTTCATACCCTCAAAAAGTGATATTGGAACAAAACGTTCTAAACCAAATTCGCGCCTAAAAATGAAAAAATTTATAATATTCGCATAATATACAAATTGTCATTTTCTAGTTAGAAAGATAAACAAACTTACTCAACAACTTTGACTGTTAACTTTGCCGGTGCTACATTATTGGCCAAAGCATGCTGATGTATGTGCAGCGCTGCTAAGCGCAGAGCTACTTCCGGTTGTAGCTCTGGGGCAAAACGCTCCTGTGTGACATCATTACAACACTGCATATAAAGATAATCCAATGCGTTCAAATCTCTTTGAGCTAAATCGGCGGCTGAAATTGGCACAAAAGTAACACGGAAAAGGCAACGCAGTTTATGGGCGCCAGGACGTGCTGCTATCTGTAGAACAAAAAAAAAATGATATATTAGAGAATATCTTTACTAATAAAGTTAAAAAATATAGAGCTTACCCGAGCCAACGTTTCTTCAGGATCAAGTAAGGTTAATTTGTTTCTCTTCAGACTTTTCACGTGTTCTAAGACAAGACTACATATCTCACCGGTAGATAAACACAGTTTATCTAGCAAAGAAGAAACTACATCCTACAAAGAAAAGAAAAGTTAAGTTGTCTTACAAATATAACTACGTGAATTATATTTTTACTTTTCTATATTAAAAACGAATCATTTAAATAAATAAATAAATTGTTTACCTGAACTGTTGTCGTAGCGTCATACTTAAACGATTTTGTTTGACCATTTTCAAGAAATACTTTGAGCACATTTGCCATTGGTGGTACACAAATATCACCTAATGAAAATGCTGAAGGCTACAAAAAATATTGTTTAGTTTATAGTTTATGAAAAATTTAACAAAGCATTTAAATAAATTTATATGTTGGGTTAGATAAAAAATATTGAGCGTAATTTGAAAAGTATATCTTACATCACTCAATAAGTCATGTGACTGAAACACAGATGGCGCTGCCATTGTTAAATCCATATGACGTTTATGAAGTACCAACCTTCAAGAGACTATGTGTAAAATTTCATGACATTTCGATTAGTCAGAAAAAAAATGACAGCCATTTAAAACAATGGATTCAAAACAATTTCGTGTGTTAATTTATCACACGTAATTTATCATCACTCACAGTCGATCAAAAACAACAACGTGTTGATGATTCAGAGCAGTGTTTGGCCATGTTTACACGTAATAAATTAGATTTTTTCCATCGATATGTGACAATGGATGAAACATGAATCCATCACTTCACTCCGGAATCAAAACGATCATCATCTGAGTGGACTGCAGCCGGTGAATCACGTCCGAAGAGTCCAAAGGCACAACAGTAAGCTGGGAAGGTTATGGTTTCATTAATTTGGGATGCACATGCTATAATCTTCATTCACTATCTCGAAAAGGGAAAAACCATCAATAGTAACTACTACACGGCATTACTGGATAGTTTGAAAGCAGAAATTGTGAAAAAACGACCGAAAATTTTGTTTCCCCAAGACAATGCACCATGTCGCATGTCAAAAAAATCGATGGTAAAATTGCAAGAATTAAACTTCGAATTGCTTCCTCACCCACCGTATAGTCCAGATCTGGCCCCCAGCGATTACTGGCTATTCGCTGATCTCAAAAAAATGCTCGCCGGTAAGAAATTCATCTCAAATGAAGAAGTAATTGCCGAAACTGAAGCCTATTTTAAGATAAAAGACGAATCCTTTTACAAGCACGGCATCGAGAAGGAGATTATATTGATGAGTAAAATCGATTTTTAGCAGAAAAAATTTGTTTTTTTTAGTTAGTCACACGACTTTTTGAGTGATGTGTTATATATATATATATATACATATAGTATAGTCAAAAAAGTTTTACACCTACTAGTCACTTTTTCATTTTAATCTATTGTTTTTATTTATATTTCAATAAAATTGCTTTCATTTTTAAATTATCAATATTTTTGACAGAATTTAACTATTTGTCATTTACACACATA
Source organism: Teleopsis dalmanni (assembly GCF_002237135.1). Taxonomy (NCBI): domain Eukaryota; kingdom Metazoa; phylum Arthropoda; class Insecta; order Diptera; family Diopsidae; genus Teleopsis; species Teleopsis dalmanni. The sequence continues at coordinate 149,348,586 of NC_051847.1, forward strand.
TTTGAATTTCTCACGTTACTTACCGGAAATAGCGGTGCTCCATTAACGCAAACACTTTCAGCAAATCGCACACGACTTGGTCTTGTTCGTAATTTGGCGCGCTTCACAGCAGAAAGTAAGGTTGACTTACGTCCTGGTGCTACCTTATGCATTGGTTGACATACTAGCAAACTCACTTGTGACTCACAGGCACGCACTAACTGTATAACACGATCACGTGGTGCTTCCTTGACATCTTCACCATTTACGGCAAGAATTTGATCACCGGGTTGCAACTGTAATTAGATATAAAGTATTTAAATTGATTTTTACCAATTTTATAAAGCAAGGAACTTACTTTATCTATACTTGGTCCACCTTCTGTTACAAATCTTACTATAACTGGTCTCTCACTGCCTGCCACAAAACCAAAACCTAACGTAGTGCTACGTTGCAGCACTACTTCCCGTGGTTCTGGGGGATTTTCATCCCATCGTACGCTTTCTGGCGCTTCATATGTTGAGGTTTTATTTAAGTGGCTATAATTAGAATATGAATGGGTTTACAAAAATACAGTTATTATAAAAGTACATACTTTATGAAATAAGAACGTCCTTTAGCATCAATTGCTCTCTCCCAGCCATAAGGCAATTCTTCGTGTTTGCTCCAATCTTCACATGACGGCAACCAGCCAGCGGTTTGTGTGAGATGGCTGTAATTAGAGAAAATTTAATATTTAATGTTTTAGGACATTTTTGATAAACTGTTTCAGGTGTAAATATTTCACCCTATGGTACAATATGACTAAATAGTATAATTGAAATAAACATCGGCAGTGCTTATGTGATAAGCATGGTCTATGTGTCAAAAATTAATTTCAATAATCCTTTCATATAATCACTTTATCGAGAGGTGAATGAGAAGAAAAATTTAACAACGAATGTCAGTGCACTAACGAATATAAGAAAATAAAATTGCGGTTCCACTAGCTAGACAAATATTAGTATAATCCAGTAATCCAGAAAAAAAATCGGATCTTATTAAAAGAGTGACGAGAAAGAAAATTCTATTTGGCAGAGCCAAGATCGAATTGTGAAAATTCGTGGCAATGCTGATAGGCCTTTCATTGGGTATCTATTTCAACCAAAAATACAGAAATTATAAGGTGGAAGAAGAAAAAGCAACAACTGAACATTTTTTTTACATATTTTGGCCAATCAAGATTAACCCATTCCATTATAGAAGTCTACGAACTAATGAGCCTGAGGAACATCTCAAACATCGATTTTCAGAAAATAATTTCCTTTGTCAACCCCGCATATTGATTTCAAAACTTTTATTTTCATAATCATGTGTGTGGTATTAAAAAGGGTGCTTATGCGTTACTTGGACAGAAGAGGAATTTTTGCCCCAACTGAAACTGAAACCAACTATTCATTTAAAATCAGATAAATGCTAGGGAAGTATCTTTGAGAGGATGTGTATCCTAAAGAGGAACTATGACCCTACAGTCTGAATTCAACATATCTTAAATACACATCCCATATCAGAAATTTTTCCTTTGGAGATCCATTGAAATATATAATCCATCTCTCAACAAGAAGCTGTGAAGAAACATGTGCATGTTAAATATTGTGACCATCTTTAAAGAATTTAATGAATCTAATGACGAAGTTAAATAAAATTTCATCTGATTTGTAGAACCACTTTGTCATAAATATTAATCTTAAATCTGTTTTGAAAAAAATAAAAAGAAATCGTGTTAAACATTAAAATGAATTATTTCTTATGAATCACGTAGTTAGATATTTAAAGTTTTTTAACTCATAATCTTATATATGTGTATATTATATATATTTATGAAATATATTTTATTATTATTTTCCGTAATTTTTTTTTCTCAAATAACTTTTTATTTGATAATTATCCAAGTTTATTGAAAAGTGGAATTGAGAAAGAATCAATAGTGCAACTAGTAGACCTTCAGCATCGCAAAATTGATCGAATGATGATATTTCTGTCAGAATATACCTAAATTTATATAGGTTATATCCAATTATATATGGTAACGCGGGTATCGCGGGAATTAATCTGCATAACTATACAATTAAAGGTTTGGGATTTAAAAATTATTTTTTGGTATATCGATAACACAGTTACATCACCTTTACGCAATCTGATATGAGATTCGTTAATTAGGAGTACATCAAAATTTCATTTTCTTTTTAGTTATATCAAAACCATAGATCTATTGGAAATATTTTAGTTAGAATAATTTTTTAAAAATGTGTTTTAACATTAATTAACAACATTAATTTTATATGCGTTATTACCCGTTCTTTTTAAACATAAGGAATAATTATGCCAATTATTTATTTTTGGTTTGATATTATAATGTCACAGAAGTTTCTGACAGGTAACATCTTTCATTTATTAACCGTCAAATGTTTATACTTTTTGGAGAATGATGCAAACCGAAAGATATTTCAATTTTGCACAAACAAATGTGTATTATGAAGTTACACACATTCAACAGAATGGGGGCCGCATTATCTCACTGAGGCTGATAATTGTGATTGTGTGTGTGATTTCTATATCGATTCTTCAGTTCTACATTAATCGTTGTCTAAAACAATTGACATCTGCCTACACTGTGTTGGATACGGTTATGATCACAATTTTTTAGGTAAGCTATAAATTGCTAAATCGTTGTCTTTCAATTTCTACACTAACACATTATGATGGTGAAAAACCGACCCTATATCACATACCTTACACAAAAGAAAAATCAAACCAACGAACAAAGAAGGAGGCAAAGACTGTGTAATCGTCAGAAAGGATATGTCCATCATTTTTGGAAGGAAGATAATGATATGATTTACTCCTATTAATCTGGAACTCGTGTACTAATTAAACAATAGTTACGGTTGAATTTGTATAATCTCGAAATTATCTCGATAAAGAGATTATTATATTCTTTATGTATTGTATTTTTACACACTTTTATTAAGGGTTTATTATAATTTTTATGGTTATAGTAGCACGGTTTAATGGTAGCTTGATGTTCTTTTTTTGAACTGATAAAATCTGAAACACAATATAAATGTTCTTATACATAAATTTAGATGAGATTAGAAGCTGAATAGGAAATAAGTGCCACAAATGATCAATTATTATGAATACTATGATTTTAAAAATAAATTTGAAAGCCAAAATAACTAACAATTGGAAAAATGTCTACATATCTACAGTAAAAAAAACATGAGATCTGTTACAACGTCTGGTGTGTATGTAATGGATATATATGTATGTAACCGATATGCAAATACTACGCTAACCATCAGGCAACATATGAATGGACGAAAATGGAAATGCATTTATTTAAGCATTTCTTAAAAGATTTTTTAATAGTTAAAGCAATCACTGAAAAGCTATAAGCAATCAAACTAAGGTAGTATGATCATATTATTAGATGATACGCGAATTACATTCTGAGATAAGTTATGCTCATAAAAGAGCATAAAAAATAAAAACAACTGGCAGCAACCTCAATGAAAAGAGTTTGGAAGACTGGAAGAAACAATGATTAGCAGCTAATAGAGCAACACAGAAGGACCGATATGCAAGGCACATGACGGAAATAACAAAATATAGGGAGGACGAGAAGGAAAAATAAGAAAAATCAGAGAGAGAGAGAGAAAAAGAGAAGGAGAAACAGAGAGAAAGAGAAAATAGAGTGATAGAAACAGGAAGAGAGAAAGAGGAAGGAATAAAGAGGAAGAGAGAAAGAGGAAGAGAGAAACAGGAAAAGAGAAAGAGGAAGAAAAAAAGAGGAAGAAAGAAAGAGGAAGAGTGAAAGAAGAAGAGATAAAGAAGAAGAGAGGAAGAGCGAAAGAGGAAGAGAGAAAGAGAGAGAGAGGAAAAAGGAAAGAGATAGATGAAGAGTAAAACAGAAACAAAGAAAAACAGTGAAAAAGAGAGAAAGGGAGAGAAAATGACAATAAAAGAAAAAAGGGAGAGAAAAAAAGAAGAGAGATTAAAAAAAAAGAGAAGACAGGAGGTAAGATAGAAAGACTGAGATAGAGATAAAGAGAGATGAAAACAGAGGAAAACAGAAAAATTGAAAAAGAGGCATAGTAAAATAGAGAGATAAAATGATCGTGCAAGAGATAAACATGAAGATGCCTGAAAGGAGATAAAGTTTATTGCAGTTTCAAAACTAATATTTTTTTGTATTTTAATTTAAATATTGAGATATTACTTTCAAAAATAAAAAAATTTGCTCTTAATTCAACCTGAGTCATAGGTTTTTTTCCTATAAATCTTAATTGATTACCGTACCCAGTTTCAAATTATATTTATAATAAAGTCATAAGACATTATTTTTAAAATGAAAAAATTTGCTCTTGATTAAATCTGAGTTATAGATTTTTTCTTATAATTTTCAATTAATTACAGAGCACAGTTTCTCATTTAATGTATAATAAAATCATAAGACAAGGTGATATTTTCAAAAATAACAATATTTGCTTTTGATTTGATAGATTTTTTCTTATAATCCGTATGCATAATTCTCTACAGAGCTAAATTAATTCAGACATACGTCTCAAAGTAATACTAGTAAAATAATGTATAAAATGTTTGAATTTAGCTTTCTAGATTAAACTATTTATACCAATCTTAATGTTGTGTTTAATAATAATTAAATTGTTAATTTTTTTAATTGTACTACGTTTATCTAAAAATCGTGAACCGCAAAAAATATTTGTCAAGCTAATTTTTGTGCAAGTCCTATTAAATTTACAGCACTAAACCTCACCAGAAGACTATGTAATTTTAAAAATGGATTTAAAAATTTCGTACGTCACACCGAATCAGCCTTTCCGCTTCTTATGCAACAGTAATCTGTGCCTAATTGTAATTGGCAACAATTAATTAAGATGATAATGGTCGGTTGGATGTATTCAATGAGTTGAGCAATATTCTTTTAAGGCTGAATACACAATCTGTCATTGTGGTAATTAATTCAATTCAAGCCGTTTTCACTTTATGTGCAGCAAAGTGAAAAATTATATTATAATTTTCATTTTTTTCTTTTTTATACATTTTCCCTTTTACATAATTGGTTTATGTGGGCCGGTGGAGAATAGAGACGCTGCTACTATGTGCTGCCAATGCACTTCAAGCATCAAGCAACTGCAAGTGAAGCCACTTGTAGGAAACTCAAAACTGAGAACTGCTGAAAATTGATTTTCTGTGCGATATACAAAGTTGCATAGTTGTTAGAGGAAAATCTCGACGACAGATATACGATATACGAGTATTGACAAATTTTGTGTTACATGAAGTTTTAAATTTTATGTGCTGATAGCATTGATAGCATTGACTGTGATTAAGGAGATGCTCTATCACATCACAGTTGTTCATTTGAGATGTGTCATTAAATGTAACACTCAATAAGCAACAACAATGCGCTTTTGTTTGTCGAATTTTGAAAATTTTGAAACTTACTTGCAATAATATAAACGTCCATCCTTTCCGACATGTACGGTCCAACCTTCTTTAAGTTTATTTTGTATCGCTTCCAAGTGTCGATCGATTTCTTTCCAATTTCCTACGTTACCCAAAACTGCTACTGCTGCTTTATTGGCCACCGAATTGCCAACGAAGTTTGGAAACGTTAAAATATGGTCAACAGCAGTTCCGGTTTCGTTGTAACTTCCGGGCGATGTGGACAACGCTGCCGTTGTTTGTGCTGCCGGTGCGTTTATGGCTGATGCTGTTTTAACTGGCGTTGCTGATAGCGTGTACCCACCATTTTCCGTTTTATTTATTGCATTTAAAGTTAATTGAGGCGATGATGTTCTTGTCAAAAATTGTGGCTTCGGTGTGTTTTGCAGTGGGTGAACATCACTATTCGAACGCCCCGAAGGCAATAGCATCATTGAGCAGCATTCGCTATAAAATAAGAAAACAGAAATTAAATTTAATAAAGCAATATAAATAAATTTAATATAATATTAAAAAAAAATGAAATAAAAAAAAACGAAATTTAACGGAAATACTTATTCAAAAATTTTTGCCATTTAAGTGAAATAATTTAAACTATAAAGCACATTTGAAAGCCATTTCAACCATTTCAATAGCAAACGCTTTAGATTGCATGATATAATCTATTATCGTAAAACCAATTTCTGTAAATTATTTTTCAGCTATTCTTTTAAAATATGAAACGAGTATATAATCATGTCAGTGACATTCCGCATTCAAGGCAACTAACTCCGTATTAAGTAACGTTACCATATGCCAAAAACCGGCACCAACAAAACTAGCTAAACGCCCAATTCCGTTTTTGCCAGCGCTGCTGCCGCTGCTACTGCTAGTGTTTTTTGCTGCTGTCGTCGATGTTGCTACTGCTGCTGCTGTTGTTGTTGCTGCACTGAACTATTGCAGAAGTTGTAGTTGCAGTTATGTTTATGCAGCTTCGATATGTTTGTGTGATAGCGCAGATACACAGCATGAAATAATTTCCTTTTGTGTATGGAGTATAGCTTATAGTATATAGCGTGTCCTCGTTTCTAGTGTTCCTGTTTGGGAATATGTAAGCTACATCTTCAAAAATGAATTATAGACACATGCAAGCAAAACTTGTGCAACGTCAATAATAACTGAGATTCCATGGTCAGTTTCTGTGCACTACAGACGGTAGAATTTGGTTCATTAAGTAAAGGAAATTAGGAGTTAGTTAAGGATTTCACAGACACAACAGAAGAAGTATTAGAAGATGTAAGACCTTTGAAACTACGCTGAATATTGACTAAAGAAAAAAAATTTTTTCTGAATTATAGGAAATTGAGATTTAGTTAAGGATTTTATAACAGAAAAACTTTTATAAGACTTATAAATATTGGTAAATTAAAGCTTAAAGAAGTTATGTTAAATTAGGTTATTTTAAGATTTTATAGCAGAAAAAATATTAGAAGGTATAGTACATTTAAAAATATGATGAATATTGGTAGTTAAAAAAAATTAGGAAATTAGGAATTATTTGAAGATTTTATGACAGAAAGAGTATTAGAAGACTAAAGACATTTAAAAATAAATATTGGCAAATTAAAAAAAAATTTAAAAGAACTTCAAAAAGTTATAGGAAATTAGGAGTTATTTGAGGATTTTATGACAGAAAAAGTATTAGAAAGTTTAGTACATTTAAAAATATGATGAATATCTTAAAAAAGTTATAGGATACTAAAAATTAGCTAACGGTATTATAAGAAATGAAATACTAGAAAACTTATTACTTTTGAAACGACGCTGAAATAGAGCTAGAAAGCAGAGATTTGCTGCTTTAGAAAATTGCATATTTAAGTTCGAATTCGTACTATTATTATTGATGTGCAATATTAGGAAATTGTGTACTTAATTAAAGTCGGTTTATCACAATAATCCTCAAAGGATGCAGTGATATAGTTCTCTACCTGTTCAAAATCTAATCTAATCTAGTATTAGAAATACAAGCATTGTTTAAGGTAATTGCACTTAGAGAAACACCTTCAATTCATAAAAGGGGACCTAAGTCCTCAGTTTTGAATGAATTATATATTTTTTGCAATTAATAAATAGTACTGATCTACTATTTACCAAACGGCAAATTTGTTCGGGGCAGATAGAGTCCAGACCGAATAAGGAAAGGCTATATATTAGAGGTGAAGAGAAATATATTGGTACTGCATATTGTATCATCTTGATCCTATAATATCCTATATATAATATATATTTGAATATATATTGCCAAAAATAATACTAACCCAAGAAATTTTCAACACATTGTTATATCAAATGAAGTTAATATAAAAAAAAATCAAATATTCTTAGAAGTTTTGTGTTATAAAAGACCACACAGTATTAATTTCTATTAGAAAGAACAATATTGGGTTACCAAAAACTAATGTCAGAGATGACAATTTTTTTGAAACTATCCGTGTGGTGAAAGCATTTAGTATTATATATAAAAAAAAATATATACCATATATAATTGATTTGTTTATATATATTTGTTAATTTACAATAAATATATAATCTTGATTGAATTATATTGTTAACGAGTAAAGTCAAGTGAAATGAATTTTAAGTTAAGTTTAAAGAAAAACATAATATTATAAGAAAATGAATTTCAAAAATAATGCCTAGACAAACATATACGTATAAATATATTTATATGAAAAACAATTATAATATTACTTAAAACTTTTTAAATACATATAAAAAAAATTAATTCCTAAAGCCAGAATGTAGTATTACTAAAAGTTGATGTTGACCTACTATAAACGATAACTTTTTGTGCTGCGAAGTACAAGACAATTTAAAACATTTCAATGTTTTAAAGAGTAGTTTGCTCCATTCCATTAGAGCTTTCCACATGGTACTCACATTTACATGCTTTTAAAATAAAATTTTACACTAAGCACTCTCCATATAGAACACTGCGATATTTAAGTTTATTTTCAGTATGTTTGCTTTATTTTATTATAAAAATGTGGGTTTTAAAAAAAAATTGGGTTTAAAATGTACTCTTAATAAATTACAATTATTTTATAAAAATTATTTCATAAAACACATATTTAATCTTTTAATCTTCATATTGGTTCTCATACTTGTATAGTATGTCACAATACATTTTGTTGTAAATAAGAATGTAACGTTATCGAGTTATAAGTTGTAAGTTATAAAACTTCTATTTTATCTTATATCATATATTTTATCTTATATAAAATATACAAAATATATTGGTATGGTTATCAGAAATTCATTAATAAATAGATCATTAACAACAGACTATTGTTGCTAAATAGTACCTATTTTAATATATAAGAGAAGGTCTAATAAGTAATGAAATTGTTTTATATTTATTTTATATTTACGCTTGGAGTTATCTAACCTCAGCATATTTTTATATGTTTATAGTTTGATTTAGAAATGGCACATATTGCCACAATTAAGTCGAGTTAAGTACAATTGTCTGGAAGCATGTTTACACTATCGTACTTAAGTTATTTTCGAATTTATTTTCGTTAACGTGTACAAAATCCGCACAAAATCTATGCAAATTTATGTAATTTTTGACTTAGTAAATGTTGCTTATTAAAAAAAATTCTATATGGCAATTATAGGTGCAAGTTTTAACAAAAACGAAGGGAAAACAAACTCAACATAAACCAAACAAACTTAACCATAAAAGTATAGTTTATAACAAAACTATAAACAAAAAAGAAATACTCAATAAATTTTTAATTTCTCATTTTAAATCAATTTTATTTAATATTTTTAAAACAAAGAAAGAGAGAAAAATAAACAAAAATTCTATAAATTCTTTTTATTTATACTAAGAAATTGAGTGCTAAACAATCAGAAAACATAGTGACAAACTATATTAAACTATATTATATTTTTTCCTTCTTATGCACTAAGCTCTGAATGTTGAAGTGTAAAAACTTAAACCTCTACAAAATTACTGACTTACGTGACCTAAAAGAAAATACTATAGCGGGAGCTTCTGACTTCCTTTAATATTGGGAACGAGACTCACCCCAAATCTAGTCTGAGACTCTTCTGTTTAATTAAGATCGTTTAGTCTTATTTAATATTGCTAAGTCCGCAATTGGAGATATGAAGTCTGTGAGTTTTTGCATCGTTTACGATCATTTGTTAGAACAAATTATTTACAATAGTCGCATTGATTCAATTCACTTATTAACACAGATTTCTGTTATATTGTATTCGGTTCTATTCTCTATGATTTCTACATTCAAATCAAGAGTGCTTTATTTTATTAACACTAACTGTTGAAGTATCTTTCTTAGCAAATATTTTTTCAACAAAATATATTCTAAATTTTAATTAAGAGTTGTGAAGAAAGAATAAGAGCATCACCTATCATATTGCTCTAATCGGTTCAGAAAGCTGCTTATATATCAACTTCTTGGTCATTATTATATAAAAATATTGAATTGAACCTATACCAACACAAATTTCTAACATTCAATTCAAAGAAGTTGTGGAAATGAAAATTAGTTATTACAAAAATTAGCAGATCAATTAGCAGTAGACATATATAAGCAGAAAAGTTTATTCTTGAATTAATTTTTCCGGTCAAGATAATTTTAAGTAATGATGTGCAGTTTATAGTTCCGTTTCTGATTCCAGCAAATTGATGAATCTATGTTTACATATAGAAGACATATATGCTGTACATTTAAGATATTTTTTGATAATTCGTTTCAGTAAAATTTCACTGGTACATAAACTCAAACATTATGAAACAGTTTATGTATTTTTTGTGGTACTCCATTCATTGGATTTTTTTATTTGCCCTACAGCATCTAGGACTATCCATCTAATAGATCACTCATTCGTTAACTTATCAAATGGATTGACAGAAATATTTTTATAAAGAAATATCGGAAGATTTGCACTATATTGCTCTAATCTCTATATAAATGATTCAACTATGAAACAAACAGATAACTGAGTATAACCTAATTAATCCTAATTATTTTGGGTGATTACTTTTTGTATCTTTATCTAAATCCATTAATATTTCTTAACTTTCTATCAATGGAGATTTTAGCCACGCGTATTTAAATAAAAATATGAAAATTTATTTTAGGAGTCTAGTATCATAATTCTGGATAGCGATTAAGATTTATTTGATAATTCTCGCAACGTAAATTTAGATTCATTTATTTTTCCGTGTGACGAATTGACTTGACTGATTGTACGAAAAGTCTCTGTTTCAGACACTTTATTTGATTGCATCACAAACTATGAGACTACTTTGTTCACAAGCCAAAATCTTTAAATTTATAATTCTCAGAAGGTTTAAATACGTTTGTTTATATATAGTACTAGGGTTTTCTGTTACGAAATTGTTTAAAATGTTAATGTTAAAAATACTTATATCAAGGTAGTTGGGGTGTTACGTATTTCATAAAAATTCATTGGTTTTATAAAATGCTATCATTAGTTTCGTTTAACACATCAGTTGAATTATAAATTCAATATCAATATATATCGAAAATACTTATAGAAGTATATTATCTTCCTCATCTGAAAAGTTTTCGATTTTTTTATTATTTTGCATTTAGAAAAACAGGTTGCTTGGTTAAAATAAATTTTTCTTTAAAAAGATTAAATTTAAAAATTTCTATTAATACAGTATTTAAATCAGACGTGAAAAATGACTTAAAATTGAAATGACATGTAGATTTAATCCAACAAATTTCGATATATATCCACATTTATCAATACGATAAGATTTGCGGAAGTGATTTCGTATGTAAATTCTACGTATACTAAATTAGCTTATACTCTTAATGGGTTGATCTGACTAGATTTAAAGTTTGGTTCTATTTCTTTTGATTAGTTCTAAACATACTTTAAACATAGCAATAAATTAATTGATTGGGGTTCTGATAGTTAAACAATTTTTGACAAATGATTTGAACGCAGACAAAACTGCATAAGTGATAAAGGAGTATATTTTAAACATTAATAAAGATATTTTTAATAACAAATTACTGATTTTCTATTTTAGTAGTGACCTTTGCAATATAATAAAGGTATTAGTATAGTAATAACCTGCGTCATCCTATATCGTAGCATACCATTAGTCTTGATTTGATTAAAGAAATTGTTCTGTTTGTACTGAAGACATAATTTATATTCTACATCAGGGCTGTCCGAAAACCGGTCCACGGGCCAGATATGGTTCGCGGCTAATATATGTGCGGGTCACGACATGTTTCCAATCTACCACAAATTTTCCCTTAATATATTTTGGTAAAATAACATTATTTTATTTTCATTGTATCCCAAAAAAAAAGGATTTAAATAAATAAATTCATACAACTAAATTTAATATTATCATCATATTTTTATTTTTTTCCAAAAAGCCATGCACGGCAGGATTGTATTGGTCCGAGATCCTATCTGATCTGGATAGCTCTGTTCTACATAAAAATAATTTATACCATATACTAAGTAAGGACTAGGAGTGCGGATTCTTGTATTAAATACATGCAATAATATTTCTAAAGACCAATCTGTAGTAAAGATATTAATATAATATGAATAGTGTTAATACAGTTATGTCGAAAGCACAAGAGACAAGTTGCCATATATATATATATATATATATGTATATATATATATATTATAATATCAGATTTTAAGAGAATAAATAGTTTAGATTGATTATGTTATCAAAAACCGTATGTACGAATTGCACGTATTTATATTTCTGTTCCTGTATTATGCATCAATTATCTTAACTTTACTTAAGTAAATGTTTTCTTTTTCATTGAAATTTGCTATTTCTAAACTGAAAGCAAAAAAGCGTAGAATGAAATTCATATAATTGTGTTCTTTGGAAGATGATTAAATTGTGACTTGTCATTATGATGACATTTATTTTTATTAAGTTTAATTTAAAAAACACTATGATTTTAAGCACTATGAAATACCGAATGTAATCCCTATAAAGAGTTTCTCATTCAATTCGCCAAAAAAGTAGTTCAATTAATAGTGGAAGAACATGAATAGAGTTTAATTTTATTATATTATATTAAAGATTTTCTTTTCTTTTCTGCAAATTCTTGTTGATGTTTCTGTTTCGACATTTCATTATATTGACTGACTTTAATGCCCATTGTCCAAAATTTAGGACACTCTGTAGGTTTGTAAATCTATTTAATTTTTTGTCATTTATTTTTCTTTTCGCTTTGTGAAGTACTCTGAAAGCTTTTCTTTGGCGTACTTACATTCTTCACAAACATCAAAGGTGCTTTAAATTTATTGTTGACACAAATCAATCTGGAAATGTAGAAACACAACTTTGTTACATCAAAAGTAAGGCAAACATAAAATACGATTATTTACAACAACAACAACATAAAAACAAAAATACAACTACAACAATGTTGAGCCACAGTCCCCTCCCAAAAACTTTTTATAATATATTACTTTGAAAAGGTAGTATATTTCCATTCGGAAATTACATTTGAATGTTCAAGTTTCAGTTGCTAATGACTGCTTCGAAGCCAGTGCGACTTAAACTCAACAGAAGTTAGTAAAGCTGTAAATGAAGTTGTGTTCATATTACATTACAAACATTACAGAATTTAGTAATATGGATATTGTTTACAATTAAGCTCTCAAACAATGTGATTACGAAATTGATGCAAAACTTCGTAATCTAATCCAGTTCAAAGAAAGTTCTTTAAAGATTTAACTGAACAATAAATTATTTCCAGGCACAAATTTCGAGTTGAGTTGAGTAACATATCAAACCAAAATTTTGAATTTGTTTTTTGATAATTACCAGATAATAAGAAATTGTATATTCCATGATTTGTTAAGAACGTTGATCACTGAGTTTTTCCAGTACTGAATGATTTGCAGGAATCTGTATGCAATTTGACTATGTTCCACTTAAAGGAAATACAATTCTCTCATTGAGATGCCCCGTAGAGATATCAGTCTTGTGATAGGTTTGCTCACAGATCAGTGCATTTTAAGTAACCATGCTAGAACATTGAATCTCCCTTTCAATTGTACGTGCCGCAGTTGTGGAGAGGACGATTAAAGTGCCTACATCTGCTTTGTTTCTGTTCGGCACAAGCGGGGTGCCGCCACACCACTTTATGAGCTTTCTTTTCTGAAGATCATTGTCAACTGTAAGACCTCACGTTGAATAGTATTATAAGCTTTGCCAAAGGTTTAAAGGGGTGCTAAACTTCTGAGTTTTCTATATGCGATAACACAATGGGCCGATTAGCCTAAGTGGATTCCTTGAGATCGTCGCTATAGCCTTCTTATCTGAGAACATTAATTAAACAGGCATTGTACCAGTGTATTCTTTTGGATGGGACAAACAAACTTTTTCTTTTGTGTGTTATTTGGAGTGTTTTATTTGGCATTATTTAATTGTATATTTGTGAAAAATAAATTTACATACACCAAAATCACATCAACATATTCGTTTTTGGTTTTTTTTTATTTTCCCATTGATGTTTACATTTTGCATATCATTTTCATTTCAAAAATGGTGTTCAATACATCAGACCAAAAAGTTCACAGACTAACTTCCTAGATATATTTTGTGATTTATCATTAGTATTGATTAAAATATGATTGAAAACATTTGGGTTTAACAACGGTAGTTTTAGTTTAGAGTACATTGCTTGGTTGCAGTGAGAGGCCATCAGAGAACTTTATATGTATCTCAATCAACGATTTTTTGCACTTTTGTTACCACAGTCTTTGTAAGAAATCCTAAGATAACAGAATACAGACTAAATCCATTCCATCGAATTTAGATGATTTATTAAGTCTTTAATAATAAGTGTTGATAAGCTGAAACACCTCACTAAAAACTTTTTTCTTTTGAACGCCAAAGCTAGACATTCACAGAGAAAGTGTTAAATGGTTTATTTTTCCTGCAGGTCTCCATAACTTCTGGAGTGAGCATTATGAGGAATGCGATGCGTTACTTTTACAGCTTCTAAAAATTAATATTGAGAAGACACAGGTTTGATGTATAGCTAGATTAGATTAGAGTTTGTTTAAACTGTATTAAATGTATGGTGATTTACTTTAAAAACTTGCAGTCAGTTTTTTATCAAACAATGTTATACGAGGGTGGTTTGATAAGTCAGTGACTTTTTGAATTTTACGCGCAGTTACTCCAAATGCAACAGTGCTGCCGTCAGCTGTAATCTGCCAGTTGGCAACTTTTTAATTTTGAACAAGCTACGTCGTACAGTTGGTGTCTACTGACTGTCTACTAACACAATTACAAAAATGTTAGATTACTCTAAAAACATTCGATTGGCAACAAAATTTGACAGATCAGGAGTAATTCTAGATAGAGTCTGGATTCACATATCGAAGACACCATCGAAGTAATTGAAGTAGCATAGGTATATAAAACCAAACTATACCATCCATTTTACTGAGTGGAATTTTAACTATTGTGGCAAAAAATTAAAAGCAATTTGTGTTGCCAAATTTGCTGGAAGAAATATTGCCTTGGACTATTTTTTTTTTATTAATTGATGCCAACTCTATATTTCGTTTTCAATAGAAAATCCATATGGAATTCCAAAAACCTATTGCTCACATATTGGTTTTGCTAGGATGTGGGCGCCAAATATTTCTATATTTACATATTTTTACCAAATTAAAAAGTATAAATATTTACATATTTTAGTATTTTATCTCGAAGATGGAAAATTGAAACGTTTCATTACCAAAAAATATGCCAATTAAAATAAATGAACTAATTAAAATGGCGGGAAGCCAAAAACAAAAAAATTATTGTTGATTATGATTTAAAAATTTCACACCTTCTGTTTACGTAAATACAAAGCTACTGCATAGCCAAAATAAGGCAAGTGTATGTATGAATGGCGGTGTATCTGTATCTGTATCTGAGAGTGCGAGTGTGATTCAAGTGCGAGTGTATTTCAGTATCGGTATGCAGTTAACTGTTTTCATTGCCATTTCCACAGCAACAGCCAGTCGATCAATCGATTTTATTAGCAAGTAATTCATTTGGCCAAACAATTTTATTAACGAACTCGACGACGCATGCTTCTTGCTACTCGTTACGGCTCATGCCAATTCTTTGCTAACTGCATTGAAAATAATTTTATTAGCCTGGAACTTGGCCCGAACTCCGAACGGATATGGTAATGCTAAGTAAAGCAAAAGTTTTCTCCTTCCTAAAGACGTACTATTTAATATAATTTTACATGTTTCTTTTTGTTTTTGGCTAACAGTGATTTTTTCTTGTACCAGCATAACGCTGTCTATAACACCCGCGCCTTTCTGTCGTAGCTTTGATTTTCTTTATTTTTGAGTTTTTTTTTATCGATTGAGTCTATATTTATAAAATTTTACTATAAATTTATAATTTGATTTTGGCCACAGTTCAAGTTGAAGTAAAATCGTATGGAGCAGTGCCATTGTTGTGCACAGACTTTGATATATAGAAATCTATATATTTATTGCATATATGCGGACGGACGGGTGTATCAGTATATCGGTATATCGGTATATTGTGTGAATGGTGTGTATAAATTGTTTTCTATTCAAAATTTGTCGAGTCGAAACACGTTGTCCATGTGCGTGACATTTTAAATATCACGTTCAACCACACCAAATAAAATATGAAATACTTTTTAGGCTTAGAGTTCATTTCACCTAAATGCTTTAATGTTTGTGGCGTTGCTGTTCTTTTGTTTCATTTCTTTTTTAAATTTCATTGAGGATAGCAAAATAAATTAACTTTCTTTTGAGCACAATGAATTATTGCCAACCAATATGTGAAAAAATATTTCAAGGAGTAAATAAATTGTATCTGTTAAAACAAAAGCACAACAACTGCAGAAACGGAAACAGAAAATACTAAAAAATGTTAATAAGAATTTTAGAAAAATCTCAAAAATTCAAATTAAAATATATATACACAGTAGCGGAACACTAACTTACGAGGGTATTTTGTGCAAAAGCACAAAGTGACGGATAGAGAAACCTAAATGGTACCAAAGTAGACTGGTTATCACAATTGATGACGATAAAACATTTCAGATTTACGATATTTAGTGTAAAAATTCTAAAATAAATTTTAATCAAACATTTTTCTTCTATATTTAGTGCTTAAATAAAGCACTAAAATAATAAAGAAACATATTTTTTATTCTTTATTTAATATAATAGTGCTTTAATAAAGCACTATTCTATGCCACATTTTAGTGACGGATTTTGGTAGAAGCAGTAAATTTTCTTAATTTCTCTATGTGACGATATAGCTTCATTCCCGGTTAATTGGGCTTTAAAATTGCAAACTTTCACAATAACCGAAACATAAACCGTTGTTTCGGTAAAGTAAAAGGTTTATGTGCTAGTTATCGACAGATGATTTGACCATCATTTCATTTGTGCTCATTGGTTAATTGCGGTGACAGATCAGCAGATAACCTTTCAGTTTCCACAATCAACGACTATTTGCGATTTCACTACCACATGAAATCTAAAGAGATAAAACTACATCTATCCTATTAAATTGAAGTAATTTAAAATATCTTTCATCATTACCGATAAACTGTGCAACAACCTAAATAACTAGTTTTTACGGAAACATTTCGTTAAAATGCTTCTTTTCTTGAAGCCCACAACTAACATAATAGTCTGAATAGTCTAATAGGACATAATTAATAATTATTTTTTTATGAATAAAGTATTCGTGTTGCTGTAAAGCTAGACTTTCTTTGTATGGTGACAAAGAAGCTTTATTAAAATTTAGAGGGGTTTTGAATAGCAAAGAAAGAAATAAAGGACAAACACAAAAATTTATTTTAATTTTATTGAAGTTTGGCTGACCATATGTTACAATGCTGTTTCGAGTATTGCCAAGTACTCTTCATCAGTGGTCTTTGGAATAATCGAATTTTCATTCAATTAGTTTATAGTCCGTATATAATTTGTTTGGACTGCAAGTGCCAGGCTAATTAAATAAATATTCGATTATTCCAAAGACCACTGATGAAGAGTACTTGGCAATACTCGAAACAGCGTTGTATTGTCAGCCAAACTTCAATAAAATTAAAATAAATTTTTGTGTTTGTCCTTTATTTCTTTCTTTGCTATTTAAAACCCCTCTAAATTTTAATAAAGCTTCTTTGTCCCTAAAGCTTCTGTATACCCTACAGATTATAATTAAGATTCATAGGATGAAAAAATTAATAATGTGAAAATGTTTATATATTGTATTTATTTCAAGAAAACTTCTGACAAATAGATGAAAACAAATCACAAAGTGATCGATATTGCTATGTTCTTGAAATTAATACGGTTTTTATAATAAGACTCCATCGTACATATAGTGGTTCAATATGCTAAAGAGACGGTGTATTGTCTCTTAGTATTTCTTACAATAATCAGAAATATAATTATAATAATAAACATGTGACTATAAATCAATATATGTACATGTATAAATTTCACGTAAAACTTTTCTAGAAATACATAATGTATTATATATACGTAAATATACTAAAGACTAGAATTTATTTATGTGTTCAAGGTAAAGGCGACGCGTGGTGATACTTCTAAACTGGCACAAGGCAAAAAAAAAAGTGAAATACATTTCTTGTAATAAATCAAAACAAGATATTTTGAAGGGGTGTTATGAGGAAGGAACTGACTTCATATCTATGTAAATATCCCTTTTAATTTAGACAGCGCAAAAAAAAACAAAAAAAAAGAATTTGTTTGAAACAATTTTGCCATCGGAATTTATTTGAGCAAAATTTAGCATAAAAATGGCAAAAGTTTGTTACAAGACAGTAAAAGGAAAAGTGAATCAGTACGTTTGCATGCGAAGCACTTATGTCATTTTGAACAGCTTGAACAGCAGCACGCCGCGCTTGTACGTACAAATGTATGTAAATTAATTGTATCTACACTTTTCATTACTGAATTAAATGCAAAAACTTCGCTACACTCGTTTTTATGTATCTGCACGTACGGAGCGCGGAATGCGCGGCAATGCGCGCGGGTATGCAGGCATGTTCAAACAAAAGTAAGTCAAGCTGATGACGCCACTAAAACTTAACTTATGCAACTTCAGCGTTACTTTGACTTGATACCCTACATTTAAGACAGCAAGAAAGATACACAATGGAGTGGGCTTACCCATGACAAAATAAAAGGCAATAAAAAAAGATACGAAAAACAAAAAACTGCAACTTCTACACTAAATTAACTGAAGCGAAAAATGTGAACGGCGAGGGTAACAAACTAACACAATATCGGCGGCAGAAGTAGCGGTAGCGGTGGCGGTGGCAGTGGCGGTGGCGGTGGCGGTGTCGGTGGTAGTGGCGTCTACAGGCAACATAAATTTGCAGCAGCCTCCAGCACTACTAAATCTGCTTAATGAATTTGAATAACAAATTCATGTTGAGTAGATACATTTTTTTTCTTTCTTAAACTTTTTTTTGGATTTTTTTATATTTTTTTTTGTGAGAAAATTTAATGCAAATAAATTGTTGAGAAAATAGCATAAAAGAACGCACAACTTCCGGTGTCAACTTTCAGTGACAGCATAAAAATTTTTAATAAATGTGAGGAAAACAAAACAAAACACATTTTTACACGTACTCATAAATACAATAAAAACGAAAATGTATCTACGCATAACAAAGATACATTATGCAGGTGAATGAGATTTGACGAAAGAGTTGAAGGCTTTCTTTCATTGATGTTATTGCCTTTTTTACTTTGAATAGCAGAAAAAAAAATTAGTCGTTTTATTTAGTTAAAGCTACAACAAAAAGTAAATTAATATTTTTAAAATAAAAGCAAAAAAAAAAAATTTAAAAAACAATCTAAACACCCACAGTCACGCCAACTTGAAGCATAAATAAGTAGTTGCTTCTCTTGAAAAATTTAAATTTGAATAGGTTTCCTCTTGTGAGTGCGTAACGTACAGGTAAGCAAAATTTTCTACATCTATTCTGGGCTGAGTTGTATTTCATAAACTGGCAGTGTACTCGAATGAAATAATAATAACAATAACAACAATATTAGATAGAACTAAGTTGCGGTGCCTTTGCATCATCAATAGAATATGTGACCATGTAAAGATATTATAAGATACTCCCCACACATGGCGACTATTGCCTACGTCACAGACACATGTTATGCGCTATGTTTAGCTTTTATGTATCTTCGCATAGTGGGAAGTTATTGAAAGAGTTAAAAATATGTATTTCCGATACAAGTAAACATAACTTAAAAGATCAAAAGCAGATAATTGAAACACACCTGGAGACAAATAACACGAAATAGTTAAATATACATTTAAATAGAAGACAAATCTATTAGAAGTACAGTGAGTAAGATGGAATATTTTATTAAGTAGCGTTAATAAAGAAATGACAAAATCATGGCAGTGGGCACCTATGGCAGTAAGTTCGATATCCCTTTTAACTAGAAATGCAGAAGATGCAATGAAGAAAAGTAAAAATGGACAACTAAATACTTTCTTTGCAAATATACAGATTAAGACATTTCGCTATATAATATTTTCATAAAATGATATAATAATAATAATGATGATATTAGATCAACAGACATACACAGAGATCTTAGGATTGACTCAGTGAAAAAATATATCAAAGACAGAGCTCTGAAATTATTCACTAAAGCTGATACGCTACTTAACCCCGCCCTAACAATCCTCAAGTTCACTTCTGGACTCTCAGGAAGATATGCTGATTTAAGGTCAGTCATCAACTAAAAGACAAATAAATGATATGATTTCTTAGCCTAGTTAAAGCCTATTGTGGGGTAGTGATAAGCCCCCCAACCTGATATCCAGGTTTCTGGAAACAAAACGACTTCTATACATTACTTGAACAGGAGCAGAAGGTCTGCCATAACTACAACCAACCAATCAACAATGGGTAAAGGAAGTGAAAAAAGACTATTACGTAAAAGTTAAAGTGTACCACTCTTTATCTACTTAATGCATGTTGACTCTTTTTCGAGTTGGTGCATCAGGACACTTTTACTATTTGATAGCACCCTTCTCACTGACTAATTTATGTATTCCTCAATGTGATTATTCGATGACTGATCTAACATTTGCGTACCGCCCCGTGCAGTTAGAGATTATTCTGAGATTAGATAGTGCTAAGTACAACAGCATGTCGGTTTTCTTCAGGGCTCTGTCCCTTATGTATTTTTTGACCGGGTCTATTCTAAGGTTTCTTAGCATGTTATATGTGCGAATGTACCAAGGCACTTTGAAGAAGCTTTGGAGAGCCTGACTTTGAGCAACTTGCAGTTTCTGGATACTAGAGTTGGCAGCTTTGCTATATGCGACATAACTATAAAGTAGAATTGGCCTGATTATCTGGCTGTAGATCAGCTTTTTATTCTTCAGGCTAAGGTTAATGTGTTTCAAAAGTGGTTGTAAGCAGTGCAGTGTTTTTGCGAAACTATTTCTTTTGACTTGTATATCTGCTCAATTGCGTTAATTCTTTTTGTTTTGAAAACTTTGATTAATTATAGACACTATGATTAGGAATTATAACTAAAGGTGATCTACTATAACTTTGTTATACCTTCAATATCTGTTGTGATTTTGTTGATTTCAACATTTACATCTTAAAAATCTCATTACGTATTAATTAATATTTTTAAAATTTGAAAAATTAAATTTAAAAAAATAATTTAAATTGAAATCTCAGTAAATTCAATATTTAATGGACTTATATATAATATAAAAAAAATGATAATTTATTCGCAATGTGAGCACATATATACTATCAGCTTTAGCAGTTTTCTTAACATTTCTCTTAATATTGAAAAATGCATTTGAAATTAACAATAAACTTTAAACTTCAATTACTCATAACCATTAAATACTTAAACAGTGAAGGAGATGTTCTTAAAACGACTTAAATCTATGATGCTCAACTTATACCATAAAAAAGAGAGAAAGTTACTTTTACATTTAATTATTTATTATACCTGCGAGGGAAGGCAATTAGTAAGTACTAGCAACAAAAGACAACTAAAACTTCTACTAAAAACTAAAAACTAAATTGTGTTTAAAAAATAATTATTAGAATTAAAAAATATAATAAAAAAAGAGCAGGCATTAAGTGGTAGTGCTCATTAAAAACTCAGACCTGCCTCCATTCATGAAAAAAATGTGTTGAATATCTATATATTAAAATTATATAGATATGATATATTTATATATATATATATATATATATATTTATATATATATATATAGAAGATATAGATAGAGATCTAGATATTGATATAGATATAGATATAAATATAGATATAAATATAGATATGGATATAGATATATATATAGATATAGATATAGATATAGATATAGATATAGATATAGATATAGATATAGATATAGATATAGATATAGATATAGATACTCTTTATGAATCACGATCTATAACCATAATTATAGAATTATCAAACGCGAACAAAATCTTAAACGATACATAACTTGTAATATATATGTGATATATATATTACAAGATAGTGTAGTTCCCAAGAAACTGAAGATAGGGTCGATTCCAAATTATATGGGTTTAATAAAAATTTAAAAAAATGAGATTGATTATAGCAAAGGAATTGCGATGCTTATAGATGCTATGTTTACAGAATGTTGCTAAATTTATAACTTATAACACTATTCTTACAGAATTGTAAAGCACATAAACAAACCATTGAACAGAAAGGACCTTAGATTAACAATATTATGTATATAGTTGATGTGTGCTATATACATCAAATTACATTTGTAGCAGACTGTAGCTCTATGCAGATATACACAAAGAAAATCTGGTGAAACAAATAATGTAAAAAGTTGAATGTATATATGGATAGCATAGTAATATATTATATAACTTTATTATTCTCGATAAAAAAAATACAAAAATAATGATTTTTTAGTAATAGTTAATAAAAAAAAAACTTGAAGCAGTTAGAACATAAAAAAATAATAAAGAAAGAAGAAGAAAGCAATCGTGATGGACAATTTTAAAAGGATTTGTTTCTTGGAAGAATCCTCTACAGTTCTCTTATTAAAAAATAGAATCAAATAATCTATGTTTAATAAAATAAGAAACAAAAAGAAGTTCATTAATGTTATGTACAGTATTATTATTATTATTATTATTCCATACTCATTAGGAGCTTAAGGACTCAACAAAAGTTTTCCAACAATTTCTATTTCATGCTATATCTCTTAATTTGTTAAACGATTTGCTAGTTTCATAAAGTATTGTTTTTATCCAGATCATTTTAGATCTGCCCCTCTGTGGTATTTCTTGAGGGTTCCAGGTTAGCGCAGTGTGCGTAATGTCATCATAGGGTTTATGTAATGTATGCCCTATCCACCCAAATTCATATAAATCCATATTCGTATAGATCAAAATATAGATCAAAAAATTTTATATTTGTTAGAGCGAGTGAAAACAAAATTTGTTTATAATAAATAAAAGGAAAAATGTATAATAATTCGTTAGTTTAATAAAGAAACTCCTGATAGACGATTTAAAAGTTAATAGCTATCATCCAGTTTTTTTTATGAATTAATTTAAATTAAAATAAAAAACAGAGGTGCTTGCTAATAACTAAAGTAAGAAAGTACCTAAAAGAAAACTTCATTTGTATTATGTGGATCAAAATACAGATTTAGTTTATTATAGACGTAATCTATAGATACGATTTAAATAAGCTGATAGTTGTTTCAGTAAGAGCCAATTTTATAATCATTACTTAAGTATTTAAACTGACTAGGTATGAATTAACCTAGTAAAGTTGAAGTCTTAAGTATGACTTAAGTTAATGTTAAGGGTAAAGTTATGACCACGAAATCGGCCCAAGTGTTAAGTAATTAATAAAGTAAGTGGAAAGAGGAAAATTGAATTAATGCTTTTCAGTTTATTACAGACAATCAGGATAATCGATTATTTTGACCATGTGAATTACATGGAAGAAAATAACATAAATTAACACATAGGTAATAATAAAAGGATTTGTGGGTAAGAAAGTAAAACAAAATATGGTATAAGCTTATTCAAAGCAACAGATTTAATATTTAAAGATAAAATTTATTTTAGTTTCTTTAAATAATGTAATAAATGTATAAGTTTATTTTTATGTAAGAATGATATTTATTAGTACTATAATGGATCGAATTATGATTTAAGTTCAATTAAGACAACTTAAGGAAAATTTAGGAAACAATTCAGTGATTGAATTTACAATCAATCACTTACAATTTATTTCTATTTTCCGTTATAATTTTATAAGATAATAAAAACATTTATAGTGAATAAAAACATTTATAGGTAAAAACGAAATTTATTACTCCTATAATAAATTGAAATATGTGTTAGGTTCATTAAAAGCTACAGAAGATTTAGAAAATAATTTTTCATATAGAATTCATATAGAATATTATTTGAAATTACAAGAATGATTAATAAAAAGGTTTTCAAAAAGTAGTGAACTACAACAACAAAAATTTTTTTTTATATTATTTTTAATTAATTGAATTTTTGTCTGACCATACAGACAGCTGTTTCGAGTATTGCCAAATACCCAACATCAGTGGTCTTGAAATTATTTTTCATATTTAATTATTCGTAAATAATTTTTTGAGACTCGTGCCCTGCCAAATTTGAAGCTCAGAGTCAGCGCTCCATACTTGACTTTTATGTTTGCACCTTTTTCTGAAGTTTTTGTTTTTATGCTGTGAAAGTTTTATTAACATATTCACTTGTTGTATTTATATTAGAACGAAATCATAAACCAGCTGTAGAATAAATGAATTATTAAATATATTTTTATTTTTAGTTGTTAAATTTCAATACTATTGTGGAGGCATTATTTGTTGAATAATTTGAGAATGATTTAATAAAAACAAATATAATTTATTTCATAGGTTTTTAGCAATAATAATATCGAAATTTAAAATTTTAGAATTTAACAAAACAATTTTAGAACTAAACATTTGGGTGTTAGTGACAGGTACTTGTAAGAGTCATTAAGATTAGATAGATTAATAAAATGTACTAAATATTTCATGAAAAATATATCAGAAACAATAATATTGGTTATACTTTTCTTATACTTTCTTTAGTATATAACCATTAAAATTGAAGTAGACCTCATACTAACAAGATAGGAAAATTTGTTAACAATATAAACAATACATACCATAACTATTTGTGATAATAAAAAAAATGTCAATACATAAAAACGAGAACCATAATTTTGTGGTTATTCACACTATTCTGTTTTTCATATTTATCACTGTGACTGTTTTCCAACATTGATTGTAATTTAACACATTTACGACTTCATACTAAACAAACACAGTTTATCTAAAGTGGCTTCTACGTAGTTCTTGTGCACCATTAGCCCAACAAACAAAGTTAAACTACTAAAAAAAATATAAATAAATATAAAAGTCACTAAAAAATTTATACAATAAATGAAAATTAAAAATTCAAAATAAAATTAAAGTCACACCAAACAATAACAACCAAAAAAACTAGTATTTATAAGATCAAGATCAAAACGATTTCAGAAGAATTTAACAATATCTAATACACATATATATACGTACGTATTCATCTAACACCAAACCATCAAACAAACAAACAAACAAACATATACATAATTTTCTGCCTAAATAAATATCATAAGACACCAACACACTCGACGTACGGATAGGCGTACTTCATTATTGATATACTGAGATACTGAGATACTCAAATACTGAGATACTCCGATGGCGTGTGTATTTCGAACAAGTTCTTTGTCAATAACATGAAGTGGTATGCCAAGTTACTTTACATTAGTTAAGATACATTAAAAAACAAAGCAAATGAATAGTAAATATCAACTTTAAACTGTTTTCATTTTCATTTTCTTCGTAGCGTTTCGATTTTATTTTGTTATGATTGGCACGTGACGTACCCAACAGATGGTCGGGATGAAAAATGTATTACAGTAAGAATTGAGTTAAAAAAAAGAAAAAGAACTGTGGTCTCAGCGTTTTGCGTCTATAAAAATAACGAGAAAAAAAAATTATATTAAAAAAAAACATTGATGATGATAATAAAAAATTTTAAACTAAAACAAAAACAGAAAAAAAAAATTTTTTTGATGAGTTCGTATCTTAAATTATGTGCTTTAACAAAAATATATATAAAATAAATATTTTTAGCAGAGTCGATATCTAAAAATATAATTTAATGTTCTATCAACAATTCGAATGTTGGGGTAATATCGCATGGAAGGCAACGCCTCGATACTTTTGCGCTGCTTTCGGTTGAATTAAGTTTACTTTGGCTCGGCATGGATTGCTTTACTTTGGTTTGGCTTTGGTTTGGTTGAATTGGTGCGATATGGTTTAGTTTGGTTCGTTTAGATTTTGTAAGTATATAAGTAAGTGAAATGCCCTTACTCCATGCTAATACCAACAATATCACCAGCGCCAATACCAGCACCAGCACCAGCACCATCACCAATAGCTAAGCAATAGGAAAAAGTAAATAAAATTTCATTAAGAAAAAAATAATGTGGAAAATAAAATAAACTCAAACTGCTAACTGCTAACTGGCAACTGATTGACTCTCAACAGCAGCAACAAATAAATTCCGACAAGCCGCTTCCCACTACTCCGACGCATCTCGTATCTCGCATCTCATAGATGCAAATGTTTTGTACTTTGTTGGTAATAAAATCCGTTTATATTGACTTAAATCGATATTTTGCGGTTGAACTCATTTGAGATGTGTTTTGTTTTTCAAAAACTCTAAAACTCTTTTCTTTTCAAATTTTTTGTTTTTATAAATTTTTCTTTTGTTTTTAACAATTTTTTATTGCACGCTGTTGTTCTCTTTGATTTTGAAATATGCACTAATTTTTACTTATTAACAAATTTTCCAGAAAATAAACAAATTGTGAAAATTCTATATTAACTTTAAAATGATTTCGTATATATGTAAGATACTCATACTCGGAGTCGTATATTGAAAACAGATACAGATACAGATATCTGCTTTCGTAATATCGCCAGCAGTCTGCAGCGCATTAGTGAAATCTATTGTTGTCTGTCTGTTTAGTCCGTGATAGATACCATAAGCATAGGCTTTATTGATGCTCATAAAGTTGAGTTACTTCATCACGATATATTCTACTTCGGTCTGTTCTCATTCTATTCTATCTGTTTTGTTTATTTTGGTGTAAACATAAAATAAGTTTGTTGAGCCAACGTTGCACATTTGCCTGCCAGATCCCAACTGCATGCTGATTTGCACTAAGGTATTTTTGCCTTTCAACATAGATATTCGTATGAATAAGCAAAGATACAAATCTAAACAAGCATTGGTACGAGGGATGTTCTCAACATTTTTAAAACATATGGAGATTTCTCTGTAAATTAAGCTTTTTATATATGAAAGGAAAGTATAAAAATGGTTATAGGGACTAATTTATATTCAATTGAAAATATTTTCTAATAAGTTTTATTTAAATGTCATAAAATACTTACGGTATAAACTATTTATCTATATACTAAGGATTGATTTCACAGTTGTAACTTAAGTTTCGAAACAAATTTCAATGGGAATTAAATGAGCGAAGTTGATGACTTAAGCATGACTTAAGTCACGGCTGTAAATTCGACCTTGAGTATAAGGTGGTCTAATATTGTCTTATAAGTATCTGATCAATATCTGAAAGATAGTACTAGTTTGTAGTTCTTTGTACAAAGTTCTTTGACTTTTACAAAAGTTCTTTGTAAAATCTTTAATCCTTAACAAATTATCAACGATCACCACAAAGCTATATGAATCCACAAAGCTATACGAACCTTATCTGGTCATTGATATTGTTAAATAAACTAACATCTAGCGGCTCCGCAGGCGTTGTTACGAACCATGGAATGCAGTGTTTAAGGTGGCAATCGGAGGAAGAAGCCAAGACCACGTTTTTGGTGGAGTGAACAAGTTAAGGGAGCACTAATCACACTTAATATATAAGCCCACAAAAGACGTATACTCAGAGTAAGTCAGGAAGAATAATATAGCAAATAAACGGAGTTCTGGGTTTAAGAAAGCGGAATACTTTTAGCATGATTGATATTTTGTATTCCTCACCGATTTTAACTGGCACAATGTGAATGTTGTGAGCTGTAGTACTGTAGACATAGAAAGATAGTAAATTTAATAGAAAATACTAAGAAACAAATTTAATGCCTACTGTAAACAAAGTGCTAATTTGTTAAGGTAAATACAGCAAGAGCTGAAATAATATATTTCGCCATGTCGTACGAAAAACGAAATCATTATTTTAATAATGGAGCTTTCAATTTCTAAAAAGCGGTCAAATTGGAAGCAAACCTAAAATGCCGTTCTATTTCTTCAGAAATCACTTAGCTTTTTTTTAGGATAGCTAATTTTATTTATACTAATAAAAGTATGGTGGGACGTCCTTGATTCTGCTGGCGTAATGTAGGGAAAACTAATTTATAATTTATAATATTTGCGAAAAATCGTGCGAACTGAAGAAATATTGTTACTTCTTTGAAGTAATTTTTCTGAAGTAAAGACAGAATTTTTAAAGGCCATTTTTAAATTGGTTATTAGGTTTTATTTCTAAAGTAGTATGTTTTACATATAGAAATTCTATTACATATTCAGGATTTTTTTTTATTTAATATTATCAAAAACTTTTATTTTCATTATCGGTGCTAAATTGACAGGTTTCCAATAACCTAACTCGTGCAGTCCAAAAGTTATTCATGGACAATTAAATCAACACATTTTATGAAAAACTCTACAAAATAATCTATATTGGGCAATATTCAAAACAGCTATATGGTTAACCCAAGAATTTATTTTAATTTAAATGAATTTAAAAATTTCCTCGCTATTATCACCACACCCATTATTTGATACGTATCAAATATGGCATAATAAGGCATAGAACATAAAATTTTGTACCAAAAAATAATACAATACTTAATATTAAATCTTGTTGCAGAAGTTAAATGAAGTGGCTTGAAATAAGGGTTCGAGTAAGCACAAGTTATTATTATCATAGATCGTTTGAGTCATAGTATTCTATTCTAAGAGAACAAACTTTTCAGATCTGGCAACAACGGTGGAACTCCGATTTAAGAGGAAGATGGACGGCAAAGCTGATTCAGAACGTAAAGTCGTGGACGGTAAGAAATTTTGCGAGATTGACTACTATGTCACACAGTTCCTATCTGGTCATGGATATTTTCGAAAATATCTATACAGAATGCAAAAAGCAGAGCAGCCCAACTGTATATATTGCGGATCAGTCGAGGACAATGCTGAGCATACTTTCTTCAACTGCGAAAGATGGCGTGGAGAAAGAACACTACTTGCAGGATATATAGGTCACTTTACAGTCGATAATATTGTAGAAAAAATGATAGAACGAGCAGAAAATTGGAACAAAATCACGCAATTCATCGGAAATGTTCTAAGGGAAAAGAAGAAAGATCTGGACGCAATCTAATCTTAAACGAAGAGCACGAATGAGAGCCAGAACACATACTCTGAGATTGGAAAAAGTAGACTGTAGGGCAAGATTAATTATCTGCAACAGTAGCGGAGCCTGGACGCAGGGCACACCGATGGAAGTCTTAAATGACTAATAGGGACCCTACCTCGAAGTAATACTAACGTAATCTCGGGGTAGAACAAGGTCTCTAGGAATGAGGGGGATTGGTTTATCCCGTGCGAGTCGGGCACTCACCTTCCGGGGTGCCGGAAGGTGGTCAGTGGGTAGGCATTCCACTCCTCCTTGCCGCAAAAAAAAAACAAAAAAAAAAATAGTATTCGATATTTAATTAAGTGTTTTGTATTCGCAAAAGATTTTTAAGTATAAATTGTATGCTTTAATTTAATTTAGTTTAATTAATAAAATTTATAAACATATAATAAATAAATTTATAAATATAATTTTACTTTTACTTTCTTTACTTTTATTTTCTCGCATTTTTAGTGTTATAAGCTAGCACTTTGAATGTCGTTTATTTGTTATGAACTAAGTTAGGCAATGACTACTTGCTTCGTAGTTATATAAATGCAATTCAAGAGGAATTCAATATGAAAAAAAAGAATTAATTGTTTTAATAAATTATGTTATGAATTTGTTTTTCCAACTTTTGTGTTACGTTTAATGAATAATTCGTATTATTAATAACAGCAAAGAAAATAATATTTTATTTTCCTTTCCTTTTAAATTAACTTAAAAAGTATATCCATGACAACATCAAATTAAAAATTGATTTTTCACATATCCAAGCTTAAGATTTCATTTTCAATTCAAAAACATTCAGCACTTCCCCCGTGTATTTACTTTTTTAAATCAAAGAAATATAGAACGTGACTTTGTTTGCAATTTCTCTGTAGTGTGTTCATTCTATATAGTTTCTTCCTTTTTTCATTTGGCACAGGAAGTAATTACTTTGTGCTTAAGGGTTTATCATTTCATCTTTTTTTATGATTATCATTTTTATTTAGCGCATAAAAACATATTTTGTATATTTCAAAATTAAAAACGCCTTCAAAGTGCATAAATTGCAAAAAAAAAAGGTATTTAAAAATATTAATAATAATAGAATAAGGCATTTAGAAATAATACATAGTTTTATTTGCCATTTGCCATAGTATATAAGATATGAGTATCTTTTTACTCGTATCTTACATTACGCTACATTATCTAAGCAATTATACATTATCTGTGTTTAATATGAAATCTTATGTGTGTGCATGGCAATATTTTTTACTTTCACTTCGAGCATTACATAGTAAAATTGCATTTTAATTGATTGTCGTTCAAATTAAATTATAATTTTATCTAAAATTACATATGACATTTTGTAAAAAAGTAATAATCAGATATATAACTAATGTGCTTCGCGTTTAAAGTTGAGTTTTCTTAAGAGAGTTGTGCATAGTTTTCATGCAAATATCTTCATTGAAATGAAAAGTTTATTTTTTTTATTTAAAAAATTATTTTAAAATATGATGTATATTGTAACTATTCGAACCTTAAGATTTTTTAATGATTTTATAAAGTTATCAATAAAATTAATGGTTAATAAAATTAATTTTTTATTAATTAAAAGCTACTAAGTCGTGTACTCTTATAGGGAATCTGTTTTAATTTAATAAAAATAAATACATATAAACTTAAGGACAAATAAATTAAAAAACATCAAATTTTCTTTCTCTATAATAAAAATTTATAAGAATCAAATTATTATCTTATAGATAATACTACTATTAACAATATTAACAATTAAAAGTTTTGAGTGTACCCTATGATTTTATAATTCTCATTTGCGTTTTCTAATATATTTAGCGAAATATTTTATTAATTATTAATATTAATTTATTATTTTTTGAAAAGTAGTAAACTACAACGACAAATTTTTTTCTAAATTTATTTTTAATTAATTCAATTTTTGACTGATCATACAGCTGTTTCAAGTATTGCCAAATACCCATCATCAGTGGTCTTGGAAATAATTCTTGTATTTATATATACGTAAATAATTTTTTGATACTGCAAGTACCAGGAATCGCACTGGTGCCCTGCCAAATTTGCAGCTTAGAGTCAACACATTTTAACCAACTGGTCAGTTGGTTAAAATGCCGTACTTAACTTTTATGTTCGCACCTTCTTCTGGAGTTTTATTAATTTGCTGTGAAAGTTTTATTAACACATTCACTTGCTGTGTTTATATTAGAACCAAATCATTATTATTTATTTATTCACTAATTTATTACAATTAGAATCTTTTAGAATGTTTTCGGAAATAATAGAATTTCTCCCGACAAACGGATACCGCCATATCATACATTTTCCATTAATTTGTACTATTTAACTTATTGTAGCTGCTGAGCTGAAATGGAATTAACTTTCTACGTATTCTTGACTTAAAATTATACTGGTTATTTGAAAAATTTTATATACACGGGTGCTTTTATACTCACTCTAAAAGATACAACAACTTATAGATGTTAATACTTCTATTAAAAACAGATTTCTTTGACTCCAGCATAATTATATTATACACATATTTCTAATTCTTTGCGGGTCTGCTGAACTCAGTAAAAAAGGTAACATTGATACAAATAATAATCTACTAAACATTTTAAATACCAAATCAGCAGATATTTTAATCTTCGTCAAGAGTCTTAAAATTCCGTTACAGCTAAGCCAATCTAAACAAAAATATTAGTTTGTATTTAACTGTATAAATAAAATATATAAAAAGAATGTTTCCTGACAAAAGACTTTTCATCGTTATCTAATCACAGCTACTCACACTTTAATATCTAACCAACTAAACGTATTAAGATGTAGCAAATTCCAAATATACTATTTTCAGAGAACAAAACTAAATGGTCAGGAATAATCTCTCCAATTAAATCTCATGAAGAGCTAAAGAAAACCATTCTAATTATTAATTTAAAAAATGTGTATCATATTTTCTACCTTATAATAGAAATAAAACACAGACCTTAACGACCGTTGATTTAACAGAGACATAGATCAACAACAACTACAATTTTCAGATATCTTAAAGCTTGTAAACCATTCTTTACTCTGCTAGTTGTGCAGTTATAAAAGGACTGTGGAATCCAGACTACCCAAAAAAATATGCAAGAAAACGAAGAAACTAATGGAAAAAGTTCTGCGGAAGTGACAAAAGTAACAAGACTCAGAAAATTGATGTTTAAAAGTCCCATTGAAAAAACCTTTTATTTTAAAATACCCAAAATTTCAAGTTTCTTTAAAAGTGACAGGCCATTAGATAACTTCCATGTACCTCAATTAGCAATTTTTCGCCGTTTTGCTACCACATCCTTCGTAAGAACCATAGTATAGAAGAATAGAGACTAAATCTATCCCGCCGAGTTTAAATAATTTAATTTCGTCTTCACCGATGAACAGTCTGATAAAATATCAAAGTAGTATCTTCCTAAGTGCCTTTATCTTCTGGACGCCAAAGCAGGGCATTCGCAGAGAAATGGGTTGTAAATGGGTTTTCTCTGTGAAAACCCAAAGTGTAATATATATTAAATATTTTTGTACTGATTTTGTGAATCAGTGTCTTAAAGGTAACTACTTAAAAGGTAATCTGTATATATCTCATACATTTTTATTACAACATATCCTTTGAGTTTTGTTTTAAAATAAAAATGCTCGGAAAACATATAACAAATTACAAGTAAATAGATCGTAAAACCGGAATATATCTGATACTTAATCCAATTAAGCTAAAGTACTACATAAAATTATGCTACACTATTATTCTGACTTCAACTTACTTACTTACTTGTAATTTAAACAACAAACAAATTGCATATAAAATTAAATAATTATTTAACTATTCGGAAAACTAACTTCAATAAAATTTAGTTAAGAAAAGAAAATACTTTAAATTAAACTGATGTTTTTTTTTGGAAAATTTTCAGTGCACAAAATAAACATTGCCGAATGTTATAAACGCTTTCACAAGACTCTCATAAAAACCTTAAATAATGCCAACAGCTCTCATGGACAATGCGACAATGCAATGACAACATTGCAAAAGTAAAGAAAATTATTGCAGATAAATGACTGATGAAAAAGTTAGCATATGTATCATTTAACTCATTGACATTCCAATGAAGTCATGCTTAAATATTGGTCTTTTTATTATTCGAAATAATTGTCCGACTAGACCTACTCTATTTACAATCCTCACTGTGTGGTATAACAAAATTAAACTTTTGGTAGTTCTTTTTCGGTATTTCATATTAACTTTTACCTAAACACTGGAAAACTAGAGTGTATTAAGATTTAGAAAAGTAGATATTCGGGAATAAATAATTAGTTTTAAATTAAAGTCGTTGATATCTTAAAGTAAACAGAACAGAATAAACAGAATAATTTTTTTTTTGTTAGAAATAATGCATTGTATTTTTCTTCTTTCCATTCAAGAAAGAAAGATCAAGGTTTAATATACATGTCATCATATATTTCATTACTTGAAATAAAAAAAAAATTTTTTTTCTGAAGCATCATTACTCAAAACAAAAATATCTGGTTGATGAAATGTACTATTTATTTGTCTTTAAAAAATACTTAACTCAGATAAAGATAGAAAGCTAAGAAATAAGATAGTTTTTAAAAATGTAATTCAATTATTAGTATTAATAATATTGTTTTTAAACAGACTAATTGATCAGTAGTTTAATAATACTGTTTTTAAAAAATTTTTTGTTTTCTATAAGACTTTATTTAACCTAATATTTTGAATATATTTTATAGTCGTAGTACCCTGTACCATATAGTACATTTATATAACAAATATAGTAAATTTGCTATAGTCATCGGTTCATATACAATTTTTTAAAAAAGAAAAAAAATTTAAAAAGTGTATTACTTAATTATTAACCAATTAGCCCGTTAAAAATCAAAATTATTATTTAAAATATTTGGTCATTAAAATAATAATTTTTTAATATTGAAATTGTTTTATTTGAAATCCTCGTCAGAATCTTACAATTCTAATAGGACTTTTATTATTGTTTCCTTCGCTGTAACAATGATTACATTTTTTCTTACACATTTTTCAACTATCCGCAGTTTTTACTGCTGACGTTGTTATTGCATTTATGGCGGATGAAATGTATCTGTGAGTATCCAACTTTTAGCAGACAAAGATCCAATTCTTATGCGGCAAAAAAACGTGCTTGCATACGAAGTGGTCATAAGATACATTAGTAGTGCATACTAGTCAGCACTAAAACGCTGCATACACGCACTTTTTTGCCGCAAGTGTGTACCAAGCCTCAGGTGATGTTGTTATGCTTCCATAAAACAATTAAAAACAGCAAACCTTAAATTTATAAAATATACAGAATAGAACTATTCAGGTCGCAGTGCTTTCTAGTCTTTAATAGGAATATTATAATAAGATCAGCATTGACTGTTCGGCTGGACACGCTGAATGAATTGCAAATTGTTTACTATACTATACGTTTACTATTTTAAGAATGAAATATAAACATATTATTGTCAATATGAATAGGTATATGTAGACGCTATTGTTGTAATGTTAATTTGAACAATATAAATAATACGAATTAAGATTAAATTTAATTAAGAATTTTAGATATATATATTTTATATTTAATTGTATTAATTCAACCAAAATGAAATATAAAAAAATTAAATTAAAAATATAAATACAAATAAAAAAAATAAAAACTTCACCTACATTGAGAAATAAGTAGTGATTTCTAGAGGTTAAATCTTAACACCGTACCATTGACCTGATTTGAATTTAGCTGTTGAATTTAGCAGTTTTTTATTTCTATTATATTTTATAAAACATAATCTACTTTATTAAATTTATAATCGACTATATCAAGCAGCAATACAATTGACAAACTGGAGTATAAATACACTTGCGACACTAAATTCTATTTTTTAATTTTTTAATGGTGCTAGGTTATTTTGGGCTTGTTTGCCTGCTTACTCTTAGATATTTGGGTCTCTTGCAATAATCGATTTAAGAACTAAGATTTTAAAGAATTAATAAAAAATTTTTATTTTAAGAGATATAAAGTTCATGTCTTCAGTAAACTTCGGATAAATACGAATAAATGGATAAATATTTTTGCTGTAGTCAAACTGGATTTCCTGACTTTCCCGTCTTTCATACTAAAAAATGGATGCCTTACTTCAGTGTATTATAAATTTACTAATTTACTTAATGAAATTATGATATCACATTTACAATTAGTGTAAAAAATATATTTTTTGTTTAAAAGTATTAATAAACATTAAAATATCAAGTTAGTTAAGTTTTGTAAATAGATTAATATTATAAAAATATTTCTGCTTTATTAATTAGAAAATCGTTTTAAAATTAAGTAACCTTATTAACCTTTTTCTTAAGCAACCACACACCACCTCACCGCAATTACAATCAATTTGAATTCATACCAAAAAAAAAAGAAAGAGTGCACAATATATATACAATGATCTTGAACTTTGATTATCAGTAAGTAGTATAAAAAATCAGACATTTGAGATAAGATCTCTGGAAAATGGTGAAACCTAAAGGTGTGCATAGATTAGCATTTGTTTTAATTTTATACTACGACATTTAAATGTCGAAACGAATCTGCAGTGTTCAGATGCAATTAGTATTAAGAGGGCGAAAATAAGTAGATTTATTTTGATTTAAATATAATGCAATACTTTAATATTCTAATAAATATTAATATAAGAATTTATTGGCATATACTAAAACAAATTTATTTATGAAAAATTCAACTATCATAGGAAATATATTATAGTATACATATTATATATTGTATATTAAATATTTTGTTAAGAAACCTTCAAAATATGCTGTTGGTTTGAGTCTATAACTTTTGAGTACCATTCAGTGATGTATGAGAATTCTATAGAGGTTTCTTTTGAGAATTGTTTAAACTATATATATAATATAGAGAAAAATTTTGCAGCCTGGCTAAGCCTGGCTCTTGCATTCCAACAAATTATATACTATAAATTAATTAAATAAAAATTCGAATATTTCCTAAGATCACTGATGATGAATACTTGACAATACTTGAAACAGCGTTGTATGGTCAGACAAATTTCAATAAATTAATTAAAATTTTTGTTGTTGTCTTCATCATTGTGTGAACCCTTCTAACTTAAAAATAATTTCTTTTCGTCATAAGACGGATCACATTCGACAAACTAAAATTAACATAATAATTTCTTTTTTCCTTTTTCTATAAAATGTTTACATTACATTTAATACTTTTGTATAACTCAAAAACAGTTGAGTGATCCATGGCTTACGGGATTAGATTGCGTCATAAAAAAAAGAGTTACCCAACTGCTGCAATTCATTAAAAAAAGTGTCAATTTTCTTTGAAAGTGCAACACCGAGTTTTTCCTGAATAATTGTGGAAAAACTGAGAGCTTAGTTGGTCTATATGTGGCTTTCTTAAGCAAACCGGTCAAATCAAAATCTCATCCATACCATATATTCATTACGCATAGATTACATGTATGTACCATATGTAAATTGCTTATCTCTATTACGCCGACAAAGTAAACAAATCAGTTATTACTTTATATAACACGATTTCTGTAGTAAAAACACCAGCGATTAACTAAAAACTCTCTTTTATTTATCATGTTAAATGTGCGTAACAAAGACGTAATAACAATTGCATATTTTTAATAAAAGATAAATTAGGTGGAATATTTTTTAAATGTGATGAATGCGATATCCGAGAACGTCTAAACCAAATATATGTATAGTTCAGACATCTGTTTGTACTCGGTTCTTTGCTAACTTACTAACTTACTGAAGATAGTAACATTCTCTGTGACTGTCCAGGTTTGATCTCGGTCAAAAGTAGACTGCTGTCAGCAGTTCCTATCTTCCTTCGAAGTTAGGACATCCTGAATAGCTGATATTTTGGTTTTCAATCAAAACGCCTAGTGTCTTTCGTTCAGTTAGGGCTATTAAGCAACAGAAAAGTTCACCTATGGTCGCAGTGTTTCGTTACTCTAAAAATCAGTACCCATTTATTTTCTATTCTATTTTATTTTAACTTACACAATTCCTCGAAACAAACTTTGGTAAAAGATATTTTGTAAAATTCTAACATTCTAACAATTCTAACATTGTAACAACATTTTTTTATATTTTATTTTTATATTTGATTTAAAGAAAATTGGAAACTTAGGGCCATGTTATGCAGAGTGTCTCGGGCACGGCAAATTACGCTCTTTCGGGCTATGCCGAAAATGCATGTTATGCAGAGTGTCACATCAGTATTGCCAATTTTGTATTTTTACTACTTCTTGGTTGTGCCTAAATTTAAAAGGAAATTTAGATAGGCTCACTTTCAATTTACCACCAAAAATAACTAGCAAGAAAAACCTCCTAGAGGATGTAATACTGTTAATTTATTATTATATTATCTTATAACAATTGTGTACAGTACTTACGCCTTTCATTGAAATCGGAAATTGTAATAATTATATTATTAGCGATTTATAAAAAAAATGCTGTGTTGCTTACTGCCATCTTTTCTCCAAAACGTACTAGAATTGTAGTAGTTTGCTCCTAAAAGGCGCAAATTTTGAAATTTATTACTAAACAACACTGTTTTGCCTTAGTGCCGGGGCACAAATACGCCGGCTCTCATGCCGGAGTTTGAACGGCCATATTGTTTTTTCTCTCATTCTCAAATTTGAAATTTGCATTGAAAACAACAACAATTGTACTCATGCCGTGCCCGAGACACTCTGCATAACATGGCCCTTAGTTGAACCCATGTTTTTCTAATAAAAACGGAGGCTTTGATTTACCATTCAGTCAAGGCAAAACTAAATTTTCTACTTGTTTACAATTATTTTTAATTAAAAACTCATTTGAAAATTACTATTCAAAATATAAACTTTATATAACAAATACCTACGTATTATCATATTTGCATATTAATGTGCAGTACGTGCGTGAATCGTGCGTGAGAGATACTTTTCTTCTATATATTTTCCCACATGAGTGAGCGCGATTTAAACGTTTGTTAAATTTTCATGATTGGCCGGGACGTGTCTGCAAATTTACTCACGCTCGTGTTTGTAGTTTCTTGACTTTCATAATCAGATACTTATGCAGTTATTATATAATAGGGTTAGATTAGGATTAGCAACGAAACCCTAAAAAATACAGTTGTTCACTTTCACGATAAAACCACAAACCAGCAAAACGCTTAAAACCAAGTTTGAGTGATTGGTAAAACACAAAACAATGTCAATAGTTTTCAATTCAATAATATGTGGTTTGTGGGCGTGGTGCAATAAACTGCATTTCTACGTCTATATATTAGTGTTGCTTATATAGCATGTATAACGTATTTGCACGTACATAGTATCGAAAAATTATACATTTTTTTTATATTGTAAATAGCAGAATTGTATATGCAAAATGTCTGACACTCAACATGATTTTATAGGGCTGTTGCCGTAGGTCAAGTGACTGTGTAAAATATTTAAAATGACTTACAGTGGTTTTAGGTTTTATATCAAAAACTAAGTCTAAGTACTAGAAAACAGATAGAAAAAATTCATTTCATTCTTTAAATTAAGTTAAATTTTTTTCATAGATAAAACTACCTAAAATTTTATTCTGTATAAAAGTATTTTCGTTTCTTAATTTTAGATCTCCAGGCATCTCCAGAAATCAGTGTTTTTGTACCATTTTATGGCCATATCCTTCTTACTAACTGATTGTCCAATTGTTTGTCAAGGAAGCATAGTTAGATCTTTTCTGTGCCATTTAACAGCGTCTGCAGTTCTCTGATAACCGGCAACTCCCACAGATTATTAAAGAGCCCATGTTCTTTATTTTTAGAAAAAAATAGCAAATTATCTAGTGTAGCTGTTCGCTGCTTCCAGAGAGCGGTGCATAAACAGACAAAATAGGGAATAGTTTCTCTTAATTCTGTCTAATTGTAGCTATTACAGTAAATGTTATGAGGGATTCAGATTCTGACCGCCTGCGTACCAATAGGTCAGTTATTACTGCCGGTAATCTAGAGAGATCTCTTTTACGCCTACTAAATACCAATAAGTTCTACTAGCAAGTTCTACTAGCTTACTATGTTCTAAAAATTTTTTCTTCTACAATTCGCTATTTGAAGATATTTGTTGTATGGTAAATGTTACATTTAACTACATAGGTATGTAGTAGTTATATATATAACATATAGTTATAATATGAAATGTACATATTTCACAGATTGTTTTTCACTTACAGGAATTTAGAAATATTTTATTTTATATCAAAGAAAAACAAAAATTAGCAAGATCAAAACAAAATAAATTTATAATACTTGGATTATATATTTTATAGTAATTATAGATAAAATAATTGACATTGATCTGCGTACAGAAGAATTGAATCTGGTTAAATAAATATTCTTACTGCTCCATCCTCCAATTAAAGAAAAATAAATAATTAAATATTCTGTACAAACAGTTTCAGGAATTAAAAACTTAGTGACATGTGATATGTAAATAAAAAAATTTTCCTATATCTTTCCTATATATATTCTATGTCAATTTTTAGTGCCATCTAGCGATTAAGTATTTTAATTGCTTCACTACAGTTTTTATAATTTTTTATTCTTCTATTTGAGTGCCGTTTACCACCACTTTGGCTGTTGTTTTAATTTAATTTTATTTTATTTTATAGAAAAAAAGTCTATAACTTCTCATTTTGTAATGAAAACAATATTAATATCGGATTTAATTATTTTAGTAACTGATATTGTTATACAGTACAATTTTATTTATTCATTATTTTTTTTTTTTGGTAGAATTTGTGTATTTTTTCTCTACGTGCCAATCTTGGCAAATTATTGCCAAATTGTAAAAAACAGACTTAATGGAAAGGGGCGGTTAAGAACCATATTATACGAGTATAATAATTTTGTTACCAAAATATAATATACAAGATGTGTATTCCTAAAACGCGTAATGTGAAACATGGGCGTAAACATAACAAATTTGGTAGGAAGTAGGAATAATTTTTTTTGTTAACATTCAATAGAGTTAAAGATAATTAAACTATTTAAAAAAACATGTTAAAAAATCGACCTGTACAATTTTTTGTCAAGAATTACTATTGCCATAAAAAGTTATTACATAAATTTGTTTTTTTTTTAACCATTAGTCTATTTTGTTTATAAGCCGAATATTTTTATGAAAATGTCTATTCTTTTAAATTATGTTCTATATCTGTGGAATAAGACAAGTGTTGGTCGATTATTATGTATATAGTATATATAGTATATAGTATATGAATATAGTAGAATTGCAACAAGTTTTTAATATTTTAATATATATGTATATGAACGAAATATGAATTAAAAAATATATATCTCGTTTATTATATTAAATGTATCTCAAATAGCTATAAGTGTAAACATTAATATAGCACATCGTGTAAAAGTATATCGCAACGGTTTAAAAATAAAGGTTATGGTGAGCAACAATAATAAAGGGCACCTTTCATAGCAAAGCTATGAAAAAAATTATCGGATAACCGACATATTAGATTGGAATATATTAAAATATGTACACTTAATGATAATAACTATATTAAGTTTTAAAAACATATTTTTTAATTTTTATTAATAGAATTTTTGTTGTATATAAAGTTAAAGAAGAATATTATAGGCAGATATTCTTTAACATACATTTGATGTATTAAGAAATGGTCTACTTCAATTTACTGATAGCATTCAAGAACAACATAGTTATTCTATCGAAAAGCAAAGCTGACATAAAGGTTCTAAATTCAGTCATCGTAATCTTTTATTTAATAAAGCAAAGCATAATAAACATAACTACAATACTCAATCAACATATTTCTCTAATCTGGATCTTTTGATATAAGAATATGCAGAGAAACGAAAAAGCCTATCAGAGATCTATCAGAGGTGAAGATAATCGGAATTTAAAGAAAGTATGTTTTTATAATAGTAATTATATACAAAATATCTTGAAAAGACTAGTCAGTGACTATAGTGTAAATCAGAGACAGGTTATCGAACTTGATTATGATGGGTCTCCGAGTTTAAAAATTAAATCAATATTTATGCATTGAAATATATAGTCACTTAACAAAAAAATTTAATAGAAAGGTTTCAAACAGTAGTGAATTGCAACAACAAAATTTTTATTTGTTTTTAATTAAAGGTAAATTGAATTAAATTTTAAGCTGAACATACAGCTGTTTCAAGTACTGCCGAATAGCTATTATAGAATCTCTATGCTCCACGAGAAAAAGAGAACTATAGTAAATACCCATCATCAGTGGTCTTGGAATTATTTTTTATATTTAATTATTCGTAAATAATTTTCTGAGTACTAGAAACTAGGTACTAGGTACAAGTACTAAAGGCTGAACTCGTAACCTGCCAAAAGAAGAATGTAATTGTAATTGTTAAATATTATGAGTATTATTATGGCCATAAATTTTGGATTTTATCCTTACTCAGAAATAGAAAAATCGACTTTTAAAAAAATAGATTTTTGTTTGTTCTTTTTTTTTGTTTTGTTTTGTTTTGTTAGAGAATACCGGATTTCATAGTAACCATAACAACTCAAAGGTATAATATTTACATTAATTGGCCTAATTAATGTTAGGCAAAAAACAAATACTAAAAAAAAATATCCCTTTTCGAATTTTTAAAATATTTTAGAGGTGTCAATAATTAAAACCTAAACTCGAATGGCCAGGGCTTAATATATATAAAAAAATAAAACTTTAGCTATGCTTATTAAAAACTGAGTCTTTGCAAAAATTGCACCGAAAAATTTTA
The DNA here is from genome assembly GCF_002237135.1 of Teleopsis dalmanni. NCBI lineage: Eukaryota > Metazoa > Arthropoda > Insecta > Diptera > Diopsidae > Teleopsis > Teleopsis dalmanni. Next base: position 149,390,660 of record NC_051847.1, read on the forward strand.
CACACCAACAAATCCATTTATATTCAAAAATTATAGCTGCCTTTGTTTTGGGTTATAATTAAAGCCACCGCAAAACGAATTCAGCAGAAAAGTGGTGCTGTGACCCTCCGAAAAGGCGTACGTAGGGTCAGGGCCATATGATTCTGAAAAGTTGCCCGTATTAACGGCATTAATTTTGTGAAGTGAAAATTGTTCGCTCTCTCGGCGCTGGTGCTAGGTTTAGTGCTCCACCTTAGAGCATGAATGGCAATTCTTTTGAATGAGTAAAATTCGCATACACTTTTTCGTAAAGTGGTGAAGTGGTGAAGTGGTGTGCTTAATGCTCTGTTGTGTTGTAAAGTGGAGTGAAGTGGAGTGGTGTGCTGTGCTGTGCTGTGCTGTGGAGAGTTAACACATTCATACGCAACTGGTTGACAAACAAATAATACTCAAGGAGGGTTAAAATCCCATAAAATAAACACGGAGCAATAAAAATTTTATTCAATTATTTTTTTCCTCATTTCGCCGTTTATTTGGTTGTTATTTTTGCTGTTGTGTTTGTTGTTGGACTGTTTGTTTACTCGCACGTTTATTTATTTTTAATGATTTAATACATAAGTTGAGTACCGCTTCGTTTTGTGGCAAATATTGACTTGCGGGCGGATCGCGATGCCAAGAGTATAAAATTTCCTAATGTTAGAATGCGATTGATGTGGTTGTGGATTTGGCTACATGGCGATTGTCGATGGTGCTGGTAGTGATGATGATGATGATGATGATGATGATGACGATGACGATGATTAAGATGAAGATACGAAGTAAGGGCTTGGTCAACAAAAGTCAAAACAGATTTTGTTGCTGTCTGTAGCTTGTGCTTTTTTTTTCAACGCTTAATCACATACACAACGCGAACTCTGAACACTTAAAGATACATTTGTATAATATCAACATGTACAGATACAAATTCATGAACCGCGCAAAAACATAGTAAAAAATAAATAAATTAAGCTTTAAATAAGATACAAACATATGTCAGTCAGTCAGATAGTTTTGTTCATGTTCATTAGTTTTTATTACTTTTGCAATTATTTTTGTTTGTTTTTATTCTCAACTTCCCGTACGGATACGCAATTCTTGAATTTGTGAATTTAACTTATTGGCACTTTTCAGAGACCATAAACGATTTTAAATATACAAAATAAATTTGTATAAATTAAAATAAAAAAAATTTATGTACATAAAATTATTAAGTATCTTGAATATCAACAACAACACATACAGACACACTTTTTTGTTAGCACCAAAAATAATTTTTATAAAAATATATTACCAAACACTTAAAACAGTTGCACAAAATTCAAAAAAATCCAACAAAAATTAACTTCAGTTCATTGAAAAGTAAATAAAAAAAAACGAGTTATGTACTAAAATAAATTAATTTTAATACCGCGAAGAATTTTAGTTATTTATTCAAAAAATTACTTCAGATACTTTGTGCTAGCAAATGCCGCACACGTAACGTATTTACACCTTTGTATCTGCTAAGTAAATAACATCATATTTGAATCGCATCTCATGTATGTAACTAAGCACATACGAGTATATGTAGATACGATTTTAATTTGCCTACAACTATAAAAGTACATAAACGCTCGGTAATTTGTTTTTGTCGTTTGTTAAATTTGATTATCATTACTATTGTGTATTGCGCCCTACAATTCATTTGCATATCTTATACCTGTGCTCGGCAACGTGCAGCTACAACTCGAATTATCTATCAGATTGTGCGGTTCGCTAGTAATGCACTCTATATCCATGCACTGGACAGAAAACTGTTTTATCGTATTTGTCAGACACAAAGTATCTTGTATCTAAATTTGCTTCTTGTTTTTCACTACTTCAATCACTTAGACCAACGCGCACCCACATATCAACGACCGAACTGCTCGACTCTCACGTTATAACTGAACTCAAATTTTTTAACAGCGAAAAACAAACCAACAAATGCATTTGCTCTCACTGTTTTCTCTCAGCACTGCCAGTTCGAAACAAACAAATGACTACAGAAAAATATTTAAGCAAATTGCATTTGTGTACATTGCGGCGAATTGGACCGACATTGGCATAATAAAAATTCTTATTTGAAAATCAGAAATTAAGAAATTGTTCGAATTAGATTCGTACATTTAATAACTATTGTTAGTTGTGGTTAAGGGTGGAACGAGTGCTTCTCAATTCGCTAAAAAAGCCGTTTTGAATCCACAAAACTTCGTAATAGTGGGTAATAGAGAAAAGGTCAATCTAAAACCAGCCAGAGGCATTTATAAAGACAAGAATCTGACCAATACTAAAGTTAGAGATATTGCCGAATGTGTTAAAGAAGGCGGCCCCTAGAAACTTAACCCTAATTGTGGCCAAACCTAGACATAGATACATGAGGTGTTCTGATGTCCTTTCTTCGAGAGCTGGTACCAAAGGGATACCAAAGGGTAGGCCAAGTCTAGTTCCATTTAAGAACTATATAATATCATTTTTACACTCCACAATTATTAAGGCCATATTATGCAGAAAGTCATGGGCACGTCAAAATTGGAAATTTTTGGTCATTACTAAAATGCATGCTTTACAGAATGTTGCAGAAATTGTAATAATTGGTACTAAAAGACACAAATATTGACATTTATCATTGAACAATACTGCTTTGACTAAACCGTGGTGCAGACTTGCAATTTTGAGTGTCATTTAAGAGAGAAAATCGATAACTGACTGTCAAAACTTCAAGTCTGCACCTTTAAATGACACACAACCAACATATTGGCGTGCTCACCAAAATTAGCTTCTTGCCAATATGTAGTGAATAGTCTGTCACTTAAAAACTTGCACAAACACATTTACAGCGTGCGCAAACACCCTTACTCTTCAAAAATTTTGTTTGAATGACACATCTTGACTGTGAGCATATTTTAGCTTGGTTGCTAGAATAAATTTAAGCAAGAAAGAGCGTAACTTGAATGACACTCAAAACTGCAAGTCTGCACCACGCATAAGTGACGTGGCACTGATAGCTCTATCTGTCATAAACAAATTTTACCGACATTTAGTTTTTTTCTCACTCTCAATTTTATTATTAGCATTGAAAACAATAACAATTTTGCTCATGATGAGGCCATTACGCTCTATATAACATTGCTCTTAGGCATAACTGCGCAAAGCTCATGTTATACAGAAAGTCATGAGGAACGTCAAAATTGACTATTTTTGGTCATGACTGAAATGCATGTTATAAAGAGAGTCATATTAGTATTATTAATTTCGCATTTTAAAAGAACGCATAGATATGCTCACTTACAATTTGCCACCAAAAATAAATAGCAACAAAAAACTTATGAAAGCTTTAAAAAGTTAAAAAAAAAAAACAAAAAAAATTAGAGGTATATAAACTTGGCTGTGTTGATTACTGGCATATTTTCTCCAAAATGTATTAAATTTGTACCAATTTGCTCCTAAAAGGTATGAATTCTGACATTTATTACTGAGCAATACTGACTTGATCAACATGACGAAGCACAGAAAGCTTCGTCACCGTGACCAGATTTTAACCTACATTTTGTTTTTTCTCTCAAATGATACTTGATATGTTTTGCACAACATAGTTGCGTCTTGAAAGAAAACAAATATCGTCAAGATAAAACGCTTGGAATTGGGGAGTCTTGTACCTCATATTATTAAACAGGTCGATGGGAAATTGACCTGTGTAAAGAATATAAGAGGGAAGTAGCGGATTCAAAAGAAAAACTTAACAAACAAAATTATCAGTTAAATTCTGGGTGGGTTTTACTATATTTCCTTCATGAGAATAGGATCCATTTCATTGATATTCCTGGTTTTGGTCTTAATACGTATTTACGTAGGACGGAAACGAAATTTAACCATACTCATTACTTATTAACATATTGATCTACTTAGCACTTTGCGTCGCATTTCTCTTAACGAATCAAATGGTGAATATTCTGCGCGAATAGATTGAATCTAAATGCTGTGAGTTGTGCGAAATCCTTGAGGGTTTTATTTTGAAATATTTCAATGATGTTCAGAAGTCTTTATTTTCTTAGGTTTACATGGATCACACTAAGTGAGCCTATTTTATAATAATTTTTTTAGAGACTTACAAAATAATGGCTTATATTTGTTATTAGATTTACATATTATTACATTATATTATGCAAATATCATATCATAGTTATTAATAACAGTGGAAAACATCATGCATATTAAAATATTTTAAACCATTTTATGCAAGATACAATGGATTTTTTCAATGGAATATTTTGATATGAACTTTAAATTAGTTTTCAAATCTCCATTTCTCCCTAACTTCTTTCTAAATATGCACTTGATTCATGATTAATTGAATATCCATGTAACATCAGACCTACAAATCAAAAAACACATTCAAAATATATTTTTTAAAAAATTTTTATTAACCATCTATAAATCTATACAAAAAAATCAGTAACGGAGGCAGGATTTCGATAGTAGGATATTTATTTTAAATGCAATGTATCTACACATGTTCAAATATCACTCAAATTTTTGGTGTTTTTAAATGATTTAAAAATTAAAATTTTAATTTTAAAACGTTTCTTATAGTTCGTATTTTTACGTATATATATTAACACTTCCAATTTAAACAGATGTAACATCAAGTATTACACTTTTCACCGCACCAATCCCAAATGCATCCATGTTCTGCAATACAACCGAACTCACCCGGATAAAGTTCACAATAATCGTGCATATCCATAAAGCCACAAAAACCTTTTAGGCAAGTATATTGATAACAGAATGGAGAACAGGTCTCCCGACGATTTTCCGCACATCCCGAACAATCCACAACATCTGCAGGAAGTAAAAAAGAGTTATGTTTTTAAAATAGAGATTAGTAGTGTCTAGTACTTACTTGAGCTGTCACAGTTTGGTGTCCTACACGCCTCCAATGGTGGATTTGGGGGCATAATAAGTATGTGTGTATTATTTGTATGAGTAAGTGTAGTCTTTGGTGCTTTGAGATACATCACAGGATATTTACATACTTTTGGATCACAAATTTTACTACGACGATGATGAAAACATAACCATGTGCTGGTATATTGTTTACAGATACGTGGTGTAATTACTGTACAGCAATCAGTTTCGTTCACCAGTCCTGGATTGATAGATTTCCTTGTGGTACGCATAGTTGTTCTGGGTTTTTCTGTTGTTATGGTTTCTATATCATATGCAGCTGTTGTTGACATTTTCTTTGTTATTTCTATTTCCGGTTTGGGTGTATGATAATAAATATTATTAACATTTTCTGGTATGATTTTTGGTTGACTTTGTCTAACTTTACTGGTAAAAACATTATCAATTTCTAGAATCGTTGTTATATAGGCAGGTGATTGACATCTGCGGCCACGCCAAACAAGCCCTTCCGGACATGCTGGTTCCAAACAACGTCCATTGTAATACTCACCAAACGGACAAATAATTTTTCTACATTTGCCGTCTGTTAAAACCGTTCCTTCGGGACAACTTAGTTTGCTTTCAGCTGATGTTGTGTATTGAGGTGCCGATGTTCCTGTGTTTAATGGATATTCCTTTTTGACAATATATTGGGGAAAGAAAATGAATTCTTTGAAGTTTTTTCAATTTGTAAAAAATTACAAATAAACTCACCAACGATTGGCCCACACTATTTGGTACTTCATTCATTAAAATAATTGAGATAAGCAAAAATAAATTTCTAAGTAAAAATCTATAATTTTGCATCATATTTTAATTCTGTTATTAACACGCGTCCGCAACATAATGAGCCGCAACTCAGAGCGCTAAGCATGTGAGACCTATAAAAGCGTCTATTTTTCTAAAAATAATAATCGATTTAGTTCATATTAGTTATCATCATTATTTAGTTTCGGTTTGTAAAAATCATGATTAAGTATTTAAGAAAGGTCAAGGTATAACAGAATCGGAGATAATTTTATAGAAACATTTTTTGAAGATGTGCTTTCCTGTCTTCATATTTTAGTTTGTTAAAAGCGGGTATTGAATGAGCTACACGTTCTCTGATATATTAAAGTGTTCGGAAATTAAAATTAATTATTTTTATATCAAATATTATATATTGTTATAATAAATAATAATGTATATTTATGAAGTGCGATTCCGGATAGTAGTTGCGGTTATTATCTGTTTTACTCATTACGCGGTATTTACAAACGGTGTAAGTTGTAGTCTCAATTTGAAAGGAGTTGGAGACGAAAACATAGCAAACGAGAAATCCTTCGCCCAAATAATTTTGTTTAAAATGATAGAAATACTAAAATAAAACCTAATAAAACCGGATATAAGTTTCAACAGATTATAGTAACTTTTCTTTAAAAACATGACTTATTCTACATTCACAAGAACGTTTTAAATAGTCAATAGGGATTATCAACTGTGGAAGAATAACATCGATCCATTTAATTTTAGCCTAATTTATTCTGATTTCGATTATTTTTAATTTAGTTTCAAAATAGAAAACCAAAAGATATTTTTCCAAAATGAAAGTTTATTACTGAAAGTATAATTTCATATGATTCATCAAGAAATTTGATAAAATTAACCATCAATATATCCAGCGAGAAGTTTATTCACTTTTTCTGTTCGTCCAGCACAAGAAATTCTCTCTGCGATCTTAAAGAACATTTTAAACTGATTCTTAGTATCATTTTTAATTAAAAATTATTTTATAAGTAGACAATTTAGCTAATTCACTAAAAAAGCAAACATAATAGAACTTTTGTTAGCATCAATCTTTAGTTTTATGATTGCATTGAACTTTCTAGTGTAAGTTAGTCAGCAAAAAATTAAACTCAATCAAATAACAAAAAAATGTACATAATATATGTTTTTTCTTGTTAAATATTATTTAGGAGTTTATTTATTTGAACTCAAAGTAATTTTAAATAATCAGATAAACAATACAACAATTATTAAATATTAAACTTGGAAAACATTTGTAATAAGTCAAAGACCTTACCTTCATAGAACTGTCCAATTGGATTTGTTGATTTAAATGGATTTTGCGTGCAGCAGGCCTTTAGTTGTCCTCAAAATTATATACTAATCAACGGTGTATGCCACCCATCAACCACTTATGGTATGCTATTTTAAACATGTTTTTTCTTAATTATTTATTTTATATTTTTTTACACTATACAAGTTCCAAATCAAAATACTCAAACCATAACTAATAATCCACCTATACCAACTGCTGTATCACCTCAAAATACTGTTCCATGCACTAATCAAGTGACAACTAATAATCCAGCATTGCCGGGGACCGTATTATATACCACAATCACAACATGCACCAGTACTGTATTAGCAGCAAATACACCGTGTACAAATCAAGCAATATATTCAACGTCGCCCTGCACTAGTAGTCCAAGTTCTAATGTTATACCCAGTTTAACACCTGCTCCTTGTCCTAATAATCCACCTACATTATATCCCAATACTATACCTGCACCATGTCCTAATATTATACCAAGTGTAACACCTGTACCTTGCCCTAATATTTCACCTTCACCATACCCAAATATAACCCCCGCTCCATGTCATAACACCGTTCCAAGTGTAACACCTGCTCCTTGTCCAAATATTCCACCCACACCATACCCAAATGTAACGCCCGCTCCATGTCCTAATACTGTTCCAAGTATAACACCTGCTCCTTGTCCAAATATTCAACCCACACCATACCCAAATGTAACGCCCGCTCCATGTCCTAATACTGTTCCAAGTATAACACCTGCTCCTTGTCCAAATATTCAACCCACACCATACCCAAATGTAACGCCCGCTCCATGTCCTAATACTGTTCCAAGTATAACACCTGCTCCTTGTCCAAATATTCAACCCACACCATACCCAAATGTAACGCCCGCTCCATGTCCTAATACTGTTCCAAGTATAACACCTGCTCCTTGTCCAAATATTCAACCCACACCATACCCAAATGTAACGCCCGCTCCATGTCCTAATACTGTTCCAAGTATAACACCTGCACCTTGTCCAAATATTCCACCCACACCATACCCAAATGTAACACCCGCTCCATGTCCTAATATCGTTCCAAGTGTAACACCTGCTCCTTGTCCTAATGTTCCACCATCATCATATCCCAATACCACACCCACTCCATGTACTAATACTACACCAAGTCCATGTCCTAATGTTACTCCAAACTCAACACCTACTCCATGTCCAAATATTACTCCTAATCCACTACCTATTCCAGATCCCAATTCTACCCCAACTCCATGTCCCAATCCTGTACCTACACCATGTCCTACTACCCCCGATCCTTTACCTACTACCACCGAATCAACCATTACAACAACATCATCACCTGAAACGCCACCACCCGCGAGTATAACACGCTGTCCTGATGGTACTGAACTCATACATGGCATTTGTCGTGTTATTTTTTGCGGCAGTGGAATTTTTAAATCCGGTCGTTGCATACAAACAGTTTGCCCTAATGGTACCATTTGGAAAAACAATAGATGTGTACATCCAGAACCAATTATACACAACATTAAAATAAATAATACTATTACAACAACGTTTAATCGCATTGAACCTGACATAGTTGTCAATAATGTCAACAATTTAATCGTCAATGCATCCATAAGTATACCATTGCAACCAACAGCGATTGATACTAATTGCGTTGAGAATAATCCGGAATGTGATACAAATACGGAGGTGTCAACACCAAAGCCAGAAACTCCATGTTGCACTATATTGACGCCTCGAATATGTAAAAAGAGCACAGCTGGTGAAAAACCTTGGAAATGCTATAGCAAACGTTTTAAACGTTGTGGTAGTTTTTGCGTTACTCCCATTATTTATTTAAAAACGGAACGAATATATTATGTAGATAATTATATGGTTGTACCACCTAATACTGAGTTCAACTACTGTCGCAGATTTGGTACATGTCCTGAAAGCCAGGGTAAGTATTCTGAATTACATAAAATTAATTTATTTCGAATTTTATTTATAATAATCTATTGTAGACTATTATGACTGTTCTGGTTGTGCCTACGGTAATCCAGACAGCTGCTCTTCGTATTGCTATCAATATATGTGCAACACACGTACTTGCAGTTTTTATGATCAACGTCTATACTGTGGCTTGGATCCCAATGCTTACGGATGTAATGAGGACGACGGCTGTTTTGAAAGCTATTGTTCGCGGCGATGAGTTGCACTTAAGCTTAAAAAGTAAATTAAGAATAATTTATATTCGAAAAGAATAAATGGAAATAAATTTATGTAAAATATGGATAACTTGGAAATATATATATTAAAAATCATTACATATATTATTTTTATAAAAACTTAATAATACTTATACACTACACAAAATGTGGGATGTATAAAAACCGCTCTAAATTTTCATTTTTGCTGTTGTCCTTGTAATTTTTTAAATTAAAAATTGAACAATTATCAATCTCATTTTGTTCGTAATATTCAATTTAATAACAATATATAGTTACCTAGTTGTTACCAATTTATTTTATATATAAATTTTTAAAGATAATGTACAGCAATGTAAAAAAGCATTTTAGTGGATTAATTATGATTGATGGTGGCTATGAAGGATTGATGATAATTGATATGTTATTTTTGAAAAAAAATTTTATTATAAATCTGCATCTTCTATAACTCAATTTAAAGTTAACTATCGAAATAAAAAGGTATACAATTATACAATAAATACATCGGTATCTAAGAAAAGCATTTAAGATAACTTATATTGACAAAGGTTTTAATTTAATTTCAAAAATTTAGTATGAACAAATTATAGAGTTCAAAACCACACAAACATTTTTTCTGCTAATTATTTACTACATATTTTTTTAAAAAGTTTGATTGGCATTTTGTCAATCTATGTCTAAATTTATTACAGAATAAAAAATCTGTTATAAAAATCTACTCCGTAATATGTACTGGATTCACACGAGAGTTTTGTTTATAATTTTAACTGTCAATCGTTGTTGCTTTCAATATAAAATGAAAATTTTTGACAACTGAAATTACAAACATAATTTTTGTGTGAATCCAGTACAACCCATTCTTTAATATCGTTGAATTAATTAAATCTCTCGTCACCTGTAACGATATTAATTGGAACAAGTTTTATTTAGAAAGCACAATCTATGATAAATTTTGTGGGTGTGGCGGTTGTGGTGAACTTCTTACTTCAGTTTATCTAAAAATGTGTATGCTACCTCCGATAAGTAGAACTACCTCCCCTTATGAATAAGTCTTTCACCTTTAGTATTAATTAGTTATCGGATTTATTGCTATTCGTCAAATATTTCGAGCTATGCATATTTCGTTAATTTTTTGATTAAATCAGGAAAATCAAATAAAAATACAAACTTAGTTCTTCAGTGAAAATCAAAATTTTTTTAAACTCTCAGAAATGAATGCATTTAGAAAAATTGTATAATTTTGATCCTCTTTATCGTATTGCATAGGACAGAAATTTGTATTATTCTATATACTAAGTATTTCTGAAACCATTGCTTTTGATCTTATAATCTTAATGATCTTATACCTCCTAATGGCAATTGATCTCATTAGTAAGCATTTATAGGCATTATCTAAAAATAAAAAAAAAAATCTATATAAAAATTACACCTACTATACAGCGAAAAGCTAATGATTATAACAACAGGGCTATTCTAAATTCTTTGAGCTTTACTCCAGGTAATATTTGTTCTATATCCTTCACCTTTAGTTCCAACAAAATTTACTATTGATTTTCCATATACGGATGGTTAGCTGCTGAGAAGTCCTTCATTAGAAGACGGCTCAAACATTCGTAATAGGTTAGGTAGGTTTCTTAATCATGTGAAGTGAATAACAAAAGCCCGCTTAATTAATAAATTTCTGCCAAATTAAAAAATGCCAGATGATTTGTCATAACATTGCTATATTTCATTTGAAGTTTCTCTGTAATATGAAGAGAATGCAGCATCTTTATATTCGCTTCGAAGTAGGATTTTTCAAACCAGATATTTTTCTTTGGAGGACGAATCTAGTAAAGGTCGCTCGAAATTTATTGTCCTTTATAACAATAAATACCTATTTGAGGAATAATAGAAAACTAAATTACATTAATTTAATAATGTGCTTATATAATTATAATTTATTTCTAAATTATGTATTACTAATTAATTTTTTAAATATTTTTACAAAAAATAGTATTTATAATGTATATTACTTACCGTTTCTTTAATTATCTTTTAAATTGAAATTGTTTAATAATCTAATCGTTTAACGGTGACGTCATAATGGAATGAAATCAAGTGTTAAGATTCACTGACAAGCTATTACCTACAATTGAGAATATTCTGCAACGATTACATATTTGATTGATGTACAGCTGCATGGCTTCATAGTGCACGTCCTACTCATCTAGTATATGAAGGTCAATATGAATACAGTATAAAAGATTAATTATGATCGCAGTGCTCCGCTCCTTTAGGAGCCGGTACCCTGTTTATTAATATTCTATTCTATGGTAATATAAACATCTTAACCTAAAATGAGCAATTTTCGAACGGCAATCGCTTTCTTATGGATGTCACATTTCTTTAATTATATCAAACAGTATTGAAGATCCTTGAAAATTACGAAATTGACCCCTTGAAGTTATTATAAAACTCCTTAAAAATCGATTATTGTGACATTATAAGGATCAATAAGACCAACATCAATAAGATGATTGTAACTTATGCTGTGTGAATTGGGAATCAATCATTAAACTAAGGAACTTTTGGAGGTGAAAACGTTAATTCATATACTTTTCAAAAGAGTTCATTAATGTTGACAAGTACTTAAATCTTTTTTTGGGCTCTGTTAATATTCAATATTAGCATTGTATTCAATTGTAATGGCTTCTGTAAATTCTAATTAAGTCATTTTCGTGATAATATCGGTAATATCATATCATGATACCTAACTAGGTAGGTTTAACTTAATTTAACTGGTGTTGTACTGTATTTCATAGTACTAGAATCAGTTAATATATAGATTAATATATAGGTAAGATTTCAGGAGCAGTTGAAATAAAAACTAAGAAGGTGTGAAGAACTATCCTATATAATATAGTTATAATATCTTGTAGCTGAATCCGATAGTTAAACTAAAATTAAACTCAGCTGTTACTGTTACTTACCACCTTCTTACTTACTCAATCTTATTAATTATTACTTCATTGAGAAGATATCGACTTAGCATTGCACTGTTTCATCCTTACGTAGATAAATCTATATATTATGCTTTAATAATTACCATATTAAAAGATACAGACAGTGATCCAGTTTGTGACTGAGTAAATGAGCAACTGGTCAATTTATGATAAAAGCTATTTTTAAGTCTCCATTAAAAAATACTAGATTTCTTATGCTGCTATATCCTCTGTTTTATATTGTTTTTTTAGCACACAGAAGACTCGAATGGAGACAACATTAAAGTATCTATACTTTAAAAGTATTTAACGCAATCGGAGTTGAATTATATTATAATAAAGGTATGAAAATAATTTAATAATAATAATATTTAATAAAATTTTTTTGTTAATTTTTTAAAAAATAAATTAAATTAAGCAGAGGCACTTAAACGAATGCCTATAGCAGTGGTTTCTATTTTCAAAACTTTTACTTTAAATTCAGATAAACTATTTTCATTTTTATATCCTTTACACTATTCTGATAAGAATATATTACATTATATATAAGATCTATTATTTATTATGCAATCTTAATTCACCCCATGATCTCTGTATGAATAGAATCGGTATAGTCTCCTAGAATAAACCAAAATTTTATTGATTCAGTTATTCAAGGCACTTAACAAAAATGCAATTGGCTTAGTCAGAAATATTTTCAATAATAGATATTTCCCTTTGGTATAAATGAGTAAAATTTAATCTAATTTCGATAAGGTTGTTATCGCATTAATATAAATGTTTGAAGAGACCAATATATTTCAGTTTTCTCTTAACCGTTGCGCAAAGTATATGCCTATTTAAGCTTTAATAGAGTGTTTGACCATTAAATATTTTAACTCTAACGTAATGCAGTTCAAGGTAAAATAAATTACAAATGTTACCTCATGTAATTCCTATTCAATTATTATGATCACAGTTCAAGGACTGTTTACAGAAAGTGTTATAATATTTACATAGAAAGTGTTATAATATCTAAATAGAAAGTGTTATAATATCATGGTGTGGAAAACATCAAAACTTCTAAATTTAATTATCGTGATAACCAAATCTCCAATTATAAATTTAATTACAAAGAAACCAAAAACAATAAAGTAAAAATTTAAAAAAAAATTGGTAATCGTCTTAAAATGCCTATTTTTATCGAACTATTAAATGGACAAAACTACAACAAAAATTTGCTTAAATCGATAATTCTGGAATTCAGAAAATAAAGTATATAAGCGGACAAAATAGTTGAAAGATATAGCATATAAAATAACTTTAAATAATTTTTATGTTATAATATATTTAATATATAAATAATAATATGTTATGGCATTTATAGAATGTTTAAAGAATGGTTTATATTCCTGAGGCGACTATTTAATGCAAGAAATGTGAACAATCTTCCAAAGATAGGATCTGTGCTCGATACTCTTCAGTCATAAAGTGTTGTATAATCTATAAAAAGTGTCTATATAATCTGTTTTTAAAAAATTGTAATTATTATGATGGAATTTATTCGAAAAGTTTGATGTGTCTAGTATTTCATTTAAAATTAAAAATGGATCGCACATCCAAAGAATTTTTAACGTGTCTCTAACTCACCGCATATACCTCAAATATCCAAAATGTTAAATATGTATAAAATACACATATACATTATCTATATACACTATCTACTAATAACACACTTTCTGTAATTTATTTTTAGATGCGTTGTAAAAATTATAGTCTCCAATATGCCATAGTTTTCTTCTCAGTAATATTCACATGTGCACTAGCTGACATACAAGAGTTCACAACTGCTCCAAATGTAGCAAAATCCCAACCCATCGTCATACATACACAAGCACAAATTTATGATCAACCGACATTAAGTGAATATGAAGAATGTCAACGGAATCTAGATACATGTCTCCAAGTATGTGAAACTGCAAACAATACCACAGCCTGTGAAAAAGAGTGCCCCACCTGTCCAATACTTCTAGAACACAATGTACTGGTACAAGGTATTAACGACACTAATTACAGAGCACCGACCGATATTACAGCGAATCATACGAATATCATACGCCTTACAAACGAAATACAAAATATTATTGAAAATAATTTGGGCAACATTACTGCACGTAACGAAAACAATATACACATACATCAGAATATATCCGATATTGGTGGTCTATTTGGTTTAGGCTATAATCAAAACGGGTCATGTTGCTTTGTCATACAAGAGACTAAGGATTGCGATGATGATCAATTTTCCACAGCTTCAAAATGTCATCATAAACGTAGGAAATTTTGTAGTGAAAAATGCAAAGCTCGGATTATGTATGCAAAACGTGTAAAACGCTGTAATTATGATGAAACTGGCGTTTCAGAGTGTCGCACAATAATTAAGTATGAAATACAACCAACGAAGACGCCACACACAACAAACAAATGTCGATATGTACCAAATTGGCCGTTTGTCAGTTGTCCAAGTAGGAATAGGAGACAGCCCAACCATTGTCGCGAGTGTCTACAAATACCATATGGTCATATATTGAAATATGGTGTGCCAAAACATTGCAGCAACTGCTATGCTGGCCATAATGGAGCGGATTATGTAAATGAAATGGTTTACTATACGCCAAATATGTATCCTAGACCCTGGCAGCCAATGCCATACTATCCTATAGTTATTTCTCCAGATCCAGGCTATGGCAATGAATGGGAAGATGATGATATGGATGAAGAAGACCAATGGAAAAGTGAAGCGTTAAAATGTCGCAGTGAAGATGGTACAATTACTGATAATTGTAATAATATTGAAAATGAAGATGATAAATACAATATTGACACTAACAAAACTACACGTGCACCAAAAGACGATGAATTTCCACAACTACCAGAGGCAGAAGATGAAATAGAGTTAACTCATAACAATAATGATAATTCTTTAGGTGAAGTGGAAGCCATGAGACATCGTCGCCGTGCGGGTTTCAAACGTTCTGCTTATAGCCATCGCAAATATTAGTTTTATTTTCATAAATTTTGTTATTAAGTAATGCTGCTCCTTTCTGTTTACACAACAATTTTTAATTATTTAATATACTTTAAAACAAAGCTGTAAACCACAAAAATTTTTGTAATGAATCCATTCAGTAGTTCGGTGATACCCTGAAACATTAATTATATAAGACCACAATATATATAAAACAACAATAGTTTGGTTAATTGGTCGAATCGGTTCAAAATGGATAAGATTCCGGTTCAAAAGACTTCAATTGATTACCGGTTCACAGCCTTACTTTAAAGTATACATTGTTAAATTTAGTCAATACAGATGATTTTTATTTTAATTGGCAATTTGATTTTGTTTTTGTAATTGTACTTCATTTAAATATTACATGTTCAATAGTTATTAACAATTTTTGTTGTTGTTTTCAAGTATTGAAAGTGCCTAATTAAGAACTAAAAATTTAACAATTTCAATTTAGGAATTATATTGAAAAAGTGTTTCTCTTGCTCTAGATAATAATATTTATAAAACATTTTAAAATTTAACTGCAATGTTTAACATTTAATAATTATCTTTTTTCTAATTTTGAACTACTTTGCACTAATTTAACGAATTTCAATTTTTTTTGTTCAATTTTTATATATATATAAACAATTATATTACTTGTGGTAATAACGATTATAAGGACAATATTCCTGAACATTATTTTATGCCCAATTCTTTAAGTTCGGTTTCATCATCAACGGAATCTTCATCATCAGAACCATGCACCGACGGTGCTGGAGTTGTATGCCCTGAAGTTAATAAGAAAATAATATTGTTATAATAAAATACGAGTAAAATTTAAATAGTTAAAGTGCTTACTGGAAGATGTCGGACTTGGTGGCTCACTAAATGGTCGTGAAAAGTTCAAATTACTTTTAGAACCATATAGAGTACTCTCATCAATATAATCAGGATAAACTGATTGTAGCGCTTTCACTCTTGCTTGTCTGTAATACTGTGATTAAAAAGAGAATATTAAACGTAAAATATACAGAAGACGTATCGTCGAATAGTGTGTTAAAAAGTAAGAAGTGAATTTAATGGTTCAATTACTAAGAAATCGTTAAAAACGACAATTATAAATGTTTATTCATCGTTGATATTAAGATATTCTGATATTAAGATATTCATAATCTTTTAAACTTAACATAACTTAATATATCTACAAATATCTATATATACAATACATATCTATGTACATATATTATATAGAATATATAGATATAGATTTTCTAGCCCATAGTAAACCGAATTATATATATATTCCAAACCGGGGTGCAAAGACCTTGCTATCTCAGTGATGCAAACATACAGACCAATTAGTATTAGTTTTGAATATATAACAGAATAATTAAACAGATCTATAACAGCATGATATAAAGTTAAAGATCAATTGGAATCAGTCTAATAGTAGGATAATCGAGTAGCAAAATGACAGTGTGACATATACCATAATGCCATAAAGATACAGCATCACCGTAAATGAATACTGACATTGTTTAACATAATTGCATGTACCTATGTATATATTAAGATTGCCTGCATTTCAGGGACTAAAATCCAATAAATTGAAATACTGGCAGCTATTTCACAGTTAAATACATTAACTCAACTACTGATAAATTTTTGGTAGTATCTTAACCAGTCATAACAGTTTTAAGGTATTTGGATTACTAACGAGAAACCTAGTGATGTCTGTAAGGAATTTAGCTTAAATTTAATTTAGATAAATTAATATATTTATTGAATGTATTGCTTTTTATGACAAATCCATTTGAATTGTTATTTAAAAAATCTTATGAGTTTTATGGATAAATTTTTCATTAATATTTTAAAAAACATGAATATAAAAATTGTTTAGCAATTCTTAAATAACGCTTGTCTACCTATATTAAATTTTTGACACAGGTCAAAAACCTGTATGGAGTCTATTCCATTCTCTAATAGAATATCTAATGGATTAAAATAAATATCATCAAGGCATCTATTACCACGATGATCTTATTAAAATATTTTGAGACTATTAATTTATTAATATTATTAAGTGGTAGAGTATGGAGTAATAATGATCTATAAAAAATATTGAAATTTATAACAATATTTCAAATTTGCTATTTTAAAATTTTTTTCTAATATTATTGTGGATATTATTATATTAATTATTTAATTAAAATTAATTTCAAATTAATTATATATCTAATTATATAATTTTATAATTATATATTAAATATAATTTATAAATACTTATTAGCAAATATCACTATATAAAATTTGATTATGGAAATAAAATAAATCAAATATAAGCCATACACACATAATATCAGACATTTTTGAAACGGATGAAATTAATCTGCCTTTCTTACTTTTAAACAAAAAAATAATAATATAGATAAGTTACTAAAGAAATTTATATTATCTGATGATATTATCTGATGCAAGCTTAATAAATTTTATATTTCTTTGTTTATTACAGCACTGATAACTAAAGTAAATAATATAGTATATAATAATTTTTAAAAGGAACTACAAATGAGCAATTCACTAATATCAGAGATGATGTCACTAAAAAGTTAACTAACTTAGGCTAATTAAATAGCAATAAAACACATTTCAGAATATATAGAATTCTTGAATTCTATGTAACAGGTACATATACTTGACAACAAGTAAATCAATTAAATAATTAAAACAGGTATCACATTTTTATTATTTCTTCCAAGTATAAACCGATTAGAACAAAAACTATTAGTTTATATTATTTTAGCTAAGTTCTATATGTTGTAAGGGCCAGCAAGTATGTCGTCCAGATGGATAAGCTAGCTCATATTTTGATATCCCTTGTGTTAAGTATAAGAAAATTAATTGAGACTTAGAAGAGATGATATATTTTTAGGCCTGCTTTTGAGATTTCACACTTCATCCAGTAATTTCTTAATTTGAAGTTTTTCTAGTATAAGAAATTCATGAACTATGTGTGCTCTCCTTAGAGTACAGAGTAGTTGAGGTCTATATAATTTAAATGAGGGTCTTCGCTTGACGCGACTGTCAGCTCATTCACTACATGACATATCCATCGTGACTCAGCACCCATTGCAAAATAACCCAGTTGTTTGTTTTTTTTTTTTGTCAATTTATTTAGAAAACATAAGCATTTATCTAACATAATTAAATATTGTGACATAAAAAATGCAAATTTTTAGAACATCTTTGTTCTATATTGCAGAACATAAGTTAACGTCACTCATTTATCATTTTCTGTATTACAAATAAAAATACATACAGACATCTATCGCAGAGGAGTTAATATTAGTGAGTTTGAATATCATCAAATACTTTTTACTCTTCCTTGAAATCTCTCTGGAAATTAATGACGTCTCTTAAGTGCAAAAGGAACTATGCAGTTTCCTTTTGCACATGGATATAACTACATACTAAACAGTTACTTATTATGTATAAGTACGTAATCTATCTATTTTCATGTGAAAACACACACACACAAACTTAAGAGCTATTGAATTACGGACCTTGCCCATTGAGATGACAAGATTGCTTTATCTGGATCTAGGTTAAGTTCAAAATTTTCAAACATTCTTCTCCTTACTTCTATCTTATAAGCTTTCCGTTTTCCGATTCCTATCATATAGTGTTGTTATCTTTATATGTTCTTTCTCAGATCACTCTGAGTTACAACAACAACAACATACAAACTATCTGATATATTGACATTTGTATAATGATTGATCTAATCCAACTGATTCAGAATATATACATTCAGTACAATTCAATTTAAATCTCACTATATTCAAATTATTTAAAACTTTATGCACTTTGGAGGAGAGAGGTATAGAAATATACTATATATGGATTACAGCTTATATTTATATAAAATCAGAATGTGTTATTGAAATCATTTCCGTGATAATTAACATCACAAATAAGTGGCAATTGGTTGACCTTAAGTCTTAAATAACAAAACTTTGACGCCAGTTTATGCAAGCAAAATACATTTTAATAGAATATTTCACTTTATGATACTCATAAAATCATAAAAAGCTTTGTGCCTTACCAAGTTTATAATGTATGTATTTAAACGAAATTGATAAGAAAGATGAAATTGATTTGGTTATTAAATATCATTTAATTGTGGTTTATATAAATTGCACTTAACTATTACAATTGCTGTGAAACGCACTGAATTTTTAGTTAAGTCTAAGAACCGAATGCTTAAAAATAAGTAGTGATATTCTTTAATGGAATATATACAATAAATACAACCTATCAAAATGATATTATTCATGTACTCTTGTCGACCGGCAAAGAGAACTCACGTGATAAATGCATTTTATCTTTTTTCACACTCTAAGAGATAATGACAGTATTAATTACAAAATGTTGATTCATGAGTGTTAATATTTTAAACAATTAAGGATTAGAGAGCACTAGCAATGCAATGCATAAGTTTGCAATAATGTTATCAATTCATACTCATATTGCATTGAAATAGTGCAGTGTTCAGTAACTAAAAATTATGATAACTTTGCAATGAACTTTTTATGAATTTATATGTGTTAACTATTATGCTTAACAAACTAAACACTTAAAAACAACACAAGTACATACACAATAATAATTTCCGCAATTTATACAATTTATATTATTTGCATTATACAATTAATATAAATTTTCCTTCGTTTCTTTATCAGTTCATACTTACAATGCCTAATGTTCTCCAATCGAGCAGATCGCTTAAACGTTCCGTACGATTACGTTGTATAATGCGTTGACGTCGATTTAAACGTGAAAATTCCATCATGAAATTAGATAATTGCTGTACACTATTCTCCAAGCCAATGTAGCGTCGATCAACAATATAAATACCATAAGATTTAGGATCGGCAACATGTTCCTGCATGAAGCAACCGAAACCTGATAAATTTGTGGTAATACTAGGTATACCCATGACGGTACACTCAGCTGGTGTATAGCCCCAAGGTTCGTAGTAAGAGGGGAAAACACCTAAATGACAACCACGTACAAATTCTTCATAGTCAATACCGAACAATGGATTAGTTGAAGTTAGGAACTCTGGATGGAACACCATTTTAACACGATCATGAACTGAATTAAATAAATGGCAACGACGTATTGAGCTTAAAACAGGATCATTCCAATCTTCTACCTATATTTTAATAAATTGAAGTATGTGATATTATTCCTTGTGTATAATTTGTTACTTACAATATTATGTGTAGTGACTGGTGGCATGGAATCTCTTTGCATTGCATACATACAACGTTTTATTTTTACTAAATCATCTTTTGTAAGCAATTCATCTGAGCCGGGTATATGACCTTTCAAACAAGTATCGAACATACGTTTTCCAATAGAGTTTTGAACATTATTTATGGTATCTCGCAATTGTTTGACAACAGCATGTCCTCTTAATGAATCAACATTAAAATTATTAGTTTTTGTGGGAAATATAAGGAAAGCCACAACAGTGGTATCGGGTTTCTCATGCTTTAGCATAGCATTGAGACGAGCTAATGATTCTATAAATATATCAGCACCTTTATTACCAAACTCATAACGTCCAGCAATGAAAAAGTAAAGAGTTTTATCCAAATCAAAATCCATATGCCTAAAACAATATAAAAGTATATATAATATTGAATATTGTGTTAAAATGGAAATTTTTATTTCGTACCCATAGAAATGGCCACGTACGAATTCATTAATTTTTTCCTTAGCCATGGCATGCAAATTTTGAAACTCATGGATGGCTGAAAACTTTTTGACATTCAAGCCATTTGGTGTTATAATATCAGGTTTGCGTTTGAGCAAATGTTCTGCCTCAAAACCGGTAATCTCTGATACGGTCGTAAAAACATGACTCATATGCGTGGCAGCGCGTTCCAAACAGTAGCGATGATATATTTGTCGTTTACCGGCTTCTTCATCAACAGCAAACTTATCCAAATTATTGTAAAAATCAGTATTACCTGCACACAAATATCGTCCCAGTAGTGTAGCATGAGTGGTAAAAACTGTAGCCACTTCTACATGACGTGTACGCAATGCTATAAGACCGACGCCAGCCTGCCATTCATGAAAATGCGCTACCACGCGTGGACTTTGCAATTCATTTATATTAGAGTATTCCACAGCACGATTTCGGAACTAAAATGTAGAAAATAATATTATTGCATAATCTATTTCTTATATTAAATCAAATAGTACTTCTTCTAAAAACTCGGCAATCATAAAGCCAAGTATAATAGCATCATTTGTTTCAATATCTAAATGCGGAATACCTATTAAGGATAAATATTTTATAAATATATTAATATATTTAGTTTATTTTAAATATATTTATTTTTATACTAACCTATGTGACTCTTCTCCCAAAGCTCAGATTTAAACTGATCCAACTTCCAAGCACCTGAACCAATATCAAATAAAATTAATTGTGGATTACCATCTACCAACCAGCGACCAGTATGCACTTTATAGCCACGTGACCGCATGGTATTGACAGCTTCAAGTAAAGGATTGCCACGCGGAAATTCCAACTCTTCCATTTCTGTGCGTGCACAGTGTTCTTTATACGGCCCCATCATGCATAATTGTTCACCCATTTCCTCTGTGGAAACATATGCTTTGGAGCGTATGACTGTGTATATACCTCCAACTTTGTTTGCTACTTCCCATGCTATTTCAAAGTTCCAGCGATTTTCACGCGATGCAATGTCGCCACGATCAAAATAATCCTTCAAGTCTCCACCAGACTCCACACGAGAAAACCGTCGCATCATCTGTAAAATAAATTCAAATATTATTTAATTAAATTATCATTTTTTTATTCAAATTTAAATTTATTTAAATAGGCGCGTTGCTGACTGACCCTAGAATCGTGAAAATGATCCTGATCCTCAAATCTATATGATAATTGTCGACGTAACATGTTTTTGTATTTACTCGTCAAGAGGTAAATATAAAATATAGTTCCCAACCAGTTCAAGTTTTAATCACAACTAAATCAAAGCCTGAAAAAATCTAATCAGCTTGCTCTTGAAAGACTCTTATCAGCTTAAGTTGCATACATTCTGAGCTACTAAGCTACTAAGCTACTAAGTTCGTAAAGAGTTAATGTAGCACTATTGACCCAAACTTACAAATGTTTTAATGATGATGAAGAGATTATTCAATACTGTTGAACATGTCACGCGTTCAATACTGCAATTGACAACACATTATGTTGTCTGCACCACTAGAATTCACTAATCACTGATATTCTATTGCACTGAGAATCTGATGGCTGGGCTGGCGTCATCCAGTTGACAATATTCCGATAAGGTGATATATATACGTGTATATATTTGAGAACAACATTTAATATTTTGAATTTTTCTGTTTATTTATATTTGTTGTATAATTTTTGCATGTAAAAATGTTTATAAATTTGTTACTCGATTTTGTTTATAAATTATTATATTTTTGCAATTATCAGCTTGGCTCTCAGAACTTAAGCACTGATCGTAAATACTTTGGTGAGAGAATAATAATCTTTGAATGGGAGGGAATTCTTATGCGTTATCAGAAAAATTCTACACTTTGATTTTGACGTGCACAGCAGATGAAAAACACATTTTTTATTGATGATGCTGTAATGTGAAATTAGAAAGAGAGAACATATACACAACTGAAAGGGAGCTAAAGACATACAGGGGTCAAGCTAAGTTTGGGTGCTTCGTATTTAAAAGTAAAACGTTCTACGTATGTTTAAAACTGATTAGTTAAAAGATTTACGCAGCTATTAACTATTCTTTGGTGGCACTTTATTAAAATGTAATAAAGTTTATTTTATTGAAAATATGTATTAGAAGGAATTTATAGAAAATATCACTTTATTTTTCACACTTTTATTTTCGCTATGCTTTTTTTTATACCACCACCTGCAACTTTTCGTTTTATTCTGGATTCACACGAGACTTTTGTTTGTAATTTTAACTGTCAAAAATTTTCATTTTGCATTAAAAGCAACAACAATTGACACTTAAAATTACAAACAAATTTCTAGTGTGACTCCAGTATTAATCTTTTTGTTATTGTTGATGCTGTAGTAAAGTATGTATATATGAGCTAGTATGCATGTAATTAAATTTTAAGCTCAAATGATTTATTTCATTTCGACAGGTACTTAGATTTCGTGCTTGTTGAATCCGAAAACTTGCTAAGGAGTGAATTGAAGGAGGACAGTTAAATTTTATTTAGTAAATATTATCATATCATATATTATCAATTCAATGAAAAGTATATTCTGCATATGTAATACAGTAGACACTCACAAATAAGAACTTTTAGAAATAATAACAACCAGAATTTACAGCCTGAGTTTGTCATGTATTAGACTAGATTAGATTTTGAAAGATTTGGGAACTATGTCACCACGTCACTGCATCCTTTGAGAATCATTAGTTCAAATCCACTTTAGTTCCATATACGCGTTGCAGTTCAAAATGCCATTATGTTATTTGGAGAAATATTGCCTAATTCCATTATAAGCGGATAAGTCAGTTGATAAGTACCGAAGTCTGAGTCTGTCGAGACTATCACAGTGACACAAAATGTTTTCTACTATTTTCTATTCTTCATGACAAAGTCTGCAGCTATCGTTCCTAGTAAAACCTAGATTCGAAAGATGTTTTTTAACTCCGTAATATCCAGTGAGAAACCCTGTCGGATGCCAATATCTGTTCAACATTAGTAGCTTTCTAAATCTGACATTATTATTTAAAAAATTAATTAAAAACAATAAACATCAGGGTTTATCAAGTTCAAAATAGATATTTATTGAAAATATATAAAAAAAAATTAAACACAAATATATATTTTTAATGAATTTTGCACTTTTTTTAATTTTAATGAGAAATAAATAATCAGAAATAAAAAAATTTGTAATATTAAACTATCCGTAAATAAAGTGGTTCTAATTTGTGAACATCTCCTAAATAACTGCTAGATAATCTAATTCAAGAGACTAATTGCAATAATAAAAATAAAAAAAATGTTTATTATTGTGCTTTAACAAAATCGGTAACTAAAATCAAGTCAAGGAGACTGTCTGTCCTTCAGGATAGAATAACACGGTTAAAAACAGGGCTTTTTAAACTTTAAATAAAATTATTTAATATCAACAATAATTCAACTTATTCTGACAATAGCAGACAATAACAAATAAAACCAAATAATTATATTGGCCCAATATTTCAACTCTGCAGTAAAATATAACTATAAGTTTTCCACCGGCTACGAGAAGTAGTATCTTTAGCTCAATCTTAATGGGGTGATCTTCGACAAACGTGAAAAATATATTTAAACGAAAATACTACTGTACTACTCGGTAAGAACCAAATTTGTTGCACGGCACTAAAACCTAATCTACACGGAGCTTCAACAGAACTTAATCTATTAAGATGACATATGACGTAGTATGACGAAAATACTACTGTACTACTCGGTAAGAACCAAATTTGTTGCACGGCACTAAATCCTAATCTACACGGAGCTTCAGCAGAACTTAATCTATTAAGATGACATATGACGTAGTATGACGAAAATACTACTGTACTACTCGGTATAAGAATTAAATTTGTTGCATGGCACTAAAACCTAATCTACACGGAGCTTCAGCAGATCTTAATCTATTAAGATGACATATGACTAGAAAATAAGGAAAAAAGTGAACAGTTCCAAAACAAACTTAAACAGTATAAACATACTCTAAGAATGGACGATACAAGACCACAAACTATTTATATAATGAAAGACTAAAAGAAAAAAGATCTAACGGATGTCCATTTATTGCGTAATTATTTAAAAAAGAAAATATATTCATTTCGACATAATTTTTAGTTTTCGATTACCACAATTTGTGTCATCAAAAAATACACACGAACATTTATCAATATCAATATTGAATCAATATTCAAAAACTTTATAGAAATTCATTACATTTTATGTGAAGCTTAAGAGGTAGACAAATTATCATCTCATTATAGATGTTCCTCTGATAAGATTTATATATTTATGAGTTGTGGTGTTAATTCTTCAGTTTTTGTTCCTAAAAAGGATATTATTGAAATAGTACCACTACTGCTTATTACATTTGCATTGAAGGTCGATAGGGACTTCAGACATCTTTTTATCATAGACGTTTTTCTGATGAATAAAAATACAACTATAATGTTTAACGAGTAGTGATTAGCTTTTGTTCTTCAGCAAATACGGAAAACTGATATGGCCTGAAAAAACAAAATTCTATCATATCTTGAAATGAAACTTGTTAAATACATAAAAAATTCAAGAAAATTAAGCACGAAATGAGCACGAACTATGACGTAAATTACTTCCACTTTGTGTTTTGGTCTATAGATTGAGATATTTTAGAACTTTCCCTATTTACGAGTAGTAGCTTTACTAATAAAGTATGTAATATTGAATAGGATAGTGCATATTATATCGTATCTTACTTGAGATTAATAAATTGAAATTCACTCTATCCAATATCAGATAAAATGACTTCATGGTACAGGGATCTCTAATTATAATTTTCATTCATATGAGTTAAAAAATTCACAAATAATTATACATATATCTACGTTTTTTTCGTAATATTTTAATTAATAATTTTATTACATTACTTATTATTGTTAAAATATAGTCTAAATTTAAAAATATGTATTATAGTCAGAATAATAATATTAAAATCTTCCGCACGCCAGATTTTCA
The DNA here is from genome assembly GCF_002237135.1 of Teleopsis dalmanni. Classification (NCBI taxonomy): domain Eukaryota; kingdom Metazoa; phylum Arthropoda; class Insecta; order Diptera; family Diopsidae; genus Teleopsis; species Teleopsis dalmanni. The sequence goes on from NC_051847.1 coordinate 149,416,801, forward strand.
AAGACCAAAATTCTATAATTTATTATTGAGAAAATGTGTGAAACGTCATCACACATAAATTTATTTTTATTTTTAGCTGTCCAACTCTACGATTTCCGTCCAATGTCAAAACCAAAATTTCTTGAATGTTCAATATAATAAATGTAATATATTTGTGTATACATATATAACATTTGTGCACCACTTCAAAATTATTCACGTTAGGAATTTGCAATTTTTCTATTGCGCTTTAAATTTTTGTTTTTTTTTTTAATTATTAGAACAAAAACATATTAAAATGAATTGTTTTTATACAATGTTACTAATACAAAAACCTATTAGATCTATAGTTCACATACATTATTGTTATTATTGATATGGGATATGGCACTGCGACCGGTTTAAAGTTAGTATCTAGCCCCTGTTGTGTCGATAAAAAGTAGAATAGGATATACTTTATTGATTTTTTTTGCAGCATAAAAATCCGTCCAAAGTTTTATTATTTTCTTATACTCCCTCTAGATCTATTGTTATTGTATTCTTTATTCAATATTTGTTTATTAAGTCTTCTCATGACCTAAGAAACTTACAACAAACTTACAACACAACAGTAATGAGAACTTGACAACGACTAGATTTGTTTTGGAACTGATCTCGAATATACCTTTAATTATCTCCAAGACATTGACTACATAGGAAACAAAGACTTCTAGACAAATTTAATAGTTTTTTATTCTTTTATTGTAGTAAAAAAATATATTATTTCCTTATATCTATATATTTATAAGATTAGTATTATTATTTATTTGTAACAAAGATTTGTATAAAATCCATCAAGGTTTATACAGGTTTACTTAAGAGTTAATGGCTTTAAATGTCATTTAGTGACCATATTGACTTTATCTAAATTTAGTAAAATCATATAGCAAAGGAATTAAAGACTATATGCATTTATTTTGCAGTCAACAAATAAATATTCTCGAATTCACAAAAATATCTACAATTTTTAACAATTCCCAGCAACACAAAGTATTTTGATAGAAAGTATTGTATATGTTTATATTAAGGCTACGAATTGGAACTGAATCGGAAACAAAAAAACCCATATTTTTACCAGCAAAAAATCGGAATCGAAAAAATATATTGTTTTATTTCAGTTCATCGCACAGCTGTCACTTGCGTAGTATTTCTTATTAAACTTCAGTTGTTAAAACTTTAAAAAATTTAATACTTAAAAACATTATTTATAAATGGAGAAGTTTGTTTTTTAATTAATAAATTTGTTGAATATATTTTTTTTTTCAATCGAATGAATAAATAACTGTAATCACTAATTTGTAATGTGAAGTTACGAAACGTAGTGTCAAATATAATTTTTATTCTTAAATGTCGTATATTTTGCTCTTTAATTAAAAAAAAAATACACAAAAAAAAGTCAAACTATTAATTTTAAAAAAATACAAAAACAAAACAGAAAGTCAAATATTAATTTAAAAAAAATATATAAAAAATATTAAGTACTATTTGCTGTTTTTATTAAAAATTTTTTGGAATAATTGTGTAAATATCTATCATCATAGGTCTTTGAAAACATCTTTTAGTTTAATATAAAAAAATAAAATATCAAAAAAAATACTTTTAACGTTTTCTAATTTCAAAAAAAAAATCTTTTATCCAAATTGTCCAAATATTTATCATCAGTACTCTATAGAAACATCTTTTAGTTTAATTGTCAATATATCCTTCATCAGCATGTTTAGGTTAAAATTTTTTTAACAAAATGTAATTAAATTAATATTTATTCCCAAAGACATTTTTAGTTTTTTGGGCACCAAAGAATTGACTTTGGGAATATATATTAGTTAATAAAATAAATGAATAATAATAAAGATAAAATAAATAATAATAAAGATAAAATAAATAATAATAAAAATAAAATAAATAATATTAATAAATAAAATAAATAATAATAATAAATAAAATAAATAATAATAAAAATAAAATAAATAATAATATAAATAATAATAAATAATAAAGAAAAAGATAATTAAATTAATATATTAAATGTTCCCAAAGACAATTTAAGATTTTTTGGGCGGCAAAGAATACTATTTGGGAACATCTATTAATTATCTTTATTTAATTAACCCTTATCAGACTTTTTTTTTGCACTAAAGAATTGAACTCTGTCCCAATTGAAAAAACCTCTTGAAAAGGTATTTACCACAAGGAGGTTTCTGATATTTTTATAAATACACGACCTCTAAAATAAAGACAAGAAAAAACGTCATAGGTTTTCCGGCAACTTAAAGAAAAAATGGTAAAAGTCAATGACACACTGTGCATAAAAAATAAAAACACTTCTTTCTCAAAAACAAAAAAAAAAACTATAGACACAACAGTATGTTTTTATTTTCATTGAGTAAATGTAAATTTATTTTTAGTTAACTTATCACATTTAATTCGTTGTAAGACAAAATTTTTTTCAGTGTAATTTTAACATTTCCCTATTTATAACTACAATAACAACAACCAACCCACCCTTGTGCTTGTTGTTGTCGCTCGTTTGCTCAGCTGTTCAAAAGACACACGGCCACTTTTCTGATAAAACTACGCAAAATCACACCGAATCCACAAGTCAATGTTAAATTAACAGAATTAATAATTAAATGAAACACTAATCAATTAAAAAACAAAATGCATAAACATTTTTGCATAAATTAACATAAATTATTTTCGTCTTTCAATAAAGGTCAATGTTGAAAAATTTTAATTCCTTTCACACCTTTTTACGCACTTAGTTTCTTATTGGGAAATGCACTTGGTTTAATACAAATTATTTTCAATCCACTTTTCATGATAAAAAGAAAATTAAAACTAGTTTTTATTATATGGAAATTTTAAAGTATTTTTACATTTTTTGAACTTACCTTGTACACCACTTGCTATTCCTCTTCAGCTCCTACTGCTGTTGCTGCCACTACAAGTCAAGCAATTCAAACTTCTGTGCTATAACCGAACAAGTAAAAGACAAGAACAAAATTTCTGATAAAAGTCAAATAAAGGTCAATGGTATCAGCGTGTTTACACTTTGGAGGCACGCAATAAAGCGGCTTTTTTTGGCCTTCTTTCGTATGTTTCAATTATTTATTACAACAAAAAAAAAATTATTAAATTTTCTAACAATTAAATAGTTTAACGTTTTATCAATTATAATTCAATTTTTTTAATAAAATCAACAATAAAATACTCGTGCAGTTCAAGAAAAAATTTTAAATGCAGTAAACAATTTTATTTGAAATATTTTTAGTGGCACTTAGATAGTATTTGTATATAAATTATATATAATGCATATTATTTCACTCACACAATTACTATAAGGAAATGAATGGCAATTTCAAGGTACCCAGAAACATTAAATTAATACCGCACTCGCCGACACAAATAATATCAGAACTTTCATTCAACGCTCCACAATAAACAAAATATTCTCGCCGCACTGCACAAGATAAGACAACGCAGTGCACACGATAAACACACAAACAGAGTTGTTATTTTGTAAACAAAAATCATACAAAACCAACAAGTACAATTACACAAATTACACAAAATTTTGTGTAACTACATAAAATTGTATGATAATACTAGACAAAGATAAAAAAAAAAAAAGAAACTGATACTGGATACACACGAGAGTTTTGTTTGTAATTTTAGCTGTCAAAAATGTTCATTTTGTCTTTAAAGCAACAACAATTGAGAGATAAAATTACGAACAAAACTCTCATTATACTGAATATAAAATTACAATCTAAACTCTCATGTGAATCCAGTATTATATAAAAAGTGAAATCTAAAGTCTAAAAATACTACGAAAAGAATTTTTTATTTTTTGTATGTAAACTCTCTAATATTGGATTGACACTAGAGTATTGTTTGTAAATTTAGCTATCAATTGTTGTTACTTTTAATGCAAAATGAAAGCAACAACAATTGACAGCTAAAATTGCAAACATGACAGCTAAAATTACAAAAAAAACTCTAGTTTGATTCTACTATAAAATCGATTTTAAAATCCGTATAAAATAAATTTTAAAAGTTGCATATTTATGTGTATTAAAATTTGTTAAATAATGTTATATATACACAAGAGTTTTGTTTATAATTTTAGCTATCAATTGTTGGTGGTTTAAAAGCAAAATAAAAATTTATAACACAAACATAATTCTTATGTAAATCCACTATAAATTTCAATTTCTTTTTTGTGTCTCTTTGGGCAGATATATTTTCAGGGTTATATTATGCAGACGATCAAAAATTCATATATATATCTGTTGTTGCTTTCAACGGCTTTAATATTTTAAATTGTGTTGAAAATAATAACAAATGTAACGATACGTCATTCAGCGGTTATACTAACTCTTAGGTCCATATTATTTTATGTACATTGTTTTTGTTTTAAAAGTTTTAACCAACATTGAACGGAGCAGCAAATGTTATTGATGATTGTTAGAGGATCTGCATATCATAAGCTTTACTAATATTATAGGACATCCACACTAATACATGATAGATTCTAATATTTCTACTACAGCTTAAACTATTTATGTTAATCTAATTAATATATGAGCGTTTCCATAGGCATAAGCGGATTTATGCATGTGAAACAGCTTTTATGTGTCAGAAAGTAATGTAAAAGTTTTAGGAGAACTTTTTGTTGTTTATAATTCAATTGTAAGCAGATGATATTTATTTTTGTGCTGTTCATGGAAATACATTTATTCAGCTTGGAAAACGTAGAAAATGTGAAATTGTTTACAATATGAATAAAACAATAGGTGCATACAGATAATATCGTGTAATGCATAGGAAAAAATCAATAATTATTAAAAAACAATAAATAGCATTACTTTTCACAATATATATATTGCATGTTTAATTTACTAAATTCTCTTTTAGCGTCCATTTTGACAAAAGAAACTAATTTTGTAATATAAAAAATTTTCTTTACATGTAAATTATTCTCATAAACGAAGAGCAATTAATAAAACTGCGTAAATGAAGCCAGTGGGAACATAATATTTAAGTGGCGACATAGCACAATAGCGCCTAACAAGCATAAATAATTTCCTGTGATACCAAGTAACAAAAAAAAAATAAAAAAATAGTCATTAAACGTCAACATTCGCTAGCCTATGGGTCCTTTTTTGTGTTCGAAATCAAAATCGAAATTACTTAAAAATTTTATCTATTAAAAATAAGTTGTATGTGTTTGTATGTAGGCGGTGTACGAATTCGAGTAAATTGATGGTAAATTGAGAAAAGTAGTTAATTATGTCAGTATTGCAGCGAATGTTGGTATTTACCAGTATTTCGAGTAAGGTAAATTAGATAAGAATTAGGTAAATTGGGTGTTACCATTGTGAAAATTTAAACATTTTATAATTAATAAATAAATAAACTTGAAAACTTTTAACCAAAAATAATAAATAAGTGCAATAAATAAATAAATAAATAAGTGGAGTGCAAAAAATCTCTAGGAAATTTCAATTTACTTTACTATAATTTACTCAAACTCGCACACGGCCGTAGTATGTAAAGTATTTTTCAATGATATATCCCATAATTTTACTGATATGAGTTATGTAAGGGAATATATATATAAACTTTATTAATAAATAATACACTTACAACACTAGACAAAATGGGAAATTTTTTGTAGTTCAAAAATTTTGACGTGACATAAACTATATAAACTGAGTTTGGTGCTTCCAACTTGATTCCATAATTTCGTACATAAACCACAAACCGGAAAATCTGCAATGTCGGCTATTGCTGTCAGAAGAAATAAAAATAAATCGGAAGTGAAGCAAATCATAAAATATAAGATAAAAATCAATATTTGCAAATCTTTTAATACATTTTGCAATCATTTCCTAGTAGCTAGAAAATCTAGAACTTAATTACTTGATCAAAGAACCCACCGACTGCAGTTTCATTGTGGGCAAAAAGAGAAATGAAATACAATGCATATCTGGTCATAAAAAATATTTTGCAAAATCGTCGGAAGTTTTCAAAACAATGTTTGAAGGAAATTATGTAGAAAGAGAAGAATTGTGAAATTACAATAGTTGATGTCGAGCCAAGTGCTTTTCGATAGTTTTTATATTATATCTATTTTAATGATATATTAAGTAAGCATATATGTCCTATAAAAATTCTTGCGCAGCTGGTTTATCTTGGCGATAAATATATGATAAAATCGTTGTTGGAAGACTGCAGAAAGTGACTGAGTGTGAGAGTTGAAAGTGGCGTTACAATATCGGGATTTATTGACATTTCAAAATCATTGGTTGCGGATTCAATAAACATTGCTAGTCTTTCTATAAAAAACATTTCAAAATTTGATGCAAATTTCAGTTTTTAATATGCGCCCGTCTTTCTTTGGCTTTTTTTTAGGTAAAACAAAGCAGGGTACAACTTTTTCTATTAATTGAGCGTTACACGTTATTTAACTTCATACCGAAAGTAGGCAAGAGTAAACATTTGGATGAAAACTCACCACGAGTTCACGCCTAGAACATAGTACTTAATAATAATCTGATATTTGCATTACAATTTTAAAATCAATTCAAGATTTTAATAGTTCAAATACATATTTTTTAACATTTTAAACATGTTAAATGTCTACTGTAGAATTTTTATAAATACTTGTATTTATAAAAATATGTTAAATTGTGTGGACATAAAAAACTTCGTTTGTCATAAAATTAGGGTGCTTGGCAGCCCTGAAATCTAAACGTTAAAAGTAGAAAACTTGAAGCTTTTAATGTTAAAGCTCTGACAGAGCAGTTTTAGAGTCATTGCAGTTATTGAGAGCTTTTACGACTTCCAACAACTTCTATACACTGATAATAATTTAAAAAATTATTAACATAATTTTGTTTTTAAGCAACAATATATTAACAATAAATTCGCAAATTTTACTATAAGTTTTCTTTTGAAATATCTTTTATAGTAACATAACATAAGTCCCAATGAACTTTGTAGTTTACATCTGTGGTGAATTCTTTTTATTTTTCTGGTGGTGAACTCTTTTTTTTTTAATTTAATTTTCTAATTAAATTATTATTTGATGAAAATTCGGGTGCAAAAAATTCATGTTTTTTAAATAATGAGATTTAAAAGATAAAATTTAATATTTAATAGAATCTCACGCTTAACATTTAATTGATTTCGTTACTACATTTACCCATTATCCAAACCAAAGACTGACTGATAATGGATATCATATCAAATTGGTCACAAACCATATGATTAGTCACTGGTATCAAATCATATGTGTGTGAAATTAAAAAAAATTATTACTATATTCTTTCTACTACAAAATTGCAAACTTCTGCGACAAGCGTTGAAAATAAATTATAATTAATTTTTTTTAAAATTTTTTAATACTTTATTTTTTGAACTAATTAAATCTTTAATCGTGTGTTAAAAATTATCTTAAAGCTAAGTCCTAGGCATTGAAATTGTTGTTTAGACGCGACGTCTGTATACTACGCGTTTCACAGTCTTGTAACGGTAACCATCATCAGCAAGTGGAGCTGTTTCTTCAGCAACAGCAGCAGGCGCTTCTTCAACAGGTGGCAAGTATTCGTTTGAGGGAAGTTCGTTAACATCACGACGATGACGGAAACGATAACGTTTCACAGTCTTGTAACGATAACCATCATCAGCAAGGACAGCAGATTCTTGTGCAACGGCAACTGGAGCTTCTACGGCAACTGGTGCTTCTTCAACAGCGGCTACAGGGGGCAAGTATTCATTTGAGGGAAGTTCATTGACATCACGACGATGACGGTAACGGATGCGTTTGACGGTCTTGTAACGATAACCATCATCGGCAAGAACAGCAGATTCTTGTGCAACGGCTACTGGAGCTTCAACGGCAACTGGTGCTTCTTCAACAGCGGCTACAGGTGGCAAGTATTCATTTGAGGGAAGTTCATTGACATCACGACGATGACGGTAACGTATGCGTTTGACGGTCTTATAACGATAACCATCATCAGCAAGGACAGCAGATTCTTGTGCAACGGCAACTGGAGCTTCAACGACGACTGGTGCTTCTTCGACTGCAGCTACTGGTGGTAGGTATTCGTTTGAGGGAAGTTCGTTGACATCACGACGATGACGATAACGGATGCGTTTGACGGTCTTGTAACGATAACCATCATCGGCGAGAACAGCAGATTCTTGTGCAACGGCTACTGGAGCTTCAACGGCAACTGGTGCTTCTTCAACAGCGGCTACAGGTGGCAAGTATTCGTTTGAGGGAAGTTCATTGACATCACGACGATGACGGAAACGATAACGTTTCACAGTTTTGTAACGATAACCATCATCAGCAAGAACAGCAGATTCTTGTGCAACGGCAACTGGAGCTTCAACGGCAACTGGTGCTTCTTCGACTGCAGCTACTGGTGGTAGGTATTCGTTTGAGGGAAGTTCGTTGACATCACGACGATGACGATAACGGATGCGTTTGACGGTCTTGTAACGATAACCATCATCGGCGAGAACAGCAGATTCTTGTGCAACGGCTACTGGAGCTTCAACGGCAATTGGTGCTTCTTCAACAGCGGCCACAGGTGGCAAGTATTCGTTTGAGGGAAGTTCATTGACATCACGACGATGACGGTAACGTATGCGTTTGACGGTCTTATAACGATAACCATCATCGGCGAGAACAGCTGATTCTTGTGCAACGGCAACTGGAGCTTCAACGGCGACTGGTGCTTCTTCGACGGCAGCTACTGGTGGTAGATATTCGTTTGAGGGAAGTTCATTGACATCACGACGATGACGGTAACGTATGCGTTTGACGGTCTTGTAACGATAGCCATCATTGGCGAGAACAGCTGATTCTTGTGCAACGGCAACTGGAGCTTCAACGGCAACTGGTGCTTCTTCAACAGCGGCTACAGGTGGCAAGTATTCATTTGATGGAAGTTCATTGACATCACGACGATGACGATAACGGATGCGTTTGACGGTCTTGTAACGATAACCATCATCGGCGAGAACAGCTGATTCTTGTGCAACGGCAACTGGAACTTCAACGGCAACTGGTGCTTCTTCAACAGCGGCTACAGGTGGCAAGTATTCATTTGAGGGAAGTTCATTGACATCACGACGATGACGGTAACGTATGCGTTTGACGGTCTTGTAACGATAACCATCATCGGCGAGGACAGCAGAGTCTTGTGCAGATTCCTCAACAGCAACTGGAATGTCCACAACGGGTTGTGCGGATGCAACAGGTTGTGCAGCTGCTACTGGTGGTAAATACTCATTAGATGGCAATTCGCTGACATCGCGACGGTGACGGAAACGATAACGTTTCACTGTCTTGTAACGGTAGCCATCATCAGCCAAAGGGCTGCTTTCGGATAATGATTGTAAATCCACATTGCTTGCTGGAGCAGCATCCTCTAATGGTGGTAAATATTCATTCGATGGTAAGGCAGCATAAGCGGTGGCAAAAAGTGCCAAAGCGACGATTAACAATTTCTAAATGTAAATAAAAACACTAAATAAGTATTTTTGATAACGCAAAATGTAGTTTTTTAATTTTTTTAAATTATTTATTTAGTATATTTTTTTTAGTCTTTCAAAGTAACTTTTAGTCTTTCTTATAAAATTTTATAGAATTTTGTAAGAGTTCAAAACCTCAAGTTTCGTACCATTTCTTTGGTTGTTCACCTTCCTCAAATGAAAAACGATTGATGATTAGAGACAGTAAGCAGAGCGTATTTATACCAAAACACCATTGAGCTGCCAAGCTGGGAAACAAGAAGTTAGAATTCTAAATTTGCTTTTGCCAAATTTTCAAATCTCAGCTCATGAAATAGTTAATTTACGCATATAAAGCACTGGCTTATGAGGGAAGATCATTATGACGATCATGCTGTTGATCGTGAACATGTTAATTTCGCTGTTGCTGCTGGTGATCATGTTGCCGTTGCTGTTAACACTTCTGACTCCCAATCTATTATTTTTGCTATTTTTTTTTTGTTAGTATGTATTTGGCTATAAATCTATTAATATTATATCGTTGTTTTTTTTTTGTTTTGTTATTTATGTACATATTGACGATTGCGAGGTACATCAACTCAACCACTTCAATAAAATTTAAATAATTTAAATACAGGTAAGTGCCCTTACCTCTCTCTTATAGAACAAAAGTTAAGTAATAACAATTTAAATTAACGAAATATACAAAAAAAAATAAAACAAAAAATAAAATAAAATATTTTTTTATTATAAAATATTTTGTTACTATTTTGCTTTACGCTTTTTATATACCCGTATATTTTTTTCTTAATCTGATCATCATCAGTATTTATTATATCCGTTTAAATCTTTTGCAATTGATCGATCATCTTTTATGGTTTAAATATTGTATTTGTGCGATCATTGAGTGATCATGAAGGGCAAAAAAGTGTTGAAATTGATTCTTGAGTTTTTATTGGCAAAATTAAAAAAAAAATTGGACTAAAAATATATATTTTTTATATTATGTATATAAAAAGTAATTTTTTTTTTTGATTTTTAAAGTTCTGTTATTCTCTTCTCTGCATTGTAACGAGACGATCTTATCTGTGGCAATAATTTGGATTGAAAGCACTTCATTATTAAATCTTGGATAGCAACTGAGTGGCAGCAATTATTTAATTACTTTTTATATCGGTTTTATTTTTGGAAATCTAAAATTAGAAATGAACATTAAATCTTCCTTAAATAGATTTAAATTCAAAATCTTAAGTATTGTAATTAAAATTTTTGAATGATATTAGAAACACATCAAATATCTCAAGAGCCTAAGAAATTCTAAGTATTATAATTGATGAAGAGAGTCTACGATTTGTTATAAAAAAATTAGGAATACAATTAAATTCTAAATAAAATTTTAGGATATTTTTGATTTAAATTATAATTCTGCAAAATTCCTAAAGTAACTTCCTAAGGTTACTAGTATTCATATCTGCTTGTGTTATAGTACAACTCAAAGCATACCTATATCTGGGAAACTAATAAAATATGCTATTACTTTAGAATAAATAGGTAAATCATACAAAATAGAAAGTCACAGGGGTCTGAACTTTTAGTGGAGCCCAGACCATACTAAATATCTAAATAAATAACTAAATTATATAAATGAGTCCAAATGAGTATAAGACATTTGGACAAAAAGCGTTTGATCGCTAAACAGCTCTCGAAAAAGGACGTTCTAATATATCTGATTTGCTGTTGTTTTATGTCCTAAACATAAAATAGTTTCTTTTTATTATTCGTCTAAATTTTAAAACATTAGAAAAATAAAATTTTTTAATCAAATTTTCACTAATGTTTCCAATTAAACTATGTTAGAGAAAGCTATATTGTACAAGAAAGAGCTTTTTAAGAAGTATAAGCAAAATTTATGATTATTTCAGACGTCTCACATATTTTGGTAATCTATAGTTCAAGACATTCAGTGAAATTTATCATTTTGACCACGACATATGACTACCACGATAGAAAAATTAAATAAAAATATAGACACTATATACACTATGTAATAATAATTCTAATAAGACTATAATAATTATAAATAAATTTATTATTGTAAAAATTATTATTATTACAATAATATTTATTGCAAAGACAATAGTACAGTGCCACCTATAAGTTCATTATGTTATACCTAAAGGGCCTCGTAAGTGAACTTAGAAAAATTAAGGCTACTTAGAAACCAGTATATCTCTTTTTGTTCTGGATCCTAGACACCATTCGATTTAATGATAGTAAAAAGAAAATACTCTACTCGTTTTCTGGCAATCGCAGGCCACGAGCAGATAAGATAGACGACAGTTTCACTCTACATCTCGCAGAAATTACGAATGTCGGTGATCTTTACTCTCATCCTTCAAAAGTGATAGTCAACAGCATATCGATATGAATCTAATATTTAATCCAAGTACTGATTAATTTAAATAGCGAATTTCGCCATTTTTGTTGCTGCCTCGCACGAACTTTTTTTTATTTTTTTTATTACTTTGAAATATTTATTTAACCAACTTCTTCATATAAAGTATATATGACTTGTGCGTTCTTTAAGAGTGCTTGTTTTGTTCAATCTGTTTTGGAGATGAAAACTTCATGGACCAGTTTCTATGATATTGTCCCGCTTTCCTTGTAAGCAGGTTAATTATCAGCTTTCTACTTATTTTAAATTGTTCCCACTTTCTTGAAAGGAGCCAAAAGTATTTGTAAAATATGTATCAATCATTTAAATCATTTCATGATTTTAGTGGAATTTAATATATAAATATTGAATATCATAAATAAATATGGAATATTCAATTACTTCCATTTACGGAAAAAAAGATTTATGTTATGTGAACACGATAGCCGCTGGGATTTTCTATATACTATTGCTTTTTCCTTTTAGTGTACATTTTTTCAATAACTTTATTTAAAATAAATATAATCTCTCCCTTGTGTCAAAATCGTGACATTAATTCTAAATTTAGCACAGAAAAATATTAAGAAAACTTTCGTTTGTTCTATATGGTCAAGAAACTAAAGAACACTCTAAAGAACACTGTTAAGAACATTGAAAAGAACACCTTAAAGAACATTGAAAAGCACACCTTAAAGAACACTCTAAAGAACATTGAAAAGAACACCTTAAAGAACACTGTAAGGAACACATAAAGAATATTGTAAAAAACATTGTAAGGAAAACGTAAAGAACACTGTAAAAGTAGAGAAATTGAAATTATAGAAGATATAATATACTTTAAAATTTGTCATTGCGGGTAAAGTGGAGTCACAAAAATTAATAAAAAAAGTGCATAACTTTCTTGACATATGATATTTATTTTTTAGCATTATTATTTTTATTTGAATCATCAGATTTAATACTTTTCTATAACATTATTATTTTTATTTAAATCATCACATTTATTCTAGGTGGTAAATATATAATACAAACTCTTTAATAATTCATTAGCGACTTTAGATGAAAACGTGTTCAATTACAAGTTCCAAGCTATTTTCCATCATATCAATTGAGAATAGTTATTTCAAGCTTTATAGCAGATAAACCGACTAGTAGCATATGTTATTTAAAAACAGATGTAGTGTGTTGTGTGTTATCTGTGCTTATACAACTTTTGCAATCTTCATCATTGCTGGAAAGCTACCAGTGCTAAGCACTAATACCACAAATAAAAGACACATCTCATCATTCACATTGTATCTCTTCACATTGTATTTCTTTAGTTAAGAATAGTTTTAAAGTTAATATTATAGTTTTTTATTAACTTTTATTTTAAGCGTTAAGTTTTTGTATATTTCTATACGTATTTCGGCAAATTCATTTTTGCTTTTATCAGGAGAGTTCCTAATATAGAATTTCTAAGAATAGTTCCCAAATGTATTCAACAACACATTTCAATCTATTTTTTATATTGTATCAGTTGAGAGTAATTACTTTTAGCTCTTTAGTAGATGTGCCCAAAGACACACTGCAATCTTTTGCTCCTATCCCATAATTTCGGAGTAGCTATTTCCAGCTACATCCAGCTCTTTAGCAGATGTACCCGAAGATGCATTCTAATCTTTTGTTTCAATGTGATCACTTGAGAGTATTTACTTCAACCTCTTTTTCAGATATATTCAATAATGTGTTCTAATCTCTTTTCTTCATCATCAGCTGAGTGTGGAACCATTAAACTCTTTAGCATGTGTATATGCAACAACGTATTTTTTTTATATCATCAGTTGAAAATAGCTACTCTGAGCTTATACTGTGATTGAAGAACTTCTTTATAAATAATAATTCTAATTCAAAAACTTTATATATTTTGTATATTATCTTCTTACATAGGAAAAGGATGTACATTCTTCTGTTGTCTTAGAAGAATTAAGACTTCTTAATTTCTGCATAGATCATTAATTTCATTGGGCTTCAAAATTTTATTGAAGCATTAAGAAGAGTCGATTTAAATAATCATTTAAACTCAGCCACGCGTAAATATGTTCATCGCTGTTTCAAGTTGCAAATTATGTGTGAAATGCTTTTAAAAAAAATTTAAATAAAACCGAATTTATAAATATTAATTAAGAAACAGAAGATTTAATGGGTTTGCACAAACCTACAGCAGATAATCTGTTTACGTTTCTTATAGATTGGCTAGTGCGGCACACGTGGTTCCATAAATTTTATTTCTCAAACGTGCACATTCTAAAGAGTTAAAAATAAATATTTTCGTTTTTTTATTATTATTTTAAATATTTTTTTTATTTAAATTATCGTAACAATTTATCACACAATCATTTGGAAGCCGCAAATTAAAAAATAAATATGGAATTATTTACGATGAGTTCTGAATTTTCGCACAGTCTTGTAACGATAGCCATCATTAGCCAGAACAGTTTGTTCTTCAGCTGGTGCTAGGTATTCATTGGAAGGGGCAGCGACGCCTTGATTTGGTGGCAAATATTCGGCACTGGGTAATTCGCTGACATCACGACGACTGCGATGACGGAAACGACGTACTACTTTGTAGTGATAACCATCATCAGCTAATTCAGTACCAAATTGTTCATCAGCAGCAGGTGCCAAATATTCGTTGGATGGTGCGGCAAAGCTTTGATCGCCGAAATCCTCATTTGGTGGCAAATATTCGGCACTGGGTAATTCACTTACATCACGGCGGTGACGATGTCTAAGACGATGTACGGCTCTATAACGGTAACCATCGCTACCGAAGGCTGTTTGCTCCTCCACAGCTGGTGCAAGATATTCATTTGATGGTGCAGCGATGGCACCAAAATCCTGGTTCGGTGGTAAATATTCCGAGTTTGGTGATTGTTCACTGCAAGTGGCTACCACAAAAACGCATGCCAATATAAAGAATTTCTGTAGAAAACGAAATTTAAAGATTTCAAAAATAATTTCAATTTTTGCAGTTAATTAAATATTTTTACCATTTTAATTATGTATTTATTTTTTATTTCGATTCTTTAGTTAATACAAACTATAGACGTTTGCTTGACTGATACTGATTTGTACATTCGCATTAGTATTTATACTAATTTTTGTTGAATTTGGCAAATTTTAGCCGATCTATCATGGCCACAAGCAATATTGGTTATCATTGCTTCTAAGATTGTCTGTAATCAAAACTTCTTCTTCTCCAATCTTCAAAATACATCATTTGTTATATTGCAAAATTATCTGTTAAGTATTTTGATACGTTTGATGCTCGAAGACGGAAGTTTAAAATTATTCGATTAATTTAATTAAATAATTAATAATATTGATATTAATGAATCATATTAATTTTTGCCAAAAGATTAACTTAACATTACAATTAAAAATTAAACTTTAGAATTAATTTTAGAATTTAATATTTCTCAATAATTCGTCGAGCCTATGAAACCTAGGCAAACTGGATTTTTTTACAATTAAATATTTGCAAAATTTTATTTTATACATTATTAGTCCGTTTATAATATCATAATTAACTGCATAAATGTGTAGCCATAAATGAAGTTTTCATACATAATCCATACAAAAAAAAACAGCGTATTATGTTTTGCAATTAATGATCTTGAAAATTCTACTACAGACTTTAATCCAACGCATTGAAGACGGTTTTATTGGAAGTCGGCCAAATTTTAGAGCAATAGACTTAAATTTAGGAATAGCCGCAAAAAAAGAGGTAAAAAGATTATATGTAATGATCAAATTGTTATAATTATTGCTATATACTAGCACCGACAACTTCTATATAGATGCGCAACACCAACAACAAGCCCAGTTAAAATTTTCAAAGGCGATAAAATAATGTTTTTAGCATGGTCACACAAAGATTTATAATTTATTTAAAAAGTTTTTCTTTTGTGATTTGCTCTCTGAGCACATAAAAAATTCTATAATCCATAGAATAAATTTGTGTATATCTTAATCGCTCTCAATCGCTCTTAACTTATAATAATAAATGTAACGTGATAATAAACGTAGACAGAGCGGCGATCACAGGAGGATATTTCATATTACGAATTAAGTCAAGTAAAATGAGCATGAGAATTTCCATTTTGTTTATAATAGACATATATATAATCGTATATGTTTAAGAGCAGCCGGAATGGGGTTTTTGTTTCTTCCAAAGAACAAAGGTGTCCAGTTGCACACTTCTAAATTACGATGTAGAATAGAATAGAATAGATAAAGTCTTTTAAACTGTCATCTACTATTATCTGCCGGAAATTATTTTCCTATTTTGTTCCATTCCGTTCATCTATTACAAGATAAGTTTTTGAGCAGATCCCTGCAACTTCTCTGTATATGGCTTTTCTCATGTATGGCGCCAATATTTTTTAACAGAGCTTTTTAATCCATTGCGGTTCAATGGCAAAGAACTTGTCCAGTTTAGATAGCCTTAATTTTTATAAGATATATTGTTTTATAGTGTTTTATGTTTTTTTCTGCTGACCCATTTAACTTTATTATTGTGCTCTAGGAACTTAATATAAAATAGAGTACTGCAATTTTCCAGCTTGTTAGAATTATTCAGAGCAATTATCATGTCCACTTGAAGTACTTTACACTCATATAGGTTATACTTGACTATATGTAAAGTAGCGATATTCACCGCTTATGTATTTTTAGGCGCATGCCTCAATGAAGATAAACGTAATATTACGTTCAACGTGCTGGAATAGAAGTTTCATGGTTTTAACCTATTCTACCAATGAAAGGTGAAAATGCTCTATATGGCTTAAAACGGTACATATAACAAATTACTTATTTATTCCCTTCTAACTAAAGGATGATAAATATGAGTCCTTTGAGAATTTAAGCGTTCAAATATTTAAACCCAAAGCAGTGATTGGTTTGATATGAATAGAAATTGCAAGGAAAATTTTGGCCTAGGGTTAAGTTAGGTTAGGTTAAAGTTACGGCCTTGTGCTTCGAAGCCCCAAGCTTGAGTTCAAATAATAATAGGTTGTGATGCTAGGGATTGGTGGTATTTATACGCATACCAGAAGAACCCCTAAAAGAAGTTCTTCACTGCAGTGGTCATTGTATACATAACACTAAAAGTCACGACTCTTCCATTCAAGTGAAAATGAACCAACTTGATAGGTCTATAATTTGGTAAACTTTCTAATTATACAACTCTATCAGGTTAAAAGAGTCTCTATGCTCCACTTAGGAGAGAAGGATAGCAGTAATAAGTAAATAATTAGGTCGAAAGGAAACGGAGCCCGAAGATTTTGAATTTTCTTCTAACTAATGATAGACACTAGCACATGAGGTGGAGTTCAGTTTCCTACTCATTCGCAGAGTCACAACCCCAACAAAAGTCATGATAGGGTAAGTTATGTGCTAAAAAAGAAGTTTCAATATAAGTTTAGGAAAATCTAAGTGTGCCTAAATGCTGGACGATAAAATAGCTAAAAACGAAGTAGATGAGTTGTAAGTAAATGTATTTTACATACTAGTTAAGACAGATACTAATAATAAATAAAATAGCTAAGTATGTCATCATATCAGAAATTTATTTTGGTGATGGGCGTCGTTTTTTACTCGAGGTTTATTTTTTCGATGCTTTCACGGACTTAATACCCATTATTGGTTTACCTATGTAATGATTTTTGAATTTGGACCTTCTAAGTCTTCTAATATTTCTTTATAATTCAAAGACACGATTTGTTTTATGTATTCACATATGATTTTAGTATAAGTTTATCTGCACATATACATATATTTTTATACACACTCGCATATGGATATGTTATTACACTTCATTTTTATATTTTAAAAAGTATTAAAAATGTGTCGTATTTATAAGATTAGAGTCACTAGTTCGATATTTAAAATGACTTGGATAACAACTTTTCACACAACACAAAATTATAAGATTTTTCTATAAGATTTGTTAGAAATTTATTTTTATTGAATTAGTTTCTTTTATTGAAATTAGCAGTTATAATTTGATTTAGAAGCGATGACGATAACGATAACGCTTCACAGTCTTGTAACGATAACCATCATCCGATAAAGTATGTGATGGGTTAGAATAGGAGGGTACATCAATGGTTTCAGCTGCGTAACTCTCAGCAGGTGCAGATGCAGGTGCCGAATAGACTGGCACTGAAGAAGAAGCATCATCACTTAGTGGTGGCAGGTAGTTGTTTGTGATTTCGCTAACATCTCGACGATGACGCAGACGGAAACGCTTCACGGTTTTGTAACGATAGCCATCCTCGGCTAAAGTATGTGCTGGTTCACTTTCAAGAAAATTTGATTCCACCACATTTGAGGCAGCGCCTGCATTTTCATTGACAGGTGGTAAATAGTCCGTAGGTATCGATACGGCATATGCCGCACAGATGCAAGCCAAAGTAATTATTAAAAATTTCTGCAATTTTTTATTATTTCAAATTATTTGAAATTATTAATTGAATATTTTTACTTAAAGTAATTAAAAATTTATCCAAATGAAGTGAACTTAACTCCGTGCTTACCATTTTCGTCAATATTTTCAAGTGAACGTTCCAAGCAAATGACAAAACTTTTGCAAACGGAATCTGCATTTATATGAGCAAAATTGGGGGTATTTTGATGACAAAAAATTAATTATTTTATTTCATAATAACAAATACTGGTATGCACAATAGAATGCTGGTTAATCTGGTTTCCAAAAATGCTTTCATTAGAAATAGTGCAAAAAATACAGAACTGACTCTAGTTTTAAGTTGACTTTTAAAATGTCTAAAGACAAAAAATCTAGCTACTTTGAATAAATGCAGTAGCGACTTTATGTATTGACATCAAAACAGACTTCTTCACTAACAAATTTGATCATTTATTAGTAACTAAAAATCTATATATTGTGTCTGTATTTGTACTGTTTTGAAAAATTGATTATTTTAAAATTTTTATTAATGCTTAATTTCATAGCGTAAAAAATAGCTCTAATGTAGGTAACATAAATAACTATTCGATATTTTAATATATAATTATTGTCAAAATCACGTGTCTAAATATTTGGCTTAAGTAATATATTATTGGGTGATATATTGGGTGATACATTTTTAAATAAACATTTTCTTTATAAACTTTAAATTTTTAGAAAGTATACAAATATATTGACCAGTATTATATATAACCTTTTATCATTTTTCAAGTAGTTTTCTGATTCTATTGATGCTGAATTTCTGTCATTTAACGGCTAAAAACTTACTCGTGTGATTTTCCCCACTTCTTCGGTTAGTCAATTTTTAACCATCGAGAGAGTTTTGCATACGGTGTATGCATCAAAACCTCTCAACTTGTTCCGAGTCATCAAAGGTATTTGTTCAATTCTGATCGCTTTTCCTTGATTGCTTCGTTCAAGCGGTGAGCAGTAGAGGATGGACTTAAGCGCTGCATTAGGCTGAAGCAGCTTCTAGTAGACATTTCCTTTACAGTCTTATCAAATACTCAAAATATTCCTATTTGCCAATAATTCTGGCTTAAAAGTCGTTTATGGGAGGTTCTGTTAATAATCGCTGGTATTGGATATTCTCGTATTTAGTCTATTTTCAACCATCTGTCATGATTCGCCTTAAAAATAGTGCAATTTCGTTACGCTTCAGTAATGTTTCACTGATGATACATTGGTCAATCAAAGTTCTTTGCGTTAATTCGTGTAGTACCCAAACATAGAGCGTCTTTGCATAGCTTGATCTTTTTATTGATTTCAAACTAGCACGTGGTTGATGTTTATTGCTTCTGTTAGCTATTGATTTTACTCCTACAGTTCACCAAATTGCATTGGTTTTTTAGTGACTGGCGGATCAGGGTGAGGTGCATCTTTGACATTGATATTTTGGGAACGGAGACAAGCATATCACACCCGGGTCCGGACTTCACTCCCAGCGTCCTCACAACCCGCACAATTTTTTTGGTATGCTTTGCGGCAATTTCACTTTTTTTTTGTAGTAATTAAATAGTGTACAACTATAGCAATATAAATTTTTACAAGATCGACGTGTATAAGATAAGAGTTAAGAAAATTTGATTTCTTACAGCTATAACTGCATTGTTTGATTGCTCAAAGCGAAGATGTATCTTTATAGACTAGACAATTTGATTTTTGTAATGTTAGGTAGAATCTTAATATTAATCAGTATATCTAAGAGTGATTTAGCAGTAATTTTTACTCTTTGTTATGATTGCTATTAAATATTCCTTATAGCTCAAAAGATAAGAATGAGAAGAAACAATCATTAATTATAACTGAAAACTATTCCAAGAGAATATATATATTTAATAGTGTGTTCTCGGGCTTCCATTGGATTACAAAGATATTAAAAAACTGAATACAATAGTTTATACTGTGTATAAATTAAAACAAAAGTTGTTTGTTTATAACAAAATTTTCCACAACTAAATCGTTATATTTTTTTGAATATGCCATATTTAAATATACACAATGAAACTAGTTCGAATTTTCAGAGAATTATATTTTTACCCTATATTAAAAATAGTATTTATATACAATTTAAATAAATTTTAAAACTAAAATTAATATGCAAATATAATAAAAAATTGAACAAATAAATTTTATAAATTGTGTTGTATTTAAATTTTTAAACTAGTTTAATTTATTGTTTAATGTGAACTCGGTTAGATAAAAAATATTAAATAGCCGGAAGGGTAAACATGTTATTTTATGCAGAAATAATGACTTCAAATGAAATAGAAATTAAAAATATTAAATATTATTTCTGTTTATATAAAAATAAAAAAAAAATTATATAGATTTTAACAAGAAAATGTCATAAAATCAAATAGTAAATTATGACTAAAAAAATTTTAAAAATTAAAGATATATAAATTTGTTTTAAACAAATTTTAATAAAAAAATATTAATTAAAATGTTTTAAATTATATATATAAATAATGATTCATTAACTAGATTAATAGAAACATAGTATAAATAGATGATATTTAAATCAAAAGACAATACTCTGAAGCAATCAATTAATTTTTATCTTTTGTACGCTAAATGGACAAATTTTCTTCTAATGAGAGAATTTGTTATATGAAACCTTAAATCTTTCGGATGTGTAGAAGCGAATCCATTTGATAATGATCCATTTTCTTGTAACAATTGTTTTATAATTGAATTTCTAAAAAATATTTATCTTTTTATTATGAAATACATAATTTAAATGATTAGCTTCTACAATAGATACAATAGATGCATTCAGAACATTATAAGCTATGTTGTGATTTCGGGAAATAAATATGATGATATGTAGTGGACCTGATATGCCAATATTAAATCCGTAAAGTGCAACTACAAATTTCTTTCAGAAAATATTTGCATGACCAAATCGCATAAGTAACATATAGCTACAATATGCTATTAGTGACTTAAGATTAAAGTCATTTGCGTCTCCAAACCTTAAAGCACTTCCAAGAGTACAATCATAGCAGATATTTTGTGTTACAACTGACCTGAAGTTAACAAGAGCTTTTCAAATGAAACTTAAAATAGATTCCTTTATGATGAGTGCAGGGATATTAGGTCCCCCTCTTCTTAGCTTAGAGCAAAGTCGATCAATTACAAAGAATTTGACTTAATTTTCATTTTTTTCTAAATGGTATTACTCTATCACTTCAGACAGATCGCATTTGATAAAATGGCACGTTAGGTGCCTCAAGATGTTACATCCGATAACCTGTGACAACACACAGTTTTAATCCAATTATTGTAGAGATGCAATGATTTTTTTACCATAATTTTTTGAGAAATGCAATTTTGAATTTTTTCTTAAAATTAGTTTTCATACTTGCAGTTTAAAATAAATCTTAAAATTTTTATATTTAAAACAAAACTTTATTCAATAAATTAAGTTTAACAAATTTTTTGCTAATCAATCAATTCAATGCCTGCGATACTTCCTGACAAATTTGTAGGCATATGACTGTGAATTGTCCTGGCCATGCGATCTGACATTCCTGCTGGTATGTTTACTCACAGGTAATGGTTCGAATTCATCTTCGGGCTCATATGTGGATAGAGCAATTTCATCTGGTGCAGGTCCTTGAAACTGACTACTGCTGCTGGTGCCGAATGAAAAACATTTTGCAGGCACCAGTATTAAAGCGCAGAGTATTAAGGTGATCACTAGGATTTTCTAAAAGAATCAATAAATTTTTTACGAAATAAATTTTAAAACTAAAAACATATTAAATATTTTTAACCATTTTTGACAGCTACGTTGGTGGTCGAAATGGAAGCTAATATTGCCATAGAAACCGCAGAAGAATTTGCTTTTATGGTTTTGAAGAGTACGGAACAAAAATTAAAGAATCTGAACATCTTAAAAACTTGAGGTGCAAAAGATAAAAAGTAAACAGAAAATAAAAGAATATTTAAATATTTTCGAAGATTTTAATTGTTACAGCCTCAAGTGCTGTTATGCCTAAATATATCATTTTTTTAGTTGAAAATGTAGATTTTAAAAAAATCTTTTCATATGTTAATTTGCTGACGTCATGCATATTTATATCTATCATATATTAAATAGACAATAATTTTGATTTAAGTTTTGAAGTGATTAATTGGTTTCGATAAAAATAGTGTTTCCTTAAGTCAGTTTTTGATTTATGGACTTTGTTGCATTACGAAGTGATGACGGATCGCGTACGGAGCAATTTGCAGTTTTGCGAATCTTTTATTTCTGAGCGTTTTTTTTTTTTTTTTGGCAAATTTTGAACTATTGAAGTGTTGGTTAATTGGCCAGTCATCTTCTCGAAATTACTTTAAAAATATTGTTTTATAGGAGTGGAGAGAAAAAGAATAGCGTGTAAATGACAATTTATACTTCTCCACTAAAGTTCATTCACATATAGAATTAATAAAGAATTACTTAATTTTAATAATAATATTATTAAAGTATTTTTCATTTATTTTCATTTTGCCATGTCATTAGTTTGTTTTCTCATTATTATGTTTAGTGGGCATATTTCGGAGAGGATCTAATTGGTTGCATTAGATCCTCTTCAACTTCCAACTAGTTCGTCCGATGTTCTGAAGATCGGAGTGCACTCCTTAGTTATTATGTGCAGTTTTGTGTTGGTATGTCATATATTTAAGTTAAATCTATGTTGACAAGATTTATGCTACTAATTTACCATCGCAATGGTGCACTTAGTCTGTCTAGTCTGGATGGAAAAGAATTGCAAGACAATCATTTTTTTTTTGTCGTTGTATAAAAAGAAGTGTACCAACGCACTGATATGCAAGAGTATCATAATTTTGGACTGTTACGATTTAGTATATTCGACTGAGAGTTGTGTAAGATTTCGAAAGTGAGATGAGGTCAGCAGTAAAACAAGCAAGGAAAATATTGGACACGACGGCCAATTTGACAAATAATATTCCACGCAGATGTTTAAATGAAGTCTAATTTTAAATTAATTGTGGTTGAGAATGAAAATTAATTAGATATATTAATTCGCTAGTATAAGATTTGAATTCAAAGGATTAGTAAAGGCCCTGTGCCGCATTCGAAGTTAATGGAATAGAGCACAAAAAAAAAGATTTAAGTTCCATAGGTGACAAGCGACAAGAAAAGGCAAAAATGCTTGTTTATATTGGAAAAATCCAGTTATTTCTAAAAGTTACTCAAAATAAATTCAATTTTTACTTATTATTAAGAATATTTTTTTTTTTAAATAAAAAAAATATTGTAAAAAGAAATATTAGAAAAAAGTCAGTAATAAGACATATAGATAAAAATATCAACGAAAATAAAATTGAGAAATTGATGAACAATGTATTTAACGTTTGGAAATTACGCAAATTCGATTAACTGCCGGGTAAGAATATTTCGTAGCTGGCAACGAAGTGCGCATAATGAGAAAAGTTTAGTGCTGTTTATCAGCACATACGAGTACTATTGTGATGAAAATCATAAAATAAAATGTATTTTGCAATTTGAACAATTGTAATGCAATCCAATATTAATTTTTAAGCTTCTTAAATAGCTTATTATAACTTTTGTGTAGTTTAATGCCTAATTTGATTGTACAGATATAGCCGCTATACAATACTTTTTATTTTAAAAACCATTCAAATAGATTATTTAATGAGTTTTTCCAGTTTTCAATTGTGGGTTGATAAACTCCCTATAGTCGCAATTTTTATATTATATAATGTTGAAGTTATAAGGGAAAACAATTTTTCAAAACGCATCAATTTACTTCTTTATTTCAGAACTTCGTTAATGTTTTTTAAAGGAGAATGCGCTAATAAAATTTTCAAACAAAGAACAAATATCTGTTTAAATCTCTAAAAGAATACCTTCTGTTCAAAAAGTACTCGGATTTTGTAAATAAAACACACAAATTTAAATTTTATTCCAAATTTATTTTATCTCCTTCAAAATATGCTCCTTCTGAAGCGATACACATATGCCATCGCTTTACCCAATCTTCCATACACTTTTCGTAGGCCCGTGCAGGTATGGCTTTTAGTTCCTTCAGCGAATTCTCTTTTACCGATTGAATCGAATCAAAACGCTTACCAGGAGGGGGCAATTTGAGTTTCGGGAACGATTATGGTGCCTGAGCGATGACAGTGGTGCCGTGTTTGGTCAAAAAATTGGTACAACAAGAATTTTCCATAGTAAAAAATCGCTAAATGCACTTGAGGTAGTCTCATATTAACAGCTGCTGTAAACAAACTAATTGACAGATGGCGCTCAAATTTGTACCATATGTCAAGAAAGGGTGTACCAACACAACAAAAATTTTTTGATAAAGGTCTATTACTTAAGGAGTAGTTAACAAACAACAAAATTCGGATACTTTTTGAGCAGAAGGTATATAGTCGAGAAATATCACATGTTAATTTATATAGTTGTCTGAAAGATAATAAATTTTAATATATTATTAAAAATAATAAATTAAAAATATATTAAAGTTGATAAACAATCACCATAATAATTTGAAGAGCAGAACAAAGTTATAATGCATCCCTTCTCTTTTTCCTCATCGCTCTGCATTGATATGAGATACTCTTGTCTAAAGTATAGATATATACTTATAGTTTTTACTAAATGCAATATGTTTTCCATTTATCAATTCCATATGTGGGCCACGGATGATGAGTACTTTGTACAATACTTGAAATAGCGTTGTGTGGTCAGCCAAATAAATTAACTACAATTTTTGTTGTTGTCTTTTCATTTATATTCGAACTTTTCGAATTTTTAGATAGTTTCTTTTAGTCATAAGACGTGTCACTTTAAAAAAATATTAACATTGGAATATGTTTTCTTATTTGGAAATATCCGTATGTGAATAAAAATAAGTTTAGGAAGGTATATTGTTATTAATAATTGTAATAATAAAGTCTGAGAGTAATAAATAAGTACATAATACACAACATTCAGCTTTATTAAATGGATAATACCAAATGTTAATTTGGAACTTTTATAACATATAGTATGTATGTGTTTAGCAGTGAAAGTAGTTATAATATCAAGTTATTTAACGATCCTTGGAATAGTAGTAAAAATAGTTCATATATTAAGACGATAAAGTTTAAAGGTGATAAAAATTTAACTTAACATTCATTTGCACCTTTATTATTAGAAATAAACCAGTCTTGTTTAATTTCATTTTATTGAAATCGTAAAAGTTCTAAACAAAAGGAAATAAAATTTTAATATATTTTTTTGGTAGTTGAATTTGTTCTAAGTACAATTGACTTTTATTTCCTGACTTTATTTCATTTCCAAAACCTTTAAACATTACCCAAACAAATACTAAAGCAACTACAATATTTCCATATTAGATTAGAAACAAGAAATCCTCAATTGAAATCAACTCTTTGATCTGATTTCAGACTCACATACGCATCATACGCATCGTACGCATCATACGCATCGTACTCATCATGGGTCTCATATGAAGACTGAAATTTAAATGTATCTTTTTTGCGTGTAGGCAGTACTGCTATTGTTTTTAATTACGTTTACAAAGTTGTTAATTGTTTCCTCAAAAATTTTAATTACACATTTTATTGCCCATTGCTTTACATTAAATTTTTCGGCTCACCTCCCACTTTAAAATGTTTTTGGATATTCGGTTTCATCACGGCAAATTGCAGTTTAATGTGCTGCCTTTTTTTTGATTCTTACGAGTAATGATTTTTGTTTTTTGTAAGAAGTTGTTAAATTTATCTCATTTCATAAGTAAATATAAACACAAAAATATTTTTTTTAATTAAACAAAATAAGCTATTTGGCAGTTGAACCACTTCATTCTTAAGAGCGTTGCTAACAAAATTTGAATCATTTTTTTTATATTAAAAACAACAAACGTGCGTTTCGCACGAGTGTAAATTAAATGAAAAAAAATCAGAGTTGTCCGCAGAGAATATTGGGTTGAGATAGGTAATTTATGTTTTATTTTTAAATTAAAATATTTAAAAAATAATAGCTCAGACCAATAGTGGAGTAACAAAAAGTCTGAATATCGAGGGGTACAAATTGTTCACCAATAATTGCTTTCGAAATAATTACTCTTTAATAATCTGAATTTTTGTTTCTCATATATGAGAATTTTTGATTGACATCAATTTATCAAACAATCTTATTCATTAATTGGTTCCAAAAATTAAATGTTAATATAACACATTTTTGATACGTCACTTTTCATCATATTCCTTACTGGTTCAACAAATTTTACAAAACTAATCATCGGATCCTCTTAACTTTATTTGGAAATTAAATAGTATAACATTATGGCTCAAATAAACCATAATATTTATTAAAAAAAAATAAATTTGTAAATAAACTTTCACAGCAAATTAACAAAACAACAAATTTGGACATACAAGTCAAGTACGGCTTTGAGTTTCAAATTTGGCAGGGCATGAGTTAAACCCGTAGTACTTGTAGTCTCAAAAAATTATTTACGAATAATTAAATATAAGAAATAATTCCAAGACCACTAATGATGGATATTTGACAATACTCGAAACAGCTATATGGTCAGCCAAAAATTTAATTGTTGTATTATATTGTATTGTTGTAGTGAAAAAATACAAACTCTACTTTCGGTATGCTGCGAAATATATGGAAATCGAGCCAAATATCTCGTAAAACAAAACTCCGCATCTTCGAATCAAACATAAAATCTATTCTCTTCTATGGCTGTGAAACATGGAAAGCTTTCAATCGCATTGAGTCAAAAATACAGACCTTTATAAACAAGTGCTTGCGCAGAATACTTGGTATAAGATGGTCTGAAAGAATAAGAAATGAAGACTTGTGGAGCCGTACACAGCAAGAAACCGTTCCAGTTCAGATTGGTCGACGCAAATGGCGATGGATTGGCCACACACTGCAAAGACCTGCGAACCAGATTGCAAGAACAGCACTTCAATGGAACCCCCAAGGCTCTAGAAGACCTGGCGTACCAGCACAAGCATGGCGCAGAACTATAGATAGAGAACTTAATAATGCAAATTATAACTGGAATGATATATGCCGCGAAGCTTCCAATAGAGTTAGGTTTAGGTCTATGATAGAGGCCCTATGCTCCACGAGGAGAAGAGGACAACAGTAAGTAAGTAAGTAAGTTGTAGTGCAATACTTCTCTATTATGGCTCTTGGCAATTTCAAACACATCACTATGTGTTATCATTGTCTCTGAGCGTAAGTAAACAATTCAAAATTAATTAATAATTAATTAGCTCTCTGCTCAGATACTCAATGATAATATTTAAGAAAAACTTCTAAGACTAATGTGCAGAGTTGATAATGTGTTTCTTGATTAATCAATACATTAATACTTATATTCAGAGGCAACTGTCCATAATGATGCTATTTCCGTTGCCAGGAGATGGTGAGTTACACTTACCTTATACTTACATTACTGTCAATGTATTAATCTTATTAAATCATTGGGTTTTGCAGATAAAGTTAAAAAGATCTAATAAGTCTCCTATAGTTAACTTTGCTGCGTCAGTTAGGAAACAGTGTCTTAGATAATGAATCCGCTTAGTCTATAGTCCAGTGCAGATATATAGGTAGTGATTGATAGATTGCTCTTTTCTTCATCACGCCAACTGTTGCAGAGTTCGCTTGTTTGAACGTGAAAGTGTTGAAAAATTAATTCAATAGCACAGTGCTATGTTTGAACTCCAGTAACTTCACACCTCATGCGATTAGTCCTGAAGTTATTTGTCATTGCAATGATATTCAAGCACATTCCTAAACAGTTTACAAATCAGGGTTTGTATTGAGATGTTGGTTTCGGTTATATCTATATCTGAGCCTTTTCTTTTTTCTTACACATATTCACATAAATCTATTAGGCAATCTATTGTATTTAATTGTAGTAAAAGTATATAATATCAAAATTAAGATTGCCTGATAATTTTTTTTAAAGCACCAAACAATTTCTGTTAATATATTATATATATATATTTAAGTCAGAGAAGAAGATTTGGTTAGTTATTAATTAATTTAAAAATTTTTTAGATATCATATAAAAAAGAATTGCCTCCATATCTCGTTTCCTGTACACCACTGTTTTTATTCTCGAGTGTTGGCACGGAATAGCTCATCTTCTGGTATTTAAACTAATAATTTAAAATTCTTGTTTCATTTTTTTATTACTCAACCGAAGTTATATGTTTTGTGATAATCATTCTTGTGTATTTATTATTTTGGATGAAATTCATTCAAGATATTTTAATAATAAAAAATGTATCCAGTTTTTATACAAAATTAATTTTCTACTTTTAGAGCGTTTAACACATGTATTCATCCAAACCGGAGATATACATTGTCTGTTGTTTTTATTGTAATTAATTAATGTTGTTCAAAAATCAATTAAGACGTCATAAGTCAAAACACAATTTAATGTATCTCAAACGGATCTGCTAAAATTAGAAATATCGTGGGAAAGTCAATTTGTTTAAATTACAAGTGCAAAAAAAAAATAAATAAATATAAAGAAGGCATGTGACCAAATCAATCCGGAACGGATATTTGCGTAATACAGAGTTTAGATAAGATCTGTACTGAAGCAAAAAATTGAGAAAAAGCTCTCTAATTCTCTAGTCTTGTTTAGAATTAAGAAGTTAACAAATGGGTAGTGCCTTCATTACAAATTTCACTAGAAGGCAAAAAGATATGTAGAAATACATGAAACAATAATTACGTACCATCATTATGTACCATGAAGTATTATCCACATTAACATTCCAATTGTAATTCTAAAATAGTATTTTCTGTATTTCAAGGAGTGAATCTAAATCTTGTTTTTACTTAAGCCCCGTATGCCAGATAATGTCGAAGTTTGGATTTTCGAAGTGACTTTCATTTTGACTGTTAGTCTCACATGCCAGATAGTGCCGAAGTTGACTGAATTTTAGATGAAATAGATTAAGAAAGTCTTTAATTTTGACTATGAGTCCCACATGCCAGATAATGTCGATTGCTTTTGTGTTGTCAAAAACTGTTGATCTCCGCTTGCTTCATTGGAGTAGACTTTTTAAGATCTATATTAATAGAGCTTTGAGAAGGTTACCTACAATTATTTTACATGAAGCTGGTAAAGGTTAAATTTTTTCCCCGTATTGAAATCATAGCCATAGCTGTTTTTTTCCAGGTTTTCTAAACCATGCCTAGTTGGAGAATATTCAGAATAAATTCTTAATAATTAATTAAATTATACTCTGTCTACGATATTTAACCATTTCATTTTGTACAAAATTTAAAGGTTGCTGAATTTAATATTAGATTCAAAATTGAAACTGTGTTATCGGTTTCATCTATGATGGATTCGTCAGAGTTTAAAACATTGTTTAAATTTATATTCTCGTAAAATTATAGGTCTAGTCTGTCATAAGCTTTTCTGCTTTGTCTTTATTTAATAATTAAAGTTCATATATAGTCGAAAGTATCAGCTAATACACCAGAGAAATATCTCTCCAGCTTCAAAATAATTACTTTTGATAAGAACTTGAAGTTAGATATTTGATAAGCGGTGATGTTATTAAATCTCTTGATTAATATGGAAAATAAGCACTACTGCTAGAAACTCAAGTTAAGAGATTTAGAATATTCTGATGTTATTTATATTATCAATAATTAACTAAATTAATTATAGTTAACCTAACAAGTCTTAATTAATTGAATAATAACTGTGGCTTACAATAATTAAATCAAAACATACATAATAATTTAATATTAATATTAATTAAGGAATTTAAATAAATTTCCAGTTTGTGTAAGTTTTTTATATTATTTATATATTATTTATTTTTCATAAAATTTTTATTTCGTTACTTGATAGTCTACGCAAAATAATGATTTATAAAATGTTATAAGATATATCCGTGTTTAAATATAATTTGCATCTGAATACAACTAAAAACATAAACTTAAGAGCATTGATTGTTATACTTATAAATACTTTTATTTATGTTTATCTACAAGATTTGTTGATATTCGCTTATTAAGTTGTATATGCCTTGAAATCTATATGAGATTCTTTATAAATTAATGAGCAATAACTCTTCCATAATTCGTCAGCTTCGATGCTTTGAATGAAACTTTTGTATATAGCAAGTTCTTTTTGTTTTTTTCGCTTTTTGCAAATTATTTATTATTAAAATAATTTATATAAATTTTGATAAAATAATTTATCCGCTGATGTATTGTTATTGACATTGAAAATAAAAATTGTAATTTGCATAATAATAAATCAGTTTTTTTTTCGATTATTATTGTAGGCCAGTAAACAATGGGATTTTTTTATAGAACAGAGCTCTATTAATAGACTTGGAATTAATACCTATTTTATGTTATTTATTTTCTGAGGCAAAATATAGTAAAACTTTGTCATTCATAAAAGTGTATCAAATGGACAATAAACACTTAAACGTGTCTTCGACTTCTTTGTTAATGGGTAATCGTATTATTGTCATATAATCACAATAAAACAGTAAATTTAAAATATATTTTTTTTCAGAAAAAGGAATATACAAAATTGGTTTCTCTTATTCGATTTTTCGTAAAAGTTTTGGATTTTTTCCAAATAAAGTACTGGTAATTGTTTAAAGTGCGTTTCTTATGTCTTCATATATTAACGAAATTATTGAAAAATCGAATAGAATTTCTATCGAAATAAAATGAAATTATTATTTAAACTTCTTTTTTCTTTATTATATTGGCTTTAAGTAAAAAACTCTAAAAAATCAACTTTCAGCAATATATATTATGAAAAATCTGTGTGTCAGATAATACGATGTTAAGTCTACAAATAATGAAGAAGAATAGTATAAACTAATTTATAGGACATCAATATATTAAGAGACGTAGTTATATACAATAAGTAAATATATACGTATTCAGAGAGGATATCACATTAATTGAACTTATAAACGAATATTCAAGATCGATGGCAACTCTAAAAACTGGATATTCTTTCTAAAACAATCAGATATGGATGCTGTCTATTTAATTTCCTTGCCAGAAAATAAGCAGCTTCGTGGGTTTTAGGCGCGGAACGATTCTGTGGGTTGGGAGTGAGTAATTTCGTTTCACCGATAACATAATCGTTTTTCAATAAATAAGCAGTGGACTTATTATCCACTCTGGGAGAATAACGGAACGAATGCAAATATTTGCACTATTTCTATTTATTCCATTTTTTTGCAATATTTTTATTACATGATATTTATTGACTTACTCATTAAGATGGCCGTAATAGTGTAAATATAGATAGAGAGACTGTAAGAGATGTCAGTGATTTCATAAACTCACTAATATGATTTTTATTTATTGTCTTCCTAATCGTCCATTCATTGAAATTATTACTATTAGCATTTTTAACATTATCATGAGAGTATAAACAAGAATTTAAAAAGAACAAACTGCTTTAGATATACTTTCTTAAAGAGTATTCGTAACTACTCATAGTTTTATTCAATAGTACAGTTTTATTCAAATCTAAAACACCATTCTTTAGCTTTAAAACATTCCAATTTAATATTGCTTAGTATACCTTCTATCATGAGTAACTGAGAAAGTCAAAACGGTTTTTATAAAAACTGAAAACCAAAGGAGAGAAATGTAATTTGGATGAAATAAGTGTTAATTTATCGTTCTTATCATCGTACAACATCGTATAATATACGATATTGCTTCGGTTATTCACTTTTGAGAGGAAGCCGTGCGACATTCCATATCTACGCTCATGCCTACTAAAAATCCTCAGCAGTGTATAATCTGTAGATTATTTTGTAATGGGAGAGAAAACATGTCCTCTGTATACGCCACTGTTTGTATGAGTTATAGTTCACAATTTTATGACTTTCTTAATGGTTTTTATTATCAGGTAATATAGGTCTGCACTACGAATGTATCACAACGCAATTATTATGTATTTTAATACATTGTTTTGAGAACGTTGGAACATTATTACATTGGTATTACTAGGTCCCCCATATTCCCATGTTCCCATATCTTAATTATAAATTTATCGTTTTTTTATAATTTCGTTTTTTTTAAATTTAGTTTTAATTTATGGTCTGACTTATCGTAGTCTTAGCTTATCGTGGCGTCTGGAGTCATACCTAATCAAATATATTTATATATAGCATATCAAAGTTAACGGTCTATAACTATTAAGCATGTCTGGGTTCCCCCAGTTATAAACATTTTTAATAGCAAGTTATGCAGTAGTAATTAATTTCTTCTCACTCGAGCCAATAGAAAACAGTGCTGTATATTTAGTGAAAGTTATAGTGTCACTACTTTCCGTTATTAGACTATTTATACAGAATAAAAGGGTATGAATTATAAGATTCAGATATTTTTAATTAAAAGCAAGCAATAAATTTTCATGATCCATACATTTCCAACATTTTAAGTGAAAAAAAATCATACTTTCTATTGAAAAAAAAATTAATTTTAGCAAATAATTATTGAATAAGAACTACAACTTATAAGAATAATGAAAACTTATAATTAAATAATGTTTTCATCTTGCAAATTATTAAATGTTATTAAATAGTAACAGTATTAATATAATGAGAAGCATTCTATATATAATAAGTAAATTACAAGCTCTCAAAATGTGTCCTTAACTCAAGCATAAATAATTTGAAATAAATAATTTATGAATTCTGAAGTTTTTAAATAAGATATATTGTTGATATTGAACTTGAACCCAATAATTTAAGGTTCATGTGCACTTACTCAGTTGTTGACCTTTAGTGTCTCCTTGTTTATCTATAGCTCATTTATTGGATTAAAACTTTTCTTTCAATTATTTTCTTTTTATTTTACGATAAATTGCAAATAAAAGCATTTCGTTCATGATGAAATCAAAAGATTACTTCTAATAAATTTACAAAGACCACCACCACAGCTTAATTAAAAGCAAATATTAATGAAATTCATGATAAAAACTTCTAATAAAAAAAACATTTAGAACTCAAATAAAACAAAAGGCGAAATGATAGCATCGCTAATAGCCACGCGTTTGCCTCATTTGAATCTCAGTAATAAAATTTACTTTAACATCTGCATAATTAAATAAAGTTCTTTAAATATGCAAAAAATTACTTAAAAATAAACTAAAAAGTTGACTGATGACAGTCAATACACCCTATATATTTTATGTATATATACTTATACAGAGTGATTGAAAACTATTCTTATTATAAAAGTATATTGATTAATTCTAGAACACAAAATCTATTCGTGATCAAGAATCAATATGGCAGTCTAATTGTTAAATACCGAAAACCGATTGTGTAAATAAGAAATAAACAAAAAATATTTTGGGATAGTTCCTGGTCACGGAAATTGTATCTATTACATTGACCCAAACCTTACTTGACAGTACGTGAGATGTTTCTAGTCATACTTTTTAACACTTAATAAGGTATTAATCAATATCTTATTATCTCAATATGGTATTAATTAACCTTTATTGTTTAATTTGCTGAAATCAGAAAAGTGTTGTGAATAATGTACAATTAACCCATTGATGAATGGGGATATTGACGTTATTAAATGTAAGTTATACATTTGAAATATGCACCGATGGGAAAACAAACTAACTAGAAAAATAGTTGATTTTAGGAACTATAAATAAATTTTTGTCTTATTGAACAGTCATACTTTACGAGGCGGATTGATAAATATTCGGCCTAAGTTATAAAAACGCGTTTTTTTTTTGAAAAATTATGTTTTATACATCAATAAAGTCCGCTTTTAGCTCGGCACACCGAGTCCAATGATCTTTCAACATTTGTATACCTTTTAAATAATACCACATCCAAAATATACCTCAGTCTCCCATTCCACTTTGCATCATTTGATGCAAATCTCTTTTCCTGGAACATGTGCTTTCAAATTTGGTAACAGGTAATAATCATTGAGACCCGAATCTGGAGAATACGGTGAGTGGGGAAGAAATTTGTACTGTAACTCATTTAATTTTAGTTGGTTTTCATAAACGTGTGAGCGAGTGTGGTCGATTTTTCTTGATTTCCTTATCAATCGATCCAATAATACGCAATAATAGTCTGATGTTATTGTTTTTTCTTTTCCCAAATAGTCCACGAAAATTATTCTACTTGAATCCCAATATACGTAAACCAAAACTTCTCCAGCCGTTTGTTGAGTTAGTGGTCGTTTGGGTGCATCATCGTGGGTTGTTCCCATTCTCTGGCTTTTTCCTTCAGGTGTGAAGTAATAGATTCATGCTTCATCAATTAGATTGTGCATAATCATTTCCAAACAATGTAGCAAACGCTGCAATCATCTCGCCTATAGCTTTTTCTTACCCAAATATTTATGTAAAATATTCGATACACGCTCATATGATATGTTTGTCACTTCTGCTATCTCACGCAATTTAATTTTTGGATCATGCAAAACGATAACTCGTTTCGGAGAAGAGGGATTTTGCTTTGCAAGGAAATCTCAGGAAAAATAGACACTTTATTGTATCTATAATCCCTTGACATGACATCCTTTCCTTTAATACCACACAATGTATGTAAATTGATAAAAACTATTTAGAATGACAAATTTACTAAAATCGATCATATTTATTATCAGTTTACTTATTGCTTTGGTAGAGGAGAGTAATGCATTAAACGAGTAATGGTAATTTTGAAAAAGTCAAAAAATGGGTACTGAGTTAATTGCTTTTCAAGATAAAAAATTTTTTGAACTAAATATTCGTATGTAAAAATTAAAGTAATAATATTTTGGTCATTATTGATGATCATTACTTATATTGTTTATTGAATAACAAAAACTAATAACTATTATAATAATTGCTAATTCCAAATAGTTATGTGACATATTGTAAGATTTAGACAACGTTACGCATGATATTATACCATTTATTTGGTACAAGTATTCGGAGGAATAAGGAAAACTGTCCGCCAAAGACCGATATATTCTAGACGACAATAACATATGAATTTGTGTTATACGACGAAGATGTATTGGATTTCAATCAGTTTGAAATTTCATCGTACTATTGAATTTCCTATAAATATGTACCAACTTCAACAAGCAGCGACTATATGGAATTCCGGTAATATGCAGATAAAGAATTATTATCCGGGTCGGATGAGACGTGGGATAGTCGATGGCCTAAAGAAGAGAGTATCGCGTTGGTTGGTCGTTGGAGTGCTATACTCGTACATGTTAAGAGATATATGCTGAATGTTTTCTATTCGTTGAACATCTTATAAATCCTATTATGTTTCACTTATAATCATTGAACATTTCAAAAATATAATCGTTAAAACATAATTCAAATCATATTATTTTCTGCATACATAAATAGGTATAATAACAACAGGTAAAGGTATAACTATATGTAATATAAATGTTTTTAAAACCAATGTTCTCTTGAAGAGAAAAATGTTGTTGAAAATTTGTCTCATCCGATTTAATGTTATTATTATTGTAATTTTTATATTATTAATATATATATGAACCAACAATGCTGATTATAGCATCTCTTAACCGAGCTGTTAATGAAATAATGAATAGAATAAATAAGAATGTACCTTTCACCTAAATTTAATGTTAAATTCACAAATATTGACCTTAGCGAGCGTGTGCGAATTTTTTATTAAGTGAAACAGAAAAAATTTAAATTTTTAATTTAATGTTAACATTTTTTATTCGAAAAACGTTTGTCGAAAAAAAAATTGATTAAAAAATTCTACTAAAAAAACAATCAAAGACTAGAAATAGTAAAAGCCATAACTCATCGTTAAGAGTTTGGTAAAATAATTTTATGTAGCAAAAAAATGTTGAAAAAAATTAATTAAAAATTTATATGCTACCAAGAACGCCGCCGCGGCTACTAGCCTATTTTTAAAACACTAATTTTATAATATTCTTTGACATTAATTGCCGATTTCATTTCTTCAGCTCGCATTTCATTATCGCTCGAACCTTTTTAGAAAGCCGCCTGCCTCGAATCGATGAGCTGGTGTACCCATACGCCACAATCAAGTTCTGGCAGACAGTTTGTGATCTGCTCGATTTGCTAGTATCTACAGCCAAAAGCTTATGTATATTTTTTAATGTTAACTTGTTGACAGTTAAATTTTTTATAATTTTTTTTCTTATGTTTATTTAAATTTTTTTAATTTTAGTAATTAAAGAATCGTTTTTTCTTTGTTTTTGTATTTAAACAAACTCAGTTTTTTGATTTGTTATGTGAAGCGTTTTAATTGAATTACGCAAGTATTTGTTTTATAAATTTTTACAGAGTTACATAATAGTCACATAATAGTCATATATAGTCCATATATAGTCATATATAGTCTTATATAGTTCTATATAGCCACATAATATTCACATATAGTCACATTAGAGTCAGATAATGATCACATAATAGTCAAATAATAGTCACATAATAGTCAAATAAAAGTCTTATAGTAGTCACATATAGTCACAAATAGTGACATATAGGTACATAGAAGTCATTTGTAGTTGTGTTGTTATTTATAGTCATATATAATCACATATAATCATGTATAGTCATATAATATTTACATAATTGTCATATAATAGTCACATATAGTCATATAAAAATAATATATAATCACAAAATTTACATTTAGTCATATAATAGTCATATGTAATCATATAGTATCATATCATATAATATATATAATATAATATATAGTCACATAATAATCACCTAATAGTCACATAATTTTCATATAATTGTCACATATAATCACATAATTGTATTATATAATTATATAAAGCCACATAATAGACACATATTGTCATATAATAGTCACCTCATAGTCGAATATACTCATATAATTTTTTCATATTTTTACTGACATGAATATTATCATATTTTCATGGTTGTGAAAGATCCGTCAATGGACCGGAATACGAGAGATA
The DNA here is from genome assembly GCF_002237135.1 of Teleopsis dalmanni. NCBI lineage: Eukaryota > Metazoa > Arthropoda > Insecta > Diptera > Diopsidae > Teleopsis > Teleopsis dalmanni. The sequence goes on from NC_051847.1 coordinate 149,454,334, forward strand.
GGCACCCTTATAAATATAGCTAGATACAGAGAATAATATGCAAAAAAAGTAAAAAATTTGTGACTATGTTTATTCAAAGTTAATTTAAATAATTTAGTTTTATGTGATATAATCACCAATATTCAAAATCGAAAGAAGAAGTCAACTAAAGTCATATAGTCACGTACATAGTCAGATAATTATATTTTTTTCTGAGAAAAAATTTGTTACAAAGAAGAAGTTGTTGCGGCCCAAGTGAATCTGACAAGTGATTTGGCTGGATTCAGTATTTCTTTCATGCTTATTTAAGTTCCTATGTGAGTTCTATAATATCGAATATAATTTTCCCGTTCTCTTACACTTTATCTGGTCTATTTTGTATGTTGTGTGTACACTTCTTTCTAAATTTAGTGTACTAGGCAGTGTTAAAGCGAAGCGTATTTCTTTAGATGATTGAGACCATATATGGTTAAGATTATATTATTGAACTTACTTTTGAGTTGTGAGTTGTGAAGTTGTGAAGCACAAAAGTCAACAAAAAGTTTTTACTGTTATTCTGTGGATTAGGCATAAAGATGTCTTAAATATTATTACAAACCTGTCACCATATAACGTTATTTAGGTAATAATAAATTGTTAATAGGTTTTTACTTCTACTCTTAACTTTCTATTGTTATGCTGGTTATTGAATTTAGAATTTTTTCGATAGACTTGTTGCATAGAGGTAGTACTCCCATTTTTTCTTGTGGTTAAACTCAAAAAAAAAAAGAATTTTAACATTATATTGTACTTATACATTCTATATATTATTTATTTGAAATCCATATTAGAATACGGTTAATCCCATAACTCCTAATCATACAGGTCCCATATTCTTTATTTTTTTAAATTTAAAATCCATATTAAAACTAGGAACTAATCTTTTGTTTTTGATTAATAATCACTGCTATATTAATAATGAATGTTTAGTGTAAAGCACATGGTGATCTTTGCTTTAAAACTTTCAAAATTTATTTGAGTGGTTATATTAGTAAGTATACCAAATTAATTAACAGAAATGAATGAATAGTAACTTAACTCATGACCAAATATTATTTTTGAATGGATGACGGTATCTTCATTAATTATGTAAAACGATTTACATCTATAAGACAATATAGATTCTAAATTAAACTACAAACTTGTATGCCTACGTACATATATTAAATAAATAATATAGTATTGGAACCAAGCTTATATTAATTATATTCTAATGCGTTGGCTTATTTAAATTTTTATTTAATTTTTCTTTGCAATTCAGTGACTTGCTAAAATCAGCTCACTACGAAAAATAATAGAATAGTCAATAATATAATACTATTCTGCATAATAAATTCATAATTTCCAATCGAATCCATGATTCGTTATATAGAATAGTCAAAGCTATAACGAATACTTTTGAAAATAAAGAATATAAAGTGAAACTGTCAATGAAACAGCAACTAAAATGTTCTGGAACACTAGGTTTCCATCAATGGACTCAATAAAACAAAGTCGTGATTTAAATCATAAAAAAAAGTCATATAAAAAATCAATAGAGAGCATCACGAACCAAACGAATTTAACGTATTTAAAAATAGTTTTCGAAGACTTATGTTTTATTATTAAACGTAGTAATTCAATTTAACAAGTTTTTCGATATAACGAATTAGCCGTCCAAAACCCTTTCGTTATTCGACGACTACTGTAGCAATTTATTTATTTGTACGCCTAATAGCTATAGTTGGGTTATAGTATCAAGAATAAGAAAAGTTCGACTTTATTTTGTACAAAAACTATTTCTATTTATTTTTATTTTTTTACTATTTGGTCTATTATTAAATAATATTAATAATATGAAAACAACAATTTTGAAGTTAATTGCATTTATATATAGCTGCGGCTTATGCGTTCGTTGTAATAAAGCAAAAGCATTGTTGTTGTTTGAGAAAACAAGCATTATTTTAACTTCAATTAGAACAGTGTAAATTTTGTGCAGCTGTAGTTATATAGTTTATGGGGCAATGTTATACAAATAATCATGATCATATCAAATGTGAAATTGTCATTGTCTTCAACGTAAAAAAGAGAATAAAGGAAGAAAAGGAAGAAATTTCAATCAAAAATTGATCCAAGTGATATATTTTTCTGTGGATCGCCAAATTAGAACCTTTTAGGAGCAAAAATGTTATATGTATTCACACAAAAGATATTACCATTTTAATTTAGGTATTTAGGTAATTTTGTTACAACCAAAAAGTATCAAAATTGTAGTAAACGTACTAACCATTGTAATATGACTCACTACATAACAAGTGTTTTGGTCAGGATCGATTAAAGTGTAAAATTACAACAGTAATTTATCTATAAATTATAGTCCTGAGGCTAGCACTTGCAGTTCAAAAAAATTATTTACGAATCAACAAAACCAACAAACATTTCTATAGATCTCAGATAATAAATTTTGGCAGTACTCAAATTAACGATATGGTCAGCGAAACAATTCCATTAATTAATATAATTTTCACATCTTTTTATTTAAAAAATAGAGTCAAATAGAAGTCATGTACTGTTTTGGGTTAGTTGAGTAATTAAGATTGAGTTTTAGCCTAAAATTTAACAGGGTATAAGTTTAAAACTTGGTATTTGCAGTCTAAGAGATTATTTATGAATAAATTATATTAAAAATATTAAAAAAAATTATGAGGTTTTTGGAAAATAGTGAACTACAACAACAAAAACTCTTTCTTTTATATTAATTTAATTAATTGAATTTATGGCTGATCATACAGCTATTTCGAGTATTGCCAAATACCCAACATCAGTGGTCTTGAAAATAATTCTTGTATTTAATTATTCGTAAATAATTTTTGAGACTGCAAGTTCCAGGAATCGCACTAGTGCCCTGCCAAAATTTGAAGGTCATAAATAAAAATAAAAATAATAAATATATATAAGAAATATTTTCAAAAAGACAACTGATGATGAGTACTTGTGCATTACTCGAAACAGCTCTACAGTTAGCCAAAAATTGAATTAATGGAATATAAACATTTTGTTGTTGCAATTCACTACTGTTCAAAAAATCGTTCTATTAAAAAATAGTTGCTTTCGTCATAATTGAATTTAAAGGATCAAATTTAATATGAAATTGTTGATTGTTTTTTATTATAAATTAAATCATTTTTTTTTTCTATTTTAAAAATAGTTAAAGTCCCCACAATTGTTTTTAAATAAAAATAAAAGTGAAACTTAATTAAACTTTATTTTTTAAAGTATCAAAATTCCAGAAAAATGTGCGAACATAACACTTAAGTACGGCTTTGAGTCAGTTGGTTGACTCTGCGCTGACTCTGAGCTTTATATTTGGCAGGACTCGAGTTCAATTCCTGGTGCTTGCAGTCTTAAAAAAATATTTACGAACAATTTAATACAAGAATTATTTCCAAGATAATTGATTATAGTTATTTGACAATACTCGAAATAGTTGTAAGGTCAGCCAAAAATTCAATTAATTAAAATAATATAAAATGAATTTTTGTTGTTGTAGTTCACTACAGCTCGAAAAACCTCTTTAATTTTTAATTCATAATTTTTATGTTGTCTTTATTTTTCTTACCGTCTTTCTTTCTTTTATATGTTTTTTTTTTATTTTCTTTTATTGTTTTTAGTAATTGTTTATACTATTTTAATTTGTTGTTTTTACACCACATTATCGCTTCACAAATTTCTTTGTTTATTAAAAATTTAATTGGCTTCCATATCAAACTAAAGTAAATATTACTGTTGCATACTTTTTGGCATACTTTTTAATTGAAAACTGCTTTTCAACTTCGTGGCAATCGCCTCGCAAGGTGAATTTGATTGAAAGTGATTTCCTGGTTAATCGCATAAATTTTGCATTAAAATTAATTGTTGAAATGTTTGTTGTGGTATTTCCGTGTGTATTTTGTGTGTATTTTGTGTAATTTTTTCTCTGTTTTGCGCAGTTCAAAAATTTATATTCTCCTGAAATTTAATTAACGTTGTTGGCTTAACGAGCTCTCACACACCGAAATGCAAATTTCGTTGAATGTATGTGTGCGTCACTTAATTAAATTCGATTTGCATAAAATAATTTAAAAGTGATTGTTTATTTAACAAATAAATTAAAATTTACATATGTGTTTGTATGCATTTTAATATATTTTTTTAACAATTTTTTAACAATTTTTTGTGCCAGCCTTTATGAGTTTTCATTATTGTTTACCTTTTTGCATGCGAACACACAAGCGAATAAGCGGGCAGGCGGGCTCGGGCGGGTTCAGGCGGACGCGAGTTTGCAGCGCAAAAAGAAACTGTTGAATTAATTAAATAAACATTATTAAAAAACAATTGCAATAAATTACAATATTTAATATTCAACATTTATTTTATACGCATTTTATTTTTAATCGCAATTCAATTCGTTTTTGTTTTCTGCAATTTATTTCGTTTGGCTCGACTTGTCTCGACTCGCCTCTCAGCGATTTTATTGGTTTTTTATCATATGTTTTCCATTTTTTTCCTCTTTAATAATGCAGTGGAGAATTCACATTATTATCAATGGTCATTAAAATATTTCACTGTAATTGTGCATTAATCAAAGTCTTTTTTCTTTGTGTTCTCATTTAAAGTCATAGTATTTTGTTAAATTTATTTTTTTACTGGTATTTGTTGTTGTTGATTAAACTCCCATTTCATTTCATTTGGAATTATTTAAGTGGTCTGCCCCCTTTTGTTGTTGTTGTTGATGCTTTGTTGTTTCATTGTCGTTGTTGTTGTTAGTGTATTTAGTCGTTTTGATAAGACAACGCTTTGAAGAATGGGCCAGCATGCCAGAAAGTCATTAATGGCAAAACCGTATAATAGCACATTTTCCGCAATATAAGAATATTATTTCCTTAAGACCATAAACAATGTCCTGGACAAGCACGTGCCTTTAATTGCTACCAAAAATGTTAAATGTTCGTTTTAACTCTTCAACTACTGCATGCTAGAAGCTTTAAATTCTCCATTTTGGCCAAATACGAGTACTTACCATCGTAGAGCCAGTATTGGTGTATAAGTGGGTATATGGGTATGTGTGTGTGTCATTGTAAGCTTAATTTCATTTAATTGGTATTTTCAAAATTGAAAATTACAAGAAACTCATTTATAACTGCTCAAATTTTGTTCTAAGTTTTGTTTCTTAATGTGGCTTAATTACTTCAAGAATTCAATAAAATAATATATGAGACAGATATACTGAAGGTTATTTTGAAGTTAAAGTTTTTCAGCAGAGTTTACTAACAATTCTATTAAATGTATACATCTTTTATTTTATTTTACATTCAGATTTCACGGGAAATGCAATTTAACAGATATTGTTGTTGTTGTAGCCCGCCGGAATCTGCTTGCGTGATGTTGAATGTTGAACGGCGCTTAGACGTCTTCGGCGAGTGGCTCTGGGACGTAGACCCGGCCGTTCTTGGAACCGACAGATATTAGTAAGATCAGCTATTTTGAATAATTTTTTTCTGTACACTGCATAGCTTAATTCCCATGATATAGAGGTTTAAAATATATTTTATTAAGCGCCGGTCTTTTCAACCGGGACAAAGTTATAACACCGAAAAACGGTTAACTCAATATTGCATCCATTAAGCACGAAATCTATGATTAGGTTAATTAATAGGATATTTAGTTAATCATATGATTTTAATACTGCTAAACCGGTCGGTTTATATTTATAAATTTATGTATATATAAAGAAATAAATGTCTTCCAGTTATGATTATTTGTGATTTATTAAATATATTTCATTTCATATTTTAACAGTATTGAAATACATTAAAAAGTAAGGTAGGCATATATTTATAACCCTCAAATCTTATATTGACATTGTCAATATTAAGAAATGAAATAAATCAACAAAATGAAGAAATAAAGAAAACAGTCATACTGCCAGTTAACTGCACTAAAAAAATAATCAAAAAAGTTGAAACAATACTGAAGAAAGTGTTTGTGTAAATATTCTTAATATAAAATTCCTATAAAAGCCATGTCAAAAAAATATTCTACTATTAAGATTCCAATATTTAGAGCAGTAAAAGAAAGAGAAAATTTGCATCAAAAAAGAAATAAAGAGATTTCCATTAAGAGAAAGAGAAGAGTAGTGAGCACGGTTGCCACTTGAAAATTTTTTCCGGTACCAAAATTGGTTTAAAAAGGTACCATTTCTGTAAAAAACGGTCCAAAATTTTTTTGTACCTTTTTATTTTTTTCGCTCTGTGTTTTTTATAGTGTTATAAATGAACAAAATATAAAATAGTGTAAAGTTGAATTTATAAAAAAAATTAATTGGAAATATCCACAATAAAGTTGGGTCGTCAAAAATGTACAATTTTTTGAACATGAGTAACAAACGAAAAAAAAAGTACCAATTTTGGTACTAAAGTACCATAAGTGGCAACCGTGGTAGTGAGAAAACATAATACCTATACACGGTTGCCACTTATGGTACTTTAGTACCAAAATTGGTACTTTTTTTTTCGTTTGTTACTCATGTTCAAAAAATTGTACATTTTTGACGACCCAACTTTATTGTGGATATTTCCAATTAATTTTTTTTATAAATTCAACTTTACACTATTTTATATTTTGTTCATTTATAACACTATAAAAAAAAAAGAGCGAAAAAAATAAAAAGGTACAAAAAAATTTTGGACCTTTTTTTACAGAAATGGTACCTTTTTAAACCAATTTTGGTACCGGAAAAAATTTTCAAGTGGCAACCGTGTACCTATATCTTGAAAATAAAATAGTTGATGTAAAGAAAAATCAAGACTGAGACCATTAACAAAATTAGTTTGAGGTATCACAAAAGCGTAATATGTCTAAAAGATAAAGAAGTCGATACAGAAAAAATTTAGAAAAAAATGAATAAAATAATTAACGATATAATTTATATATGAAAAGAGACGAGAGTAATACTTTAGGAAATCAGATAAGCAAGAAAACAATAATTACCAAAGAGGTAAAGAGAAATAAAGGGATAAGAGAGAATTTGGAAAAAAATATTGAAACTTTGAAAAATTGAAATTGAAAAATTGAAAAGATTGAAACTAGAAAAGAAAGAAGAAAACAATTAACAAAATAATTATTATTCAAAATCTAATATCTAAAGGATATGACATTAGAATATTAAATTATATTACAATATTAAAGAATATTTAATTCAAAATTAAAATAATATTTTAAAGGTTTAATTAAAAAAATGAAAGTAATAAGAGAAAAAAATAACATATTTCAGAGAAGAAAAAGTATATAAAAAAAAATCATAGCTAGAAGGTAATGAGTCTAGAGGTCACTACTAATACAGATCTTATAAAAATGAATTCACAACGAAATTTGATTTTAAAATATAATTTCACAGAGAGGTTATTTTTGAAAGATAGAATATCACCTTCATCACCTTATTTGTCTTCTAATAGTAACTTTCTCTTTATTGAATTTTTATTGTTCTAAATATGTTATTTTTATACATTTTGTTAGGTTTTAGTGCTAGAAAACGTGGTCTATGGAAAGAAGTTACATGGAGAAAGAACAGGAATAAACAAACAATTAACGTATAGATTAAGGCGGGTAAGAAGAAGAATAATGCTTAATAGATTTGTTTTATGGAAATGAAAAGGCTAAGGAAAAGAAGTATTATATCAAGAGAAAAGAAAGTCCATTTAATGAAAAATGAAGTTACAAAAAAAAACAGTTAAAAAAAGATTAAGACTAGAAAATAGAAATAAAAGAAAAAATTTTAAAATGAATAAGAACAAAATTATTTCAATTTTTTATTAGTCTTTTGTCTACGATTTTTTAATTGAGTTTTTTTTTTGGAAATACAGAGTAGGTATTATTCGTTTTTAGTTTTAAAGGATTTGAATTACATTCAGATATTTTCAAGAAATCGTAAAACAAATTAGTTTAAAATTTATTAAAATTTAAAACTGACTGCATAATAAAACATTAAACACTTTTTTTAAGGTAAAAATAACTTCTTAAAAATTTATTATTATTAAAAGTTAATATAAAATATTTATTATTCATTTTGTGGTTTTTAAGCAATTTTTCATAATTCTAAAATTGGCTAAGCATATTTTTGCCTTTAAACCCACTTTGCATTCTTGTGGGATTATTTTCTTATGCTTGAATAAAAAGGATAGCTACGTTATTTACATATGAGTTACTCATTGCCTTCGGTCATACATGACAGGATACATATTATATTACAATAACAACAGGCGAAAAGGGATTCGCAAAGCAGATTATAAAAATATAAATTAACATAATAGGATTTCGCAACTAAAATGGACGTTAAGGCGCTCAATGGAAAATGGCTCAAAGCGGCGCACACAACATTTACTTAGGATGTGTTTACTGAAAATACTATTAAGCATATAAACATTTTATATATAATAAAATATTTTTAAATATATAGTATATATATACACACATTAATATAATATTAAAATAGACAACTATCATCTTGTGTATATTTCAAAATAATAAAGTAAATTAGTAGTTATACGAGTAAGTTTTGAATCTAAGATTATTGCAAATTATAAATATGAATAATATAAAATCATTAAAAAATTCTATTTTAATTTTATCAAAAATTTTAATTGAAATTAAATTTAACTGTTTTACTATTTTATAAAATTCTTATAAAGAGGTTTTCGAACAGAAGTGAAACAACAACAAAAATTTATTTGTTAAATAATTTTAATTAATTGAATTTTTGGTTGACCATACAGCTGTTTCGAGTATTGCCAAATACCCTTCATCAGTGGTCTTGGAAATAATTCTTATATTTAATTATTCGTAAATAATTATTTTTGAGACTGTAAGTACCACGAATCGAACTCGGGTCCTGCCAAATATGAAGCTCAGAATCAGCGCACCTTAACCAACTGATCCAAAGCCGTACTTGACTTTTTTTTTTATGTTCGCATATTTTTGCTGGAGTTTTGCTACTTTTGCTATGAAAGTTTTTAATAACAATTTTACTTGCTGTATTTATATATTAGAACGAAATCATAAATCAGCTGTAGAATAATTGAATTAAATAATTAATTATATTTTTTATTTTTAATTAAAAATTAATTAATTAAAATTATTTAAAAAATAAATTTTTGTTGTTGTTTCACTTCTGTTCGAAAACCTCTTTATGTAAATATAACAAGTTTCTATTAAAAATATAATAGTCACTTCCGTCTAAAAAATTTGACGTTAAATTACAACTTATTCATAAAATTCTTATATAAAAAATAGCTATAAAGATTATAAAGTTTTGTTGTAATTGCTATTGTACACGAATTTTTAATGAAAATTATAGAGAAAATAGTTTTTATGAGGAGCGCGATATCAAACGAGAAAAGTATGTAAACAGACTTGATTATTACAAAAATATAAACCTCAATAATAAACATCTTCAATTTTTTATTAGGTGTACCAGTATGAAATGAGCGTTTTTTGGTGAAAATAAAACACTAATTATTAATAGGAAAGTAAAAAACATTTTATTCAAAGGATTGGCCATTGCTTTCTACACATTTTGACCACCTTTCTGGCAATTTGTGGATACCACGCCAAAAAAATTGTTCGTCTTTTAAACCAACCAGACACCCAATTTTCGACCTCCTCGTAGGAATCAAAGTGCTGCTCAGCCAATGCGTGTCCCATCGATGAAAACAAATGGTAGTCGGAAGGAGCCAAGTCTGGTAAATAAGGCAGGTGGGGTAGCAGCTCCCAGCTAAGTGGTTTGATTGCATCATGAACCCGTTCTGCTTTGTGTGCAGGTGCATTGTCATGCAGCAGAATTACCATGCCGTGTCTTCTGGCCCATTCTGATCGTTTCTCGATCAATGCATGGTTCAAATTTATCATTTGTTGTTCATAGCGACCAGCATTGACGGTTTCACCAGGTTTTAGGAGCTAGTGGTACACCACACCTTTCTGGTCCCACCAAACACACAGCATTGTCTTCTTGCCGAATCTATCTGGTTTTTTTGCAGTCGATGTTGATGGTTATCCTGGATTAACCCATGATTTTTTCCGTTTAGGATTCTTAAAATAAATCCATTTTTCATCGCCAGTAACAATCCGATGCAAAACCTATTTTCTTTCGTGTCTTTGAAGCAAAATTTCACAAGTGTTTTTTCGGTTTTCCATCTGTCTTTCATTCAATTCATGTGGCACCCATTTTCCACACTTTTGGATCTTTCCCATAGCTTTTAAACGGTCAGAAATTGTTTGTTGTGCAACATTTAACATTTCTGCCATTTGCTTTTGACCCAAAGTGTCATCTCCATCCAATATCGTTTGCAATTCGGCGTCTTCAAACTTTTTTGGCGGTCTTCCACGTTCTTCATTTCTCACATCAAAATCATTATTTCTGAACCGTTGAAACCATCTTTTGCATGTTGCTTCTGATAGAGCATGATCACCATATGCCTCGACAAGCATTCGATGCGACTCTGCACCACTTTTCTTCAAATGAAAACAAAAAATTAATACTTTCCGCAAATCATCACTTTCTGGTACAAAATTCGACATTTTTGACACGATGAAAAAATATGATGTTGTTTGTTCAATGACTTGATGTATACTAAATATATTTCACACATGTCATAGCAAACGAACAAAAAAAAATAAAGGCTCGTTCACAACAAATGTTCCCTGTCGGAACATTTGTATCTTTACGCTCACTTCATACCGGTACACCTGGTATATTGAAGTATCTTCAGTTATTAGGCTAATACTTCACTCGGCGGATATGTCAACAGACAGAATAGATTGATGACTATAAAAATCGTTAGCTTTGGCTTTGCTGACATATGAATACCTTTTATACAGAATTTGTATGCCAATATATATATAATATAATATATAATAACAAATATATAATATATTATATAAAAATTCGAACAGTTGCTCTCAACGCACTTTTCCGTTGATCCAGAATTGACATACGGCGCGGAGTCATCCTAAAGCAAGCTTTGTCAGTTCTTGTCTCAATTGAGTATATTTGCTCTAACCCAGATTTTAATTTGGGGTCGATTTTTTTATATCTAGTGGGAAAGACTAGACATCTACACAGACGGCTCCAAGATAGATGAACGTGCACTTTGTGGTATATTCTTTAAAAAATTGGATCTTAGTTTTTCGCTTTGACTGCTTAACAACTGCAGTGCATTTCAGACAAAGGCAATGGCAATTCATTATGCAGTAAAATGGATCCTAGGTAACCAGATTTTTGATGCAAAATTCTCAGTCTTTTCCGAGAGCCAAACTGCTAATTAATCCTTGGTAAACACTACAGCCACATTTTTAACAATTCGATAATGCCGGGCTTCCCTTATTGATTAAGCTAGGCATGTCAGCGTTTAACTCATATGGGCTCCTGGATGCAGGGATATTTCGGGTAATTGTAGAGCGGGCGAGCTTGCTAAAGGAGACACTTTGCTTCCTGGCATTCAAATCGACAAATAAAGGTTGCAGTTAGCCACTTCAGCTAAGATATAATCTGCTTAGCACTGCGGTATCGGTGCTGACGGGTCACTGCATAATAGGAAGACATGCTATGAAACTGGATCTACGGAAACTGTGGAGGAGGAAACTGTGCTTCACTTCATGAGTCACTACCCATCTTTAGCTAATAGAAGATTTAAAATTTTTGACGCGTCTTTTTTTACCGACCTCACCGAACTGTCATACTGCAAAATTAATGAGGTCATTGAGAAATATATATACTGACATAGTAATTTCCAAAAATTTTGTGAACTGATCACCAAGATCATGCTATATAATTTCATTGGAGATGCTTCTTTGCTTATTTGTTTATTCGACTAAATCACTAACATTAAAGGACCATAAAACTAAAACTAATCTGTTGTTGATGAATTATAAGTAGATTAATGTAAAAGCTGCTATAGACAGGTGTTTCAAAATTAAATTTTCAAATAAAAGTAATTTAAACCAAAATCTAAAAAAAAATATATTGGCTTCTTATAGTATTTTGTCATCAAATAAAGTTTAAAATATTATATATAACAACAATTTGATCAACCTTCAGATATGAAGACGCAATACAAAAAAAATTTTTTATAGCAATTAATATATTAACTGTCAAAATGCTAAATATTTTCTTAAAATATGTATTTTTTAAAATTGTTTATATTTTTTACAATAATAGCAATAAAATTATAAATGTGCAAAATGTAACAATAACTCAAACCTTACGACCGAACAACTGTGTCGTCGTCCATGTATGGAAAGTAGTTTAATGTTTTGTGTCCGTCGATAGATGATCCTAAAATTTGGAAGTATGTTTTTCAGTTTAAAAAAGTTAAATTATAGCTTCTACTGCTTGTGTAATAAATTTATCTCAAAATGGTAGAAAACCTCAATAAAAAACAAATAGAATTTTTTAAAAATGTTTTCAAAACAGTTGATAAAGTAAATAACTTGATCCGTTCGATTGGAGACAATACAACTGAAGCAGATTTTCATGACATGTTAAATAAAGTGAATAACGATGACGGTAATAATATTGATTTCTCACAAGATGAATATCGTAATGTATTTAAAGTTTTCGATAAGGATGGTGATGGATTTTTAACAATTGACGAACTAAAAACTGTTTTAAGCTACACAGGCGATGGCTTCACAGAAGAACAGATTGATTTTTTAGTGGAAGGGATAGCTACTAGTAGTGATGGTAAAATAAATTACGAAACCTTTGTTGTTGTGATGTCAACTGATATAAATGAATGTGACAAAGATAATTCTACAACATCGAGTGAAGACCAGTAATGTGAGTTACTCATAACTCACGAATATTAGATGTACTAAGGCGAAATGTAAAATTTTTTGTAGTATTGAGTAAAATAGGGGATTGTGACACCCACTAAGATTCTAAATGCACTCCAATAATATCTTTTTTTCTGCTAACTGTTTTTTGTTTGTGATTAAATGTTCAAAAAAAATGTGAAAATAGGCTAAATTAATATTGAAGAATTTTTGTTTGAAGATCAAATTCTTTTATCAATCCTTTAATTTAAAACAATGTACAGTATAACTGCCGGCATATATTAATTGTGTTTTATAATTTTGAAATAAATGGCAAAGTCATTAAAAAAATATAAATCAAAATACATCTCCAATAAAAATAATTTTATTTACAACTAAAATTTTATTTAAAATTTCAAATTTTTAAGCACAATTTTATTAGAACCACATTCCCAGTTATGAATTTTGATTTATTTTTGGGTAATCACTTCCATTCATCTTAACTAAATCTGGAAACCATAGAATAACAGTAAGTAGTTTTCTTTAAAATATGTTTATAAATAATCTGTATTAGCGATATGATTAACTCTTAGTATCAACTGTATACATTTATAATGATATCTTTAGCTTATCTTAGTTTTATTTTTTGACTCAAGTCTTGACTTCAACACTGCTTGTAGAGGTACCGGTTTATGTTGCCCTGAAAGTAATTAAGGGAAAAGTTTATCTCGAGTTTTTTCAGGTTGCCAATATTAAATAGATGACAAAATCAATACCAGATTTTGGACATTTCCGCGTGAATACCGAAAAGTTTACTGTAGTTCTTTCTAGTCACTGGTGTATACTCGTATGAACCCGCACAGACAAACTACGCATTCCTTTTAATAGAAGTTGTGAAAAATGAACAATTAAGCATTTTCTCTATGAAATTCCAGATTGGATTTCCCATCAAAGGATGAGTGGAGTGTCAATCCAACATGGTTACATGGCGACTCGCAAAAATGGTATAAAGTTGGACCCAAAACGCTTCAACGTGTAGAAGCAGGAATAGTGGGACCCAGAGCACACAAATCAATCACAATATGCACAGACTCCATAATTTTCCATGCAGAGTTCTATGCTATAATACAACCATGAAGATCTTATCCAAGAGGACATAAGACCGTTAAAATCTATATACTCTCAGACAGTCAGTCAGTACCCAAAACTCTAAACAGCCACACATTCATATCAAACATCCTTATACAGTGTAATAAAGTATTCTTTCAAAAACTCACTCCGAAGAAGCTACTTCATTTCCTCGAGATGCTAAATGTATAAATAGAAAGGGGTGCACAACAGATCAGATGGTGTCAAGTTTTCGCGGGTATGGCAGGATATCCCATTCACAAGTGACTTTGCGATTTTCCATTTGAAGTTCCTTCAGAGGGTATGAAAGTCTCTTCTCTATTATTCGTTGCTCATAAGCATCTATTAATAGCTTTTTGAGACACATTTAATGTTTTTGTCAATTGCTGTTGAGTTTAAGTTGGGTCATCAGTCAATAGCTGCTGCAATTACTCGTCTTCTCACTTTTGTGGTCTACCAATTGCTCTTTTTTGGGTACAAAATTCGACATGATAAAACCGGAAAAAACTTATGCATACACCTGTAACTTCGTCCTCTGTCGAAATCAAAATGTATGCCATGAAATGAAAAATCGCTTAAATCACTTTAAACCTCTTCTCGCCTCGTAAAAGTAAATGCACATATATTTGTATACTACATGTGAAATAATACAAATTGATTTAGCTGTTGTGAAATTTTTACAGAGTAAACTCTTATATTATTAAAAATAATGGAAATTCTTAAAGGGAATCATCATAATACCTCCTAAAACAGAATGATGTTTTTAGGCGTTATAGCAACATGATGGTCTCTACTCGCATTGGCAGCTAAGATAGCCCTCGTCACTGCCTTAAATTTCTATATAAATATTATATTAATAATGTTAAAAAAAAATTAACGCACAATTTTTTAACAGAGATACTTTATTTCAGATATTAGTCTTGTTTAGTATAGACAATAGAACCGCAAAGAGCTGCACAACTTAGTTTTTAATTTATTCCTTGTAAAAGAAATATGAATAAGTCTCCATTAAAAGTTAACTGGATAAACTTCAATCCATAAATAAAACTGCGTATAATCAAACAAACACTTCAATACAGCAGTTTCCATTTCAATCTTGGATTGATCATTAACGATATAAAAGTGCAAATTCCCTCAACGCATCAGAAATTGCTTTAGCTGAATTTCCAGTTAATACTGTGTTGACGAAATCATCCAACTGTTCTTGTCTGGCGGTTATTAAGCCATAGCAACTTACTTTTGGCAACATATTAAGTGCTTTAATAAGAAATTCTTTCAATACCTTTTCGGTTAATACAATTTTTAATTCGTAAAACACTTCAGCGACATCTGGTAGCATGTACTTATCAAGATGAAATACGGAAGCATTTAGTAGATTTACAACTAAAGATTCACCATTTTGTTCTGCAATATCTTTAACTATTGGTCGGCACTCAGTTAATTCGAATTTCGTAGTGCGACCATATTTTAGCAGATTACCAAGAAAATTCATAACTGAAAAATTCGCTTCTCGGTGATCAATAATACAGGAATGTATTGCACATTGAAAAACGTACGTTACAAATTTGCTTTGAAGGAATGATACTGGACTGCTGTCTATAAAACGGGAGCATAGGCGGAAAAAGTCATCGACTATATCCGAATTGTTCTCTAAACCATTTTCTTCTCGAAGCATGAAGACTGTAGGATCAATAAACGCTTGCACCATTTCCAATAATCCCGAAGTGTATTCCTTGATATTTGCAAATTCACTAACAAGAACTGAAGCTAGATATAGAAAACAACTATGATGTTGGATGCTATACAAGTTGACCATATGCTTCACCAATGGTTCAACTAATGGAGCTACTTGCTTGTGCAATATGCGTATACTGTACTTCAATAGACGACACGTACGTTCCATTATGCGCACATTTGATTGATACTTGTTTAATATACTTGATAACAGTGGCCATAATTCTATTAAGAGTTGTTTACTAGGATGTACTTCAATAGGGAATATATTTGATACGGTATACTGTATGATAACACAAACACAATCAATCCAATAAATGGGATCGCTACGCTTATTTTGTGGTATGCTCTCTGGTGTTGCGTTAGGATCCTCTACTAATAGCGCAAGGGGTTGTAGCTGAAATGATACTATTTCTCGTAAAGCAATTTCTAGATGCTGCCGTGGTAGGCATGAAACAACAAGTGCGAAACTTTTTAATAAATCAATTGCTAATTCTGTGCTCACATTTAATATATCCAAATATTTAGCTATGACCATTAGTTCATTCAAGTATTTGATCATTTTTTGTTTGGAGGTTGCACAAATCAATGTTAATGCCGTTATCGCTGCAGGAACCAAATCTGTATTTTGTTGTATGAAGTAATTGAGAAAGTTTAATATTGTTTCCAATATATCGGAATGATTGTCTATCCAGGAGGATAATTCTCCCAATAGCGTAATTGAGGTGTGGCGTAATGCAATATGACAGTGCTCTGGCATATTCAAAATAGCTTCAATCACTTTTTGCACTGTGTCGTTTTCATCATATACAAGATTCTTTGCTGCAATTTGCATAACAAATAAAGCGGATTCTGTTTCAATCCAAATAGAATCTGTATCGGTTAGAATTTCATACATTTTATTAAAACACCTATTTGATCCAACAATAAACATCATATCTCTTATTAGATCAGCAACTTTACTGCGAAAATATCCAAAATCGTCATTTCTATTAATCAAACCATCAGTGCAATAATCTATTTGCGCGTGCTTGTACAAGACTACCATTAGGCGGTCAACGTATGGTTTAAATTGCATGGTGAGTTTATTGTTGTTTTGGCGCAATAATTCTTCACCTAAACTATACCAAAAATTTAAAGTTATCTCGCAGACTTCATAATCAGAGTAGTCATCGCACATCAATAGTAAGTCCAGTGCCCCAATTGTATAATGAGGAATTTCAGCACATGATACCATTCGACTTAGGTATGCTTCAGCCATTACCGTAAATATACGACAATAGTTCATCATTTTGTAACGTTGGTTTTTAGTAATAGTTGTACGGTAAGATGTTTTCAATGAATAAATTTTATTGTATATTTTTGCAGATAACGTAGAATCAAGTTTATTGGCTATAGACGCTGCTTCTAAGCAACTTAGGAAACTGCATAAACAATCTGTTGATGTGTCGTGATGAAATAGTTTTGAGTCTGGCTCTAACAAAATATGGAAAATATGTTCTGTTATTGGATTTTCAATAAAGATATGTGGTGGTATAACATCTATGTCAAGCCATGAGTTATAGCAGGCCATAACACCGTTGTAAAGCTTCTCGTTTGATTCGTCTACCGTTGAAAAACAACCAAATAAGAATTCTAGTAGTTTTGGAGTGCTTGCCATAAACTGTTTGTGTACCTCTTGCTTCCTATTCTTACCTAATCGTAGATTTTTCGACTGGATTTCTTCCGGTATGCGCGCAAGTATTCCCAACAACGACAATGTAGAACGTTCTGCCAGCATTTGTAATAAATCGGTTACAGGATTTTCCCACTCATTCATCACTAATACTAAATCTGCAACTGCTACAGTAAGTTGTGTCAGTACCAGTTGATTCTCTTCACGTGTTATATGCATTATTAACGAATCTCTCAAGGTTTTATGCGAGTTTGATGGTAGTTGCATAAGGGAACTTTGAACCTTATTTCGAATTGTTTGCGCTGCAAAGAAGCATGAATTTTCGTCACGTTTCTGTTGCAATAGCTCTTCCGAAATACTCCAAGAATATATGGAATTTTTATATTTAATAAGCCATTTGTCGGCTTTTTCTCTTTCTGCAGAATCCGAGTAATAATACAACATACAAATTTGTTTAAAAACTTCGTCCACTGTAGGCGGTGAATCCATTTTATATAAGAATATTTGATCTTATTTAATATTTTACGACTTCGCTTTCACTTATGGGATATAATTAGTTATTGTTAAACACGCACTAACAAAATACTTTATGTATCTTACGCCGTTTGTGACAGCTAAAAATAGTGACGTTGCCAGATTGATTATTTTAACCTTAAAAGCAAATGAAGTATACGCTTGCTTTTATAAAAGTTACACTATGTTTACACTTCATTTTAGTGATGTTAAGTGTTCGAATATCGAATTGCTGAAGTAGTTGGAATATACTCATATCGGATCATCTAGATCGAACACTTCAAATACCAGAAAATACCAGAACTACTTGTAGAACAAATCTAGTTTGTATTTTATTACATTTTCATTATGATTTATGGAAATATTTACAAGAAAGAGTAAATACTCTCAAACATAGTGATATAGAGTTCTGTTTTACATACCACTTCATATTAGATTTTTTGTTATGCAAATACTTGAGTACCGTGTGTTGTTTGTATATATTCGAATGGTTCGCTTTGCCCAAGTTGAATGCTCTCCTTGCATATTTAAATATTAAGTGAAGCCATATCTCATATCTATCGCAATTTGTTTTTGTTTGAATCTTGAGATCTTTATTGATAACTAGTCATACTAAAAAGCATCATTGCGGTGGCGGTTTTTTGATGTAAAAGAAAGTGTGGGGAATCAATACAATTGTGTGGTGCAATCAGTATAATTGTGTGGTGGAATCAATATAATTGTGGGGTGGAATCATATAATTTTGTAGGGAAATCTTTATCACTGCCACAAAGCATTCAAAAGTATCAACAGAAAATCAAAAAAATCAAAAAAATCAAATAAAAATCATTTGTATTTGTATATGTATATATATATATATCTATATTATTTCTGTATTTACGTTAAAATGATAAACTAATATTAACACACAAAATTTTTACAAAATATTGAGGTGAAATAAAGCATAAAGCGTTACAACGAGGTTTAAATGAGTTCCAAACATTGAACACACTCTAAATAAAAGCTTTTAATGGCATTTTGACAGTTTGAGAAAGCTGTTTTTGACATATTTACCAAAAAAGGTAAACAAGTGTTTGGTGGTTGCATTTCAAACAGCTGATTAAAACGAATGTAAACACTTTCAAACGACCAGTGTAAATGCCATATAAAGCATCAATAAAACATCGATGCCATTGTGATTCTTTTGGCATCGATGCCACTATAAACTGCTTAGTTATTAAATAAAATTGATTTATAATGAGGAATTATAATTTACAATCGTTGTTCACAATTAGGTACTGTTTTGATTTCTGGCTTTATAATCTCTTTGGTTTAATAAAAATTCACATCCATGACTGGTACACAACAGGTACACAACAGTTTTGAGCCATATAAAAAAAACCAATACTTTGTTGTCTCGCATATTTCTGAAGGATTTAGTATGAAATTCAGATTACAAATGTCACTAAATACGAAAGTAAAAACTTGAGATCATTCCATTAACTGTGTCACTCACCACTGGCTTGGTGCCAGCATATACTGTAAATTTCAATTTTTTTTGGCGGTGTAGAACCATAAGTAATATTTTGATTTTATTATATTTTTATTGAATGTTTAATAATGAATCTATAACTTTTATATTTATAATTTATAAAATAAATATAATTTTATAAAATATAAAATTTTTATATATTTATAAAACAATTTTACAACATACTATACAATATATTGTCAGAGCTGAAATTTTTAACTAATTCCGCATTTATTTCTATAACATATTTACAAAGGTTTGTAAATGTATCGTGTCAAGTTTTCACATATTTTTTTTCATGATAGATCAGAGGTTAACTAAATTTTATTTTTCATTATTTAAAAACGAATTAGTTGTGCCGTAAGCAATCAGCTGGTGCATTCTACTTTATACCATTTTGATTGTCAAATTTTAGGTGACTTTTTAAATCAAGATTTACTTTTCTTTGATACAAATTTTACCTGAAATAATGTACGAGTAAATTCTGTGTAGCATTTTCAAATTTTAACAGGGATGTTACACTCTCTCAGATGCTCGCATTTACTCGAAAATTTTGCTGGTGGAACTCACTTGTGTATAAACAGTATTATTCAGAGTTACAATAAGTAGCTCATGGAACAGACCTATTATGTGCATATACTGGTTTTATCACCTTTTTAACAATAACAAAGAAGCATTAGAAAAATTTCGATTTACTAAATGCAGTAAACTTTGCGAAAAGTGTTATAAAAATTAATTTTAATTTTTAATTTTACCTAAACGTGGCTTGAGTAATAAGAAACAATTCAATCGATTATTAGAACCCACACTTAAGAAACGTAAGTTTTGGTTTTTGACGAAAGCGTGGGAAAACCTAATATCAGCTGATAGAAACATTGAGCATTTCTCCATGTTCGAGATAATTGATGGGCGGATTAAACTTAAGTTGTTTGTGTTTTTATATTATATAAAATACATAATATTTTATATTATATTATAATTATAATTCAAAATATATTCATCTGGTATCTCAGAAGTTTATCACGTTAAATAAGCTGATGTCAAAAACTTTTGTGCAGTTATTACGGGTTCTTATTAAATTATAAAAGTTAATGAAACTTAAAATGCAACACTGTATTTTACTTAAAACTTATATTAGAAAAGATATTTAAGAAACTACAATTAAGTATGCCTTGTTTTTTTAAAAACCTATTTAATTTATAAAAAAATGATAGAAATTCAATTTGTGTTTAAAATTTATTTTATAAAGTCAATTACAAAAATACGTTTGGAAAAACTTCAATTTTAAAAGTCGATTTTGCAAATTTTAATTTGCAAATAAAAAAAATTTAAATTTCTATCACGCAGTCTAAGAAATTTGTCAAAATTGAGCCCCAAACGATTGGAGTGTTAAAGTTCGCATCATTCGGTATGAAAATACTGCATGATAAGCGAAGTGGATTTTTCGGAGCTGTTATGATTATGTTAGTTGGGCTTATTTTACATTTATCTGGAGTGGGACTCAATTCAGAAGAAGCAAAGGATTTACCGAGTTTTTCGTCATCAGTTTTTCTACTTTGCATTTTGTGCTTGCTGGTTAGATTCCGCATGACTTGGTGGAATGGTTTCTCAAATGCGATGAAAGTATTTATTTTTTTAGTGGAACTTGTAGTTTGCATTTTCATTGCATGCTTTCTTACCACATTACTTTGGTGGTATTATTGCAAGGTCATTTTATTTATATGCACTTATGTTGGAAATGTACTACAGAAACGGTCTGCACTTGATAATTATGCACCAACAATAGCGCGTCTGTTGACGAATTACGTAGCGCCGCTTGCTCAATTATTTACTATAATGAAATTCCTTGGGTTCACTTTGAGATATTCAGGAACTATTGCATATATACGTGAAGAAGTTACAGCACCCACTCTGCCGGATGACAGTGACGATGTAAATGCAATTTATTGACAAGCAAAAAACACCACACTAACATCACAGGAGCACGTAAAAATTCTCAATAATGTGTTAGCTGGAAGGAAGTGTGCTTGCAAATATCACAACTTAGCACGAAGCCGTAATAAGTAAGTTTAAATTTATTGGAATAATGTAATAAATACTAGTGATTATTTTTTAACTTTACTTTCATTTAGTGAAGTATTGGAATCATGACCAAAACAGTAACACACTTAAATCAGTTCTTTTTTTATTTAAGTAACAGTAACATCGACTACTATTACTAAGTAAATGTCTGGAGATTCCAGCACATATCGTACCAAACCGTATGTCATGGTTCAGAGTAGCGCTCATTGAATTTTCAAGCAAACTTACTACAGGTTTCAAAAGTAACGGCAGAAGGAAGCTGTTAAATCCTTTCGAGAGAAACGTGTCTATCACATAAGAAGCGGAATTAAATCAACGATAACATATTTTGGTCCATTAAGAAACTCAAATTTAAATGAATAGATAGACTCTCGTAAGTACTTTAGTTATTATTTTATATATTTTGCTAGTAGTATTTTGAAGTTCGTACTAATGAAACTTTCACTTTCAAATTAGCCAGTTATAAAATTAGCTAGATAAACGAGTAGTTGGTACTGCTAAAGAAAAATACACAATAAACAATGAACTTGCTTGATGTTATATCACTTATCTTAAGCATTTACTAATAGATGAATAATTCTTCGAAATTCTTTATTTAAAATATTTTAAATTTAATAGACTATTAATTTTTTCCCTTAGAGAAGACAACAATTTAAGTTTTGGCAACTAATTTTTGCTCAACCGGTAATAGAATAAAAAAAAAAATAAAAGTTTTTCTTAGACGAATTTTAGTACGTACTCTAGTTTTTGTTGTTGTGACTCGCTGAAATATGTTTTTAAAATCCCTTTGGGAGATGGTGAGAAGCGCTTTATCGTGGTTGACAAGATTCCAGACGTTCTTGGAACCTTGTATGACAAATCAAAGAATTCATAACAATTTGTACCAGTACTACTAATTTTATTAATTTCATTAAAGTTAGCTGTAACAATCATATATAAGAATTTTACGATTATGGAAAAATATGAAGAGAAAGAAAAAATCTTCTTCAATCAGATAAAAGAGCCGTTATAATTTCACATTCTTCGAAAATTTGGTTCTACCCTTTAACACCACTAGGCGTTTCAAAATCAGTTGAACACATGAATGAAAACATTTAACCAATTCTAATGTTGAATATATCGTTAAGTGAATGAAAGAATAGGGCACTCATAAGCTTATGCCTGCACCTGTAAAAGCTTCGATAGTGACATAACAGATATTTTGGTGTCCCCTTCACGACCCTCAGTATTTATGTAGCATGATTTTCGATAGGGCAGGCTTAGCTCAGATCTATATCGTCTTATAGTCCAGTTTTTGGTAAGATCCGATGTTATGTTGAATACTTTTACCGTTTTTTGCGGATTAAGTTAAATATTTTAGATTTGTGGCTGTATTTTATAATTATAGTTCATAAGCTATTCATCTGCGATCTTTTTCGACTCCGACTAATTAAAAGACCTTCATATATTAAATATATACCGGTTATGAAAAAGTAATAAATAAAGTACTTAACATGATCTTTTATTGACTTTAAATTTTGTCTAAATATATGGTAAATATATGAGTTTATTCAACATCGTGTCCATATTAGTAAGCGACCAATTAGTAAGTTTTCAAATATAAAAGTCAAAGCCTTTTCTGCATTAAGTTTTTTTTTAGAACACAGATTTATTAACTTATGCTCACTGAGAATATCTGGGAATTCATGTGTGAAAGGAGTTTGAAGTTTGGAGTATTTAATATTTTTATCTCATTTATGGTTTGTTCAAAAATTCATTGAAAAGTTATTGTTATAAAATAATAGCAATAAATATTTGTATTAATAACATTATATAATTATATAATATTCATTAATTTTACTTTTAATTTCTTTATAGACCTAATATATTCAAAACAACTAATAGGCGAAGATATCTGAAAGATATTCTGCGGCAACAGTTAAGAGTAACTGGCACGTAGTCCGATGTAAAATAAGAACTTAACATAGGGATACTAAAGTCATAATGGAAGATCTCCAATCGGTTGGGTATTACACATTATGAAATTTTTTCTTTTTCTTCTAAATTTTTTATGTTCATTAACAAAATTTTTAATGTAAAAGGAATGTAAAATACAGATATTTATATTTATAGATTTTTGAAAGATAAATTAATACAAGCAAAGGTTACAATATTAGATCAATATAAAGTATATTATACATATATATATCTACCATATATATTATGATATCTCACATAGCTTAATAGTAAAAGACTTTCTTGAAAGTTTTATTAGATGGTGTGAACGATTTTTGCCTATATTACATTTACGTTGTTCTATTAAGAGAACCATTTTTATCTAACGAATTTTGATAGATTCAACCAGACTATTCTTTAGGATAAATTATTGATTGTTTAATTTGCTTGAAATTGGAGTTTAACATACTTTATGTATTTATTTAAGTATTACTTATATTAATATAAGAAATTATATTAGTTTAGTTAGAACTTATTAATATTATATATTAGTTACTTTTCCAAAAAAAAAAGAAAAATAAAAATCGTGATTACCAAAAAACGTGACGCAAGGAAGATAACTTTGAGTGTATGTGTTGCTTGTGTTGTATACCTATATATTTCAATATATAATAATGCAACTTAATAAAATATGTTAAGAAACAATAAATTCCCTCATCGAGTGATGGTGGTGTAAAGCTAGTGGTAACAATAGTGTTCCCAATGTGCTCACAACTATATTAAAGAGCACTATTTCTATTAAGATTGAAAGTGAGGACGTACATGCTATTGTGCTATGTCATAGATCGTTCTATTTGTACAGTATAGGCTAAATTTTCAACAAATGTACTATTTTCAATAAGATATTTACAAGTATCTATAGATTAATTTATCCATGAAGGATATACAACGCTCTTCCTGCAATTTTATTCAGCAACTAGAGCTGGCGATGTCTTCGGAGCATTGTACCCTAACAATATGCATTGAGAATATTCAAATTATTGAGACTTAAGTCAATAAAGAAAGTATTGCTTTGTTGTCAGAATAGAGGTGTCGCTGGTATACATAAAATGTGTATTTACTTCCTAGAAATATTAAACCTTTTTCGCAAGGATTTTTTGGAAATGTGGTTGTTAATCTAAGAAATATTATACCTTGACTGCAAATTCTTTTTATTTTTATTTCTTCTGAGTTTATAAAAAAAAATCGACTTTATTATTGCATCGTTTCTTTATAACTAAAGACATAGTTTTAAATTTTCTTATCGTAAGCCAATTGTATATGGTATACTAATTTGAAATGTTTAGCTACAATATGGTTTGTAGCTTACCAAATCTACATGTTATTGTTTATAATATAATATATAATTTATGGAGCTAAGCAATTTATATATGAACTTATCTTGAGCCGTGAACTCCGGGTGCAGGTGTGTAAACAAAGAATATGCTGTGTCAGCTATCTATCAATTGTAACGGGATTTTTAGATAAATGTATATAATGTACTGTATATTTAAGGTACTTAACTTGCAAGGATTCTCTGGCGATCTGTGAAACATTAAATAAACAATTATTACATTTCTAAATTTTAATAAAATTTTTTTTATTTTTTTTTAATTTAATATAAAAAATTATAATTTTTTTAATTTTAATTTTTATAAAAAATATTTATGTCATATTTAAATTATATTTAGTTATTTTTATAAAAATTATAATATAATTAAAATATTTAACACAAATCAATAAGTGTATTTTTTTTATAATTTTATGTGTTAAAGAAGGGACCTAAACGTCAAAAATTAAAAAAAAAATTATTGTTGATTAGTCGTAATAACAATTAATTACTATAATTTATTTTATAAATAAATTTTTTTTAAACTGATTAATTAATCAATATTTAAATAATATACTTTTTTTTTTTAATTTAGTTTTTAAAACATTACCTATTTGCATCAAGATTTCGACTCTATATTTCGTCTATAGTCATCTTCAGGGTACAGCACCACTTTTTAAATAGTTTATTTAACAATTGATTAATTAGCCCATTTCAAAAACTAAATTATTAATAAAAATTGTGGTCGATAAAACAAAAAAATTAATGTACAGTAGTCAGTGTATACCGTATACGTGCGAAGGTATGCGAAGCTAATTATGAACTGTACAAATCCCAGAGTTATATGGGGGAATGCTCGTATTATACGAGGGATTGAAATAAGGGTATTGCGTTATAGGGGGGATTACTGTATAATTTAATAAATTTCTTTAAAAAAATATTTTTTATTACTTTACATTGTTGCAGTTAAAATGAATTTTCAAAATATGTTAAACACGGAATCAACATAATAGGTTTTTCAACACCTTTTTAATGCTGATGAGCTGAATTTAATTACAGCTCATTATGGTTAACACACATTTCCCCGCAGTTTGCAGACTCCAAAATCTACGCAACTATAAAAGTAAACACGAAAAACGCTTATTTGCTTGTGCTTGTGCATAAATCAGCGTCGTTCTCGTGCAACTGTTGATGAGAAATCTCATTAAATTCACGCACCTTGCACGGCCATCGATTAAGGATACAACTAAGCTGCTGCATATCAATACGAATGTGTGCACATATGCGTGGATAAATTCAACATAACTAACAGCAACTCTTATCTCTACCCCACACCAACACCAACAACAACATCAACATACAAATACAACTACAATAAAAGCAATACAATTAAATTTATTCAAATCACATGCTCTCATTTAAAACATTGAGCAACGCTTAACGTTTCTGACAGAAGATCATTTGCGTAAGTGTGTGTGCGTACGTTTTGTGTCTGTTTCCATATCTGGCAACATATGGAACAGCAATTTAAAACGAGCGGACATGTGAACTTTGTTGTTGCTTCTCTTGCTGTTAGCGTATTGTTGATGTTGTTCTTATTGTTGTAATTGTGCGCTTTTATTGTGTTGCTTTTATTTAATTAATATAAGTAGAAAAAAACAAGTTTTTTCCATTGCCCTGGGACTGCATACATGTATATTTTTATTTACGTTGCTGCATGTGTACGTTTGTCTGTGTTAATGTTTGCATTTCAATAAGCAAAGCAGACGTGAGAAATTGAAAACAAACGCTTTCAACACGTCGTATGAGTGATTTTAATGAATTTGATTCTAATTAAAAGTCATTAAAAGAGATTTGTTTATTATTTGCATAATTCAGAACATGCAAAAGTCGTTAGCATTTAAAATAATTAATATTTTCAACACAACAAATAATTTACATATTAGATTCTAAAAATAAAATTCACAACTTTTAATAACCTAAACGTAAAGAAGGTGTAAAGAGATTGTGACGTAATATTTATACATCATTATAGTAAGAAGCATGGAACTCACGCTGGCCCCGTTGTCGGAATAAAAGTCTTGTAAAGATTGTAACGCTCGATTTAATATAAATGGTCACAATGGATGGTGGAGCTTTAATTGAGGTTTCTACACGGATTCGTAAAGCAAACCCCCCTTCGCCAATCTTAAAAATCTTTGGAAATCATCTAGTGTTCATCTTAAAACGAAAATCAAAACCTGCGTCAAATATGTTTTACTGTATGGATCTGAGACTTGGTATGTGACTACAACTATCGCTAATAAGTTGCAAACGTTTGTAAATAAATGTCTGTTTCAGATTTTAAGAATATGGTGACCACGAACTATTACAATTGAACGTCTCATGACACGAAATAACCAACAGCCAATTTATAAAGAAAAAATTCAGAGGAAATACGGATGGTTTGGGGTATACCCTTCGCCAGCCAAACACAGAAATTGTTCACGCTGCATTCGAATGAAATCCGCAGGGAAGAAGAAATTGCGGTCGATCGAGAACAACAAGGACAAGAACCATCAGTAAAGAAATGAGCAAATCATTTAGTGAGCTAAGAGCAACAGCGCGCGATCATATTAATTGGAAATCTCTTGTGATTAGTCTAAGTTCATAAATTTTGTTTCTGAACATGTCAATAATAATAACAATATAAAGATTAGTAGGTTGTTTTTCTAGACCGACTCTTTGTAACAAAGGGTGACCTTCTGATGTACTAGCTTAGATTTCACTATGGAAAATGATGCAATTTTAGGGCATTTTATGAGTAAAGAGGGGTAATATAATTTAAATCAAAACATATGTGTGTAATAGTAATGATTTTGAGAAGTAAAGATAATAAGCGCTTTCTTCTTCTTGAAAAATGGTTTTAGGAACTCTTGATATTATTATTCCATTGATATAATTATTGAAACAGTTATATTATCTTAGCATTTTTTTCTTACAAGTCGATTATATCACGTGTTATTCCTGAATATAAAAAGGAATATGTATCGTAAGAAAATATTCACCGTTTTTGAGCTTATGTGACCTACTTTTTAGATCTAAATTTGATTTTTAACAGAAATAAGAACTTTTCAAGATTCGCAAAAAATATTTAGAAAGCATGAAATATAAATGTAATTATATATCTTTACGACTTTGAACATTCGTTTTGCAAATAAGAATCGTAACAACATTTCTTCAACTAATATAGCGCTCAAGTATACTGATTTAATATTATTTTTATAATATAGTAATATAGACCTATTGCAAATAAAAGTATGCATATCTTAAAGAAAATGATTATTTCTTTATTAAATACAAATGATGATTAAAAATTGATCGACGGAAGAGACGCTAAAAATCAGATGGCTAAGTTGTTCGCCTATAAACCACAGAAATTCTACACCGATGGAATTATAAATCTATTCGAATGGCAAATGGCAAATGATCATAAATATTAAGTGTCAATATAAACTTTATTAAAATTAATATTTAATAAAAAACATTTTTGTTCAGAAATGTACCACTAAACGGCGGATACTTTATGTTTCATCATTGCTACAACTTGCCTTAAAAGTGTATTTATACGAAATTGATTGCATTTAGAAATAATACATT
The DNA here is from genome assembly GCF_002237135.1 of Teleopsis dalmanni. Taxonomy (NCBI): domain Eukaryota; kingdom Metazoa; phylum Arthropoda; class Insecta; order Diptera; family Diopsidae; genus Teleopsis; species Teleopsis dalmanni. The sequence goes on from NC_051847.1 coordinate 149,482,762, forward strand.
CAACACAATTTTCATTGCATATAGGCAGGCGCCTGCAACTAATTCCATCTTCAAAAAAGTAGTTTCTTGTTGAGATTGATGCCAAAATCGTGTCTGAAAACTTTCTCCAGCAAATATTAAAATGAATTAAAATTGTAATTATAAGTACACAACTTAAAGTTTAAGTTTTGTGTTGTCAGGCACACTTTTCTGAAATATCACTGTCAGGAACAATTCAAATAAGATTTCTCACGTTGTCTGCCCGCTAGCGCATCTCTATAAGTTGAGTTTGAGGGAAGTTAAGGGAAACGCAATTCTGTAAGAACAATTCAATTTCATTGCAGCGGCATTTCCAAGGCGAAATTCATGCTGAGCTTCATTGAATACAGAGAAGCATGCAGTGAACTCTGCCATACCAGGCTGTCGTACTCTCAGCATGGATGACGAAGTTTTCCAAAAATGAAAATGTATATGTGTGTATGTATATACCAATGCAAAGAAGTTATTATGTTAAAGAAGTTAAGATGAAGTGCATTCCTTCAGTCATGTTTTGCGGCATCCAGTATCCAGCATGTAGTATCTCTGAGTGCAAAATTATGTGAATACATAAAACTGTCTTTTGTTGCTTTTGTTTGTGACTCGTAGCAGCGGAGGTGTTGCTTGTATAATTTTACTGCCACTACAGTTTACTAGCAGGATTCTAGTAAGATTCTAATTAATTTTGTTTCTTATACAAATTATATCTGGTAGTCAATTTTGTTTTTTTAAAAGAGCTTTAAGAGGTGCTAATACTGTGCAAAACTAACAAAACTTGTGCTTTTAATAAGGCGGAAATACAATAAAATTTTGAAGAAGCAGAAGAAATCTACTGTAATCCATAGAAAAAAACACTTTCTTTACTTTATAAAATTATAACGTAGGCTTCAGTATTGTCTTTACTTGGTGGCATATAAAAATTATTTGCTGAATAAGTGCAGAAATACAATATCTGCAATTCAATATTAGTTAAACAGCAGTTTTGAGATTTAAATTGCTCCTTTTATATATCAAACCATTTTAGACTAGATATAATGATTTTTTTTTTATATAAATGATATATTATGAACTTTGAATTAGTTTTGAAAAGGAGCTTTCTCTGTATACGTCACTGTTAAGTATACCATCTCTCGAAGAGTATAGACTAATTAATCAAGGTTGAAGTGAATTGAAAAAAAATATATATATGACAAAATGTTAGCAAGTAAAGGCTGAGATGGAAAATTTTAAATGAACACTTAAAGATAATGCATAATGGAAACATTATTCAATTATAAAATGCAAGTTGAGTGATTCCATTACAAAGCAAGAAGCAGTGCAGTAAACCGTGATTATAAGGGAAAGGATTTTTGAGTAATCGTAATCCTCACAGGAAAATTGTCTTTTGCATACAAATTAACTGAAGAATTTCAGGAGTGAATCTTCACTCAAGTTGCGCTAAAGTGGAGCGTCATTTACTTGAATGTTGCAGTCAATTAGGCTCATTATATTAATATATTGTAGCTACTCGTATCTCAATATGCTATCAATAAATACTAGAAAAAAGATAAAAGAGTAGAGAGACTTGTTTAAGTATGCTTTTAAGTTAAGATAGAGAAATAAAATCTCATAATATATTAACATATTCCATACTAATAAAGGGTGATATTGTTGACAATATTGCTAAATTTCGAATTTTTCTTCTTCAAAAATGTGTCTAGTAACATACCTAATTGATGATGTCTTCTTTTTCTAATATTTTATAAAAAATAATGTAAAATAAACATGAAAATTGTTAAGTAAAAAAAATATGTACGTATTTACTAAAATATAACATACGGGCATGTAAAAGAAGTACGGGTATCTACTACTTTTTTATATCCACACCATATGCAACATAATTGCAAGCCATAAAATACTCAAAAATAAAATTCAATATTGTCAGGATATGTGAGGTAAATACACTGATACAGTTTGTGTGGAACTACTCGTAAAATCATGTCCAAATGAAATTCATCACTTGTACGAAACATAAAAGCCAAATGTGCTTGAAGGCATTAAAAGGATATATGCATGCATAAAGGTACTCACTCGTTCACATAAACATGCATGTTGGCAAGATGGGCGTATGATGTAAGGCTCTGGTGTACTGGTGTACTACGTACTTGAACCGATTGATGTCACATTTGGAATGCAAAACCTTACGCACCAACAACTACGCATAAATCATTTTTGTAGTAAAATGCATTTCGACTGCTTTTTATGACCTCAGGTTATGCATCTCCATTCCTACTGTTGCTGCTTCTTTAGATTTCAAATTGTGTAGGTAGGAATGAATTTCTATTACTTCTGTTGACCAGTGATATTGAAATATTTGCATGTGGTTTGTGAGTAAAAGGAATGTTTATTTTAGTGCTTAAGGTAAAAGAAGTTTAAGTCAAATGATTTAATTTAAAGATATTTAAAAATTTTTCATGTTTGAAAATGCTTTAGTTATTAGCAGATTTGAAAAATTCTATTAGCATTCTTAGACAGATTTATAAAAGTATATTTTGTAATTTAGACATTTTTGGAAAGACTGAAATATTGCTATTAGAATATATAAATCTTTTTTAAGAATGTACTCATATATAATACTTGATTCAGTAGCATTGTATTAGTTTTCACTTTTCAGTAATATATGATTTTTACTTAGGACAACTGTTCTTGATATAACAAATTACAAATAAATGTGCGAGTATGTTTGATATGAATAATGTATGTAGGTTGATATGAAATAAGCGTATGTTTCTATAACTGAGAGCTTAGATATGCTACTGACTTACTTATTTGGTCACAACCACCCTTTACTAGATTTTGGCCAGACGCAGCATGTCTATCCAGATGCCTCAGCCGCGGGCGCGCACTTTATCTCGTACAGAAAGTCCGGTTAGTGTTGACTCTACTTGATCACTATACCGTAGACACGGACTGCTTCTACACCTTCTTTTTCCAACTACTGCATCAAATACCTTTTTCGCTTGTACATCCACAACCATTCTTACGACATGACCAAGCCAGCGAAGCCGTTGGATATAAATTCGCTGAATTAAATCAGTGTCGTGATAAGACTCGTATAGCTCGTGGTTCATGCGGATGCGGTGGTTATTGCCAACACGTAGCGGACCAAGGATCTTACGAAAAACTTTTCTCTCGCAAAGATATGCTATAAGCTTTAGATTTACTAAACTTATACTGAGTTAAGATGTCAGTGCGTAGCGAAAGTCGCTTCATAATTAATAAAATACCTTATTTAACTCTGCTGCTCATTGGTACTAGATGTTTGTGTCATTGTAAAGGCTCGAGTATAGGAAGTGACCTTGCAGTTCACGGTGCTAGGGTGATTAATTATTTATTTAGTGCATTGACGCACTAAGCATCTTATTGAAAGCATCATACTATATATGGACACAACAACAGCGTCTGATTTGGGAATATGTTTTAGAGCATAATTGTTAAAGTTGGATGGATACATGTTTTAGACAAGTGTATTCTTCTTTTCTTAGTTTTCGTGCGCAATAATACAAATGGCAATAATACCAATTTCTCATACTCGTACATATATTGTAATTTTAAGAACTTGCAAGACTTAGCAGCTCCTGGTAATGATTATATTATATCAAAAATTGTTGGAATCTTATAAACGCTTTATAATTATGATGTTATCACAAATGCTTAGAGATTTAAAAATTTAAAAGAATATATATTATAAAAAGAAGTACTTCATAAACCTTTGGTAAAGCTTAAAAATTAACAAAACCGACCTTAAAATGTTATTTAACAAAAGTCTTAAAGTTGACCAAGATCCCCAAAAACGGAGACCCCTAGAGTAGTAAGACGGCACTACGCGTGTTCTGGACATGAACAAAGCAGATAAGATGCACTTTCATCGCCCATTCCACAACTGCGACAGATATAATTGAAAGGAAGATTTAATCTTCTACCATTTTTTCCAAATCTGCAATAACGTGCGAGGCATCTCAACCTCATTGAGGCATCTCAATGAGAGTATTAGCTATTCTTTTAATGAAACATGACCAACTTGCATACAGATGCCTATATATCACTGAGTCTTCCTATCTTTTTTTAAGAAGTGCAGTGCAAAAATAACTCAATAATAGTTTATATATTGTTAATGCCCAGATTGTTTAGATATTCCAAGAGATTTCCTGAAACATCTCATCTGGCTAGCTCGTCTGCTTTGCAAGTGCCAAAAATGTTCCTATGCACAGGAACTTAGATTAGGGTAATGTTGAATTGTATCTCATAATTGTTTTTATTTTTGGTTTGGTTAGCAGAAGCCAGAGTTGCTTTTCTCAATCCTTATCCAGTAGGACTCTGGAAAGGAAATTAAACTAATAAACTAATACACGTAGTTATTATTAGTATATCTATTAAACAAGATACATTTCTTTCAAAATTCATACAGTTAAATTTTGGTGACTATTAAGTTGTGTAATTAACTTCTTTAGACTGTACGTTTGAATATTAGCGGGTAATAAGTCCTAATTATTTTTTTATAGAAATCAAATAAATATTAAATATACATGAATTATGCTTTTATTGATTTTAATTGATTTTCCTTTTCAAGTATGGTTTATTTGCTATATTTATTTCGTATAATTGTTTTATTTCAAGATATTCGTAAATCCAAGCATTTAAAAACGTAAGTATGGTGAGCACAAATGTTTTTTTTTCGTAAGCTTAGGTATATAATTTATTATAGATTATCTATATAATTCTAAAAATGTATTAAAAGTGATCGATTGAAGATTTCTTTAAAAAGGGAAAACAATTAAAAAAAGAAATAGCAGAAAACATTGTTTGGCATATTAGAGCCAACCGGACGTATTGATTAATGCATGCATCTAACTAATCAAGTAGGAAATATCGTTGGGTGAATTAAAGTTTCGGTCGCCCAAAAGCTCGGTTCGGGATAAACTTGGATGTAGACACAGCAGGAGTTATGGTATTTCCTGCTTAAACGCCGGTAGACATGTACTACAAACATTATAGCAGGGCTCAATCCAGACTCAACCTAGCTTTAGTTCCATGCTGACCTATAGTCCAGTGCTTCGTTAAGACCGATATTATCTTAATTAAGTCGGAGTGTCTACATTGCAGGTATTTCAAGGTCATACCCCAATCAATTTTTAGACCGCATATATTTCAAATTACAAAATATTGTGTTTATTGTAATTATTAAAATTATACATAATTTTCTTTTATGAAAATATTGTCATTATGTTAACAGTTTTTAAATCAATGTCTCGAAAATAAATCTAAAATCATACTATTTTCATTTGAATTAGTATCTTTTATATTTTCAAGATCACGAACAATATTGCTGTTAGAGTTATTGATAGACTACTGTTTGCTAATTAATTTTATGAACTTTTAAATGCCAATATTTTAGAGAAATAAATAACTAATCAAGGTTCCTTTGAAAAACTTTGTTTGTGAAGTAAGGTTTTCCAATGACCCAGCGTTATCGGATTATATCAAGCCTCTTAGAACAAGGGTTTCATATGGAATACATATAATGATTAATATCAATTCAGTTGTCATTTCTAATTTAGTAAATTCAATGCGTTTTTCCTCAATTGCAGATATGAAGGCTATTCTATTACAATCCTAGGCATTTTTGATAGCTTTGCAAAAGTAATAATTTTTCTGAATATTTATATATTTGTTGGCGCTGCATTAAATAATTAAAAATATCAATAATGACAACTAAAACATCCTCTTTCTATCAATATGAAAAGGCTTATGGCATCTAACAACAATTGATTTGGTTATGAATTTAAACTAAACCAAACCAAATTGAAACCAAACATGAAATCATATTTAGCCAAAGTAAACGAAACAAAATTGAAGTGAAGTACAAAAGTATTGGTAAAGTATCAATGGTCTTCCAAAGTATATGCCTTCCAGTATGAGATCTAAAAGAAGCTACACGTACTGCAAAATACTCCTTATGGAGCAGCGAATACAGCTGAAGTATCTGTGCATAAAGTTTTAACTCAAAAAGTTTGTTAAGTGCCAATACCAAACTGTTTTCATTTTGTGGGTAAATTTTTCCTCTCGTCCATGGAACTTAGCAACAACAATTGCAATAGAAAAATGTACAACAATAATAACGTTAAAAACAACAATGGCTGCAGTTTTAACAATTCGTAATTGGCAATACTATCCCACATAAATAAGTATCGAAGTTTGCATTGCATTATATTCCGTTTTGTCACAATATGCCACAAGATTTTCCAACTTTCGATGCCTCGGCAGTCTCTGCTCGGTATTCCGTATGAGTTTTTGGAAATTTGGAATTTGTTGCCTTTAGCTGTTAGCCTAAGCAGCACGATCAATTGTGTTCGATATGAGAAGGGCGATGCTGTGCATTTATTGGTCTGTCATGTTGCAATGAATTGAAGCTGAAAATTGAAAGCGTCCATATCCGGCCACAAAAGCAGCAGCCAATACCCAGCAACCGGCAACCAGCAACCAGCTACTAGCAACCAACTTTTATAGCTGACTGACTAAATCCTTTCTATGGTTTTCCACTAATATCCTGGCTTGTTGGCTTACGGGCTCGAGTGTTGTATGTGTATGCGTTTATCAGTGCATGTCATGTTCACACAGCAACAGCTTCACAAATAAACCGTTATATCGTTTTAGTCTTAAAACAGTTGCCGAGCTACTTCACCAATATACGTGCATCAGCACACCGCAAAGAAGCAAAGAATTGCATGATTTCTGACTTTTTTCCTTGTTTCTCGGTTATACGCTGCACACCACCGTTTCGGTTGATATCGTAGTTCACTATGTCTGCACCATTGACTCAACTTGATTTTTTATTGATACTCCGACCACACTTTTGTTTACTCTTGCATGGAAAATGGTCAATTTAACTTATTTTAACTTAAAGGACTTCATGCCAATCAGTTTTCTCCAAGAGATACATTTTTTTAATTCGATTTATCGAGTGCAGTTTAATTAATTCAATAGAAAAAAAAAAATTAAAATTTTAAAGGGAGTCGTCGTAGGTAGTGCATTGGAGTGAAAATAGTATATGATTTTATTTTCAGATTTTAATTCCTGAGTTATAATTAATAAAATATATAGCTTACTGAATTATTTAAGAATTATTAAGTTCTTTTAATTTTATTAATTTTTTTAAAATAAATTAAGTGATTATATAGAGTGTTCACAGACAGATGTCAGGTCTGGAATTAGACGTTGTTAAAGATTTCATAAGAAAAATATTTAAATTTAGAGTTAGTTCAAATAGATTTTGAAAAATATATTTTGAAAAAATACACAATTTCAAAAAATAATTGTTCTTAAAATGGTTATACGTAGGCTGCTCTTACGTCTTACGAAAAGGCAACATTAAGTATAATCAGTTGAATTTCTATTCGATAGTTTGATATGTTGTTTCACGTTTTAGTTCAAAAAGGTTTATTGTATTGCTTACATTAATTCGAAATTGTGTCTCCACAAAAAATTGAATAAAATCATTTTTACGATTTTCGTCTCAGATTAACCAAAAAAGATGCATCGATCAACTTATTTCAAGATTTGTTGATGAAACTGCACATCTAGCGACTGTAAATCGGTAGTTCAATGAGTTCAAACATAGTAGTACGGCGAAATTCGTGACGATCGTCCAAGAGCAGTTGTTGTACCAGAAAACATCAATGCATTGCGAGAACTGTTTGAGATGGCTAAGATACATACCGGGAGATAGAGTCGGCTCTGTGCGTTAGTGTGACCAGTATACTTTCAATTTTACATATACATTTAGCTGTCAGAAAGATTTACTTCCGTTGGATTGCTCATAATTTGACAATCCTTTAAAAGAAGAATTATTTTATGTCGACACTGTACAACTTAAATAAGGTAGAACGTACAATTATGAGTAATACACAACAATTTGTTTGCCGGTAATCCTCTGAGAATTGAGTAAAAGAAATTGATCGTGGAAGATTAACCTCCACTACGGCAATGCCAGCTCCCATAAATCAGTTCAAACAAGAGTTTTCGATCACTCAAACCGTTGAATTGTTAGGTCATTCCTTCTTTTTGTTCCACAAACATCAAGAAAAGAAATTTGTGGGGAGCGTTTTTCTACTACCGAACGGGCTGTTGAGACATTCAAAACCCTGGTTTCGGAGATATTAACTTCAGAGTTGCAAAACAGTTTCGAAAATTGGTTTAATCAAATCGAAAAATGTGTTGATCACAATGGAGAATACTTCGAAAAACACTAAAACCATTTTCACTGATTAACCGGTGTGTTTTCATTGTTATGTAACAGACTTAAAAGGCAGCCCACGGTTACTGATTTCTTGTTTCCTGAAAAAGTTATTACCAAGTTGTTAACAAGTATAATTAAAGCTTAAAAATATATGTTTAAATAATAATTTTGTCAATTAATCATAATCAAACAAAAGAAATAAGTCTTGCACGATGTCATTGTTTTAGAATCGTCTCAATATTTGGCATATACCGTCTATAAATCTATTCGACACCTTAATTTTGGCATTTATATTCCTCAATAATTTTGTAAAGAAACCTAATTTAGATTTTGATCAATATTTTTTATAAAAACTGAAGGAAAATAATAATAATTTAAAAAACTTCCGTTCACTATCTGCACTTGTATTATCCCGATTAAAGCCACACGTAGAAGGAGGAACAATGTTTAAAATTCTAGTTAATTATGATTCATAATTATATACACTGTGTTTGCAGACTTTTTTTAACAATAAATACTCAAATGCCTTTTCACTCCTTAAATTTTATTTTAATATCGTAAATAATAAATTTTTAACTAACATATTGATTTCTAATGTCAGTTACTTGCTTTTTAGATTTAAAAGAAAACTAAACGTTTAACCTTTTCCCTTTAAACACCTAAAAAAGAGTTTTGTCTATTTTTGAAACATAAGACACTTATTGACTGTAGACTCAAAAAAGATATTAGAATCAATCACGTGTCAAATACACCACACCCTTCTTGTAAGTTTATGGACAATTCGTTCAAGTCCTGCAATCAGTCATGCACGTAAAGGATAGGCTCTGCAATAAAATCTGTAAGGCAGCACATTGCAATCAGTTTTAGTGCCATTCACATAACACTTAAATTCAATATCTGCCAGCTAACATTAAACACTTAAAAAAAATATTAGTTAAGGTCTTAGTAGATGGGTGGAGCCATAAAGTAATCTTTATGTGGGCTTACTTAAAAACTGTACTTAATAGTTTATAAATTCTTGGTAGAACCTTCCTTTTGTTTGATAGCTATTAAATGGGGGGGAAATTACAATAACTTTTTTTTACTACTTTAAATATTAGTGTTCTTAAATGTTATTTTTTTAATGAAAAACAATCTATTTATTTGATTATTGAAAGTATTGATGGACTTATTTGAATAAGTACTGGCAAGTATAAGAGATATAGTCAACAAATAGGTACATAGTTGTAGAAATCAAAATAAATGATTAGGCAAATACCACTTTTCTTTTTAGTTACTTTCAGCTGTGTTAATAATATTTCCTTAATCATTACAATGTTTATGCTACTTGTCACAGATTTATTTATTTATCCAGTCTTGATGAAGGAACTGAAGCAATCTTCTTAATAAAATTGTCAGCCGTATTACTAATTTCACATCTCTTGTGACCAGATATACAGACGAGTATACCTGGTCACGAGATGAACTTAAGATTCGTAGTATGCAACACGTATATAAGATTTAAAAGCTTCTGATGAACTATGATTTAGTTCTCTAAGATTAGAAATATTTTTTTTATAATATACTATAATAAAACTTGCATACTGAACCTCCTTATATAAATTGCGGCATTCTATAGCATAGCTTTGAAGAGAATATTTTTTTACCTATTAAACTTTTCCCATTCGCGTTGGAATAGTTAGTTTGAATCTGGGTATTATGGAGACCTGCTGCTCTATTTTGTCCGCTTTTATAGTTTTCACACTTCGCTACAGTGAAGATTATTATAAGGAAGGATGGTACACTGTGATTTAGAGCAGTGAAGATTGTCGTTATAAATTTTTCTAGTATATTGTTAGATTTAACAATTTTGTTGATATGTATCTATTTGTCTATTTCTAATGGTTTAACTATTTCATAACTATTGTGAAATTGTGGCTATTCTAGATGTTGATTGATGTGGTCTTACAAATTGAAAATTAGTAAAATGAAATGATATTTAATTGATTACTCAAATTAGTAAGAAGATATTACAGGAGTTTTTTTTATGATGTTATACATTCTATATAAATTAGCAGTAGTGTTATCTCTTTTCAAATTTTTATATAACAAAAAAATTTGTCATTTTCTTTCTTTGCAATTATAAAATTCTACTTTGCTTAGGTATAGATAAATATTCTTAGTACTTGTAATATAATATAACTTGATATAATGACACATATCAACCTTTTCAATGATCTATTATTTCTATCTATCTATTACCTTTTCTCTATTATCCAACGCATTTTAAAAATGCAGTTAATTATATCTAGTTGTGAACGAGTCCATTATACATATGTATATTATTTTAATTCAAATTAATTGGTAAAAGATTTGACGAGAGAAGATTTTTTGTAAAAATTCCGGTAATATCTTTACTTTACCACTAAAAAACCCAGCAAACACATATTTTATTTTTCGTTACTTTTTAATGTAGCAAAGATCTTCAATGCGACTTTTCCAATGTGATCAGTTTTTAATAGTAATTAAGATTTTGTGCCTTTAGGATGTACTTATGTAGCTCATTTTGAACAATGTACATTTTTTGAGAGTTCTTGCTGTCCTCATGTTTAGGGACTTCATTTTAATGTAGTTTTTAGCTTATCTTTTCAGATTCTTTTTAGTGTATGATAAGTCCAGTGTCATTTTTTTGTTTGTATTTTCTAGTTATTACCCTTCAATAAATCCATAAGACTGTCTGAAATTGTACCGCAAAGACGTTCTGTTAAAATACCGCCCTTAACATTTTCCGAGTGCGATTGTGATTGTGAGTCTGATTGCAGAGGCAAGTGTGATTGTGAGTGCTGTTGTATTTTTATGACATTTCCTTATTATTTATAGTAAACGTGACTTTATGATTAACTTTTTACATTTTCATCAAATTTGACTGCATGTTTCTGAGTGGCGAGCGCATAAAGAGTAAGTAACATATTTCTAGGCGCTGATGATGACCATAAATTCCTTTCAGTTTTATTGTTTATTTCTTTTTATTTCCGAAACATGTTCGTTATGCTGCAACTTTACTGGCTATCTTATTGGCTGTTGCCATACACATCAAACACTTTGCCAATATAAAAATAATAATAATTACATTATTCGTTGGTGCTATTGTTTATGACGGCTTTGCCTTATTGTTAGCAGTTTTAATTAACTTGTCGATGGCACGCAATATGCATTAATTTGTACGCTTCGACTTCGACTGCAAACATAAATCCAATATTGACGGTGCATTTTAATGGGCCCGTTGGTCAATATTTTGTTATATGAAGGATGTGCCATTAAAATAAATTAATTTTGACACTAATCGAATAATAGAAATTAGTATTGCATTACACTAAAGTAGTCCGACGAATTATGGTTATGGTATTTACTTTGGTGTGAAAATTGTTGGGTCATGAAAAAACCAATACAAATTAAGTTAGTAAAGCGATAGCTACCTATTATGTTAAACTAATTAAAATGAAATTTGCAGTAATTATAAAAATTGATAAAATAATACAAATTATGTGTTTCAACATTTTATTTGTCTATATGTCTAGCATGCTAAAATGAACATTTGATGCCAAGGTGCGGTAGTTTAGAGGAGGGAAACATATATTATTTTCATAACAGCTTATGAAAGAAAGTAAAAATGTTATGGAGTTGGATAACTATGACTGGCAAATTAATTGAGGTTTTTCAACAAAAATTACAGAAAACCTGACTACGTGTTCTGTTGTTATAATTATGTATTTATTTTGTTATAATTTAGGCTATTGGCGCTTTCGATTGGTAAATCCGGATTCAATTTTAATTTACTCTTTATCTGTCAAATTTTGTTGCCCAAACGAACGTTTTTAGAGTAATCTAACGTATTTGTGGAAGTGTTAGTAGGTATTTATATATTATATATAATATGTTGAATCAAATCACACTTTAGCTGTCAAGCTGTTAATTTTGCTAATTTTGTTACTCTGGTATTATAAATTAATCTCAAGTGTTATACATATCGCTCGTGAGTTACCAATCGAAAACTAAAATTGCATAAGAATTAATAACGGTTTAAAAAATTACCCCAGATTTACAAATTCTACATACAACTGCATATGTGTGCAGTACTGTATAAATAGATCTTTTTTGTACAGTATTCTGTTTAAATCAGTCTTCTTTTAGACTATTAAAAAATCCAACAAAATGAAGGAAATTTTTTGTACAATATTCTATTAACATCTGTCCTGTCCAAGACTGTTAAGAGATCTAACAACTGCAGTAGTTATAATTCTATCTATGTTTTTCGAATAGAAAATCGAAGACCCTATATAATTCGCTCTAACTCTAATCACATATGAGAACATTTACTTATGTTACTTTGTACTCTACTGTTTCTTAATCTTTATGATTGAGTGCACAGGAAGTTGTTTAATAAATTATTTAATAATTGAAACTGATTATTTATTTTTGATGATATTCAAATTTATAGTGATCTGTCTTTAATGCAGATTTTTATATACCATATTTTCTGCTGATGTTTAGTTTTCTCATTAAGTCGTTTAAGATTGATTATCATTTAATTCTGCCTGTTGGTTATTTTGCTTGCAATCGTGAATTCAGTTATTTGTATAGATTGTCTTCACTTCTTTTGGTACGGTTTCGACCTTCATTATCTTCGCGTCTGTCATGACTTTCATGTTCATATATCAGATAAATGTTTTCAAAAAGTCTGTTCTAATTAAAAATTTAAATAAATTTTAATTTTAATTAAATATAAGTAAAATTTTGAAGCAATAATTCGAAGAGAATATAATATATGTATATAAATTTTTTTTGCACAAAAGATCTTTTAGATCTATTTTTTTAGATCTTTTTAATCTTAAAAGTACCACTAAATTAAAAATGTTTTCGAAAATGAATATAAAAATTTAAACAAAACCTTTTAATGAAATAAATTGAAGAGAAAGGTGTAAATACATTTTATATTTTAGTGAGTGTAGATTATAAATTATAAATGATGGTATTAGATCAATAGAAACCAATATTTTCAGCAATAATACTTAGCTTAGGTATATATTATATATACATACAGATTAGTAGATCTATTTGAACAGATTATACAATACTCTTATGTGGCATATTTTCAAGTTGAAGTTTATATAATATTTCCTCAGATTCACAATAGTGGATAGAAGAGCAATGGAGGGTAAATGCCAAATAAAAAGTTAAAATTAAATAATTAAATTTAAAGTATCATTTTCCTGATGATGTAATCATCAGGAATATCAAGAAATTAATAAAAGTACATATGTTTTAAGTTTTGTAAATATACTAATACAATTATACATAAATTACTATAACCACATATGAACCCCTTAGTACTACTACTTTATTCCCAGAAAAAGAACCTATCCTCACAAGAGTAAATCAATGGAGTGTAAACAGTCTAGTGAGCCACTTCTGTTAAAATGCGATTTCTGTTTTTTCTCTTCTATTTGCCTTTGAATATTACTCCAAACGAATCTTTGCCATATTACCTTTTCACTTAGACATTTTTTTTGTGTTTCTTATTCTTTCCTTTTTTGTTCTTGGCACAAAGTAAACGAAGTGAAATTGAAACCCATTTATCGATAATTGTGTGGTCAAGTTGAAGAGGAGCTACCTCCTGCGAGTGTTTATGCTCGCAGGATTGTGGGTAAAAATTGCTATCTGAAGTTCAATGTTTCGTAGAGACTTTGGAAGTATGTTGTTTGATTATTTGCTGATTTGATGTAATCATGCGAAGATTTAACAAATTGCACACTAACCCATTTCCGAGTAAGTTACTTCCACTTATGGAAAAAAACTCCAAAAAATTCGAAGCTGATTATGTTTAAATGGAATTAATATTTCAGTGCAATAAAATGCTTTTTGGTTTTATGTTTAATTTTAAGAAGCTCATGAAGGGAAATAATTTTTTCTTTTATACATTCCATACAATTAAAAATTTTGGTATATTAAGTTCAAGATGCACTATGTAACATTAATTATATAAATAAAATTTGCAATAATCTGTAGAGATTTTTATATAAATATAGCCGCTTCCAAATTATTCTCTTAAGTAGTTTTTATATATATCTATTAATTTTGTATTGAAAATATTATAAAATAATATCAAAAGTATCATATTATGCGAGTAATTATATACACTCAAGTATTTAGTACATTATATACATTATGTATAGTTCCTTTATTTAATTATATGTTAATAGAGAAAATATAAACAGATATATCCTTCATTATGAGAATAATAGTTTGAATTATGTTAGTTTGAATTATATTAATTATGAATTATGTTTAACACAAGTTTTTCGAATAAAGGCCTTGTGTAATTATATTGTAGACATTTCTATTAAATATTATTAATCAATATAAAGGACAAGTTTTTAAAGCGTTCTAATATAATCTGTTTAATATTGTAACAACAAAAAAAAAAAGAAATCGGGGAAGACAATTTTGGTTTGACATTTAAGGATTCAATGATTTTCACATGGACAGATCTTATAAAAACAATTATTGATTATTTTCTTACGACGTTACTGTTTTTAATCTGTTTAGATATTTTGAAATTAAGTTGAATAAATCCGTTATATAAAGATATGAGTATCGTATCATATATTGTATGAACAGTATATAATTTAGTCAATCAATTTCACTAATTTGTTAATTTGAGTTGCATATCTTTACCAAAAGTTCATTCTATAATATTAACAGAGAGCTGTAAAACTAATTATTGGTTATTTAGCGTAATAGAGGGATATATGCATCACTAATGAGAGAGGATGCTTATTAGTGATAACCATTATTGGGAGGTTAACATATTGTACATAACCAAAAACTATTGCTATATGGAACATAAAGGACAATGAAATAGCAGACCCTCTAGCAAAGAAAGGTACATGTATTGCTTTCATTGGTCCAGAGCGCTTCTGCGGGATAATAAATTGCATCTTAAATTAATATGTGAACGGTAGAAACGAAATTTACTTGAATATTGGAGAGCGCAAACAAGCATGTGGTAGTCAAGAAAATTAATTGATTCTGAATTCATCAAAGTTGACGCTATCTTAAACTTAATAGAAACGATATTAAACTCTATACTGAACTTTTTATAGGACATTGCAGATTCTATTATCATTTGAAGAATATAGGTTTGGTTTTTGTTTTTCCATTGTTAAATTTATTGAATCTTTCTAAAAAGAAATGACAGTAGTTTTGCGAATCGTAAAAAACTAACATGTATGCTATTGATCTAGGGTATTCATATTTATCAATGATTTTCTTTTAAGGCGATTTAGTGCAATTGCAGAAGATTAATGTCGACCATGACAAATTGTTTGCGACTTAAGTCTGTCTGGTAAATAATTTCTTTAACAGTTGGTAGATTTAGATCTTTTTGAAGGTTTATGTCTTTGACATACCACGGAGCGCTTATCGGGGAGTTTTATTTTAACTTCTGTGCTTTTTTTCTATGTTTGTGTTACACGCTGAACACCACAGTTCTATGCCATAGGAAGAACATAGGTACGACACAAAGTGACTCCTGTCGACTCTGTTATAAGGAGAAGGAAACATCAAAACAAATTCTATACAACTGCTCAGCGGCGGCAAGACGTTCTGCTCTGCTCAGCGACTTAATTACCTTGGACACTAGATCTTGATCCCAAATCAAATAGGTAAAATTAAGCCCCCAGCATAGATCTTTTAAGTTGGGAAGCACTTATAGCCTATTATATAATAATTATTATTACTATATAATCAAATCGTGAATGAAAATAAAAAAGAAGCAAAAATCGGAAACTATTTTGTGCATTTTAGCTTGATAATTATGTATACTTTTTGTATAGTTCGGACTATTGAAACTATTCGAACTATTTGATCATATTCAAATATTCATATCTTATTCGAAATATTCTAATAGGAACAGTATTAGTTTACTACACTGGGTCAGTTAAGTTACAAGAGAAGATGAAAAGATAAGTAACTATTTCTTGGTTTGATATTATTTCGTAAGTAATACCTTTAAAATCATGCGAATACTTATATGTATTCGTGGTGTGAGTATAAGGGTTTCGAGTTTCAATCTTGACTAACCCAAAATCTATTTGGTCTTCTCTTTTAGTATTTCAGTTTCCGTTTTCGTGTGTGCTGAGGTTATAAGTAGCCTTTGTACGTGTTCAAACCAAGCACTCAAGGGAATTTCACTTTGATTGACTTCAAAAATGTTTAAATCGTAACTCAAACAAAGCCAACACTTATGCATATAAATGTATGTATGGTAATGTGTGTACACATATGCATCCGTATACATGCTCATTCGCATTAACTGCTTTGCATGTATAATTCCCATGTGTTACCCGTTCGAATTTACATGCTCTATACAACATTTTAAGCATCTTTGGCCTAAATTATGTTTATCATGTCCGTTTGCGATAAATTCACCGAGATTGAGTAGCGCGCATATAAAAGGCATAAATGCAAAGGCAACTGGAGAAATATTGAAATACTCACATATAAAATGTGTGTATTTTATAGGTGCGGAATATAAATACGAATTAGTGTAATCAAATTTTTACGTGTGTACCTTTGCAATATTTGTGCTTTGGCAGCACTGTTTCCATTTTATGTTCCACTTTTATGTGCAATAATTTAAATTTTGTATAAATTTGCATGCGACTAAAATAACAGGTTTCCTGCCTGCTTGCCTGCCTGCCTGCCTGCTTGCCTTATTGGTGCTTGCTACACGCTAACTGAGAGTTGATTAACTTTTTATGCTATTCAGAAACAAATCCGTTCTGCCTTATTTTTCTTGATTTAAAAGTTGCGAATAGAAAATTGGGAGAGTAAAAAAACTATATAACGAAAATAAAATTCGAAAGTAAAACTCAAAAGCCACACGTCAAATGTGGTAACGTTTGATTTTTTCGCCGCACGGATTAAAACGGAAATTGTTTTCATTTTCGCCAACACACACACACACGCACACCAACACATTCATGCAGACTAATACTAACACTTTTGCGTTACTTTTCTCATTCGCATGCCGCGTGTATTTTTTTTTTTCATTTTTACAACTTTTTTTCTTCTTCATTTATTTTTTTCGCTTTTTTGTTTTTTCTGCGGTTATGAATTTTGGTTTTAGCGAAACGCCAAACACACAAAACAAACAAAAAAAAACCGCAGTAGCTTGAAAAAATAGAAATTGGTGAAGGTAATTGAAAAACTACAATATCGGCTACACACAGTCGCACAATGCACACTCATGCACTCACATACTCTCACACACAGCTGAACGCACAAAAATATGGCTGCAATATGTGGGACAGACAGCCAGTGTTCATCTATGCCGAAAGTGTACCAAACTGCATAGTTAAAAAGTATATCATAAAAATAAGAAAAATACAAGCTTAAAAAACATTTTAAAAATATAAAAACTATAATAAAAATGAAATTTATTTTTATGTTCACTAACGAATTCAATTGATGACGTAGGAAAAAATGGCAAACAGTTTTTGTGGCCGCCGTTGTTTTTCTTGACCATTTTCCTTTTATTTCAGCGGAACTCGCATGAAAAACACTGAATTTTGTTAATATTTTCCATTTATGAATTGTTATTCACGTTTTTTGCATATTATATCACTTGTAATACATTTAAAACATTAAAAAAACACACTTAATATTTAAATAAGTTAATAAATATTAATTCAAGCTTCAGTTGCTAAAAATATAATATCATACATATTAAAATATGTGCAAGTGGACCAGGTATTGAAAAAAGTAATGCACCATAAAGTAATTGCAAATTAAAAAAACCAAATATCCTTAAAACAAAATATACATTTTATAATTAAAAGCTTCTCATCTATATATTTTCGTGCTCTGTTTCGTGCATTTAGATATAACACATCGGCTAACAAGTCCGTAGGACGACTTACTAACAGCTACACTAAAAAAAATCTATATAATTTTTTTTAAAAACCAATGGCTGACCTCATTGATTGCTGGTCATGGAAACTTAAAGTATCAGCTCAAAAAGATAACTCTTGTTGAGGAAGAACACTTGCAGACTATGTCTAGAAGAAAAGGAGACAGCGGTGTATATATTGTGCTAATGTGCAGCACTGGCAAGCAACAGGATGACTGTCTTGGGACACTATTGGATTGGTGATGACTTGGCAGGCAACCTCAATCTAAATGAGCTGCTTGCAGTAACAAGAGATGTAGTTATGTGAACGGAAGCTACTCTAGTTTTAACTCAATAACAACAGACGAGAATCAAAGGACGAAAAATGACCCAAGTCCTTTCGTGGTCTACTTCGTCTAATCCTTAATTTCAATGGGGCCACTTGTTTGACGGTACGCTGTCAAACGTCCCACAATATACACTAAACAATTTTATGTCTTAATTCATCATCGCTTTTCGATAGGAAGAAACAACGTAACAGCAAAGGGTTGGGTTGATAAGTGCTATCCAAACTCTGCTACATCGAGACAAATGGAAGAGAAGTAGTTTGTTGACTTTTAATACGATCCTACAAACACCGATGATGCTGATTCGATGATACCAATCATCGCCTTAAAGATATGGTGACACCGGAAAACATCAGAAAAGTCAAAGTAAAATGGTTTTTTCAAATCGTAAAGTGAATCTGCAGAATATATCCGATACCTTAAAGATTTCAAAGAATGTGTCGGCTGCATTCTACATAAAATTTGTCTATGAGAAAGCTACATTCATTTGTTTCGAATTGAGTGCCGTGTTTGCTAATAGTTGACCAAAAACAACAACGAGTCGATGATTTTAAGAGCTGTTTAGAATTGTTAAATAGAGATAAAAAGGGCATTTTGCGTAGGTATGTAACTATGGATGAAACTTGGATACACCATTTCATACCAAACTTGAATCAGTTGAGTGGACAGCAACCACCGGTTTAAATTAGCCAAAAATGCCATAGACAACTGCCAATGTTATGACATCCGTATTTTGAGGTGGAAGTGGAATTATGTTCATCGACTGCTTTGAAAATGGCCAAACTATCAATAGCGATAACTACATGACCTAACTGGTGAGTTTGAAAGAGAGAATCGCGAGACAACGGAAGAAAAAAAATATACTATTTCACCAAGACAATGTTTCGTATCTCAAGTCGTGGGTCATCTCATTGCAAAATTACATTTATTACAATTTAAATTGTTTCCGCACTAGGCGTATTCTGCAGATTTAGCTCCAGCAATTACTAAAGCCATTACCGGAACTGACGTATATTTTAAAGCCAAAGATATATCATCCTACAAGAGAGTTATCAATATGTTAGAGAAGCACAGAAATGATTATACGACTATTACTCTTAAAGGAGACTAAGTTCATGCATAAGGTTGAATTCTGTTAGAAAGTTGTTGATTTATGGGTTATCCTATGGCTTCCAATAAAATAAAGGTAATAAGGGAGAAAATATTGTTTTTATGAAAGCAATTAAACTATTGATTTATGTAATAATAGAACAAGGAGAAAAAATCAAAATTTTTCGTTTTGTATATTTTGATTAAATGACTATCGAAAGAAATATATATAACGTTTTGAAATTGACAATAAATAAATATATATTATAAACAAAAATATACATATCCAAATAAAAATATATGGAAATACATATATAAAAATATATACAATTAGAAATATATATATAAATTAAATATAATAATAAATAAATAATATAAAGCTTTCAAATTAAAAATAAATTGTATTTGCTTATTCATATAATAAACTTTAAATTTAACTTTTGCCTTTAAGAATAATAGATTAAGAGATGTGTTGAAATGTATTGATCCTTTTAATGGATTCTTTCTCTGAGTCCATTTTCTTTAATATAGACTCTAAATGTATTTCCTTTTGCTAAGTCTTTTTTTGTCATAAGATATAAGAAGTCTACGTCAATATAAGACAAGCTTGTAGCATACGTTTCTTGGTATCATTGTCTTTTAAACCTTCGACGAGTTTTACTAGATTAAGCTTTCAATGTCCTCATGAGTAACTTATATATGTTCACAAATTTTGGTAAAAACTCTCAAGTTGTTTTTACTTAGATACACAGAAACTTTAAATAAAATTTGTTTGAAATGAAATGCTTTTTAATGTGATAACTGCAATAGATTGCTTCGATATTGCATTCTCTGTTGGCACTCATCTTTCTGAATGAACAAGAGAAAAAAAATTCTTCCTAAATGGTTGAGGGAGAGTTCATACTTTTTCTAATTTTTATGACCCAATATTATTAAAGAGTTAATTGATATTATGAAATATACATATTCAATTAACGCAACAGGGCTTAGACACCTATTCTAAACCCAGAAGGTTGCACAATAAACCAGACGGTCGCAGTGCCACATCACCTAACAATAATAATAATGTATATAGTCATATTCACATCAAATGTAAAATTGTTGTTGTATTTTAATGTAAAAAGATTGAAATTCGGAATCAAATGTGGTCACGGTGACAAGGTTTTTTGCCCCTCGTCACATTGGTCAAAATACTGTTGCTAAGTAATAACTTCCAGAATTTGCGCCTGTTATGAATAAATATGTGTAGAAATGTGTAAAAGTAGTCACCTTTTGTATTTAGTCACCAAAAAATGTACCAAAATAGTAATGAAGGTAGAAAATTGACAATGGCGATATGATTTGCCGTATAACATGCCATTTGGTCATGACCAAAAAATCTGTACAATTGTCGTGATCATTGCTATATGTGAATGGATGGCTCTAACAGTCAGTACAGATTCATTTGGGTATAATGAGGAAACATACGTTTTCATTGCTAAAGAATGATTGAGTGTTATGTTTTCTATTAAATTAATTTATTTAAATTTACATAAACATAAAAATACTAATATGTTCTGCTGCTAAAACTAAGTGGGTTTACATTTTAAAAATTTACCGCTTTTTCGAGAATTTATTAAATATTTTTTAAGAAAATACTTGCATAAAATAAGATGCATCACATTCGAACATCCAAGATAAATTGTGTTAGTGCAATTTTAATACATTTTAAATATTCGTATAGAGGAGGTGTCCCATATTCCTCAAGCTTACTTTGTTAAAGGATTAAAAGTTAAAATTTTGTTAAATATTTTAACTTGCTTCCTTCTAAAAACCTTTTTGAATATTGCAAAGAAAACAAGCAAATAAAATAAGTAAATACCACTTTTTTCGGAATATTTTGTGGGCTAAGAGAAGACTCAGGACTTAAAATATTCAAAATATGAATGCATTTGCACTATTGCATGCGTACGTTCCTTTTCGTATTGTGTCTGTAGTTGCAGTTTTTTCCTTGCAGTTCTAATTCTAGGAAGAAGCAAGCATTTATATTTCGTATGGATTTCACATCAGTGGCTGCAAAAAGTAAATTTTTGAATTTAAGTTTTGTGTTTCATGAGATGGTTTTTTGTTTACTTTTTAGTTTTGTTTATTTCACTAACACAGCAAATGTTACTCATACGACATGGCACAGAACATGTTTTGCTTGAATTACTTGCAATGGAATGTTGTGCCTGAGCGTAGTTATTTTGTATCTTTGCATTTGATAGATACTCGTGCTGTGGTACAGGCAGGCACCTTAAGTAATTTTGAACATTTGTAATGCGTTTGCTGGCTTCTTTTATATGTGAATGGATGATTTTGTTTGCCTTTGTTTGGGGAATTCTCACCACCGACGATTTGTGTAAAATCACTTCACTGGAATTTTGTGTACTGCATAGTGTGAAGTGTGTTGTAAAAGGTTTTTTCCATCTTAATACTGAGTTCTTGCAGCTGTTTTATTTAAAAACTGACAACAGAATTGTTTTCTTTGTAGGAACAGTAAAAAAATAATTTGTGCCACAGACAGCACTACATAAGAATTTTCCACTTGTTTTTATACTTTCAGATTGAAGTCCCCTGATAGTTCTGTCATTTTTGTGTCTGTATTTTTGGCCTTTTTTGTTATGCATTTGTGCGTATTTTTGGAACGTTTTTGATTTTAAATTATAGTTCACTACGCACTTTATATGGAACGTCCTTTAATAACTATTACCGTTTGCTATATACTAATAGTATATCTCTAAAGGCAAAAACATCCAAATGATTTTCATAAGCATTGTAAAAACAGTGAACATAATGTTTAATTAAACAGTAATTATCAAAGGATTATAGTGTAATTATAGTGTGTAAATCAAATAAGATAGTAGACTGCAAAAAAAAATATCTATTAAATTTGATTTTTGAAGACAATTATGACAAAAGAAACCATATTTCTTGATAAAAACTATTTAATAGAGAAATATTTTAAATAGTAGTAAATTACACAACAACAATGTTTTATTATTTGAATATTTCACTGGTCTTCTAGAAATATTTCTTGTATTTAAATATAAATTTATAATTTATAACTTTTTAAATTAATTTTTTAAATTTATTAATTTATTATAGTGGAGTGAAAACTCTATTAAATTGGCATCACTTTTAACCATGCAATGTTTTTAGTCTAAAGTTTACAAAATTTACAATATATTGAGTATGTTCTTTTTACCAGATAGTTATTTAATTCAGTCAGTCCCGTCAGTAACCGCTTGAAATCCTTCACTGTCATTGGACTAATATTTATTCAGCAAACATTATATTATAGTATTTATTTTGTGTTGCGTTTTCGTCCTTTTTACAATCAAAATTTGGATAGGTTTTAAATAAATTTCAATTCTATCCACCGACGAAGACAATAAAGAAGAAAAACACTATCTTTATGTAGCACGATACATATTTTAGTAAACCTATATGTATTTAGAATCTTTTAAGATAATAATTAAATAATTATTATTTTATTATTAATAAAATTAATTAATAAAATATTAATTTAATTAGTTAAATAATTAATTATTAATTTCTTTATATAATTAAAGAAATAATTGTTAATTTAATTAATCAAATACTTAATTATTATTTTAATGAATTAAATAATTATTTATTAATTTCGTTTATTAAATAATTAATTAAATTGAATAAATAGTTAATTATTAATATAATTAAGTACTAACTTTAGTTGATAATTACGAAATAACAGCAATAAACAGCTTTCAATAACAATTACTTTTATATTTTATGTATGTTGTATATTATCATTATTATTTTAGAAAATCTAATAACGATTCAGATCTATCCCATACTTCAAGAATATTGGATTAAATAGGTAGAATGCATTTATAATCAATTGTAAGGTATCTCTTATGTCAACTTCAACCGTTTATTATTTTCATCACAATTTTCTTTTCCACTTAAGTGTGAATTTGATGGAGTGTAAAGGTGTTAAAAAAGTATTAAAGTAAAAATATTCTTTTATTAAATGAGAAAAGCCTTTTTACCTCTTCAATAATTAAGTTGGGACTTGGAGAGTTTGGATAACACGCAAAATTTTGTTCATTAAATCACACAATTACTATAAAGTGATTAGTTGACGGGAAACAGTTTACTTTCAAAGACGCTACATAAGCAGGTTTTAGTATAATTCAATTTTATATATATGTTCTCATATAAAGATATAGTAGTGATAGAATTATATCCACAATACCATGCAAACGCTGTGATCGGCAGACAAAGGTTTACTAAGTCATAGTAAGTATTTAGTCTTTGCTAGTTTATTAATACTTTTATTTTGTTTCCGTATAAAAACAATTACTAAAAGTGTGGAATATGACACCGAAAATAATCGGATTAAGATGTTGCTGGCAACCGTGCCTATGAGCTTGAAAAAAGCAGTGCAGACAGATATCAAATTAGTGTCACAGAACAAGAAAGAGTGAATAAAGTATAATATCTTTTTATATATTAATCTATCGAAATAAGAAATATAGAGCGATATAACTGATAAAGTTATAATGGTTTTTAAAAAAACTTTCGATAAGGTATAGGCAATTTCAAGACATTACTATAGCAGCCCATAGACAAGAATTGATACTTAGTATAACATATTTATCTATGAAATAAAATTTATTTATAAAATAAAATACATGGTTATAACAGATTTTTAGATGCGATTCTGCAGTCTATTTTATTCCATTAAATATAGATTTTGCGATGTGGTGAAATATAACTTTATTAGTCAACGAGTGAGTATTGATAACACCTTGAGTTAACACCTGTAAGTCATAGATGGAAAAGAAAAACACTTTCAAGTATTCAAGTAACTATATGTACAATAACTTTCAGAAAACAGTGCAATTTTAGTAAATGTTTATCAGAAGTGCAAATAATATTGGGCATTTTATTTTCCATTTAGAGCTTTAATACATCCATTGGTTACTATTTTCAGGCTTTTAAAAAAAAGAAATCTTTGATCTGATTAAAAAAAAATTGGATTAATTATACTACATTTTTCAATATAGAATCAATGAGAAAAGGCCTGACGACAGAATCCCAGCGGAATTTCTGAAGAACGGGTTCGTACTTGATAGTATGTCTAGAATCAGCCTGCAATAACATTAAAAACTATATCGCTTTTAAAATGAGTGATATATTTGAAAAAATTCGTAATAAAATGTAATATTTTATTACTCTAAAAAAATGTGAAAATACTGCAAAAGCCTGTCGAAAAATTAGTGCAGTTTACGTTAAGGATACTGGCCTGAAAATTGTTTCCGTTTCGGAAATTTCAAAGTCAGTGATATAATCAGGGTTATATTGATGTTTGATGGGATTGTTTGGTGGAATTGTGTATGACGCTCTTTTCCAGTCTGTGAAGCAGTTGCATTAACTGCTTCACAGACTTCTACTGCTACTGCTTAGACAATTAAGAAAAGCAACAAGAACATTTCAAAAGAAAACGATTTATTTAAAAGTAAGAGAGGTTCGAATAGAAATAAAAAGTCTACAACAAAAATATTAGTTAATACATTGAAGTTGGCTGACCATTCAACGCTGTTTCGACTTTTATCAAGTACACATCATTTGTGTTTCATTATGATAATGCCAGGCCACGTACTTTTTTGATAATTGGGAGGAAATGAACACTTTCGGTCTCTCATAATTATGAAAAACTGGGCAACCGAAGTGTAACTGAAAAAATTTACTTGGCCACGTTGTTCTCCGATAAATCATTGAAGTTCTATACCAATAGAATTATAAAACTTTTTGGTACATTTATTCAAAAATGCTCCAAAAAAGTTAAATAGTTTTTATGTCATTTAATGCAATAGTTACAATCACTTTTCAGACAACAACCCTTGTGCGAAGAACAGAAAGCTGATCTACATCCAGATAATTAGACTAGCATTACTTTATGGGTGTGTCGCGTATAGCACAGCTACCGACTCTACTATCCAGAAGGTACAAGTTGCTCAAAGTCAGGCTCTCCGAAGACTCTTCAAAGTGCCATGGTACATCCGCACGATATGCTAAGAGACCTTAGAATAGATTCGGTCAAAAAATACATAAGAGACAGAGCCCTGAAGCTACATGCGAAAACCGAAAGGCTGCCCTACTTAGCACTATTTAATCTCAGAGTAATCACTAACCGCACGGGACGGTACGCAGATTTTAGATCAATCATTGAATAATCACGAAGCTTATGAGGAATACACAAATTAGTCAGTGAGATGAGACCCCCAACTATCAAAGAGTAAAAGTGCCCAGATGCAGTAACTCGGAAAAGGTTCAACATTATTAAGTTAATAGTGTATCATTAAATTCATTTCTTCGTAGATTTTAAAAAATATTACACATAAGTAAGTATGTATATGAATCCCATTATCTTCTTTAATCTTCATTACATGAAAGCATTTCGTTAAAAGTATTCCTTATTGTTTAATCTTATATAAAATTGTCCTTTTGCTAACTATCACTCTCTGGATTTTAACCTTAATTTTTAGCGACATCCTTTTTATGAAGCCAGCAGACAAAAATAATTTTATTCCTTTTAAATGCAGTTAACATTTCCCTCCTCAGCTCACAAATAAGTTCGCATATGAAAGCAAAGTTTGTGTTTGTGCCACTTTTGAGTTTATTTAAGCGCAAGGCTCCAAGCACAGGGACGATCCACTTAATTAAAAATATCAACATTAATTGCAGCCGCAGCGCAGCGCGGCGCAGCGTAAGGCAAAGTGTAAGGATAACAGTGCAGCACATACGCAACTCTGACACACTTGGCATTTGTGTTGTTTATTAACTTTGCGGATTTTCACTACTCTTTCCACATGTGCTACGTGCCACAATTTTTACTACAATACTTATTATTATTGTTATTGTTGCTATTATTAATTTTTATTTTCCTGCCGTTAATTGTAGTTGCCAGGCATTTTGCAGTAAATAAACTAGAAAATCATATGTGGCGAGAGTAGTGCTGTGCTGGTGCTAAACTGGAGCAGCTTAACTTTAATTAGACGAAATTTGTAATTCTTAGAAGACACCACAGCACAACTGCACACACACACACTCTCATTGGAAGGCATGTTCGTATATGCAATAAAATTGTGGCTAAAGGACAAACTAAATTTCTAGAAATCATAACTTGAACCAAAAATCCGCTGCCTCTACGGCTTGGCGTGGATGGGATTGTGTAATTCCATAATGAAAGTGTGTGTCTGCGCACATAATTTGTTATTTTCGTATGAATTATTCGGTGCTGCAAATGTTGCAGGAGCCATTCTTGCAACAATTATAATTTGTAGTACGTAAATTTAATTTTGAAAACTTTTAGTTACTGGCAGGATTTCGGAACTGTGTCATATGGCACGTTAGCTGAATTCATTTTAAAAATACTACAAATTGGCGCAATTGTTTCAGATTACATGCTGCGGAAATTATATGTTTAAATAAGCGAATATGATGCTCCCAGCGGGCGGGCTCAGCACGGATAAGTGCAGACATTTATGATTAGATTTGCCACCATTTTCAATTTAGCGAAGTTACACGTTTGGCAACGTCATAGCATTTGATTATTTATTTTCAGTTCTCTAAGTTAGAATGGCAGTCAGCTGGTGAATGGAAATTTATGTGGCAACAATTGAATTTCTGTCCAGAAATTTCAAGGATTAGTAAGAAATTTTTTTACTTTTATTTCAACATCTAAACAATCTATTTTCTTACATCAACTAAAGCTGCAGGGACAAACGAAAAAGTATTTTAAGAGAGCTGTAAGTTATATTTGACTTAGTTACCAAACAACCAAATTTTTATTTTAATAGCATTAATAAATCAAAAAGTTTTTCTTAAAAGAACTGAGATCTGTGCCTTTAGTATGTGTTGCATCTGTACTTAAAGCTACGGAAACGGGTTAGTTGAACTTCAACTTTTAAAAACGCTGTAAATTTTATATGAAATTGCAATTTATTAACATAAAAAAAAAGTTAAAACACAATTACATTTATAGAACTCATTTCAAATCTAATATATGGTCACATTTAGAGCGATCAATATCTCTGAGTTGGTCGACAATTTAATTACAAGCAAAAATCAGCAAACGAACTGTCAGTTGTACTATAAAACTTTTATCTATTCATGAAGTATAACTTTTAAGACCAGTCCAGAACTATGGTGCTAGTATTTTTAGGTGTTGATCTTGACCTGCAAAATATTACATTTAACGTGATCTATTTCATTAAATTGTTCTCAATCTGCAGAACTTCATCCATTCACAAAAAAGTCATTTTTTTTATCAGATATTTTAGTCGTCTACCTTGGCCTACAAAATATTTCGTTCTGTAAAGTTTTTGGGCTTGTGTTTGATAACTGTGATAGCCATAACAACATTCTCAAGAAGTATAAAACGTTGTTTTTCAGTTATTGTTGGTCTGTGCTTATTTGTTACTTTTTCATTTCAAAATATTACAAAAAAATCACTTCGGGTACACTTTTGGAAAGACGTAGATGGGGGATTGTTACATATGTTTCTTCTTTGCTAGGTCCATAGTTGTCACAGCTTAAAAACAGCACTATACACCTAAATCATCACTAATAGTGGTGTATGATTTGATGTACTTACGTTATAATCGAAAAAAGCAATGGAGAGTGATTATTATTCATTAAGGGTCGCCTATGCCAACATAAACGGTGATGCTCGATTTATTTTGTGCTTACAACATAGTTCACCGTACCAGAAGCACCGTAGAGTGATGATCAACTATCACAATTGCATTAACCATAAAAGACGGTGGTGTTTGATTTCTTGAATCAAATCGTTGCATTGAATGTAAAAATATTTACCCGATCTATTTGGTAAATAAAGTCCATTCTTTTTTTTTCTATGAATTGCTATATTAAGAGATTTGGCTGAACTCCTTCACTTAATCGAGACTGGTTGATTTTATTGTAATATGGTAATTCTTGGACTTAAGATTTCACTTTGAGCCATAGTTGACCCGAAAATTAAATTGGTGGTGTAGTATTGAGCTGTTTTGTTATAGTTTCAAAACGTCAAATTTCCGATTATATTCGAGAAATATTGTGATAAGAAAATTATGCTACCATAAGCTCAACTGAAAGCTTTTTTCGAAGAAATTTCTTTAAACTAAGTTGAATAGTCTATAGCAGTAGAGTAATACAGATGGATTTGAAAAGACATTATATTCATAGCAAGGATATGACTATAAAAATTGTTTAATATTAAAAATGGTAATATAAATGTTCATTGCAATTATTCTTCCATCTCTATTATTAAAAAATTAGTGAATACTTATTTGGTGCTATCAGTACGCATTTCTTATTTTTTTCACATTTTTGCTATTAACTGGTAGTTTGGAATACTGGCTGCGTGTCTGAAAAAGTTGAGAGTTCCTGTCTTTTAATTGATATGTATTTCATTTCGTAAGTCAATTTAAGCTAAGTGCGACATATGTAATGTATATTTATATATATATGGATATAATATATTTATTTATATATTTCACATATTTATTATATATATTTTTATGTATTTTTTTTTTTGTGGTGGTGCTCGGACAGCATCAACTAATCGGGCTGGCTGGCGGAAGCTACTCGACGCGGTTAAGGATGACTCACGTCTGTAATGGCCAACTACGTGAGTAAACATATATATATTAAATATAAATATATAATATAACGTAGCATCACATATATATTAACATAAATGCTTTTACACATTATGTGGAAGATTTTTAGTTCCCTATCTTTACCGAAAATTTTTAATATTTTCTTTCTTTTCATATCGTTTCAATCAAGAGTTCCAGTTTTTATTAAAAATTTAATTGCAAATTGCTATTGGGTAGAAATGAGTAAATACAATTTATCAAATCTCTGCAAATCGGTAACAGGATTCATTGCATTCATCAACAATAATTCATTCAAACAATTTGTATGCCTTAAAATTTCTTTCAACTTCGGATCAATGCGTCTGAAATCTGTCCAAGCTCTGCGCATAGCAAAAACATCTTCAAAAACATAAATCACTTAAGCGATTTCATTCATTCATTTTAAATTTTTTTTCACATTTTTTACACATTTTTTCTCAATTTTTTTTCCGATTATTCCTCGATTTTTTCTCGATTTTTTTTTGATTTTTTCTCGATTTTTTTTCGATTTTTTCTCGGTTTTTTTTTCAACACTACAACAAATCGCATTTTCAAAGGATTTCTTTGGCATAAGGCAAAAATCGTATGCAGACGAAATATCCTTCTCTATACATGCACAGATTCGTTGCGAGTAGATAAATTTATATACAAAATTTTGGAGGGAAGGTATGAATGGACAGTACCCGCATTTGGCTTTGAGGAAATTGCTTAAATTGATTTTGGGCACATAAGATTTTTTACTATTTTTTACGAGATAATTTTTTTTTCTTTTTTCTTTTTTGACTAAGTATTTCTGCAAAGGACAGGTGAGCTCTGGTAGTTGATTTAAAAATGGGTTCGCTGTATTATTTATGCTGTAAATATTAAAATAGCGAAATTTATGATTTGTTGCATTGAAATTAAGGCACGTTTTTTTTGTAAATAAATAATCACTTTTATTATATAAATTTTTTGTGTTGTTGTATTTATGTTTCATATTTTCATAGATAAGCCTAAAATATGAGCATAAAGCAAAGTCATAAACATATTTTTTATTTGTGTTTTTTTTATGACTACACATAATTCATATGACGTGACATTTTTGTGTAAACAATTGTTATCTTTGCATCAATCTTGTAAATTAATGTTGTGCTAATTTCCGAAAAACACGCCCGAAAATTTTACAACTCACCTCGAATATCACCTTTGACTGACTCGAGCAGCAAAATAATAAAATATTTGTGAATACAGCAAAAATGAAAAAAATGAAAAAAAAAATAAATAAAATTAAGGAAGAAACCAGAAGCATAAACACATATTTAGTTCGATATATAAGATAAAATTGCAGTGTAAGCATAAATTGCCCTCATATTCTGTAAATGATATCATATTGCCGCCGCTAATTTGTGTCTGTCGCTCCTTGGTTAAGCCTGCAATTCGTTAAGAACGCCAGCAACTCACAAAAAACTCCATAAACGACAATACCAGATACGACAACAACAACAACAACAGCAACAACAACAACCACAGCGACAATAACCATGTTGGTCATTTCCGATAAAGATTGTGTTAAAATATACTAATAGCTACAAACGTTTAAGCACTCATATTCAGTTAGTTAGCAAGTTGTGTGTTAGCCTGAAAATATGCTTGTAAAACATGAAGTAGCAGAAAATTGTCTCCTGTTTAAGTAAATTAGGCGCAAACACGAAAAACAGTGTCACAGTGTCAATTGTGTGTGGCTTTTGGTCTTAAAATATGCAGCGCTTCCTAACACATTTAACCATATTTACGTTATAATTATGTCAAAAGTGGCCGTTCGGTCGGTCGGTTGGTCGGTGGGTCGGTCAAAAGGAAGTTCAGCTACCAAGCATGCAAGCAAGAAATGTTGGCATACTTTTCGGTCACTTTTAATGAAGTAACAACATTTAACACGGCCTACACTTTTAATGTAATTTCCTCTTAAAGCGTGCAGCAGGAAATGAACCAATGACAGGCATATCGAGTCGGTCTTACTGGGGTCAGTTGTGCAACAAACCTAATAAATGTTTAACTAAACATGACTTAATAAATTGTCACACAATTCCAGCCGTTTCGTTTACTAATTTAGTGGGTTGAGTGAGGGCTAATAGAACTGTTAACGTCACGCTCAATTTTGTTATTACTTGGATACTACGTTTTTGGGTTTTATCAAAATGGTTTGGTTGATTTTTGGTTTGTTGGCGGGTAATCAACATTTGGTCAACATAAAAACAAATAAAAATATATAAAAAATGGTACGACGAATAACAGAAAAAAAAATTTGGAAAGCCAAAAAAGCTTAATAAACATGTCTGCCTTAATTCATGTACACTTATTTGTAGTAGTTTTATACTTCCGGTACGATTATATATACAAGTGTGTGCGTGTGCTCGTGGTTGTATTCGTGGTGCGGTTAGTTAAAATATAAATTGGGTTAATTTTTTGGTGTGGTCCATATTTTTTTTATTCTTTCTCATGCTTGTTTGCTGATAACTTCATTATTTATGAAATACGAAATGTATGAAGCGAAAATAATAAATTAAAAATAATAGAGATATGCATCCATAAACAAATATTTAGATATTCCATTAAAATATTTTTAAACTTTTATTTAAATTTTATCTATTTTGCATTAATTAATTACGTTTTTGATATAAAATAAAGAAATGTACAAATAATATTTCAGTAGCGTAAATATAATATAATTAAATTTTTTTCTAACGGAAGAGAGTACGTCTCAACTTAGAATACATTCTTCAATATCAAAAATGTCATTACCAGCATTGAGCTTCATTAGCAAGAAGACCAAATCTCTTAAACTACAAGAACCCTTAAATACTAAGGGCTTTGTTCTTAAATATGATCGAACTAAGATAATGATTCACTTTGTTCATTGAAGGATTTATCTTCCATATAATTGATTTTATTTAATGGCAGAAAAATACTTCATGAAGAACCATGACTGATCTAGTTTCTTAAAGTGACTTAATAACCAAAAAATTTACAATAAATTATTTAGTTGCAGATATTTATAAAACCATATATGCATTTATCAAGTTAATTACATAAATTTGATAACATTGCACAGTTGTTATAAAAAAGTTTAAAAATGTTTTTAATATAGCGACATGGAGTAGTATTTTGTACTCCCTGGTGAAATTCAGAATTTACAGTTATTGTTAAAATTATTTATATGCGATATTGAACTCCGACATAAACTATACAAAGTTTTGGTTGGAGCCTCCCAAGAGTCAGTTCTCTGATTCATTCTGTTCCATTCTGTTGATCCATTTTAAAAGGACATCGATGCTCTTATTAGAGAAATAATAATGTATGCACTTTAAAATCATGTTATACCAGCGAAATTAACAAGATTGGTATGAATCACTTGAGCTACTACAAAATTATGCATTCAAAAATATAAAAAATTATAAAAAAAAAATCGCAATATTATTTTGAAATAATAATATTATTTTGAAAAATGACAAACATTTTTTAACAATTTGCCTCTGTTGACATTTGCATAGGAGTATTGAGATTGCAGTTATCAATTTTAAATGAGAAATTGCATAGGATACGTATTACATAAATTAATAAGCAAGAGTCTGACTTACACGCTTGAGCTTATGAAACCTATTGGCATTTCCATGCTAAAAAACGAACGGGATAATCGCTTTAAGATTGCTAATAGTACCAAGCAATACAAGCTACAATGTATTAAAAAAAGTATCTGGCTGAGGTACAAGCAGCGGAACAAGATTTTGAAGTATAATCTTTGATTTCTATTTTTACTTGATGGTAAACGATAAATTTTGATAACTGCAAGGTTAGAAAAAAAAAATTCTATATCATCAAATCCGTAACAAACTATTAAGACAAAAACGTGAACTTTTCAAAGAGCGCATTGAGACTAATAATTTGTTCATGAACTTTAAATCTAAACAGGCAGGAAAAAATAAAATTACTTTGACTGGTCCATACGTAATGAATATGTTAACTGAAGAAGAAATTCTTGAAGATGTAATGGCAATACGTATGGCTGTTTAAAAAATGCTGTTAATAACAATTAAAAGTTTATTGTAAAACGAGGCTTTTTAGCAATGTAAGTGGTATACGCTAAGTATTGATTATCGAAAAATGATGTAATCAAATTTGTTGAGTATATATTGTTTGATAATGGAACCCTTTACCTCATTACCGTTTCTATTCTGACAGAACTAGCAAGTGAAACGAGCATTGACAGAGTATCTAAGCTCTCAAATTTTAGATTTATATATATTTCATGATTTCCTTAATTTTTATCAAAAATATATATCAATTTGACTCTCGTTTAAAATGATTAACTCTAAAATTATTATTGCATGTATAAATTAATAAGAGAATTTTGATACTGATTATCCCACTTCCATGAGTTCCTAAGATCTTAATGATCTATTTATTATTTTGAAGTTCGATTTGAACCATGTCACATTAAATATGAAATTGATTTTGTTTTTAATGTAAATTAAAAAACTGAGAGTGTTAGAAGAAGAAATATTTCAATCTAAAATTGGTGAAGGTGACGAGGCTTTTTATGTCTTTTGCAACACTGTATCTGTATTGGTTGAAGTAGTGTTGCTCGGTATTGAATTTTAGAAAATGCTCGAATTAGAAGTAAATATAAGAATTTTTGTGTGTAGATGTAAACATATTAATACAAAATTAAATATCTATTAATTTAAGGCAAAAAAAAAGTAAAAAATAGTAGTAAAAGCAAGAAATTGACAATCGTAGTATGACTCTTTCTACATACATAATGTTGCTTTTGATCATGACTGGAAATAGCATAAAATTGCCGTGTCCATTTACCATATGGCTATAACTTGCCCTAATTTATATAATGTATATTATATATAATGCTTAACATATAATGCTCAACATGTACAACACTTTTCATCACAACAGCTGGTCACATGTTGTCATGTGAATAGATAATTTTACTTCATACAGTATGGCCCTTTTCGATTTTAACCTATATATACTGAATACAAAACTCTGAATGAATCTCAGGATCACGATTTATTTGAATTCAAGATATGGTCGGATATATTTTTAACATCGTAAAATTTCTTTAAAAGGAAAGAAAATACCATAGTTATCGTTTGATAACTTTTTGAATATTATTTTAATAACTCATCAGATTCATCAGATTTTTTCAATAAAGATTTTTTCGGTTTTAAGTTTAGAAACTGCAAAAGAATTGATATTCAATTATTTTGTAGATTAGTGATCAGTTTTGCAGAAAACGATTTAATCAACATTTATAGTCCAATAAATTATTTATGGACTTATAAAACTAACAAATACTTTTAAAATTGATTTTTATCGACCGTTTTGACGAAAGAAACTAAATTCTTAATATAAACTATTGTTTTCAATAGAGAAGTGATTCGAACAGTAATAAATAACAACAACAAAATTTTATTATTCCATTAATTAATTGTATTTTTGTCTGACCATACAGCTATTGAGTATTTCCAGAATAATTAATAATAAAAAAAT
Source organism: Teleopsis dalmanni (assembly GCF_002237135.1). NCBI lineage: Eukaryota > Metazoa > Arthropoda > Insecta > Diptera > Diopsidae > Teleopsis > Teleopsis dalmanni. The sequence continues at coordinate 149,517,670 of NC_051847.1, forward strand.
ATATTTTAATATATAACATAATATGATTCAGTAACGTTATTTTAAAATCAAATTTAATCATTATTTTTTCCATTATGACTTTATGACCTTAAAATGGTTTCGTTAAAACTACTCCGTTTAATGGAGCAAACTGATTCTTAAAAAACTTGACCTCCCTCCTAGTTGACATAATCTGCATATTTTTACATGAAGTATAATGAGTTGCTCTGAGCTTTCAGTTTTAAGGATATCGCATTAGTAAAATTTTAATTTGTGTGGGCGTTTTTAGTGAGAATATTTAAATTATCTGCTGTATGAGCTGTAAAACCCTTGTCACACAAATTAAACAAAAGTTTATGTCAAAAAATTTGCAACTTTGATTAAATGACAGCCAGAACAGAATGCACTGCCACAACATTTTCGCATTTTAACCTTTGCTATTCGACTTTGGTTTAACAGAATTTATTTTTATTTTTCTTACACTTTTCACTCTTCTGCCAGCAAAATGTTTAATTTTTTTTTAGTCAAGGTTTGCTTTATCATTGTGGACTCCTTAAGCATATTTTACAGTATATATATGATATGCTTGGGAATGGAAAACCAACAATACTTGAGACTGTTTCCGTCTGCCTGCATGTCATTTTACCCATATTTCCTCAAAAGATCTTTACCGACTTATTGGGGTTCTTAGGAACGAAGTTGTTTAAATGAAAGTAGCTTTAATTTAACTAGAAGTAACACTTTCTCGCTCATACCACTCCGTTTACATCTCAGACGTCACACTTATACCAACCCCACTGCTGAATATGTAAAGCTTTTATTTGCAGTCCTTGTGTTAGTAAAATGACTAGGAATATCATGTCAACTATTTCTGAAGTTTTTCCCAACAATGTGAAATTGTTAAGAGGGCAAAAGTAATAAAATCCTAAATTAAGACAAATTCCGTTTCAACCTTTTGACTTCATCTTATGGTAAATTGCTAAAATGAACTGGTCAAGTCTTAGATGGACACGTAGGTAAATTAATGAAACTTTGCTTTATGTCAGTTTTTATTCATTTTGTTGATATTTTTGAAAACCATTAAGAAAAATGATAGTTGGTTAAGTGACAGATATTCTAAAAATTAATAGAGTTAGTATAAACAAGAGAATGAAATTGCGTCAGACAAAATTATACTGTTTAGTGATTCTATTACATAAATCAACTATGTAGTCGTTTAGCTACAATTTTAATATTGTTTAATTAGAAACTTCATTATCAAAACTGTGGTGTTAAAGACACACTATCCGTAAGGAAGATTTTACGAACCTTTACATCTCAAAAATAATGTACCTAAATATTGGCATTGTTATACGAATTTTAAGTCCAATTGCTTTAACTAGAGGTTATTGCATGTTAAAATGTCTTAGAATTGGATTTGATCTATACTATAATGACTTTTCACGTACCTGTGTCTCTGCAAAGGAGAAGAAAACTGTGCTTCACACAATGTTTCAATGTCTAGCTATGACTTAGTAAAAGATTAAAAGCACTATATGTAATTAAATTCTCTTTTTTGATTTTTCTATGGTTTTTAGATTAATTTGGTTCTTGTGAGCATAAATCTATCACCCATTTTTTCCGAGACATCTAGGTTTCTAGCAAAAAGGGGTTGAAGTTTAAAAAATTTCGTTAGCATATTCAGTAACTTCACTATGAATAAACAGATTAGAATTTTTATATAAGACCTCTTTTCGTAATTTTTTTTTTTCTCAGAGAGGGATTTTTCTTCAAATCAATCTGTTGAACTAAAAAAACATAAATATTTAAAGAATTTTTCTTTTTGACGAAAAAAGTGTTGAAATCGAAAAAGTATTTCTAAGGCAAAAAAAGTCATTTGCGTCTCGCCAGACTCCAAAGATTAAAGTAAAGTTCAAAAATATGGTTTACAAAACATCAAAAAATCACGTCGACAAACAGTCACTTAGGGAACGACGACGATACAGTTTTTATAGTGACAGCTGGTATAGTTCTGTGTGTAATCTAATTTCTTCAAATTAGGTTACAAGATTAGATTATCAAGATTCTCATCTTCTGGTGAGGGGATTACATTTATTAAGTAATACTCCAATCGAACTTGTGCTTTAGGTGTCAGTTAATAGAGTTGATAATGCTTGTATCAGACAAATGTACATTATATACGTGATACATAATATTTTGTTGTTTTGCGATTGACGTTATAAAATAGGTCTGTAGTTCAGCACTATGGCAGTAAATTAATCAGTTCACTGCAGGTTGAACTGGTTCTCTATTCCAGTGCAATAATCTAAGAGTGCTTATAAATCTATTCTTATGTAGTAAGTAGTACGATATTAAGAATGATTTAAGAATAAAAATTCTTGAATATCAGTTTTTCTTCGTATTACTTTAGTAGTTATAGTACAATGTGTTATAATCGCAATACAATAAATAACTTTTAATTTATATCTGATTTATACTAGATAATGGTGTGCAATGGTGAGTCATATTTAATATATGAAGACGTGTCACTTTCGATTTGAAAATGTGGGTAACTTTTTCAATCGAGATTCAGTTTTAGTGCAATTTTCGTTCTTAATGGGTGAATTTAGGACAGAATGTACAACACTCTAGATTAGTTTATAACACTCTAGACAAGAGTAGCAAAATTACGATGAAATTAACAGCTGTTTTATAAGATTTAACAGATGAACAGTGAGTTGATTCGATATATGTAGGTAGTTGTGAAAAATATAAATGTCTACTAATACAACTACAAAAATGTAAGATTACTTTAAAAATGTTCGATGGGGCAATAAAATTTGACAGATCGAGAGTAAAACTTGGCTGAATTCAGATTTGTGAATCAAAGACCCCAATAATCTCTTAAGTGATAAATGCGGTACAAATCGTTAATTGTGTAAAGTAGATTTTGAAGTGCTTTTTTAATCTACTTGAACAAAAAATATATTAACTGGAATAAGAAGAAGTTATTGTATACTATTTTGTAGCCATGTGTGATTTGAAAGTGTCGTTTATTATTCGTATATATAGATTCCAAGGAATATATCCAAAAATCACATAAGCTAAATATACCTAACCTCTAGTTTGGAGGGTATAAATACAAAAAAAAAAATACGACTGAAAAGAACAGAAAAAAGTGTTATTGAAACAGGAAAATGATTGTGGCAACAATTTTTTGAGACATCATTAAATGAAAGTTTTCTGCAAGTTAAATAAACTTTTCACATTCACACATATTCCCTTCTATACTTTTATACTAAATACTTCTTCAATAATAATTTTCAAAGTAGCAGAAAAAGGTTTGACAAGTGAAATGAAGTGGAATATCAGGACATGGAAACAAAAGAAGTTGAAAGTAAATTGTCAGCGCTCTAGACAGGGTTTCTCAACACACACGGAAAACTATGCATAGTAGGGAAGTATGTAGTTATGTATTTAGCCGGTATTTATGTGAAGAGCCTCAGATTGGCGCTCAAATGTGCAGCAGTGTGGACGAAATGTAAACATTATTTCCGTTAGTTCCTTTCGATTCTTCTATTACTTTCTATTCTCATTTGTATTGGAACGTGTCTAAGCTTATTGGCAATTAGTTTGCAGTTGTTAAGAATTTGCAAGTACTAAGCTCGGCCATGGTGTAAAAGCCAAAATAAAATATAAAAATATATAAAACTTTCCCTTGAAAGTCCATTCAAGCAGTTAGGAAATTAGCAGAGCCTTCGAAAGGAAATTGAAATTTGTTGAAAAGGAAACAGAATTTCTGTTATGCAGATTTCAGTTTGCTACAGCAACGAAAAGGATTCAATTAAAATTTGGATTTTAATTTTGATTTGATTGTGGTAACTAAATAAACAAATCCTTTTGGTTAATGCCATTGTTTGATGTTTTTATCAAATTTAAATCAAATTTGCACTTCAAACTTTTATCATCTTTTTTTACGATATACAAATTTCCACTCTTTATGTGTTTTTTGAACAAATGCGGATATATAAAAAAGAAATTGAGGTACCAATTGTTTTTCTTTTTGTCTGATTTTTTTTTCCTTTTTAAAAAACCTTTTCTTTCTAACTTTGCTTATTATTCTTGTGATAATTTCCTTTACTCCTGCTTTTTCTAGGCTAACACTTTTTACGTAAATAAATTCTTTTCACTTTCTTGTCTTCTGTATTTTAATTTATTCAAGTCACTTGAGAAGATATATACTTTCTGCACCCTACAATTTTTATGGATTAGTAAATAAAGTTGTCTGAGATTTTCCGACATATACGGTAACACAATGGGCCAATAGGCCTAAATGGATCCAACAAGGATCGCCGGTATAACCTAACCTAACCTAAATAAAGTTGTGAAACTATTCATATGAAGAGTATGAAACTACAATGCTATTTAATATTTTAAGTAAATATTTGAAAATAAACAGACTTAACTAAAATTCTTTAATCCGTTTGCTTAATCGAATGCGAGTTAGTCTCTACAGCACTTTTACTTAATAGTGTCTGTGCTCACTTGGGTGATCCAATGTAATTAGTGTTCCCCTAAAATATAACAATAAAATATTCAGGTGATTTTTTAGATATGGTATATAGTTTGAAGTCTAGAATCTCTTCCTGAAGAAGTATTTATTTTATGAGAGAACAAACAATTTTTGCGTTCAGTCTTTAATGTAGTTTTCAAGCGACGTAGTTTCAACGTGCTCCGGAAAAAAAGAAAGACCCGGAAAAGCATTCTGGAAACTTTTCAATTCGGATCAGGAGTGGGTGCTTGAACGTAGGTTCTACAAAAGGCATATGACATGGATAGGCAACTTATTTGGGATCCTCCCCAAAGTAATGCGAAAGCGGTGCGAGGGGGAGAAGTCTCGAAGAAAAAATAGAAGTGTTATAGTTCGTATACTACACAGTAGGAGTCGAACCGGTGATGGTCGGCATAAAGCTTTTCACCTCTTCACACACAAAAAGAAAACAAAAAAAAATACATAGATTACATTATTACAATAGTTACTAGCGAACATTTGAAAAATATATAATTTAGTAGACAATGATACGTTAAACATTTTCAGTGGCAAAATCGATTTATATATATATACATTATCTATACATATGAATATATAATATCTCCTTTAATTCCATTAGTGGATTCAATTTTCCATTAGTCCACTAGTCTGAATTAATAATTATAATATCCTTTATTCTCTATTTACTTACTTCTTGGAGACATTATTATGTAGGATATCATCGACTCAGTGCCGACCAGTCAATTTTGTTTTATTTTTCTAACGTAGAACGGATAAAATCAAATCCTGGACAACAAATTTAAAGCGTGAAAAATTTTTATAATCAGATTTGTGCAACGTAAAGTAAATAATTTGAGTGGGCATCGAGAGGAGAGGATGAAATTTTGTTTTATTTAGATTTAAGGAAATAAATTGAAATTAAAATTGTTTATTATTTTTTAATTAAACTTGAAATTGCAATTTCAACCTTGGTTACTGGTTGCAATGCCTGCGTATCAGGTACTCGTTTATGTCGTTTTAGTGGGAGGAGAAAATAGGTGGAACTGCAGTAAAAGTGTCACGGTCAGTGTGATAACAAAAGGCGCGAGTTTTATGCCGCAAGCATACACATGCACAAGCATAAAACATGCATGAACCTATAAATGTTCTATGATGTGCGGAATGAACGTACGAACTGCAGCGCATTCGTACAAAAACAAAGTCAAAGTTTGTGTTGCTTGCCGCAACTATGATTGCCTTTTCATGCAAATGCAACATGAATGCAGGCAACACCCCACACACAATATAGACCTGCTATAAACGGCAAAGAGGTAATATCAACACGCATTAGCGACATTGCGTGGACAATTGCAACAGCAATAAAAACAACAACAACAACAACAACAACTGCTGCTACTAGTTATGTCCTACAATATTTTTCTCTGGCAAACAGACAATCGTGCATACATGTCCTTACACGTCCATACATGCATGCACTTGTGCAAGTACGCCTGCCTGCAGACGCGTAGGTTTAAGTTAAATAAAAATTTTTATTGCCAACGCAATTGACTGTTTTAGTTGTTGTTGTGTTTATTGGTACTGTTGCAATTGCTGTTGCAGTTCAAGGTAAAATTGTTGCTGGTCTCACTGTAACTGCTATGCGGTAATATATAAATATTTATTACAGGACTTTGCATGCTGCATTGCACATCATTTGATGTTCGCTGGAAAACGCCTACTAAATTCGCAAGTAAGCAATTCTCCACTTCTGAATTACTTTCATTTACTTTGAACAGTTCAATGTTCAATGGTCTCTCCCCTCATCCCAACCTATAGTTGTGTGGACCTGCCATTTTGCTGACCACCCAATTTTGTTTGTTGTGGTTTCAATAAAAGATAATTGAGTGCATACTGAAATGAATTTTAATTTCATAAAATTCTGCCCATACAAAACTGTAATGAACTTTATGTGCTGCTCATCTTAACACCTGCTAACTGCTGATATTGTCGATGGATGCTGCACGCACTCATATGCAACGAGTCGTAAGTCGAAAATTGGCTTTGTCTCGGAGCTGTGCTCTGCGTTGACTTAAGTTGCGGTTTTCTTTTTGAGTATGTGCTACTCGTTTCGGATTAAGTTATCAAAATTGTTAAGATACAATTTGAATAACCATGCTTGGCATGTTGGCAATTTTTGTTGTAGTTGTAGTTGTAGTTGCTGTTGTTATTGTTGGTTGCTACTACTATTACGGAATTTGTTGCTACTGATGCCAGTACTGCTTGAGGTGATTTTAACGTATGTAGCTTTTATGTAAACAACACTTGTTTACTGCTTTTTGTGGTTAAAACTCGTTTAGTTGTTGTTAAGCATCTTCTTGAAGTCATCAAATACAGCATCAACAACACAAGCAACATCAGCAACATCAACAACACTGGTAATAACAACAGCACTGGCAGTAAGAGCAACAACGGCAACAGCAACAACAACAACCCATCTTGAACAAGTCAATTAGAGCAATTTTACTTGGCAAAGCTGTAGCAGCAGCAGGTATGGTACATTTATGCTCCAAAAGTGTTTTGGCCATAAAAAAACAACTCTGGTAAAAGTGCGAATACAAAAAAATTGCAGGAAAGTGAGGTAAGAAACGAAATGAGAATAATAAAATTCTTAAATAAAAGGTATACACTCGCATAAGACCGGCAAAAACGGTTTACCAGCAAAAAAGGACTTACAAGTTCTTTTCATTTCAACTAGAAATTCATAAGATTTTAGTTTTAAGACCATTTCATTAAAAAGTTTTTGCTCAAACTAAAACATTTGCCAATAGTAAAAGTTGAGAATTTAAGTAAGTGAGTTTCAGGTGCAAAGAAAAGTTGCTGAACTTATGCTTAAAAAAAAATCAAATATATATAAACGAAATTGAAAATGGTTTTTGGTTAAACACAGAGTTATCAATTATCAACTTGCATAAAACACTAATTAACTGAGAACTGAAGTATTATGATGAGTTCAAATCAATACGTTGCACATATTGTGTAATCTATACATTTTAACTTAAGATTATGTTCTATAAGCGATGTATATGTGCACATAAGGATTGAAGGAAGTTGTATAAGCACGTCATAAGCGTTTCATAAGCGCTTCATGAGCGTTGCTTAACTGCTGCAAAGTCAAATGTATAATATCAGTCATCTTCAGAGCTATAAGATGTATTTGGTAAAACCCATAGCAAAGAGTAGATTACTCTTAGATACAAACATCAATTTAAGATACTACTTAATATAAACTACTTTACTACAATCATACTGTTTATTAAAATATATATTCGTTTTAAGTTTTCAAAAGTGCACTTACACCTTAAGTTTGGTGCAACGGTTATCTCGTTCTTCTACTATTCTCAACTCGAACGTTTTGAACACAACAACCAAGAAACCGCATATAGAATGAGCAACCAGAAATGGATTTTTCTTTCATCCTGACAATGAGAAACCGCACATACCTTTGATGTGTCGGACTTGGAAATTTTTAATGTATCCACCGTATAGAATGGATTTTGCACAATCTGACTACCAAATTTTTTAGTCTCTGCAAAACTCTCTTAATAGCAAAAAATGGTCCAACTAATGTGCTACCAAAAATCACTTGGTTTACGCTGATAAATCACAAAAGGAAATCACCAATGGAATTATGAAGTTATCCAAAAAACGACAATAGATCATAAATAATAATGGCCAATATAGTATATACTAAAAAGTATGAATTCTTATCAACATCACCTGATATAAAGGAACAGCTTATGATTTGGCAGGCCATATAGATAATAATCATATATACTAATTCATTAACATCCAATGGGAAGCAGGTAGTTTTTTTAAGAAACAACTATGACGCTATTAGCGATGCCGAGGACAATAATAACGGCCAAATATTAGAGAGTATTAGAAAAGGAATTCCAAGCTATAGTGAGAATGAAATAATTAAAACGATTGCAAATTTGAGAAATTATGAAACCTCAAGCGTAAATGGAAATACGCTTGAATGATTAAATTATTTATATATATAATATATAGTAAGGAAATGTGGCAAAATTTTGTTATTCCAGCAAAGTTCAGAAGATTGTGTGATGATAACAGTACTTGAGATTATGGTTATTTTAAAACGGATAAATTTCCACCATGGCAATGCCAACCATTCGAGTTAAATAAGTGAATGAATAGATCATCCAACATATAGTCCGGATTTGCAGCTTAATTATTTCTTCTTGTTCCCACACGTCAAAGACTGGATCATTCGCCATATAGTCCTTATTTACAGATTATTGTTTTCATTATTCCCACACATTTAAGACAAACAGTGTGGATAATTTTTAACTAAATACAATATTTGAATCTTGTAGTTTTAATTTTTTTTTTTTTTGAAATGTAAAGTATCTTTATACTTTTCGATCTTTGAATTATCGAAAGATGGCACTAATGCCTCGGTCGGTAGTGGCCTTAAATAATAAAAACTTTAGTATAGCCGACATTTGGAATAATTTTCAATTCTGCGTAGTTCTTAATAAACCGTGGAAGCTCTACAATTTTACCTAGTAATAAAATAACAAAATAGTTTTACAAAATAATTGTCGAAATATTTATTACTAGTTTGTCATTCATCGCAGTATTAAGTAATCTAAGTAATCTAATCAGTATTAAGTAAAATCGATTTTAATATCTACAATTATTCTTCTATTCTATTCTATGGTTCCCTATCCATATTGCAGAAAAAATGCATATTACCAATTTTAGTTTAGGGAAAAATGAAAACTTTATTAACTTAGCGAAGTCAACAATTTACTTTTAAATTAATTTAGAAGCATTTTAGTTACTTCACAAAGAGGACCTTTTAATTTATGATAAACATGACCAAATGAATTTGTGCGCGATGCAATTTTGTTAGCCGTTCAAGAGCAGCAAAAGTTACTATGTGGCAACTGCGTTACCTATCTTGCAACATTTACACAGCGGCCCGACCAGGTCGGTTCATAAACGCACGCTCATCGTAGAGTGTGGAACCATTTGGAAGGAACTACAAGTCTAAGTCCTTTGTGAGCAATTACGCTATGCATTAACGTTGGGTAATTAAATTTTATAATTTTCAGTTTTTGTTTTTTTCATTCTGGTTTCATTGCTACGTAAAAATTACTTCTTCCAGCCGCAATTGTATTCGGTGCGGTCGCATCTACGATTCCAACAAATGCCATAAACGAAAATAAACTTAACAAAATATTTTCTGCGAAAAGTTAATTTTTCATTTTGTGAGTTGCGAGTTGCTAGTTGCCAGTTGCGAGACCACCAACTGCAAAGTGCCGAATAAATAATGGAAGAGTTGGAAGGCGAAAGGCTGGTGGTGGAAAGTAGTAAACCGGAAATAGTGCTTGCAACTACTCTTCTATTTTTGCAACATTTCAACGAGCGTTAATTGTTAAGCGTAAAATCTAAAAAATTTGCTAATAAAAATGGCAACAAATAAGCAAAATGGGTTTTCTTTTTTAATTTTTCATTAAAAAATTTACTTTTTGTTTTGTTCAATTTTTTATGTCTTTTTTCCTCTGAGAATTTTACTTTCTTGTCTATAAAGTAACAGAAGCGGAAATGCATTCTGTTCGTTTTTTTTCTGGCCCCTTCACTTTTCAAAGAGAGAAGTGAACTTCAAATGGAACTGCAATGTTAGGATCCACTTCAGTGTCTAATGTTTATTTAAAAAACGATTTAGAAGTAAATAATTTAGAAAACTGGTGGAAAATCTAAAACATTTTAATTTGTCCCTAAGGCATACTTTCACTTTGTATGTTAGTGAGAAATACTCTGAGGCAGATCCAACAACAAGGTAATAGATTACTTCACTGATACAATTTTTGAGGTGCAAATGAATAAAAAATTCACTCTTAGTAATAACTTTGTCTATTCAATTAGTGTTAGATTTATTTGTTATTTTAGATATATATATATACACATATATTTTCTTTTATTAGATTAATTTATTGTTATTAAATATACATAAAGGTTGCGTTAAATTGATTTTTAACATCCATTTTGAAGAAGAAAACTGAATTTATAATATCAACAATTGTTTTCAAAAGAGAGGTTTTTTATCGAACAGTAGTGGAATTGCAACAACAAACATTTTTTTATTATTTTTAATTAATTGTATTTTTGGTTGGCCATACAGTTGTTTCGAGTATTCCCAAAAACCTATCATCCCGAAAACCTAAATAAATTGTTATCTTACTCTTATAAATATTGGACATGGAAAATGTATAATATATATATTGTATCAATATATATATATATAGTATAGTATATATAGTATATAGTATAGTATATATAATATATAGTATATATATAGTATATATAGTATATATAGTATATATATAGGTTAGTTTCAATTCAACAGAAGTAATTATCTATTTTAATATATCAAATATAAGATATGTACCCATAGAAATAAAACCGAAATACATAAGTTAAAAAAACAGTGATTTAATGAATTTCAGGAGAGAAGGACAATAACGTACCATCAAAATATGCAGTAAAAGAAAAATAGACTATATCAGTGATATTTGATATAGGCTATTAAGAAATAATAAATTCCTAAAATAAAAAAAAATAAGCATATTAAAAAATTATAAAACAAATTGGATAGCATATTATTAGAAATTGATATAGAGATGGAAATCGATTGGTCAAGATAATTTTTCTACTTCAAAAAAATATTTATTTAAAAAATTGTTGTAAATAATTAAAACAATTATTTATTTGTGTGTGTATTTAATTAATAATACTTAAGTAACAAACAAGAAAAATTGTAAAATGAAACTTAGCGAAGTGATTGAAGATGCAGAAAATAGTTGCTAATCAAATTTGAATTACTCTTAACTATTACTTTTATTCACATAAGAAATTTCATTTACATATATTTTATTTATATATGTTAATTCAACTATCAGCAAAATAAAATATATAACTATTACAAAAATGTACAGACCAAATAGTCAATCACCTAGCCAAATACTGAGACTACTAGATTTAAGATATAGTATGTGTGCTTATCTCAAGACTGTATATTTTTAGAATCACCTCTTTAAAAGTATATTCTTTACATAAATTGAATTTACGAAAACTTATATTTTTAAATTCAACATTTAATTAATTTGGTATCCCGAATTTTTTTATACATTTTTTTACTTATTAATTTGAAATTCAAGGATCCTTTATGCTACCAGAAACCTAATTAATTCACAAAGAAAATAAATTGGTTTAAGTGATGCGAATCGCTCCATAATAAGACATACAAAAATTACAATATAAATTAATAAGATCTCTTATTCTAGAGAAAATACTATAGGTTTGTGTATTCCGCTTAAATGACAACAACTGCAAAAAACAACCTCAAAGTGCACCCGTAAGAAGTTATCGAGAAAAGTAATTGCAAAGAACAAACAATCGTAAAGAACAATTGCAAAGAACAATTGCAGAAAATAACCATAAAGACCAAACGTAAAGAGCAAGCGACCTCCAAATGCAACCGCAAGGAGCAAGCCCAAAGAGCAACAGCCACGGCTGCCTCTGGGGCTGCCCCAGAATTGTGTTTTTATATACTAACCGTATTCAGTTGTTGAATCTAATTGTTGTCCGCTTTTAAATGAATACCACTGGGTTTATTAGGTATTATATAGAAATTGCCACTTATACATAATCGGACCATTTATATTATCTTATAACATATATGTTTCGAACACGTTATCCGCAAAATTAAAAGAATTTTTGGTAATAATACTGCTTAAAATCCATTTTTTCTCTTCCCTTACATATTTTTACAGTCTATATTTGTAATTTGTATAATTAAATATATTATTTAACATGTATTATATATATAATATAATATATATATTATTTAATATATTTAATATATTTGTGTACTTAAATATTATTATTTATTCTTGAAAATAATTAGAGTAGAGAGTTAACATATTGTTAATTTTAAACTAAAGTTATGTCTTCTTAATTATATTAATTTATTATTACTAACTATTTGTAATAGTAACTTAATGGAAATAAATTAAAAAACATTACTAATATATTATAACAGAAAGTTTTAAAATATTCTATGCTCTATGTTTTCAGAGTAAATACGATCGCAAATAAATATACTTTGTGGACTTTGTTGCCATATAAAGGCAAAATAGTTGCGGATTATTTTGGACTTTATTAAATCAAATATTAAGCTTTCCTCTTTATTATTTGGCTATTTAATGAATTGTTTATTTGACAAAATAAATATGTTATATTGTAATATAATATTATATATATATGTTGTATATGTTATATCTATATAATATATTGACTACAAATGTTATTTATATTTTTGGCAGTATTTTAAATAAAATTTAAATAATTACAACTGTTATAATTACATTATATACTTGCTATGTAATTTAAAGTGAAAGATAAATGAAGCTCACCTGAGTTGCAACCTGAAAAATATTCACAGAATGTTGATCATAAAAAATCTTTAAATAATATAAATTCGTAATATAATTAAATTAAAATATTATTTTAATCATTTATTATGTTTGGAAAAACAAAATATTTTAAGCATCACTTACTTATATGCAAAGTACTAGTACACTATATTTTAACTTTGCGTCCAATAAAGCTAATCAATTGAATTGAATTTTGTTGTTGTTTTAATGTTAAGTTAGTCTTAATGAAATACTTAATAGCACATGCACATACACTGTTAATATATCAGACTAATGAATAATTGTTTTTGTTGTTTATTTTTTATTTACTCGCTAAAACAAAAACAATAGAATAAAGTGCAGAATCAATGGAATAAATAAGTGCATAATTATTGGCACCAACTTAAATACTAAAGTTAATGCTTCACAGGGAATTACTCCACAGCAACCTTTGATCAAAGAAAATATAATTGTTTCTGTTTTTTTAAAAAACTTTTTTATACTCTTTAAAGCTTTAATATCAGCACCAATATGTGTTTTTGCCTTAAGCTGCTCTCTTTTAAGCTGTTTTTTTTTGTCATAGCAAAAATAGTGAGTATTTTTGGTGAATATTATTTATTAGTTTTGCTTGACGTTAGTATAAAAAGTGGCGATGTTTTCTCAACACTGATGGAGTGCTTTTTTAGGAAGTTTATTTAAATTTATTAAAATAAAATAATTAAATGTAAATTTAATGAAATTTTAAGTTATGTTTATTAAAAATCAATTCTGTAATAAATAATTGTTTCAAATGAATATAAATAAAGTGTATTTAATAAAAAAAACGAAAGTTTAAAGTTGATTTAGTTATGCTAATATTACAATATTGTGAATTGTTTTGATGGTAAATTATTAAAGTGTATATAGGTATGTAGTTAAACTAATTTGAGTATTAGTAAATTTAGTGTTATTAAGAATTTGTACAAAATACTATGTATTAATTATTGTAAATTATATTTAAAATATATAAAAAACGAGTGCGTTTTATTTTAAAATTAAATAAATTTCAATTATTGTGGAAAAATAACTGTTAAAAACAAAACAACAAATATGCTCAAGCTTTGATAAAAGACCGTAGTTGTATACAATGAAATCTTTCAATCTACGCCAGCAGAGTAAGTTAGGCAACTGATTTGCAGCATTAAATCAAAGTCTTCAGTCGACGTCAGCAGAACTTGTGCAAGTAATTAATGTGAATGATATTTTTGTTTTTATTTTTTACTTTTCTCCTGCAAATATTTCGGCTAGTATTTTCCTTTATATTGCATTAATTAAGTCAAGTGAAGTTAGGTTATGGTGATGGCAGAGCACGAAAAAATTTTTTTTATTTCAATTTTATAGATTTTATTTTAAAATTGTAAATGTTTAGTAAATGCAAATGTAAACATAGTACTTAGTAGAGTATATTGATTAAATGCAACAATCAATATACTAAACAACTATATTATAAAAAGTATGTAGGTATATAACAATGTTTGTTAACATCACAAATAGCTAAAAAAATAACAAAACAAAAAAAAAGCTAATGAGTTTGCCTTTTATGCCATCATATATATTTACTAAGAGATTATTAAAACCCCCACCTTCAGTTAAATGATAATTTCAATAATGTGACTTATTTCTATGAAGTCATCAGAGAACAGGGTTTTGGTAATGAGACGCCTGCTAGGATCTTCGAATGAGCCGTTTAGAATGAATTTCCATCTGTCTTTCAATTTCCTCAGCAACTGTTAAGATGTTAAGGTCATGAGTAAATAAATATTTTGTGTATCTACTATAGATATATTCGTATATATCAATAACATATACATAATATTTTTGTTTTGATGATCACTAGTTATATGACACAAATAATAAAATAAAATTAAAATACTCGTATTATTAAATTTGAATAATTGCTGCAGTTTTATAATGTAATTATAAAATAATTGTTTCATATTATAATTTTTTTCTTTATTTATTTATAATTATCACAACTTGAAACATTTAAAAATTTGCTGAACTTAACATATGATTCATAATAACAAAAAATATTACGATAATTTTATATAAATTTTTTTTATTGTTTTTATGAATTGAACTAAATCACATTTTTATGCCGTTCATACTATTTTGCCTAAACAAACTAGTTTAATTCTTATGATTGGAATTAGTTCTAACATTATTTAAACACGTTAATCAGTTTTTAGTATTGAAATTTCCAATCGTGTTTTGAGGTTATTGAAAAAGTTATTACTCTAATAACTTCGATCTGTATATATATGTTTGTTTTTATATACTTTTTTGTATTCAAGAACAATCAACAAAATTTGTCTTCGAATTTTTGTCTAGAGCGACCTTAAGTAAAAATCAATCTATCGAAGTTAATACTCAGAATGTAAAAGCGTGTGTCCACAGCCACTGTGAATATGAAGGAACAGTGTAGTATAAGAGGTCTTGAAAGGTATGTAAAGAGAACAACCAAATTTTTAGGTAGTTTTATAAAATTTCGCTGACTATATAACGCTGTTTCGAGTATTACTAAGCACTTATCATCAGTGATATTAGGAAATATTCGAATTTTTTAATTAGTTTATAGTCCATATAATATTTGTTTGGACTGCAAGTGCCAGGCTTGGAACTCGTGCCAGTCAAATTAAAAGCGATGATGGTATACTATATATTACTATTAAATCAATTATTAACTGCGTATATGAGTAACGTATTCATATTTCATATTTCCGTACTTCTTGTTTTATAAAATAATGTAAAGTGTAAAAAGGAAAAAATATGATGTTAATTACATTAAAATAGATTAGACTTGATCATAAAAAATATAATTAGAGTAACTAATGTAATTAGAATAATTAATTTTCAGCACTATCGGAAATATAATACTTAACTAAAAATTTTAGGAACAAAATGTATTAAAATAATGCAATTTACATTAAACTTTTCTTACAAATTATGTTTTTGTTTTTTGCACATACTTTTATCTGTGCACATTTATTTAATTAATTAAAAGTACTTGAATAAATAATCTTTCTGTTTTATTGTAACACTTTTTTAATTTGTATAAAATTCGTGCAGTACGTATATATAGTTGCAATTCCTCTATGTAATATTGCTGTATTTATTTGAAATATTTGTTATAAACTTTAATATATATGAATACCCTTTCATTCGGTTTGTACGTTTAGTAGTAGTCAATTTTAAACTGGTATTCCTTTTACCTTTTTACTTTTTTTCTTTATTTCTTCAGTTTGTTTTTTTTAAATGTAGTGTTATACAAAAGATGACAGCTTCCCCATTCGGCATGATCCATTTATGAATACTATCGTTTTTCACTATGCCATCGTATAGCAATTGTGTCAGCTATCAGTAGTTCATATCTCTAAACACGTTTCTATCATTGGTTAAGTGTTGTATAGTGTACTATGTATATATGACCCTTAACTCAAATTTTTGATTTATCCTTATCGTAATACCAACATTTCTTAAGACGAAAAACATTTCGAACATTTTCAACATTTTCGAAAAACTCTTTAGCTGGTTTGCTAAATCTTGAGAAGTATTCAGCCTTATAATCATGTGTATTATTTTGTTGCGAATAATTATAAGTTTATTGAGATTTGGCCAATTTTTAATATTGGTACTGTACTTAGTCAATTCATCAATTGTTCCACTTCGGACAGCAATGTACTATTTTGTCACAGCTAAGAACAAGATTATTAATAACGAATTCAACCTTTATTCTCTTTATAAAGGTTGAATTCGAGCCTGTATACGGGCTCAGTTGACTTTTCAAAAATATTCTTGATAACCCGATTTATATGTCCAACTTGACTATTAGTCTGTGGTGATATCGTAGCCATATAATTATTTCGAATGTATATTCGAATGAAATATTCATCTATAAAAGCTTCTTTTTAAATTATATTAATTTTAATATATATTTTATATTCTCAAACTATTATTTCAGCATTATTTTATTGAGACATACGAAGACTATGTTAAATTTCTGTTCAGTGAATTGGAATTACTTTATATTTTTTCTTAGTCTAGACAATAATTTTTCGTGAACGTAGGTATATGAAAATATTTGGTTAAATTTAATATTCATGTTAATTTAATATTTGCTGAAATAATTTTTACATCAAATAAGTCTTATCGTATTTGATGTAATGTATTTACCTTTGCTTTGTCTTCTTAAGTTGAGTTGCGCATTTATTCGAAACATCAGTTTAGGACTCAGGAAGACAACATGGCTCGATGTATGCAACGTTTTCCATTGTGAAATACATGGAGTAGCAAAGTAATGCATAATGCTTCAATGAACAATAGTACGAAGATAATGTATATTTGATGCAAAAACCAAACTGTCAAAGTATTTTTACTTCACTACTTTAGACTTTAGTTGAAGAAATGTATTTTCCACCACAAAATATAGAAAATATAAGAAAAGTGAAAGAGAGTAGATTTTTATTTATTTATTTTGTATTATTTTTATTCTACTTAAAGCTTAAATAAATGCATTGGTACATCATTCACTGAAAGGGTTTTACATGCATTTTCAACGCAAATGCCATCAAATAATGTGAAATGGAAACTAAAAATGAAGTCAATACAGAAAGATTCTACGATCAGTAATATACACATATTGGGGTTTTTAGATTTTCATTATTATTAGACTATTTTTATTCTAGACTATTATTATTATTAGAACAGAGAATGAAAATTTCCAAAGTTAATTTGTACAAATTTAAACGATAGATAAATCTTATTATACCTCTTACTTTAAGACCACAAACTTCATTCGGATCAATGAAAGTCATAATTATGTGCAGGACCCATTAACTGGCAATTGTAGGTGAAGTGCAGATAAGATGGACGAATGTTCCACATTTCCTTCAGTCATAAATGTTGATTTTTTTTATTTATTTAATATAAAAGAAATATTGTTGTATTCAGAAACTAGTAATGTTTTCGATTCGTAAATCTGATATAACTTTTTTAAAATTGATTCACTTCTAATGCAATTTCCATTTTCGATTGGTATATCTAGAGCATCCTTTGGCATTTCGATTGTCAGAGTAATGTGATTATTCTCAAATCAACAGCTGTTTTATATGACTTGACAGGTAAAATGTGATTTCATTCAACAAATGCTTTTATAAAAAATATAAATGTGTACTAACACAACAACAAAAATGTTAGATTATTCTAAAAACGTTCGATTAAGCAACAAAAGTTGACAGATCGCGGATCTAGATTGAATCCAGATTTATCAATCGAATACGCCATAAGACTAATTTTTAAAGCCATTTGAGTTTGATAATATTAATTTAAAGGAATATAACAAATAAAATAACCTCACTCTGTACTTTTTTTCTGGTTTACTTTTTTTTGGAGTAAAGAGTGAACGATTTGTATATAAAGTGTTGATAATTAAATAAATTTCTCAACTGACTCAGATGTTGTACTATCTATCATCAGGACTGTTTTTATAGTAGTTAATAGTGTATCTTTACAAAGTAGTCCTCAATCTAATTTTTATATCCTAATAACATTTTTCTTATCGTCTTCTCTTGATACTATACTTTAATCTCTGACACATGACTCTTGTGCAATTTTGAAATCATTTGTTATGGGATCTCTCAATTTTTGGTTTAATGCTGGTTTCAACTTTATTTACAGAATTTTCCTTGAAAATATGACTTATCTAAATCATAAGTAATCTAAATCTAATCACTTTCACTTATTTGGTAGAAAGTACGTTATATTATTTTGTGTTTAAAAGCACCTATCAGCTCCTTTTACAGTTCGCACCTTTGCGCCATAACATATAAATAGTCTGGCGCATCAAGAGTTCATAAAGTTGTATTTTATGGTTAACTATGTTATATTCTTTCGATTTACAAAGTCTTTAGTTAATATTAACGGTTACACATTTCAAGGGTTTAGAAGTAAATGTGAATAAAACATAATTAGTTGATTTGGACCAAATTTTTATTTCAACATACATATTATTTGGACTAAGTGTTAAATACAATATCATTCAAATTTCCTCCACGGAACATCTTATAGTACAGAAACTTTTTAAGATAGTTTTCAATAACTTGTTATTACATTACTAAAAGGAGCTCGTCCATAACTTGACAGATGATTGTTTTCGAACCGTTTTAGATTTGATTTAGAAAGGTTTTAAATCTTGGATTGTGTCGATCCGAATTAAAGATTTGTGTCACACCTTCATCATATTAATTTGGTTTATTATGGGCACAGAATCAGTATTTGAGAATATAAACAATTATTTCTCTTCTTCTAACTGATACCCAAATACTACGCTTCTAATATTTTTACGCCTTGATTATTGGAATGCTACCTCAGTCCTTTGTCTTTCACAGTCTAATGGCCGAAGTTTTCTCAACTCGTTTTTTATAGGTAGTTTTAGTAGGTTCAAGTCTCACACTGTCTTTGTTGATGCTTTCCACCTATCTCAAAAAAAAAATTGTGTATTGAATAAATAATTATTGGAGATATTCTTTCAGTTTAAATATATAAAATTATTATATGAAAATAAGCATTCTACTACTATTATCCACTTCAACCAGTGTGATATAGGGCCGGAATAATTCGTCTAAATCTGACCTTTTTTGGTGCTACTCTGTAGATGTCGTTTCATGTATATCGTGCTTAAGCTAGTTCACTTTCGATGGTTCTTCTCCACGGTCTATTTTCTCCGAAAATTACAAATGGTATGAAAATAAGTATACCATTCAAAAAGGTAGCGCGTGAATATATAGAAATATCGACAATAAATCGACTTTACAACTATTTCCAGTACTTCCATATGTGAACATTTCATCATAAAAGGAAGGTATTTTCAATAACTTTTTTCCTTTTCCAGTTTAGAGAAGTCCTCGCAAAATTCCTCATCAGGTTGGTTTTTGGCCAGAAGAAAAAGTAGCGAAACAGTATAAATTCAACAAAAAGGAAATATAAAATAAAAATAGCATGAAATGAAATGAGTTTTGTGGCAAATTAAATTTTTGTGTAGTCGAAAACGATTTTGCAATGAAAGGACCTCTCAAAAGGATGCAGAGAATTGCGTTAAATTATATTATATGCGTATGCGGGTATACGAGTATGCGAGTATGCGGCAGCAGCAATTGCTGTATTGGATTGGTTCAGTGCATATCAACGATACGTACTCGTATCCTTAAACTGTTGCATATTAAATTCTTCTAAAACAAAATGAAATTATTTTAAAAATGCTATTTAATAAAGTTGAGTCAAACGCTTGTGATACATCAAGGAGCAACAGCCGCTTTTGGCGTGTAACATATTTTTTGGATCTTAGCTGCGTGCGGTACCCATCCAGCTCGGAAGGCAACAAACTGAAATTTCAATTTATTTTTGGCATAAAGCAGAAAATTGCTTCATCAGTTTCATAAATTATTAAAATTTCTTTGTCAACAAATCACTTCTGACTTAACGTCGCAAATAGCGCCGTTCCGTGATTTACATTGATGATGTACTACTGATGTACTCATGCACACCCCTCACAATTTCCCCAAATACTTATTTACGAAGGGCAAATATGAACTGAAAAATATAAATAATAATAAATCCGTAAGAGGAAAGTCGTCTTAAAGAAATTTGTTACACTAGGAAATGACAAATTCGATGTCATGCAGAATTTTAAAGCACCTCTGGGTTATACGTACATTTACTTAATTTTTATAAAATTTTATTGTGTCAAATTCACTGAATGAAGTGCAAATAATCGTTGCTATCATGTAAGAAACACTGTTAGTGATAATAAAATCAATATTAAAATTTGTGAGTTCTAATAAGTTCTTCGGAAACTATCGAAGTCCCTTTTTGATTTCCCAAAGAGAACAAAGCAGGTATTTATGAAATGGCAACATAATGGAAGGGATGTTTTTGACCCAATTAATAGAATGCGTTATTTTTAATCTTTTTTTGATCTCGGTAAAGTAATAATGTAGGTACTTAATTCTTTCAAATTTTCATTAACATTAAAACTGATGATCAAACGTTTCTTTGGAAAATATGTCCTATTTTTATTCCGTGTGGTAAATGGCGACACTATTTTTCCGAATTTGTTTTATTTTGTGTTTTTAGTGCATTTTGGTAGCACTTTATTTTTTCTTATATCTTATTCTTTGTGCAAGTTATTGTGAGAATCAGTCTAGTTGATCAACTGTCATAGGCCTTATAGGTTTGTTGTGACAGCTTTGTCAAAGATGGGACTTTAACTGTTTCCATTTTAAAGTTCTTGTAAAAATTTTCAATATGTGTTTTCAGTGGTTGCTTATTAATTTTTTAATTTGTTTTCTTAAGCTTAAGTGCAGTTAGTTGGACTTTTTTAGTCCCTAAGGGTATATTATAATATCATTGCTTAATATTTTATTGTTATTATTATTAGGTCTTATTTATGGTAACATTTTGTGGCTCTTAGAGTCTTATTCTTATATTTAAGTTTTGCTAATTGTTACTTCGGCAGTTGTTCATTTAGTTGCAGTTAGTTGTTACGTAACCTAAGCCCCATTGGTCTATTATGGTACGACTGTTTAACTGGAGATTTAAATGGTCTTGCTTATGGAACCATTTTACGACTCTTATAAAGTTTTTGTTTAGTCATTTATGAAGGAAAAGACTATTTTACTTAATTTAGTTTATCTAGTTTATCTGGCAGAGAGGTTTAGAACAAATAGTGAATTACAACAACAAAAATTCTATATATATTTTATTTTATTAAGTGAATTTTTGGCTGACCAAACAGCTGTTTCGAGTACTGCTAAATACTCATCATTAGTGGTCTTGGAATTCTTTATTAAATTTCATTTTTCGTAAATAATTTTTTGAGACTGTAAAGACCAAGTGTTGAACTAATACCCTGTCAAATTTGAAGCTCAGAATTTGTCTTGATTTATATGTTCACACTTGGAGTTTTGTTAATTTGACTCTCAGCTTCTAATTTGGCATGGTACTAGTTCAACTCTTGGTACTTGCAGACTCAAAAAATTATTTAGCAAGAGCTCCTATGCTAGAAGGATAACAGTAAGTAACTAAGTACAGTGTCATCTAAACCTTTTTTAACCTGGTGTGTCCATTGTATTCATTGTGATATCCGATTAATATCGGACATTAGCTATGTACTTATTGAGCTAGTTGAGGATGTACAGTCTGAAATTCCTTTTCTTATTTTAAATATTGTTCACTGTCATTTGAAAGTTGGATATTTATTTTTCAATTAGTTTCATTATGTTTACTTACTTACTTACTGCATTCCTCTTTTCCTAGTGGAGTACAGGGTCTCATTATGTTTAAGTGCACTTAAGTAGTTGTGTTTCATTGAAATATGAAAATAATAATAATTGCAATGGGATAACTTTCTAAAAATATAATTTGTTAAGTCTAGTTTAATTACTGCAATAAATGTTAAGGATTTTCTCTCATTCTTGTTTATATACAATTAAAAAATGTTCTTCTATTATAGCTAAGATGTCTGTTTGCTATTAAAAATCAATGCAGAAACTATTTAAAATCTTCTCAGTGTTGTAATCTATGATTTGTTTGAGAAGAAAATTAACTAATTTCGCAAATAAATTACTTTTTGCAACACCAACAAAGGCATTCACAATAGCTAAAGCGAGGCACGCTTCTCTGGCGCCACCAGTGAACACACCTACAAATAATATCACAATAATATTAAGTATAATAATAATAAAGCCAACGACAATGACAAAAACAGTGATGAGGATGATGTTGATGGAGAGGATGCGAAACTGAATGTGAACGCACCAAGGACGATATTGCAAACAAGTTTGAAAGGAACTCTAGGCGAATTTCCTTGAAGCCTGCAGTTCGCCCGTAGCCATTATTATTCGATGTATTTTATTTCAACTTAGTGATTATTTTTGTGTATTTCAATGATTTGCTGGTAGCAACAAAAGTGATGTGGCTGCGGTATTCACAGTGGCATTGATGGCATTGGTGGCAGTGGTGGTAGCGGTGACAGTGGTAGTGGTAGTCATTGACAAATTCAATCATTTTCCCATTACAAGCAAACATTCATTGTTTTGCCGAGTGGATCGAATTGTAGGTTGTAAAATAGGTGTCGACGTCGACGATGACAAGGCACGTAAGTAATTCCAGCCTTGCCAGAACATATCGTATACAATGAACTCTACCTGCCACCGTTTCCACACAAACTTCGCCTGCTACCTGTTAAATGCACAAGTGGCGTAATGGACGAACTTCCCTGCCACACAGCAGCCCCGAAGCGTAAAGCTTTCCGAAGGAATACAATTGATTGCTGGTGATTTGTACACTAACAATTCGAGAGTTTAATTTTACAATGCTAACAACTTTACGGTGCATGATAAAGTGGAGTGAAGGTGGAAGTGAGTTGTGTATGAAATTGAAATTCGGGGGTCTTGAAGGCAATACACGTGGTTTATGTGTGGCAATGAGCAGAAAGGACAAATTTTGAAAAAATTTAAAAAAATTTTAAAAATTTTGAAATGAAAAATGACAGAATAGGTGCGAAATTTGTTTGTTCGTAAGCTTTTAATGTGGGGATTATGCCAGTAAACAGAAATACAATTTGTCTCCTTCAGAGTTGTTAACATTTAGCAGAGCTGTTAGGGGCGAGGTCCGTGCAAAGTGGTATGAGTAAATAAAGAAATGAGCATAATTTAAAAATCCAGAAAGCAAGTAAATGAAAATAAAAAATTTGTTTATTTTTCAACTCATATGTCAACTGCAGTGATTTTTCTCTGCCTGTCTGATGAAAAACATGTAATAAATTTTGATGTGTAAACATTTTTTGAAATTTTTGCAGAAAATAAACAAAAAGATTATTAAAGCAATTTATTTCCAAAATGCTATTTTTTGTCAAAAATATTATTTTCAATTTAAATATTGTAGCTTATTATAGCTTGAAAAATGACTTTAATTTTAGTAAGTACATTACGTTTTTCTTCAACTCCTCCAACTCCTCTAACTCTTTCCATTGTCTTTTAAAGTTCTTCACAAACTTCGTTTAGACAGTAAACTTTTCTTATTTCAAATTAACCAATTTGTTTCTATGATAGTTAAAAAGTAGTTAAAATAACTTAATGTGCGGCATGCAGTTCATTAATCCCTAATTTTGCGGCGGCATATAACTTTGCTTGCCACTGTGGCCAGTGGCATATCCTTATGGTATTGTGCTCATGTTCGGTGCTGCCTTTACCCAAATGTTTCCTAATGGAATTCAATCAATTTTCATTTATTCCAATACCCAGTATCACATGCCACATTTGGAGTGGTTGCTTACAAAAGACAATAATGCCGAGCTAATGTAATGCAGCTAGGGACGAATTTCAAGTGGAATAGATACAATGTATATTCTCGTACATGCGCTAGCAGGAAGGAAGGAAGGAAGCGTAGAGCAGCTGGGGACCTTATTGTTAATTGTCTAGGGTGATTGGTATTGGTATTGGAAGCTCTTATGTTCAAGAATTTTATTAATATTTTACATAGACAGACAAATGATTTTGGCAAATGAGATATTTTGGCCATTATGTGGCATAAGAAACGAATCACGTTTAAAAGTTAAGAAGTTTTCAAAGTTTTAATATATGGCAGAAGCAATTTCAATTAATTTAACAAAAAAATGCATGAATACATTTCGTAATTGCATAAGAAACTTTAAATACAAAAAAAATAAATTAAGAAAATTCTGGAATAAAATTACGATTAAATTGCCAAAACGCAAGTTTTTATGAGATCAACGAACTGAGGTTGAGAAAGACAATTCAAAAAGATACTTAATTTTTGAAATTGTAAGATTTAATTTCAAAAAGGTCTTATGAATATTCCCCATTATTAAGAAAAACAAATTTAAGACGAACTAAACTTGAAACAATGAGATATATTTCGAGAAATGTCTTATGAATATTCCAGATTAAGCGGATTGAGAAGGACCATATCTAAAAAATGCCAAACTTAAAATTATAAGATATATTTTTTAAAAAAAGCTGGGAATGGAATTTGTAGCAGGTAAGTCAGGAGCCACCATCTAAACAAATGGCGAAAGTATCTATTCGAGATACTCTGTAGAATCAATACTAGTTATAAACTTTAATTTCGATTATTAAAGTAATAGTAAAATATATAAAGTATTATTGCGGAGAATGGTATTGCGATCTGGAAATTCCAACTATTTCTATAGAGTAAACCTAAAAATTCTAATCTAGTTTCGTTGCCCCCAAGAAAGCAAGAATGTCAGCTGGGTTAAGTATTGCTAATTTTTTACCTCCATAGAAACATGGACGCTATCACTGAAAGATTGAATACCACTGTAAATTTTCGGTAGACAAAAGGAGCTGACAAAGCTCTAGCAAAGCTCTAGTTATTTGAAACGGCAGTTGGAAGGAAAGTGTATGTAATATCTCCACTGCAGTGAACAATTTAAGGAAGTACTAACCACGTTTTATTATTTCTGTTATTATCTGTTTAAACGCCAATACCTATTACTGATAATGCATACTGAAGATATATTTTAAACTTATCGAGTCTTAAATCCATGCTGCGATGCATGGATTAATATTGAAAAAAAAACATTTTCTAGTTCCAATTATAGGAAATAGAATTTTCCATCTAACATACAATAAATTAATTGTCAAAACCAAACAATTTGATTACAATAATCAAAACAAATTTTTTAAACTAAATATGTGTAAATTTTTCGGTTAGCGTAGGGCCAAATTATTCATTTCTTTCGAAGTCTTTGTCAAAATTCTAAGTTTAAAATTAAAATAAAATTTGAAAAATGGCAGATACCAAAGATCCCAAGGCATCGGCACCGAGGCCACAGAAACCAATACCGAACGCAATGAAATTTACGTTAGGTGGATTAGCAGGAATGTGTGCAACATGTTTTGTACAACCTTTCGATGTCATCAAAACACGTATGCAGGTATCCAGTTCTTCTGGTGGTCAAAAAGATAGTTCCTTGCAAGTTGCTTCATCAATCTTCAAGGACCAAGGCATACCTGGCTTATATAAAGGTCTTAGTGCTGGTTTACTTCGCCAAGCTACCTATTCCACAGCCCGATTGGGTATGTACAGTTATTTGAACGGCCTTTATAGCGCACATGTTGCACCTAAGCCCACAGTATTGGCGAGTATGGGTATGGGCGTAATCGCTGGTTCGATTGGAGCATTTGTAGGAACACCAGCAGAGGTGGCTTTGATTAGAATGCAAGCAGATGGGCGCTTACCCCCAGCTGAGCGCAGAAATTATAAAAATGTCTTCAATGCTTTAATACGTATTGTGAAGGAGGAAAATGTAATGGCATTATATAGAGGATGTATACCGACAACTGCACGAGGTGCCGTCGTGAATATGACGCAATTGGCTTCATATTCACAATTTAAGTTACTTTTTAATTCATTAGGCTTGAAAGAAGGTATTCCATTACATATAAGTGCAAGTATGATGTCCGGATTCCTTACAACATTAGCCTCCATGCCCCTTGATATGGCCAAAACTCGTATACAAAATATGAAGAATAACGAATACAGCGGTACACTTGACGTGCTGATGAAAGTTGCGAAGCAGGAAGGTGTCCTTTCACTTTGGAAGGGCATGTTGCCATACTTCTTTCGACTCGGTCCTCATACCGTGCTTACGTTCGTGTTTTTGGAACAATTTACTCAATTTTATTCAGTTCATATACTCGGTAACGATAGTAAGGGATCTGGTATATAACAAAATTGTTCGGTTTGCATGTTTCGGCAATTATTGTGAATACTACGTTTTAGAAATTGTTATTAAATTTTTTGTGAATAATTGTGGATATATTTTAGTCAAATTTTTAGGTGTTATAAATATATATAAAAAAATTAAAAACAAATATCATTCGTTTTCATTGTCATAGATTTTCATAACCGAGTTTGTGGTAACGGAGTGGTGCTTATACCTATGCCATTTGGACAGCCAAGAAAGCACTGCTGCCACTGAAACTAAGATATATTTTGTGCTTGCTAATATGGAAGAAAATCCATCGATAACATTGTTGTGGATAATAGCAATGATTAAAAAGTTTTAATTATAATAGAAAAATTCCGTTTTGAATGGATAAGTAGATAATAGCAAGAAATCTTTCAAATAATTTCTAAAGTATAATAATTTTAGTGCTTTAATATTGCTTTCTGAGATATATTTGCTAGCGTTTTTCTTTAGCTTTTTAAGGCACAACTAAAATTGTGGAGATATTTCTATCCATATGATTAGTATTAATCTGGATTCTTTAACGATAGTACTGCAAACATTCGGTGAATCCAATATATGTATAGATAGAACGTTTTATTATAACGTAAAGCTGCCGTTATATATGTGATTTAGAATGTGGAACGATTTTTATTTCAAATCTGAAAATAACATAGAACATTTTTAGAAACCTAGTTAAACTGGATTTAACTAGCATAACCATTCACAAGTGGTGTAACCGGGTAGAGCCCTAGTATAATAGAACAGTTTTTCGTATATAGTTGATCAATAACTCGATCGGGAATAGATTAAGACTTTTTTGGTTGCAGCTAAAGTAAATGAAATCCCTTCGTGGATATATATACAGTAAAAGACTATTGTAGAACGATTGGCCCAGTGTCAGTGTCAACAGCCAATGTTAAAACTCGCATAATTATAATAATAATAAATACAAAATCAAATTAATTTAGATTTCTTTAATTATTCAAACAACCTATTTGAAGATATTGTGAATTAATTATTTGGTAAAGATCACTAAAAGCTATATGTACAGCAAATGGATTTTTATGAGTGGTTGGCTAAACAAAACAAGTTCTTATTCCTGTTCTGTTCGTATAATTACACCAAATAAAAAAATTTAAATGTTATTTTCTGTAGTCATATTTTATTTTTGCATCCATTTTAGCACATTCAGATAATTGTGTTGTAAGTTTCAATATGAAACAGAAATTCCTAACACATTTTCCCCCTTGAAAGAGAATTATATAAAGAAAGTCACTATCCTATATTTAAGAATAGATCCAGACTAAACAACAAGGTGCGGAGAGGAATCTACTTTCATAGTCTGAATATAGAGAAATCCTTCCGACTGCCCGATCCACGCACGATATACCAAGCGGAATGCCTTGCTATTAAAAGACAGTATACTAAAATATGTCAAGTGTTCCGAAGGGAAAGCATATACATAAAAAGCACGGAACTAAGACCGAATTAGTGCTCTGTTTTTAATAGCACTAAGTTCTAAATTGCCATAAATTCCCGAGGAGCTCTTTTACGTAGTGGGACAACTCCTAGTATGGGTGCCAGTAGACTGTGTATTTAAAATAAATACATGGCAGATAAACTTGCTAGATCATATACTACCGCTGAAATTCTTCTCGAAAAGGATATAGTACGAGTACGTAAACTAGTGTACCGCAGTTCTGATGTTCTGATTGTCAAACAGAAAAAACTCTATGTTACTTCTAAATGCATCTCTGTGTTTAGAACATGGTTAGTAAACTAGTTTGAGTTTCAAAAGCAATGTTATTGCACTGAAGTGCGTATTGGAACTAGTTTCATTTTTAATGTGTTTTAACGAAAGAAATTCTTCAGACTCAATATTGCTCTTTACAAAAAAACAGTTATTTGATTTATTTAACGTATAAGTTGCTTGCATAAATTTCTTGAAAAAATTTCAACTCTGTTATACAACATTTTATAAATATTACACTACACATGGATTCGAAAGTTAAAAAAAAAATTTTTTTTAGGTATTTACCAAATAAAATATTTACACTACTCTTTTATATCTTTCATGCTATAATAATCTTGATTTTCTGGTCAATTGAGTTTGAAAAAGTACTAGAGTGCACACAGCAAGCTTTTGACTCATCCCGGCAATCGAAGTCAATTCGTGAAATAATATGGATGGCAATGTACTTGCACAAGGTTATGCATACAACATGAAAGCACCATTTCAAGTCCATTTCAAGTTCAAGTGAAAAATAATTTCTCCAACAGAAACTCCACTATTTCGAATTGCGCCTTTCTTTTCTTCCTTCTAATGTTTCTAGTCTTGCTGGTCAACGTAATAAATTACTTATTTCCACCGACTTAAGCTATTTTGTCAGACCAAATCGGTAAGAATTATTGCTATTCTATTTTTCTTTCTATTTTTACTTAATTAGTTGATAAGTTAATTGTGAAGCTAGTTTTTAATTCATGTGTGATTTTAATAAGGGTATCATGAGATACTTTATTTAGTGTTAGGAGTTTTTTAATAAATAATCATAAACAACTAAATTCAATTAAATAGAATGATTCGATTTTATTCTGCAGTCGTAAGAGACTTGAAATAAATAGAAATAATTATTAACATGCGCTTCTATACCATGTTATTGTTGTTGGAAATCAAACTAGTTCAGCTTACTGAACGAGTTTGAGACACATATATGAATTTTTGGTGCTTGATAGTCATTACTTCAATATTTTTGACATGTTGTAAATGTTATCGTTTCAAAATTTCCACTAAGAGACGTGGATAGCTAAGCCCATTGGTCCCAATTTGGCTTTCCAGAACAAATAACGATAGTGTGATGTCTGTAAAACGTTGTAAGTTATAATTGTTAATATATGTGAAAAATTAAATGTAAAAATCGTTTTCTTTTTCTTTCTTTTTTAACTTATAAAAAAGCATGCAATACAAAACAAACGTCTTTAACTCAAATTACTTGGTCAAGTTGTACAATTTTTCCAGATTAGACTATATAAACACTCACTAACCCATTTATCGTAATAAATGGATTATTAATTCATTAACATATTCGAGTAGTGTACGAGAGCGAGAGTGTCTTAAATTTAATGGAGTTGGTTGGTTGGTTGCAGTGGCAGTCCATTAGATAACTTTTCTGTAATTTTAATTACAATTAGTGATTTTTCGCTTATTTGACACCACATTATTCGCGAAAACCCCTAAGATAGAAGAGTGTTGTCTAAATCTATCCCGTCGACTTTAGATAATTAAATAGATCCTTTATCTTTACCGATAAACAGTCTGATGAACTGTCAAAGAAGTATCTTCCTAAATTATGTGGCTATTTATTTACACATTTATAATTCTCATTTACTTTGGTTTTAGTAATTGTCAGTGGAATTATACTCTTATAAGTTAAATATAGAATGTATAGCATAAGTATTTCTTAAAGAATTTTTATTTAATGTAGATATAGTACTTCTTTGAAGGTTAGTCATATATTGTTCCATATATGCAAGTTTAAAAATATATTGTAGTACTAAACGTAGTTATAGCTAACTAATTTACTTATGGTTTCTATAGCTATGGTCATTAAAATATAGCTTAAAAAAACAAATCCTAAATGTTAAATCAATAAATAAATTAAATAAATTCGGTTAAGTAATTTCTTGTGACCTTTTTATAAAGTAATATTGCCTTGATTCCATACATATGTATAATATGAATATAATAATATGAATTAAAATTAAAATTGGTATCATTTTTAACCATAAATTAACAATTAACAATTGTTGGCATGAGTGTTCCAGTGAGATATTGGATAAGACATATTGGAGTTTATAGAGACATTTGTTCTTAAAGCACAGAGGCATCTTAAAGAAAAAGATTTAATACAATTTTTGGATAATAGGTTTCAGTCAAAGAAAATTAACTATAGTATTTTAAATATCAATACAAAGATATCTTGCTTGAAACTTAAAGTAATAATACAACCAGCATAAGACAAATATATTGTCTTGGAAAGAGACAATAAGTCTGAAATTATTGGAACCGTGTGAACAAGTGGTTTAGAAAATTTAAAAATACAATTCTCTTAATCAATGTGAAAGTTTGAATAATTGAATAATATGATTTTTTCTCTTAATTTTAAATATTTGGTGACTAATTATTATCTGCCTAAGTTTTAACATATTTTAAAAATAAACCCTCTTTTTCAATGCTTTGTTAAAAATAATGAAAACTTATAGTTTATTTAAATTTTAGAAGCCTGATGGAGTTTATTTCATTTAAATAACATTAACTATCAATTTACATACAGAATATTGAGAAATCACAAATTATCTTAATTAGCGCCTATCCATAAACGTGTTAGGTCCTATAAACCTATAACCACTACGAAAAATGCTCTGACTAGAAATCGGTTACACGACCTTTACGTTCCCAGTCACCATAACGTGTAGGTTCGGGTCCAGAAGGTCCGCCAACTTCGCCGGTATGTGGATTAGTATTATTTGGCCACGGCTTGATGATATCTTGCTCCATAAAAGATTGAAGCGATAATTGATCAGTTTCGTCATCTGGGTTTTCAGCACGTAACTTCTTCTGGAATTCAAGTACACGTTTAGAAGGTGTTTTACCCTCACCTTTGGAAGCGGAATCAGGATTAGCATTGTTTGAGGTACACATAAAGCACTTAACTAAAATAAAAATGTAGAGCGCATTTAAAACTATTTATAAATATACAATAGAAAGTGCAAATTTCTGGTATTTGTACCTTGGTGAGCAGATTTTCCCAAAGTAAGAATCTTCTTTTGTTTAATGAGATTTACTAAAGCATCCATTATGCAGTAATACTCGAATATTTCAATTGATATTCGCAGAATTTGGCTTCAATTGTAATTATTAAAAAAGTTAATAATTTTTTTCACCAAATAAATTGTACAATTTCAACGTCTTGTCTTTATTCTGATTTTGAGTTGAATGGTAACAAATATATAATGAAAGTAAAATTTCAATATAGATTTTTTTTGTTTGAATGTCAAAAGTTGATATATTTTTTTAATGTCACAGAGTTGCATTTAAATTTTGATATGATTTGAAAATAGATTATATAGGACCATGTTACATTGACAGACGAAAGGTCACGGTAATGAACGGTCTTTTTGGTCATGAACAAAAGTCTATCTTAGATATCTATGATAGATATTGAATACTGCTGTTCATATTGAATAGCATAGTGCATTGAGAATCCTTTTGATCCGCTACGTTTTGTATTAAAAATATGAATAAAGAAGACGTTCATTAGTATTTACTCTAAACTTCATTTGCCAAATACCTAGCTTAGTCGTTTAAATTTAGAAGATTACTTTATATAAAAAAATTTATTTAGGCAATATTTAGAAGCTGCAACCATTATCAATCGAAATTCTAAGGCTTTCAGTCTGGAAGAAAATTTATGAAATTAAAAAAGTATTTAATGCCGCTCTGGAAGCTATTATTTTTTGTTTACAATTTTAGCAATAAGTTTCGAGGGCTTAAAGTATGCTATTGGGAAATTCGTACTCCTTTTATCTCTGTTATCCTTTATCCTTTAAATTTACTCTCTTTTAAATTTCCACTTTTCGCTTAACTGTTTATTTAATTTGCGTGACTATTTTCCTAAAAATCCCCTTTGGCATTTCGATGTTGATGTTTTGTTTGTTTTATTTTTCTATTTAATTTTGTTTTAAAAATACTTTCAAACATCACCTGCTTTTGAAAACATACATTTTGTGTAGCATACACTTAGGCGTTTAAATACCTCAAAGCAATGGTGAAACAAGGCGAATAAAGCAAAATGAGAGAATTTATTTAAAAAATAAGCAGGAAATTTTTGCTGATAGTATTTGCTGGTTTCTGATGGCAATGTGCTGCTGGTGCTAGTGCTGGTACTGGTGCTGTTGATGCTATTGGTGCTGCTGGTGGCTTTCAGCAGCGTTTTGCTGTCGAGATATTTTTGTGGCAAATGACCAATATAATCACATTCCAATATTGTTGGCTTATGTGGTAGCTAACGATATTGTAAATTGTTTTTCTGCTGATTACATTTTTGTTGATATTATTGCTATTTGTATTAGCGTTGCTTCTCTACAATGCACGTTGATATTGGCTGTAATGAATGTGTTGTGCTCCATGTATGTTGGTTATACGATATATGGAGCGTCGAGTATGATTGTCTATACAACTTTGTAATTTCTATTGCCATTTAACATAGCAATGCGCTTTGTAAGCTAGCTTCCGTTTCCTGTTTAGTTGGCTTTTTTCTTATGGCACTGCTTCATGCCGCACTATTGTTGCAGCATCTTTATGGGTAATTAAAACTTTTGCACATTTGTTTTCGACTAAGCACGAAATTCTCCATTGCTCCTCCGCCGCAGGATGCGCTGCCTGCTATGTTAGTTGCTAGTTTTTTCCGTTCTTGTTTTTGGGGAAAAGCAATTTATTGCCGTTCGATTATAAATTTTTCCGCTAAAGGATTTTCAACAATTTTCGGCATAGTGTATGGCGTTATTTTTTCATTTGGCTGACAGTGGCCTCCTTACCACACGTTCGCTCTACTCATTGGTGTAACATTATTGAAATATTTATTTGCAATTTCAAGTTTTCGAAATTGAAATTCTTTGCCGATTGTGGGGTGTAAATTTGGTATGCTTTGTTCGAATACATCGCCAATACTTTGCAGATAAATTTTAAGTTTTTGACTCTGAACTGATACTGGTATTATAATTCCTTCCATAGCTTAAATTGTTGTCTCTGTTTAGTTTTAATATATATGTTTTCTTACAAATAGTAGTAATGATCGCAAAATAATTAATAGAGTGATTTTTTTTTAGTGAGAGAGCACACAAAATAAAACACAGTTATTTTTTTAGAGATTTAAATGCCATAGTGACTTACGATACAAATGGCATGATTATACTTATATCTCTAAGAGAATATACCTCACATTATTGAGATATATTGCCATATACTGTTGTTCATACACTGATTATTGTGACTCCAATAGGCTATTTTTTGAGCTCAAGTAGGCAATGACCACAAGGCTGCCTTTTCAACCCACCTCATTGGAAATAAAGAGTATAGCCAATGATATAGTTAACTGACTTAGGTAATACCTGGTAATATCAATACCAATGGTATAAAATGTATCCTAATATCATTGACTCACGTAAGACTAATTAAATATTGACAATATGAATCTTATTCCATGTTCACCCAAATATTAAGAATTCAATTTTGCTGCTTGGTATTTTTAATGTTACCGATTCTTTTGTGCATTTAACGTAAAACAATTTATCATTGCTTGCCATATCAGTAAGTGATGAAAATGTATGTTACTATCAGATATCGTTTACAAGGGTCATAACTTTTTAAGTACACTTGAAAATGATTGAATATAATTATACAATTAAAAGTGACTTTAATACTATTTAATATTAATTCACAAGCTGTAAACAATGCATATGGTTTATACTTCGAATTTCATTGTGTTTACAAGAGTTCACCAAAGTAATGCACCGACAAATTATTTAAATCTTAGCGGGTTTTCTAGATTTAAATGGCGCTGAGAGGATTTCCACACGCCTACATCTTCGTACACCATTTTCCAAATGCGATAAAGTGAAATGCTTAAGGTTCTCAGATTCTTAATTTATCTGACATTTATTCAATGATCATTTGCAATCATTTGTTGTTGTTGTGATTTGAGTTAGTGCTATTGCGTTTATCCCTGTCCCACACTGAGCTGTAGCTATACGAGAATTATTATCATTCATTTATCTTTTAATTGATGCTGTACTCTTGCGATGTTTTCGTCATTAATAGTGTCAGTTTCTTCAATGTAGTTGCTACTGCAAATGATGCCATACAGTTCTTCTAAATTTTACGCAAACATTAGATTTACTTTGATTAAAATAGAGATTTTTCTATTGAAATGATGACCTAGTACATAAGGATTTATTCTGTGATACTTAAAGTCGAGTTTCTGACGACAAAATGCAGTGTATGTCAACTACTGGTAGAAATGTGCGGATGGTGAGCTAATGACTGGCGGCTATGCTTTCAAATCTTTGAAGAGTTCTTCTACCTTGGCTCTGTCTTGACGAATAACAACGAAGTCGGTCTAGAGATCAGACGTATAATCACTATTGCCAATAGGTGCTAATACGGACTCAGTAGAAAATTGGAATGCTTTTCCTTGACAAACTAAACTTACACTCTATAGGTCGCTCATCCTACCTGTGCTTCTGTTTGGCGCAGAAGCATAGACGTTATCGCAAAATGATAAGCAGTACTGCGAGTTTTCGAAAGAAAATTTCTTCGTAAGATCATTAGTCCTCTACAAGTTGGCTACGACTACCGCATTCGAATAAACCACAAACTGTACGAGCTTTATCACGACATTGATATAATTAGCGAACTATCATCCAACAGCTTCGCTGGCTTGATCATGTCGTGAGAATGGATGACGATGCTCCAGCGAAAATGGAATTTGAAGTGGTAGTTAGAGGAGGAAGGCGTAGAAGTAGACCGAGTCTCCGGTAGAGTTATTAAGTTGAAGGAGTACTAACTGAACTTGATGTACGAGAAATGCTGCATCCGGCCGAAACGGGTTTTTGTGGCCATATAAGTTAGTAAGTAAGATTGCTAAGTTTTCCTAATGTCGATCAAATGACCCATGCATCTCAAGGTAGTAGTAAAGGTATTTACATTAAGACCGAAAAGTTTTCGGAAATTCTCATTTAAAATTCGCGCGCTGTATATTTTTCGATATTTTAAGTTTATGTAGTTTGGCAGCAATTAAGGACAATTACTATGCCAAAAATGAGCGCGATCTGTCAGACAGTTCGTTTACGGCAGCTGTTGAAACCAGTTCACCTCAGTAGTGCGTTGCGGAAAAAACAATGGAAAAAAATATTGAACAAAGAGTTTGCATCAAATTTTGTGTTTCGAACGAAATTTCGTGTGCAGAATCGTGGCGAATGCTACAAAAGGCTTATGGGGAATCAGTTTTATCGAAAACTCAAGTTTATGAGTGGTACAAAGCCTTTCAGGACGGTCGTACGACCGTCGAAGACATTTCGCAACGCACTACTGAGGTGAACTGGTTTCAACAGCTGCCGTAAACGAACTGTCTGACAGATCGCGCTCATTTTTGTCATATTAATTAAGGACAGTGCTGCCAAACTACATAAACTTAAAATATCGAAAAATATACAGCGCGCGAATTTTAAATGAGAATTTCCGAAAACTTTTCAGTCTTAATGTATTGCTACTAACTTTACTTAATCAGAATTCATAATTAACAATTTAATTTGGAACGAATATTTTTAATATTTTTATTTAAAAAAATTTTTTTATAGCGCAATGATTATTTCTCTTCATTTTGCGGTCAGGTGATGAAATAAATTATTTAAAACGCTGCTGTATAAATTTTAAAAGTAATGTTTACAATAATAATAATTAATACCTAAAAAAATTATTAAAAATAAAAAAAAACAATAATATTTCAAGTTTAATTTATAAAGAATTGTTGTTAAAATTGATATAATATAAAGCATCTTCTTCATATTCTAGCGTAAAATCGTTCACCGTTTCTATCTATAAAATATCATATTTATACTAGATCATGCTATGATATTTCACTTGAGAAATATGCAGCAATATGCAATTGTTCATACAATATCTATACAAAATCCATATAAAAATCTGGTAAAGAGTTTCGATAAGTCCAAGTGTAAACATCGTTTAAAGGATATTTAAGTGATATAAAGGAATAATTAAGGTCTTTTCTTGATCCTTTTCAATAGTCATTTGGGTTTACTTTAAATTCTATTTCAGCAACTTTAAGTTCCTTAAATTTTTTTGACTAAATTCTTCTTATCCTAGCTCAAGCTTAAGGATATTCATTCGTTTACTAATGTTGTTTGTGTTATTTGAGCAAATAGCACAACTCGCATCAGAATTTTGTCATTCATGAGATTACCCCCGCCAAAATATGCCAGCGGACTCTAAGCAGAGCATTACTTTTGCCTTTATGAAGTATTTACAAAACTCAATTGAGTGTAAAACGTAATTTACGACGTACTATGTGCCACGTATCACCACGGCATACGTAACGCAAAGGCACTGCCATAAATGATTGACTTGTTGACAGCTTTTAAAAGTTGTTAGCTTAAGTGGTGCTGAACAAATTAATTGCTTAGAATGCTAATAAACTGATAATCCCAACCGGGTGCCGACCGGCTGGCTGCTGGGTGCTAGATGGCGTGGGTATGTGTGCTTTATGAGCCTGTGATGATGATGATGACGCTATGATTCCTTCGAGAGGAAACTCTTAATTCTGAACTGCACTTAAGGTGCTTATAAAATCACTACAGCAAAAGTTATGCATTAAAGTATAGTTTAACACATAATTAAGGCAAAATTTTTGTTTGGTATGGTTTGTTGCTTGCGTTGTTGTTGTCGTTGTTGATATGAAAGAAAAAAGGGATAAATTATGCAATATTTTATGTTATTTAATAGATTTAAGGTTTAAGATAAAAACTTTTTGTTAATAAAAAAACAAACTCGTTTCAACTTGAAACAGTAAAACGCTGGAGGAATGTTGAGCAATAAAAGCCTGTCGAGAGTTGGGAAGGATATGTAAATAAATAAATTTTGGCGGCATAAAAGTATTTCGTAATTGTTAAAAGAAGGGTGAACTTAACAAATGTTGGATAAAAAAAAGAAAAACACTTTATAAGCAAACAAAATACAAAATCAAATTCGCAAATCTCAATCGAGTGCAATTATAATGAGAAAAGCAAACGAATTGGAAATAATTTTCAATTCACTTGTTTCCTCCTCAATACTTTCGGTTGCTGGTTGAGGCTCCTGCCGCAAATCAATTCCGTGCGCTGTTAAATCGCTGATTTTTTGGCAACAAATAAATTGCACTCCAAAAAAATATCGCACGTAAATACAAATAAAAGTAGGAAACTTTAAAGCCGCTCCTCTACCGGGGGCTACGTTAAAAACAAAAATGCTCCACACCAAAAAAAAAATGGAAAAAAACTCGACATTATTTTGATTGCATGCGCATGTATACAATTTGTATCAGATAAGTTAAGCAAATGTACAAAAAATATTTTACACAATAAAAAAAAATAAAAAATAAATAACAAAAATATAAATACAAATTGCCAAATACCAGAAAGAAAGCAAATAAATATGAAAATCAGAAAGAAAAAATTGAAATATCAAAAAATATTTTTTAGGGAGTCAGTCGTAAAGAATTAACTTTTTTTAATAGGCTTCTTTATTTATTTATATCCACGCACACAGATAGATAAATTCTAAATGGCAACCATCCAGATTCGAGTCCTTTTTTCTATTAATGTACATCATAATTTTTGTATCTTATGAGTTTGAAATTTTTGCTGCTCATCAAATTGGCAAATAAAGTCAGAATTTATTAGATTATAAACTTTATTAAGTTAAAATAAAAAATCCTTAAAAATTTCCACAAATATCTTCTGCCAAATATCTCACCTTCTGAGACATTAACATATATTCGCCTTGATAATTTATATTTTTTATTTTATTTTCATATTTACGCGCTTTTCTATATAAAGTTTGAAAATAAGGAAACTAAGAAAAAAATATATATAAAACGACTAAATAAAATAGTAACTTTGGCTGTGCCGGAATATTAATACCCTTTACACAGATATAGGAATGAACAGGGCTCTAGCTCCCAACGTAGCGGAGCACTGCAACCATGATTGATCTTTTGTGCTGCATACTCTTTACATAGATAATTATATCACAAATGGTTCATATTTATTTGACTGTATAATCTATGTAAAAAACATACGGAAATATTAATAAAAAAAGATATCAATCAATCTAAACTTGTTTTGTTGCCTTTAAATTAGGTCCCATCGATTGAAATAATTATGAATAAACTTGAGTCTCCACTTGAGTCACTTATCATACGAGGTTTGAGGTATGGTCTTCACCATCTATATCAAATTCATTGTTATCATCCAATCGGTTTAAAACGCCTAACTTAAAATGATAATCTTGAAAAACAGAAATAGTCCATACAGACCTCAATCGATTCTAATTCTTTGAAAGTCAACACGGAATTATGTTAGATATGTACGGTACTTTGTTTATCACAATCGTTAATTTTTTTTTGCAAAAACTTAAAAATAGTTTACTATAATACTAGTATAATACTAGTTTAAAATATATATTCGTTTGTAATGTATTTCATTCACTTTTTTTAAATTAAGAACTCCGAATATATATTACATAAAATGTAATTTTAAAAAAAGTAACTAAGAATTAATTTATAACAAATTTTCGTATCCGGATACTTTTAACACAGAGTGTATTTCTACAAAAAAGTAATAAATAAAAACTATAAAAATTACTGACTTCACTACACATACCCAGTAATACTCTTCTCCTAATTTTCCTTCTATTCATTTATTCAACAAATAAAACGATGAGCAGATATTAGTATTAAATTTATGAGAATAGCTACAGAGTTGATCTCAATAATACCCATTTGTGGACTTTAATGTCTTAAACTATTCAATTGATATTAAGTGGGTAACTTTAGACCCTCTTGGGCATGATTCTCATTTTTCGAGCATGCTTGTATGATAAAAGATTTTAGTAGAAAGAGCTATTTTAAAAAACTTTTCCTTAACAATTCCATCAGTATCGTCTTCTAATCTGATAGTATGAAAATATGGTTTATTTGAGCATTTAAGATAACATACCAGAGATAAGAGAACAAAATAACCAACGATCGGAGTACTAATTGTAACTTCGAGAAGAACGGCTAATAGAGAATTGAAGAGTAAATTCTATCAGAGATTTATGTGTAAGATAACAAACT
Source organism: Teleopsis dalmanni (assembly GCF_002237135.1). Lineage (NCBI taxonomy): Eukaryota > Metazoa > Arthropoda > Insecta > Diptera > Diopsidae > Teleopsis > Teleopsis dalmanni. Next base: position 149,557,423 of record NC_051847.1, read on the forward strand.
GCTTATGCTCTCCTGCGATATGAGAAAGACAGTAGAAAAAATATTTTCACAAAACGTTAACTTCAACTTTTGTTTTTTTATTAAATTAGATACATAAACTCATTTTCTTTAGCTATATACTTAACATTCCTCCATAAAGAGACCAAGAGTTCTTGAGCAATTAAAGAGATCTGTGTAATATATAATCAAATGTGATTGATGCTTGGTGGGAAGAAATCGCGTGACTTTGTTAAACAAGGTAGAACATATATATGGTCATGGCTTGTATAACCAATGACTGGCTATTCGGAAAACATCTTTTAGGCTGAGAGCCGTCATCCTTGAATATTGCAGAAGCAGCAAAGATTAAGAGAAATAAGATGCAGTGAAAAATTTCTTCAATAGTTGCCAGGCTCGTCATAGAAGCAATGCTAATTTCTAAGACAAAAATGTCTTTAACATTGGTTTTCAACGCTGAAATTAGAAACACGCTGCACATTCTAAGGGTGTCTAATTGGTCACATTAGTTACATATCGTAATTGTCGCAAAGGGTATTAGTTGATTTTCTAAAGCAAGTGCCACATTAACTTAATTCAATTTAACATCACCTAATAAGTGCTTAAGACACCTATTCAAGATATGCTGACAACGTCAAATTTCCAACGAAGAATTGTGGAAAAAGGTGAACGTATTTGTGGCAGAAATCATAGTCAAAAAACAAAAGTATTGGTGGATTGGGGATACACTGCGGCAACCTAGCACATACATCTCTAGACAAACTGTTAGATGGGACACCCAAGTAAAGCGGGGGCGCAATCGAAAAAGTGAAGAACATCGATTAATGCAGAACTTCTCCCCGTACATAATACGTGAAACGACATCTGTCAGGATGCTTGAAACAAAATGTGATTCAAAGAAGTTGTGGAGACCCTATGCGTTAACGGAACTAAGAAAAAGAACTTAACATCACCACAACATGGTGAGATCCATTCCAATATATCACATTTTTGTGGACTTCCGATAAGCTGAAATTTAATTTTATTATGGCTAGACTATCAATTAGTGTATTTACTATCAAACTAACGAACAGATGTGGACGAATTAATAGATTCAATTTGTCATTCTAGTGTAAACTGTGATGCTGACGTACGAAAGTCGTGTGGACCTCTTTCGTTTCGAATCCATCTTCTATACACCTGACTTTTTCACAAACATCTTAATGAATCGAATATACCTTTCATTCACAATAGTGCGAAGGGTATCATAAACCTGTGATAATAAGCAAAGAAATATCATCATTATTTTCAAAAAGTTTTTAACTGTTAAGAATTTACTGTTGCCAATAAGAGGGCGTGTGTAAGTGTGTGTGTGTGGGTGTGAATGTGTTTGTTTGATGTTTGCTTGTTACACTTCGAAATCAGCATATCGGCAACGTCTCATCACCGGAAGGTGGTAACGAATTCATTATTTTCGGTAAAATTATTTGCTTACAACTGCTCACAGCTCACGGTTTTGGCTTGCACTTTTTGCCGCCTCGCAGCTTTTTTTCTACGCATATTTCTTAAGTTGTTTGTTTGTCTGTCTGTTTGTTTGTTTATTTCCGAAATTAAATAAACTTTTTCAATCTCAATCTCTGATTTCCCTACTTGGCTAAGTTTGCGTGTTAACTTGGCCAAATTTAACTTGGCAAGGTGTTTTCGAATCACTTTTTTTATCTTACATTTTCGTACCTTTTTTATTTTTTTTACATAATTTTAATTTTTTTGTCTTACTTTTGTTTATTTTCTCTTAATTTTCCAAAGGAAAGAACATATTTGAGTTTTTTTTAACTTATGCAAGTTCTTTGATTGCATGCGTTAAATAAGAAAATAATACTTCAGCAGCACTTTGAAAATAACAGTTACCAGTTAGTTGTCTTATTAGGGCGACAAGTAAAATAAGCGCCATCTATGGTATGGGTTTTAAGACTTCGAAATTGAATGATCTATAAGTAAAGAAAAGCATTGTACTATTGAAATAGTATGCTCTTCTAGCTGAGATTTAACTATGTTGAGTTAGTATGATAAGATTATGTTACTCTATTATAGAATAATAGATAGATAGTGAATAGAATAATCTATTATTAGAAATGATATCATATAATAGATAGTGAATAGAGCCTTCTGAGCTAATTCTGAAAAATTATGGCTACTGCGCACCTAATATTTTTCTAGTTCAAGATCCCAGACAAGAATTGGTTTTAATAAGATCAAATATTCTGCTCAAGTAGATAAAATATGCAGTAGTTTTATTCTTCATTTTACAGAATCTACTGCTATAGTTACCCTTTGATAAAAACTTACAAGATGTTAGTTAAGAGGGTCAAGTCCAGATAACAAATTAATCAAATCTATTTATAATGAAGGACCAATCATTTTTCTTGCAAACTGCTTAGACTGCCTTTAATCTATGGTTAGGTTGTCTCTGGGGTCATCTAGCATAGTTCAAATGTTTCTAAATACTATTGTAGTTTTATTTGTGAATATTGAACAAAAATATGCATTTGCTCCATCGCAAGTTTGTCAGGTGTTTGTTGTCATCGAATCCACACTATTCACAGTGTGTTGTTGTTTTAGACTTAGTAGCTTATTTATATATAAGAAAGCTAAATAGGGAATAGCCATTGGGAATGTGTTATAAATAATTTATAGAGTTTCTTTTTGGTCGCAAGAGTACCACAGTTGCTGAGCCTAACTGAATGCGGTATATAAAATGTAGTGACAAAATAATGGAAGATTGTCGAAGACAGTTGCATAATATTGCTAATGTGGTAGTAATATAATGCACTTGTGATAGTATTTATATAGTTAACACTAAAATATTTATATATATTTTTTTCTGAGCTACTTCTGAACTATTTTTTTATTTTATTAGAAGAGATCATAAAAAAGACAAGTTTTGTCAAAAGTCGACCCGTTTGTAAAAGAATGTGCCATTTGTTGAGGTTAACTAACTTTTTTGAGGATCTTCACCATTTTCAGAAATTTCTTTAAAAAGTTGTTTTAAGCAATGTCAAATGTTCAAGTGGGTTTTAACCGCTAAGTTCTTATACGTTAACATAATGGAACAATAAACATAAGTAGATCTCTAGGTTTGCCGATATTACTTAAAGTAACCTTAATCTGTTATCAAGATGGGTCTTCAACTTACTCAAAGTGGTGCAAAACTGTATTCTGTTAACTAAATCAGCAAAATCTTAATCAACAGATCAAGCAAAATCTCAATAATTCAATAGACAAAAAAAATTAATTCGTCATTATATTTCGGTGACTTAGGAGTAGTCGTTTCGGTAGATTTTTATTCTGATGAAAAGAAAGGTTATGGGACATTTTATAACCGATATAAAAAAGAAATAAAAATACTTGGTAAAAAAATTAGTAATAAATTAAATTTGAAAATTTAGTCTTCTTTATCGAAATCCATTTATCAGTTACATGGATTTGTATGAATTTGATTTCTATAAATTTTTAGATTTTACTCTCAAAATCCGTCAATGTTGCAGGAAATTTGCTTTTAGTTTGCAACAAGTTTGTAGCATAAAAAAGTCAAATTGATGCCAAAAATATAAAGGCAGGTGATAAACAAAATAAAAATTAAATTATGAAAATGATTTTTCTTCCTACTTAAAGTCATAATTAAATTGTTTAAAAAATTGGATTTTCCATACATAACGAGGAAATGAAATTTTTTTGTCATTATTACGAGTATGGCAAAATCTAATCAAGAATGTTATTGTCTTTTAATGTGGGCACGTTGCGGTGGCATTGTGGCTCTGACAGGACTCGTAATATCTTGTATTTCATTAATTTCGCCTGTTGTTATGTACTACATTTTATTATGTTTTATCATTTTTTATATTTCTACCTATACCTGATGCCTGTACGCCTGTACGCCTGTATGCCTGTATGCCTGAGCACCTCCTCAAGCGCCAAAAATGCACATTAAACAATTAATCAAGGATAATTACGCCCATTCCAAAGCGCTTCACAAGACATTTCGAAGATTTGTCTCTACCTTAACTGTGTATATGTATATTTTGCTCCTTTTTATGAAGTTACTATATACATATAAATACCCACCTCTACACTTCTGGATACTCGTAAATGGTGTTATTTGCTTTTGTTGTAATTTATTTATAAATTTCTCTGCTCGTTTGAATGCTCGACATGAAAATAATATGGCATTAATCACTTAATATGCGCACATTTTTCTTGTTGCGTTTGGTGTTATTAATCCTCTGATAAGATATGGCAGTGAACCTTAGCCGTTGAGCCACTTGCTGCCAAACCGAACCGAACCGAATGTTAAGACTGATATGGCAAAGGTTTCCCCATATTGTCTTCTTTATTTCATTATAAATCTCTTAACATTTTGAATACGTTTAATGACTAATAAAATGCGCTCCACTTCAAATGAGCCAACCTACCTATCTGGTAGACTGACTAACGTTGGCGAGTAATAAACACAGTAGATGAGCTGCCTTTACTGTGCTTCCAAATTTAAAGTGAAACGTCTTGACCTGTGTTAGAGCTGGTGTTAAAATAAAATTAATTACCTACAACAACGAGGAAATAATTTTCATTTTTTCTTATATTATTTTTTCTCGTGGATATTTATGTACTCTACATACATATTTTTATACATATATATACCTACGAGTATGTATAAATACTTGTAAGATAAATAATTTCATGCGTGGCCTTTACGTTCCTTTGGTACGAGTACCAAATCCAAACAGGTTAACACGGGTCAGAAGAATGGAAGTTTGGTTGGTCGAGTTTGAAACTGAAACAGATGCTCGAATGCTTGAATGCTTGGATATGACCGGTATTTAGTGGATAAATGGTTCGGAGATGAACCGTCAAATTAATTAAAACTGGTAATTGCATTACAAATATTTGCCTAAACATATTGTTAGCATGTTAATGACTTTTTCTCTTGTTCATTTTTAATTTCGTGTATTTATTGCAATTTAATAGGGCAATAAAATCGGATCGAAAATTAATAGTCACACCATGATTTGCAGTATTTTGACTGATGAAAAAAAATTGTTTTCATTCTTTAAGTTTGTTTTTTTTCTTTTTCAATATCAAATGTTGTTAACCTACAAAATAAATTAAAGTGAATTTTAAAATGAATTAAAATTCGAACAAAGGTCGGAAATATTTTTCTCTTTATTTAAGTGACCTAATAAATAGAATTTCTAGTTCACCTTACACGCCACCATTTTAAAGAATAATCAGAGAAAAGTTATTTCATTCAGCCGGAAGAATAACATTTAATTAACAGATTTTTAGAACCTTTCCATTTCATCTTAAACTTGTAACATATGTCGACTCATGTCTAAAGAAATTTAGTAAATTAATATAAAGAAAAAACAGTATACAGAGTTTTTAATATAATATATAAAATAGCTGAAAGGAATTCAAAAATATTGCAAAGCACGCTTTTTAGATTAGTTATACCGTGGTAGGTTAGATTACATCTGCGATATTGAAGATTCACTGAAGCCTCATTGTGTTACCGTATAAGAACTCAAAGTCCTATTTCTTAAACTTTCGGCAGAGCAAAAAATGCTCTTTTGTAGGATGTCCTGGAACTAACCAATATCCTCCAAAAATAAATCAACTACTATAATTAACTGATGCCGCGCATGTAACAAAGCACATGTGAAGCACTATCATCGTCCTCCCCACAACTGTGACAGGAATGGTTAAATGGGAGATTTAATGATATTTTAACCGACATCACATTGAGAGTAATGGAATTTTTTCTAATGGGACGCGGTATACAGACATATCGTTTAGTTTTTTTTTTTGTATTAAATTGCTCAACACAGAATGAATTCAACAACTGTTTGCATGAAATCAGCAAGAGATACTTAATACATTGTGACCGAAAAGCTTTCGGAAATTCTCATTTAAAATTCGCGCGCTGTATATTTTTCGATATTTTAAGTTTATGTAGTTTGGCAGCACTGTCCTTAATTACTATGCCAAAAATGAGCGCGATCTGTCAGACAGTTCGTTTACGGCAGCTGTTGAAACCAGTTCACCTCAGTAGTGCGTTGCGAAAAAAACAATGGAAAAAAATATTGAACAAAGAGTTTGCATCAAATTTTGTTTTTCGAACGAAATTTCGTGTGCAGAATCGTTGCGAATGCTACAAAAGGCTTATGGGGAATCAGTTTTATCGAAAACTCAAGTTTATGAGTGGTACAAAGCCTTTCAGGACTGTCGTACGACCGTCGAAGACATGCCGCGTTCTGGACGACCTTCGACCTCTACCACCGACGAAAACATTGAAAAGGCAAAGGAAATCGTGTTCAAAAATCCTCATGTGAGTGTTAGAGAGATAGCACGAGAGCTAGGCATCGGTCGTGAGATGGCTCGTTTGATTTTGGTGGACAATTTGTGTATGCGACGTGTCAACGCCCGGCTTGTTCCGATTCACCTCAATTTGTTCAACATTATCAACGATTTTAAGGCCAAACATTCAATAAATACCATCGAACAGCCACCGTATTCACCTGATCTTGCACCGTGTGACTTTTTCCTGTTTCCCAACCTCAAATTACCACTCAGAGGAACGCGTTTTGAATCCATAGAAGACGTAAAACAGAATTCGCAGAGGGAACTCAAAGCCATACCGGAAAGCGCCTATAAAAAATGTTTTGATGATTGGAAGAAACGTTGGCATTTGTGTATCGCTTCTAATGGAGCATATTTTGAAGGAGATAAAATAAATATTGATGAAGATTAAGAATTTTTCGTTTTATTTAAAATTTCCGGAAACTTTTCGGTCACAATGTATATTTTAAATTGAATTTTAAAATTCAAAAATAGAATATCAGATTATTATATTCATTAAGAACGATTATATCAAAAAAGAACGAGAATTTAAAAAAAAACGCTAAATTTTAATTTTCAATAATTTTCTTTATTATCGCCTTTAAAGAACTCTCCTCCTGCGGCAATACATGCATGCCAACGCTTGATCCAATTTTCCATACAAGTTTTATAGGCCGTCGATGGTCTTTAGTTCACGCACCGATTTCTCTTTTATGGCCTCTATGGTCGGGCCTTAATGCGTTCCTCGCAATGGCAATTTGAGTCGGGGGAAGAGGAAAAAGTCACACGAGGCCAAAAACTACGACACATCCAATGCTGTGTGAACCGATGCGTTTTCGTTGTGTAAAATCCATGAGTTTTCCTTTCATAAATCTGGCCTCTTTTTGCGAATGGCCTCACGCAAACAACGCATAACGGCAAAATAATACTCTTTATTGACCGTTTGACCGTCCGGAAGGAATTCATAGTGCACTACACTACGAATATCGAAGAAAACAGTCAGCATAACCTAGATTTTGGATCGATTTTGGCGTTCTCTTTTCGGTTTCGGCTCAACTTTGAAGCATCATTCGGTCGATTGTTGTTTGGTGGGCATGTCAAATTCATAGACCCATGTCTCATCACCAGTTATGATGTGTTCGATGAATATGGGGTCACTATCTGCGTTGGAAATCATCTCTTCGGTCATATCACAACTACGCTTTTTTTGAAGGAAATCAGCTTTTTTGTCACCAGTCGAGAAGCGACGCGTAACCATTCTGAGATTCGATAGCGCGGTGTTAGTAAGTCTGTCAGTTTTCGCAAATAATTTCAGGGCTCTATCCTTTAAATATTTTTTGATCGGATCAATCTTGAGGTCGCTGAGGATGTCATTCGGCCTAATATACCATGGTACTTTGAAAAGTCTTCTCAGAGCCTGGGTTTGTGCAATTTCTAGCTGGCGAATAGTAGTGTTTGAAGGTTTGCTAAACGCTAAAATCCATATAGACAGACAAATTTTTTGGTTATATATCAGCTTCCTGTTCTTAGCATTAAGATTTCTGAACAGCTTAGTTCTTTAGTTCTTAGATTTGAACTTCAATATAGCTTAGACTAAAATTATATAATTCGGAATGATTAGTTTTAATTTCCTTCACGTAAATTATATGTAAATGACAGATTTAGTTTGTCAAAATGCCTTCAAAATATTTTATGAAGTAGTTGTGTCTGTATTTTTTCACGATGAAAAAAACTAAAAATTTGGCAGTGATTAAATTTTTTGGAAAATGAGGTTGAAAACCAGAAAATTGAAAAATCAGAAAATTGAAAAATCAGAAAATTGAAGTTTAAAGTCTGATTATTCTTATATCATCAAATGAAGAGTTAATATATATAATATATGAAGATGTATATATATCATAGAATGGTAATTTGCTGAACTTCTAGAAAATCATTATAGATACGAAATCCATAAATTGTAGAATTATTTGAAGTGTATTACTTGGAAGTGCATTAAGTGTACTAGAGTGGAGTGTGATCACTTAATATCCTTCTAATGAATTCATACCATATAATATAATTTTTTTTGTATTCATTTTTTATGATTTAACTTGTTTTTATCCAAGCTATATTAACAGACTATCCTTAATGTGATTTTCCAAAAAATTAAAAATTATGTGGCTGTTGCAGTCAGAATTGACGTATGGATGTGTCTTGTGTACTCTGTTTTAAAAAAAGTACGGGTCTTTTACATATTCATACTAAATGATATATTTACACCAATCAGTGACTTTTTATCTTTCTAGTAGAATTTCTTCTACATGCAACAAATGCCACAATTTTGCTTGTTGAGTTTTATCACTGAAGAAAATTCGGTGTAAGCAATCATCACTTTTTTTTTTGCAAACCCAAATCTTAAACTAAACATATGATGTCTTGGATTACAGTTCCATTTGACATATATCACTGTTATAATAATGTCATATTAGGACAATGGAATAAATAACCTTATTTTATATACATACTTATTATTCATATTTCGGTACATGGTTTTCTGTGTGCTTATAGGTTCCCAATTATTTATTATTTGACCTTTTTATGTATGTATTTAGTACTCCACATGCCTCTCCATTTACTCCATTTACAGAAATTTACACTGCTGTGTTGCTTTTGTCGCATTTTTTTCGCCTTGTAAAAATCGTATTTTATTAAATATTTACAACTCTCCACTACTATTTCCGTTTCCTTTATGTCCGGTTTTTGTTTTGCCTGCTATAATTTTACTTTCCCCCGTGGAAAATGCTCATTTCGCAATTCAATTGTTTTATTGTTTTTCGTTTAACTTTCAAGGAATTTACTTTTGTAATGAGCAGCGCAGCGTCCTTTCACTCCTTTCTCTTGCCTTATATGGGCTTTCTTTCTTCCTTTCTTTGGCAAGTTAAGACGGAATTTTCAGTTATTTCGAACCACTGTGTTGTGCTTCATTTCGGTTTTCATTTTTTGTGCTTTGTGTTGTACTCGTAATACCCACCGAAGGGACTTGCTTCATCTTCCGCAAACTATCTATGCACAAGTACCGCTTAAGTGGAATATACAATTCTACGTAAAATGCAACAAAGTTTTGTTTGGTAAAATGCATTGTTTTGGTTTTTTCGTTCTCTTTTTTATAGAATATTTTTTATTTTGCAGGACTCCCTTTCAATTGCTTATAAACAATAAAAATTAAATTAAAAATTTAATGAAGTGATTACTTGACGTTTTTTTCTCTATTTGCACATACCATTCCATTTGAATAAAATAAAATAAAATGTAATAAATTAATTTCTTAAACTCTTAAGCATTTATCTTATCTGAAGAAAATCTGTTTACCTCTTCGAGGAGAGAAACTCCCCTTCATCTGTTGTCCTTTGTGTCTTTGTTGCGTTTCGCCATGGCCACTTTAAAAGCAATTTTGCATTCATTTATTTGAAAATTTTTAATTAGCGCAATTTTTGTTAATTAGCAAAGTTCGGTCAACATTTTCCTCAGCAAAAACAGCGATGCAAGTGGAAGAGCCTTAAACGCAATGCATTTTCTTCTGCTTCTTCTTCTTTGTTTTTATCAATTTGCTCAACAAGCCAGCCAAGTAGTTTGGAAAATATTCGTAGTCTGCTTTACGGCGTACTTGCCAAATAAAGTGTAAACTTTTCCAAAGAATTTTTTTCTTCCTTCAGTGCAAAACTATTTCAGAACTTTTGTTACTTTTTTTGGCTATTGTCCAAATATGAGAAATATTTAAAAAATGTTGTAGCGCATAAATTTTAAACATTTTCCATCCGAAACTGTTTGCAAACGAAATTACCGAATATTTTCGAATTTTTTACCAAATATTATTTATATGCAAAAGGAAAAAACCAGATACATACATTTACAAATTTAAGTATCTGCTGATAAAAAGAGGAACATTTTTTAAGAAGTTCACTACAAGAATTTAGTACTAAATATAATTTAAGTAAAAATTCGAGGAGTAGCATAGATGCTCCATATTTCGTGTTTCAGAGTGAATACGTTCTCTGTAGTACTTTTCATTCTATAAAGAAGAATTCTACCATTCTTTTATTATGGGAATTTGAGTAAAGTAAACATTTAAGTGATTGATACCTGAGGTTTATATTATTTCCTCTTTTTTATCATTTCTTTCAACAGAAAGTAAGAGGCCACATACGAGCATAAGTGGATACATCACATTACAGTCTTTTTGTATTATTTCTTTTTCTTCCTATGGTATTTTGTTATTTTCGAGTTTCTTGAATGAAAGTTGTCTAATAATTTTTAGGTCGGCTTAACCCATTTGTGCCCTCCCAATACCGCGTCTTTCAACAATTTCACCTAGAACTACTAGTTGGAGTAACTGGTTTTTGAAACTGCACATTATATGGCCGAAGTATGATGTCTCACGAAGGTTCACGAGCGGCTTTCAGCTAGTAAGTTAGTCTAGGGTACTTCAGGAGCTTATTCTCTCTAACCAGAATTTTTGTATGAACTTTAATACGAATTTTCTTCAATAAGTTCATGTGGTAACGTATTATTAGTAGATATATATTTGGTTTTAATAATTCAGTAAGTAAATAGTTTGGTAGTCAATTTGATTATGCATATTACTTAATATTACATAAAAAATGAAAAAAGGAATAAGAAAAATAAAGAACTGAAAGCAGCAATAAAAATAAGCATTTGAAACACACTTACTACCAGTTATACTCCAAATAATATTTGATTCTGCCTACCGGTTTTTAGTCATCTTTTAAAACAGGCATGTCTTACCTCGTGAATATTCTAACCCTTTTCCACCAGGTGGTGCGAGTCAGGTAGCAATAAACTGGTGATGATATGTTTTGAAAAACGGAATATCTGTGGATCAATAATAATCAGATATAGATCGTATGGGTTTAACTCAAGCTAAAATTTCCGGCAACAAAATTGCAGATAAAATTGCGAGAACAGAATAAGCCTATTTGCTTGTATACCGAGAACAATTCTGTGACTTCAGAAGAAAAAGCCTATTTGCGAGAACAGAATAAGCCTATTTGCTTGTATACCGAGAACAATTCTGTGACTTCAGAAGAAAAAATATTTTCTGACTCAGCGAGAAAGAAAAAATGATTCAGAAAAAGTTATTCTACGGCAATGTACCAGAGTTATTAAAATCTAAGTTATTTATAGTAAATAAATCGCTTTACAAAGAGAAACTGCAAATAAAAATTACAAGGATTCTGACTGAGAACTGTAGCATAATTGATTACCTAACAAATCTGGAAACTTTTTTTAAAAGAACTTACAGTTTTTGTACGAAACAGATTGTTAACATTCTCAAAAAACACACGCCTAAAGTTTTCCCGGGATTAATATATAAACGTAAGAAAATAACTAACTGTATATCATAACTAACTGTATTCATATATATCATGTCTTATATGAAGAAATAACCATCGGTAAATTATGTTCAATACTACTATTTATCAAGGAAAAATACTGTGAATTCATGAATAAGTACTATGGATCTCTAGGTCCTAGTGCATAATCTTTCAACTTAATCATGTTCAACAGGTTTAAATAAATTTCTTGACAATTATTTAATACTCCATTATCAAATAATTATTTATTATGTTATATTATTTATTATTATATTAATTAATTATATTAATTAATTATATTAATTATAATTATATTAATTATTATATTAATACTATAAATTCATGAATAGGTACTATGGATCTCTAGGTCCAGTGAAAATCATTCAACTTAATAAAGTTCAACAGGCTTAATTAAATTTCTTTATAATTATTTAATACTTTTATCATATAATTATTATATAATTATTTATTATAATATATTATTATTATTAATTACACATTATATTTACTATATATAATATAATTTATTTATTATACTATGTAACAGTATTTTTGCTCTTAAATGTTTCTCATTATAATTTCGATATATCAACTTTATTTACCAATTCACTTGCAGCAATGTTTATATACATTCTCACATTTTGTTGCGAGTCTTCAGCAACATTTCGGTTGCATTTGTGGTGCTCTTCTATTTAAGCTTATTGATTCATGCAACTTCGCTCTTAGCTTCATGAGCCACTGCTTAAGAGAATAACCCTAAGAGTGTCGTGAAGTTTGTTCTGCATTTTATTGGTGTGTGTTGAACTTGAAATTGTTGCAGGTGATTTTGTTTCCTCTCCAATAAGCAATGACAAAGATTTAAATGACATTTCTTCCTTTCATATTGCCGTGGACTATAAATAAAACTTTGGTGCGGGTGTAAGCAGTTTTTTATGCCCGGAGAAGTTTATTTGAAAAGTATTTTTGGATGAGGGACGATGGGAACAGGAAGCGAAAATTGTAATTTAATTTTTGATGTTCTATTTAATGTTAAGAAATATTCGTAAAAGGAGCTTTTGTTTTATAAATAAAATGGAGTTGATAGAATTCTAAAAAAATGTATTAAAAAATTGCAATCTTATTCTTTTTTTGAAAAAATAATAAAATAAAAAATAATGGAAAAATTCAAACAGTTGTGTATGGGTATTACATTAGGATCGTCCAAAAATCTTTCTAAGGCATTACATTTTATTAATTTCAAGAGTTTTAAAAGTTAATGTTTAGCGAAAGTATATACATCGATAACAAAATGGTATATTAAGTATCCTAGAAGTAGTTAAATCCAACCTTTAGTAACTAAAGAAATTAAGGACAAATTTAGTTGAAACTTTAAAATTGGAACTATAGCCCGAACCTTGCATTGTCTGATTACCATTTCTTTTGTTAAAAAAGATGATAAATCTTTTGGTACCCTCTAAATGATAAAAAATTGGATAATTGAAGTGTCGGTGAAAAAGACTTGAATAAATCTTTCCCCTATAAACCATATCAGTTTTATGCCGATGGAATTAAAAAACTATTAGAAAAATAACAAAAGGTCAAAAATAATATTGGCCAATATGTGAAATACTGAGTTAAAAATGATTTTCTATAAAAAAAATATGCAAAAAATATATAATCCAAGATGTAGCCTATTTCTTTATAACCACAATTCGAATGAAACTATAAAAATCAACAGTTTTTAAATTACATTTAAATTAAAATTAAAACAGACTATTTTATTTTGAGAATTTATGCTCCTCCGACAGTTTGTCAATTTTAATTACATATGTGAACATTCACTTTATGTACTCCGTGTAATTTACAACTTTATAACTGGGGAAGATCCAGCCATCCAAGTATATTAGCATTTATGAAAAATGCTGTAGAAAACATTATTAGAGTTACTCTAGTATAATTGGAAACAAAGTCTGCAAGAGTATATCTATATAGGCAGAGTATATCTATATGCAATATAGCGATAACTCTTATAAATTCACACTTGAATAACTCCTTCCTTATAAGATTATCAACCTTACCATGGTAAGAAATTGTGCCTAAAGTATATGACATACTCTCCAAGAAACGACTATAGTCAGTAAGATCCATAGGGAGGTTAAAGTTCAAAAAGAAACATCACGTTATTTATGAGCATGATGACTTTATTATATTGAGCTAGATAACATATATTTGTTGAATAAATTTTAAGTAAAAAAAACTTAGCTTTGATTGTGCTAAAGATTTAATACGCTTTATAGAGATTTTTGGAACTCATTTCAATTATTCAATTATCATAAATTTCAATTATTTACTGTTCTTTCATATAAAAGATTTTCATTATATATATCTACATATACTTAGAACATTTAAATTGTTTGTAATTTTACTGTAATATGATATATTTTACTATAAAATAATTAGTTTAATCTAATCTCGAAGCTAATCTCGAAAATATGATTGAAAAGATGAGAACGAACCTAGAGAACTGGCGTTTGATATACCAGTTTAAAGTTCTCAAAGCCAAAAATTAGATCTAAGATGAGAAGCAGAAACTAGGCTATTAAAAAAAAAACAAATAATAAAAAAAGCGATAAAAAGTAAAACCCTCCCTGAGGTGATGCGAAACTGGTTCCGACGAAGAACAAGTGTCTCTGTAGTGAACACATTCATATACTATATATTAATTTCTTAAGAGGTCGGGTACATCACATTGACGACAGTCCGTATACTACATATTAATTTCTTAGGAAGTGGGACACATCACATTGACGACAGTCCGTATACTACATATTAATTTCTTAGGGAGTCGGATACACCATTCCAACGACAGTCCGTATACCATATATTAATTTCTTAGGGAGTCGGGTACATTTTATTGATGCCTATCAGTTTGATGATGGATTAACGTAATCTAACTCATCACCACAAAAAAAAATACTAATGCACTGTCAATATATTATATTCATGTTATCTCTCTTATTTATGAAGAAGCAAAAATGCATTCTTAAAGAGATTCTACCTCTATTGAGTGCTATATTTTGCGATGTTGAGTTAACATCGTAATTTAAGAATCTTAAATTACTTAAATTAAAATTAATCAAATATTATTGAAGATCCCAGACAACATGTCATTGTTTATTCAAGTTCATTTGTCAAATGACAATTATTCAATACTTCATTGTAAATCCATTAACTTACCTTTGAGTTAAGGATCCATTCATTTCTCTCAACTAACTTCGTTGTGTTTGTTTGAAATGGCTTTAAGCAGTGAATTTGAAGTAATTTCAGTTTATTAAACTTTTAATTAGTTCCAATGTTAAAGTTTAATGACGAACTACTGCATTCCAACTGCGTATGTGCACCTTGAACACAGTATCAATTTGAGGACGCTTTCTTTCTTGTCGAAAACTAATAAAAATTCCGCCATACTTGTTTATGTAATGAAATTCCTGTTTGTACTTCCCATTTTCTCTCTATCAATCAAGGTAAAATATTAACAACAAAGCACGAGAGGAGCAGCAGCAGCAGCAGCAGCAAAAGCAACAGCAAACGAACTTTGACATGCCACTCCATATGAATGAGTCTTTTCTATATTTTTTTTCTAAAAGTTTCGTCCTATTGCACCAACTCCCGACCTTAGCGTTATAGTGTTATTACCATGGCAAGGTTAGCAAGGACATTCCAGCAAAGCGCGTGCATAATTCGAATTATGCTCCTCCGCTGCAGCAGCAGTGGCAGCAGCAACAACAGCAAGAGCAATAGCAACGGCATAAGTTTAAACAGTTGAAAATGCAACTGCAACAATGCCAGCTCATAAAAATTCCTTTACAGGATGTGCACAAGGATCAGATCTCGTTTTAAAGTCACTCATTGCCAAGAACGGCATTGTCGTCGTCATTCAAGTACTTGGCATGAGAAATGAGCCGAGTCGTTGCTGTTGCTGTTGCTGTTGCCGTTGCTGTTGCTGTTACTATTGCTGTTGGTGTTGCTGCTGGTGTTACTGTTACCGGTACTGCAACTGAATCTGATGCCGAAAGAAGAAGTGAAGTAGTTAAGTGTGGCGCGGCATAGTTAACGAAACAAAAGAAATAAACTTAAATTGATTTGCAGTAGAAAAAAAAATAAAAAAAAAAAGATAAGCTAAAATACAAAGAAAATGAAAATTGTTAAAGAAAAGAAAGAACGCAACAACAACAACAATAGCAACAACAATAATGGCAACAGCAATGCCAAAGACAGCAATTGCATCCGCAAATTTGAGTAGAGCGCGGCGACTGCCGGTAACTGCCGGCAACTGCCGGCAACTGCAACTTGATTGCAAGTTATTTACATACAATGAGAAATTTTAACGAAGCTACTGACAACTATAAAAATATTCTTTATTATTCGTTTTGTTCTTGCTGCTGTTGCAGTTGTTGCTGCTATTGTTGTTGTTGTTGCTTTTTTATTGTAATTGAAGTGCAACTCATATAGGCGAGGTAAGTAGACTTTTAGTGTAAATATTGCTGTCGCTGTAAGTGTTGTAGCTTTTATTTTTCGCGACGCCAACATTGTCAATTTAACAAAATATTAAAGAGCAACAACAACAACAGCAACAACAATAAGCACTGCAAGTACAGCATTAATAAAAGCATATAAAATGACTGCCAACAACAACAACAACAAGTAGAACAACAACAGGCACGTCACAAATATACTTTACACTAACAATGAAGCTCAATTTTTATGCAATTTGCATTCATTGTCTGCTCGAGTATTTTGACGCGTGCACGTTGCTTGTTGCTGGCAGTATTGTTGCCTTTGCTTTGATTGTTGCTGGCAACATTGGCAACTGACAGTACTGCCAAGATACGGTGTGTACATTCGTACTCGTATACTAATAGCGTTTTTCCGTCTTATTATTATTAGTTTTTCTTCTTCTTTGTGTGTGCTTTTTTCTTACTCTTCTTACTCTTCTTACTCTTCTTTTTGGGACTTTTGATATCTCGAGTCGCGTTCTTGAAACTGTTTTCCATTGAAATTGGCACTTAATTTGCGACGGGAATATTTCTTCTTTGTGTATTGTTAACTTTGCAAGGGGAGTTGAGGGGAAGGTGCAAGCACTTTATGCAAATAAAGTTATTGTAAAAAGGTTATAAGTGGTAATTATTATTAAAGAAGCAACTAATTTTATTTTAGAAAATTTAATTTTTACACTTTAGTATGGAAGTGCACTTTGTATCTAGGATGATGCTCTTCATAAATTTGTGAATAAGTGTCAACACATTTGTTTATTATTTTATGTAGTAGCATATGTGCTACTTATACAGCAAAGTGAGTGCTCGTTACCACATCATATACACATTTCAAAATTGTCAACATTTCATAAACACATATATACTGGGTATACTATAGGGTATTGAGCCCGATTAATGTACACTAAACATCTTAAGATAAATCAAACTATCATTATAATATCCAACCTATACAATATACGAAAACCAATACTTTAGTCAAATCTAATAATACTGAATTCACTGCCTCTGATTGTTATTTTAGCTGTCATTTCAAATTATTCGTGATTTCGATACAAAAACCAGTTTAAGTCAAGAAGATTTGTATGAGAATTTTGACAGCTGAAAATAGAATTGAATCGTAGTAATACCATGTTTCCACTGCTCTCTTAGTAAGTTACTTAAGTATTTTAGGATTTTGTCGTTTCCATTGACATAAGTTGCATCTGAAAGAGCTTTCATGTGTTAGAAAGTTCTTTGAAAGTTCTTCTGTTTGTTCAAGTAAATTTCACTCAATAATATATAACACAAAAAATTTAATATATAAATTTATAATTGGTATATTAAATCATTCATGTGTATATATTTTAAAAACATATAACATATTCAATTACTAAAAACAAAGATTTTACTTACGTTTTCAGTGCGTTTGTTTACCGCTCAACCACGGTTGCCACTTGAAAATTTTTTTCTGTACCAAAATTTATTTAAAAAGGTACCATTTCTGTAAAAAAAGGTCCAAAATTTTTCGATTGTCTCTTTATAAGAAAATACAATTTATATAAAATGTACAAAAAGTATAAAACAATACAATATCCACAATAAAGTTGGGTCGCCAAAAATGTACCACTTTTTGAACATGAGTACCAGAGTACCAAACGGAAAAAAAAGTACCAATTTTGGTACTAAAGTACCATAAGTGGCAACCGTGCGCTCAACTGTTGTTTGTTCACATTTTACATAAAAACATATGACAAATATATCAAATTTCGGTAATTTCCCTTGTGGGAAATTTATTTTTAAGAATGGCATTCTTCATTTTTGGTTGACTTTTTCTTACTTCCTTTTTAAGTAAGTTAAAAAACACCGAAGCTCTTTGTATGAAAAACCAAATTTACTTAGCAACACTTACTAAGTAAGTACTGAAAACATAATATAATTTCTACAAAATCAACTTGACCGTAGTAGAGTGTTGTACAGTACAAAGTTGTGCTATTGTGAATATTTTTGGGAAATGAATGAAATTTGTATACAGAATGAAACAAAGTAAATATTTTGTGAGAGTAATTAAAAAGTGTGGACGTATGATAAATCTGACAATCAAATTACAATCATACCTCCTGTGAATCGATATTTTTACTTTTTGAACTCAGATGTCAGTTTAAATTTTGTGACAGCTAAAATTACAATCAAAATTCTAGTGTCAATTCAGCATAAGTCCAACCAATATCAATATTACCATAGTTAAAGACTTACTAATAGGTCTTTGTATTGTTGTGTTGTGTTGTTAGATATGTTATTTTTAAAATAAGCGGTTGTTCTTTTGAGATATGCTTGCAAAAGAAAAAACCTATTGATGATATAGTTCACTTTCAAATAAAAAATTTATTTGTTGAAAATCATATTTTGCAACAGCCTTCGAATATCGTACTAAGTTCGACTGAAACACTTTTAGATGTATTTTAAATTTTAAAGAAAATTTTAAATTTCTTATTATTTTATTCTATTGAAACTTTAGTTATCCTATTGTTAAACCACAATTACTTTAAAAATTTTTCAAATTTACTTATATTACAGTAAATTATTTTATATAACATTTATTTTCTTTTACAACTCAAATTAATTAAATTCTTTTATTTTACTTAATTGAGAAATTCTTTAAGTATTTTAAGTTTTCTGTCTTCAACTATTCTAAATATACCAATAGTAAGGCAAAAAATTCCTACGCTGCTTTTGACATTTGAAGTCCAACTTGTGCCTTATTGTAACGCTTTCAACCACAACCAACAATACTAATTTCCTTTGCAGACCAAACAAACAGAACTGAAATAGGATTACGGAATGGAAGAAAAAACTGTACTTGTTTGCCATTGTCACCGCAACATCTGTCAATGCTTTGAAGTAAACTTTTGTCTTCAGTGGCGTTTATACTCAAGATAGCTTAACAGAACCCAAACCAAACTTCAGACGGCAAACCAGAAACCTGAAACCCCAAGTGCCAACGCAAATAGTCCATGCATCCTATCAGTGCGCCTATTGTCATTAGCGTAGATGAAATAACAAAGCCTAGTATCCTTCGTGGCGATTGTGGTCATCACATGAGCTGTGAGCTGCCACCTTTTCATAAAGGCATTCACACAACATTTTCACTGCATGCGCGGCATCTGCGGTTTTATACCAGATATCCTGTATATCCTTAGCGAGAAGAAATTTAATAATGTATTTAGTTTTTGCTTTTTTTTTTGTTGTGTACAGAACAATACAGTTTCTAACTAAAAACCTAATAACAAACTTTTTAATATTTGTTATCTAATACAATTTTATATTGTAAATTATATTAGGAAAAATTAAATTAAATTAAAAATCTAATAAAATTAAATTAAAAAAAAAACTGTTTTAAACTAAAACTACAAAAGTACAGTACGCACTTTCCCTTACTCGTTGTCCTTTTAGTTTAAATAGGAAAACTCGAAACTCATTTAGCAGCGCGTCTGAGCGTTTGACCGTCGTTTAAATACAAAATAAAAAACTTGTTGATTTTGCGTACATTTTTTTTGAATTTACTTTTGCTTTTGCTGTTGTTGTTGCTTTTGTTTTTGTCATTTCATTTTCTGTTCCATAATTGCTACAAAGCGTTTAAAACTTCCGTTTTCATCATTAACCCCAGTTACAGTGGTCAACTGTTGGCCGTACAGCTTTAATGTTAATAGCCGGAGGGGCCGAAATTGTGAAAACCAACGTCATTAATAATGGCAACGGAGCTTTTGTTTGCCGCAACTCAACAAAATGTAGCCGAGCGACTCGTTCCTCGCTCTTCACTCTCCGGTCTTCGGTCTTTGGTATTTGGCATTTGGTAGGAAAAGTGTCATTGTTAGGCAGAGGACAGAGTTGGAGTAAATGTGAACCAAGAAAGTTGATAATAGTGTAAAAATGTTGAGAGTCCTCAGTGCAAGTATTTAGTACATTTTTTGAATAACTGCTTAATAAAAGTTGCTCAAGGAATGTAATATAAATATTTTTAATAAATTAAAAATAAAATTAAAAAATAGAGTGCCAGATAACACTACTTAGAAAGCCGATTACTTTTTTTTAAGGACTTACATATTATAACCTCTACATTTGTACGGATTATAGATGAAAAGAAATCAGATTTACAATTGATAAGGGAACATAATTAGAAATGATAACTTATCAATACTGTTATTATTCCGTTACCAGAAACTTTTTAGATCAACAGTATCTGCTTAATGAAAATATGTTCTCACATCAATATATTAGAGTAATAGTATATGTTTTTCCACTCAATATTAATATCTGGAATTAGATTATCTACAAATTTTTTATATTACGGTCAAAAATAATAAATTACATGAAATTGGTGATGCAAATTTGACACTTACATACGAGTACTACTTGAATGCGTTTATATATGTATGAAATTTATTATAACATTCTATTATAGGAAAAAGTTAAGTGGATGGAGCTAGAAACTTCGCCTACTCTGGTTACAATTTCTAAACCTACCTTTACGATATTTATCGTTATTATGATTATGACTCAGAATTAATAAGCTTTACGAACTGAAACTTCGGTTATTTAAAAAATCAATCTGTCTTAATACCGGCATTTAACTTGGTTTTGCAGAAATGGCGGAGTAGTGGAAAGGAAAAGCAATATGAGGATCTAACTTGAACTGCACTAATAGTAGATAGAAGTGATGAAACCGAAACTTAATTGAGTATTAGAAATATGAGAAATATTAGAATAGTAGATTGAAATAGTAGAGAAGAAAAGTAATACGAGGTCCTTAGTTAGACTGCACTAATAGTAAATACAAGATTTAAGAATGAGTCTTAACTGAGTATTGAATAAATGTTAAAGTAGTAGAATGCAAGAGTACTACGAAACCCTTAATTGGGCTGCACTAGTAAAAGATACAAGATATAAGATATGAAACTTAAACTCAATTGGATATTGCACGACGCTATGATCAATGAGAAACGAAATTGAACTACATTAAACATAAGAGCTCTGGAAGAACCAAATACACTGCTAGTGGTGATATTTATGAATTAAGTTAGGGAGAGTGGATCAAAAGTTAATGATTACAATTGCATATATTTTATGCTTTGGAAACCTAAGTGGCCTTATGTTAATTAGGGAAGCTAGACTAGCTTCTCGAGTTGGACCCCTTTTCTCAATTACAATCAATTGATTCTAATTACTGAGTTTAATGCAAAGGTTGAGAGAAAGGGAGAGTTTAAGGTAGGTAGACAATTAAATGCTTAATTTTTTCTTCATTTTCATAGACTTATCTGTATTTCTCTGTCTTAGAGATGTTTAGTTTGTAACATACAGTTAGTTACTGCTGTTCTTATGCCGTGTGGTGGTTCTACATAAAATTATCGGATCCGATCTGTAGAGTAGGAACATAAATTCGTCTTTCTTTGTGTTTTGTGGTAATCAAGCACGTTTTATTAATGTCGCTAGTTACATCAACGTTTCACATCCTTCACGTCAAAATCAAACAATCTTATTGTTACATACTATATTATTCTATATTTATATTTTATATTATATGGTAGGTGTGCACCTAGCTTAACATATTATACGGACACACACTTGTCATTAACTTATAAATTTATAATAAAAGTCAGTCGTTAAGAAAATCTCAAACCGTGTGTTTCTTTTTTGTGTGCAATACACGACACTTACTAAGCCTTCTTTTGTCATTTGTATGTAATACAATTTGTATAAATGCTTTAGTTATCTCAAACATTAAGACGAAATGTAGCATATTTTATTATATTCTGCTTTATTTCGGTAAGACTGCTCAGTATCTCATTATGTTATATATTATCCGAAGTATATAGCTGTTTTTTTGGATGAGAGTTGATAGTCCCTATTTTACATACATATATGAGAAGAGCGCAGATAAAACGTGCGCTATTCATATCATATTTTGAGCTATATAGCTATTTCTTGAGCCCGCCAGAACGTGCGAAGTGTGAGAAAGACTATTTGGATATATTTTTTATATATAAATTAATCTATATATGTATGTTTTATATAAGTGTTTTTATTACTTGAGCTCCCATGAAGAAGTATAAAAATTGTAGTATAATTTTTGTATTGACTATTACTAGACATACTATATACGAGCTTTAGCACTGCCCTGTATTTATAATTGTTATATCTTTAAAACTTGCCACAAAAATCATTTGTATATTCAATCTATTAAATAGGTGTAGTTTAAGCTACACATTTATGAAGAATTTATGAAGGTGTTGCGTTCTTAAAATCAGATTCTCTTAATAGTTCCAAAGAATTCAATTTTATTGCAATATTGAATGATATGATATAGAACAATTTTTTACTTTTTGATTAAGTATCCATATTGGAATATCCCAAAAGAGAGATAGATATAGAATATGTTAAAATTTTCACCTTATTCATATCGAAGTATTTATAAATAATTTTAAGGTTTTTTTTTGTGTAATATGATTTGGAAAAGAAATTCATCATAAACATACTCGTAAATTGCGCTTGAAACAAGCTTACTTGTAGGTATGTAATTTATTCCATTAGAAGAAGGGATAATTAATTGTTTCTTGATAATTCCTTTTCAATTTATCTTTTTTTTTATATAATCTATTATTCTAATTAGATTATGCAGAGCTGTTCAAGTGTATTCTATACTAAATATTACTATACTACCACAGATAATAATCTGTAGAACCTGCAGAAACTTCAGCCATTAAGTTTTAAAATTTAAATTAAATTTATATAAAATATTTGTGTCCGTAATAGAAACAATTTATTTGCATAATAGTTAAACTTGA
Source organism: Teleopsis dalmanni (assembly GCF_002237135.1). NCBI lineage: Eukaryota > Metazoa > Arthropoda > Insecta > Diptera > Diopsidae > Teleopsis > Teleopsis dalmanni. The sequence goes on from NC_051847.1 coordinate 149,580,517, forward strand.
TGATTCCCAAATCGTATATTGACTTCGAAATTACCTTACTAGGGCACACATCCTGTTCGTCAAACATTAAAACTGTACCACAAAAGTACAAGAATGTTGCACACATTGTATAAAACAGAAATAAAAAAGCACAATAAACAGCAAATGTTACCCTTTCTAGTACGAGGACGAGTATAACCTGCTCTTCCACTCCTGCCACTTGCCTATTTTAAATACTCACTAGGTGACATATTGTTTTGAAAACCCCATCACGTGTAGCCATTTTCGTTGTTTTAACTTTTTCGGCACTTATAAGTGCTTTTGTGTAACATTACAGTGCGTTTACACTCTTGTAACATATGCAGACATAAGAGGAATCACCCCCGGAGTTCTTACAACCAAAAAACGAAAACCCGAAAACAGACGGAACGACAGCCAGACAGATAGACAAACATACGAACGCAGTACGTTGTGCGAGCATAAAGCTGAGTTAAAATCCACTCATTAAGCTGATTATATTGTTATCCTTTTTATGATATGCAATACGTGCGTGAATACAAACGCTTACTTACAGATGCAGATACTCGTACAAAACAAATGCAGAATTAAAATAAAAATAAAAATAAAAGTCAAAATAAAAACAAAATATATAGTATTAAAGCAAGGAGTAGAAGCAGAACCAGAACCAGAACCAAAACCAGGAGCAGAGGCAGGAGCAGGAGCAGAGTTGATAATGCAAAACAGTTTTGTTACGCGACTCTTGTTTTCTTGATGAGCGGGGCGTGCCATTGCCATTATGGGGAGGGGAATAACTTTCATTTTTGGTTTTTAAAAATTTTTTGCTTTTATTGTGCAGTTGTTTGTTTTAAATAATTTTATGCATAACATGTGTGTTCGAGTGTCTGTTCAGTGCTCGATTCTGTTCATTGTGAACCGCCAAAAAAATAACAATAATAATAAGGATATAAAGATTGCGACAGACATGTTGCAGACTTGCGATAGACAACTTACAACAGACAAAAGCAAACAAGCAACTATTTTAAAATTCCGGTGTACGGCGGTATTGTTGTGAAATTATGGGTGATGGTTTCAAGTAATTTCAGGAATAAGTCAAGCAAAGGGACTATTTTGTAAATTCTCGTTTTAAGTAAACTTTTAAAACAAAATTTAAACTTAACAACTAAAAATAATTATAATTAATTAACTCAAGTATTCTGCAGCTGGTTTCTGATCTCGTTCTAAAATAATACAACAAGTGAAGTTATTTAACAGCAAGTTAACAAAAAATTCCAAGTTCGAACATATAAGTCAAGTACGGATTTGGATCAGTTGTAAGAAACACTGACTTTGAGCTTCGAATTTGGCAGGGCACAAGTTTAACCTTTGATACTTGCAGTGTCAAAAAATTTTTTACAAATAATAAAAAATAATAAGTAATTCCAAAACTACAGATTATGGGTATTTGGCAATACTAGAAACAGCTGTATAGTCAGCTAAAAATTTAAAAAATTACAAAATAAAAATAATATAATTTTATTGTTGTGATTTACTACTGACTCTGATCTGGTCTGATCTGGTGGTATCTTGACTTTTTCAAGAGGTGGCATAAATATCGTATTAAACATTCTTTGACAATGACCGCGTTTTATTGAGTTGCCTATTCACATTTAATTTTAATACGTTTTTATTCGTGTAAACGTAAACAACATATATTATTTATTTATTTCTATTTGAGCCACTTCACTTTAGCACTTTTACTCTGTCTTAACTCGAGGTGTTTTTAAAATCCCTATTTACGCCTTGACTGGATTATTGTTTAACACTTCACCAGACTAAGCAATAATTGACCTCAGATTTGCATACCTCCACGAGGAGCCTGCAACCATTCTGAGATTTGATAACGCGGTGTTGGTAAGTCTATCAGTTTTCGCAAATAATTGCAGGGCTCTATCCTTTATGTATTTTTTGATGGGATCAATCTTGATGTCCCTGAGAATGTTATTCGTCCTAATGTACCATGGTACTCTGAAAAGTTTTCTCAGAGCCTGACTTTGTGCAATTTCTAGCTGGCGAACAGTAGTATTTGAAGCTTTGCTAAACGCCACACAACCAACAACATATATTATATTGTGTTTAAATGTTCAAATTTCAATTCAACAAAACAGCATTTGCGGGTAGCATTACTTTTTGCTTTCATGAAATGAAAATCCCTGCTGAAAGTTTTCAATGGCTACAATAAATTCATGGTGAACAATGTTACACCAACTCAGCAGGCTTGAGAAATCTGGTTTAAATGATTCAAAAGTGAAAGATCTATAAATATATATAGAGGAAGTATTTATAGATGAAGAATTGGAAGTATTATTAAAGGAATACTCTGCTCAACAGAAAAAGGACTTCCACAACAGCTAAATGCCACTCAAGCAGCCAAAAGCAAACATTTATATACCATGAAAATGATTTAACGAGAACGAAAATGGGTACCACATGAACTCACTGAGGCCAACATTGAAAATCGTCAAATAATTTGCTCATCTTTGCTTACAAGATAGCGAAGATGGCATGTTTTACATTAAATTGTAACTGGTGATAAAAACTGGATTAACTATGATAACTCTGAATGCAAAAAGTCATGGGTTTATCCAGTCGAGTCAATCATATCAACAGCAAAACGAAACATTCACAGAATGTGGGCTCAGACAGGAGTGATGTACTATGGGTTACTAAAATAAATGAAACTATTGCTGCTGAACGTCACCAACTAAAATTGATAAATATGATCGATACATTCAACGGAAAAGGTCCGGTTCCAGCCGGTAAACAACATAAACTTATTTTGATCGACTACATGCCGCAAGTTAAATAAAAAATATCATCCACCAATCAATCAAGTCCACCAATCAAGTTAAATTCAAAAATAACATTAATAACCCCAAAGATGGCCTACGAAGTAGAACAAAATATCTGTTACTACTAGATGCACCATAAGTTTTGTTTGGAATTAACAAATAAGGCCAGTGTTACATATTTTTTGTGTTATTTAAAGTCATATGAGATAAAAACAACCTTAAGTTTGGCTAACCTAAAACTTAGTCAATTCCTTTTTCTGGCTGTTTTGAATACTTTCAAATACTCTGCTTTAGTAGTGGTTGAAAAGATTTATTAGTTGATTTCTTTGCATAGAGTTTTTGGACTACAATTGTCAAGAATTGATACTAGTCATATTTTAACCGAAGATTTAAGCACTCTTAAAAACCATAGATTGTATTTATCTTAGTTTTTTGGATTTTGTACGATAATACCATTACAGTCATTACAGTATTGTCATTCCACATTAGAAATAAACGCGTTTTGTTTAATTCTTAAGAAATTAAAATTTTTAATAAAGATTAAAACATATGAAAATAGTAATATCTAATCATTTTGATATTCTCAAGAATAGGGTAATAATAATTCATACTTTATTAAAATATATCTACTACATTATAGGAGAAATTATGTCAAGAAATAATGTATTCCATTGAATGCCCAAAATTCTTACTTTGAAAGAAAAAACAAAATATTATCTATAATATCGAATTTCATATAATATTAAGAACTGCAACATAATATTGTACTCTAAAAAACTTTTTAACTGGTATTTCTCTCAGTGCATTTTGTTACCGTAATTTTGGCAGATTAAATACAATTATTTACTCATATAAAATTTTTAAAAAAAAAATAATAATTATATTAAACCATATTTAACAATGCAAAAAAGTTCATTTTAATTTAAGTCAAAGGATATAAAACCCAAAAACAGGAATGATATATGCAAAAATGGCAGTCAACAATGAAGGCGTAGACAGCAACAGACACCAAATAAGCAAAATAAAAGCTTAAAAAACAAACAAAAATAGAAAACAAATAAACAAAAACGACAACAGCAACAACAGCAATAACAGCAACAACAACAACAAAAGAAGAACAATCACAACAACAATAACAACAATGATAATAATAAGCCATTCACATAAATATAATCACAGAATAACGTTAACATAGATAGAAAAGTGCAATTGAGGCAAGGACAAAAGAATTTCTCACCCAAATTTGCATTGTGTTTTGCTTGTGCGGGTATATATCCTGTATCCTATATCCTGAAGCCGAAGCTGATGCTGAAGCTGCAGCAGCAACAACAACAACAACAACGTTTCAATTTCATTTCAATGCCACCAGTAGTTGAGTCTGTCTATAAGAGAAATACTCGTAACTTTGTCTGCGACTGCATGTGCCTTTGTGCAGGGCTTTGTATGTCCTGTGGATAATTGTATGAATATTTGTTTGACTGCGGAGATGAGTGAGTGTGTGAGCATGTGTGAGTATTTGGCAGGATGCCTGCTTTCAGTTCTGAGTGTGTTAGTGTAAATGTACGCTTTCACTAAATTATGCTAATTAGATTTAAGAACAATATTACAAAATTTACAATATTGCACTGCGTACCTCCTCGGCGCTCACAATTATTACATCAGTTGCAAGTGATTTAGGCATGAGCCGAATTCACTCCGGCAGATCCTGCAGCTGCAGTTATGCATTTTTGCAGATAGAATTCCAAAAACTATATATAATTTTATTTCACTTTATAGCGCGCTTAAAAAACTTTCCAAAATATATTTTATCAAATGTGGTTGTGGAAAGAAACGGTAGGAGGGAGCGAGTGTGAGCTGGCGAATGTGTAAACATCTTGAGCAGATAAATTTTTTAGGTTTGAAATTTTAATTAAAATACGAATATTGCAGATACATTGAATAAAATTAATTATTTTGATATGTTATAGGGATGTGTTCATTATACTGAAAGCAATGCTTTTGTTATTTCCTACTCTTCTTTTTGCGTTAGTTTATACTCGTAAATGCATTAAATTTATTAAATACAGTAGATTCTCGGTCAAGCCGACACTAATAAAAAGAAATCATTTAAAGAACATATGATTTAATGTTTTCAATGTTTTAAATAATATCAACACTTTTCTCTATGGATAACTAATATTGCATACAGAGTGCATTCAAAATAACGAAAGGCCTTGGCATTATATCGTTCGTTATATAGAGAGCCTATTATATTTCATATTGAAGAATGCGATGTGATTTTTAGGTTGCAATACCATTCGTTTTTAATACTTTTGTTTAAATAACGATCTTGTACTTCCCGGACAACCGGGAAGTTCGACATTATTGCCGTTTGTATGACCACTTTTAAAGTAAACTGACCAATTATCAACTATTAGCTTCGAAGGAGTAGAGTTTGGGTAGCATTTATCAAGACAAGCTTCAAGCCACGGTATTTTTTTCCATCAAAAAGCAATAATAAATAATATACAATTGATTTGAATCTATTGTTCTAGAAATATAAAAATGGAAATATAGCGTCACTAAACCAGCTGCGACCAAATGAGTAATCGTTCAAATGCCACTACAGTTATTATCTGAAAGAATTCACCTTTAAAATTTTGTATGCATTATCCATTAATGGGGTTGCCAGTATTATGTTGGGATTATGGGATTATCAGCCAATATGTTATAAAGATATTCATTACATTATATCTCTATTTTACATTTATAGTTCTTAAAAATTAAACTTTGAATTTGTTTATCGACCTGTATTTCTTTTATAATGATTTTTTTCAATGATTTCCATAAAATTTGGAAGTATGAAGTGAAAAACTGACTTAAAAGAGAAAAAAATTAGGTTAGGTTATGAGGAGGTATATGTAAATGTACTTACCACCAATTCCATGGCTTTTTTGAGTTTACTTAGACCTCTTATTATAAAATTTTGTCCTTTGTTTTTTCGGATTTTTTAAAATAATTCATGTTTTTTAAAATAATTTCTTCTAAAGCTGAATATTTGTATAATAAATGAGAGCTCAACAATTCTTTCTTATATTCTTGAAATAGGCCGCAGACTTTATCTATTAGAACTTCCTGTTTTTGACCACTGCGAAAACTGAATCCAGTCCAACCAAAGTAACACTTTTTTACAGACAATTACGTAGCCAGAATATTTTTAAAATTGTGGAAAATGGTAGCTGGAGTATATAATTTCTGTAACGTTTCTGTGAAGGATAACTTCATAATATGATATTTGGTTAAATACTAATAATTTATTTGATAACTTTCAATTGTATTCCTTTTAATCCTATGCTTTTGAATTATTATAAGATTGTTTGATTCATTTGAACTTTCACAGACTTCTACCTTAAAGTTTATTCTATATGCCAAGGGTTATGATTATTTTCTAAATATCCAAAGTAGTTTTTTAACTAGTTTTTAATACATTTTAGTACATTTCTTCATTACATACCTGTTTCAGTTCAACACGACGTCTATGACCAATTCTATATATTTTGTCCTTGTCCCAGACTAAATTTTAGTATCAAACATAAGATTAGTATAGCTATCATAGTTTCTGGTAATGCATATAACGTATATGATGACTAATATAATGACTAATAACGACTAATTTATATTTATATCTGTTTCCCTGTTTTCAAACCACTGTAGTGACTTAAACTAATTAAACTATACGAAATCTGGCTTGTTCATCTTTAAATGGTTATAGTATATTGATGAAGTCAGTAACTCTTATACAGCCAAAACGTGCTGAGTTTTTGTATTGGAATTAAATATGTTGAGAAAAAATTCCTTACATTTTAAGAAAAATGTGAAACGAAATACAGCCACTTCAATGCTAATGGATTGTACATACTTTACGAGTATGACTCGGTGCAATTACCAAAAATATCATCTTCCAATAAAAATAATGTACCTAAAAAGTGATTGTAATACTCACACCATTTAGATATAAATAAAAACGAGTAATATAATTTCCAACAGAATGCATTGTAATTCCAAAACATAAACCTTTTTATTAAAATGAGCATATTAGAAAGTTTTAGTTACTATTTCCCAAGGCGCACATCGGAATCGTAATGGCACTGAGATAAGGGAGGACACTTCTCGTAATGCCAGTCAAAGCGTATGTATCTTCGGAATATGACTTTTACTTTTTGACAACTTTGCAGTTTTTGTTTCAAAGGATGTAGCGATTGCAGAAGGTAAGAAAGTAACCCCTAAAGCAACAACGTCACCTTCAATTAAAACAGGCAGTCTGTAAATATTATGGGTGCTTATTTTTATTTCTCGACGTACTCGGCGTACTCGTATTTTTTGGGTAACGTATTAACTCTTCGCATGTGATTTATTAGGGTAAGCATTGCTTTGAATATTAACTGCTCAATGTACATTAAAATACGCCCTGCACTCCTGCCTTGAAATATGAGAAGCAAAATAAGAAATAACTTTGTTGACAGATTTCGTTTTTGGATTTTAATTAAAAATTTTTTTTTTCGTAATTTATATCAGGAAATTTAAATTATTTTAATTTTTGCGTAACTAATTTACTTATAACACAATTTATTACGTTTTTATAATTTATAATTTTTCTTCGTTTTTATTAGTTTTTTTGGAGAAAGAAGAGCTTAAATGCTTAGGTTTCCAGTGCAAAGTGACCAAATTGCAAAATATCTAAATATAAACTAAAATCGATTTTAATATGTAATAAATTTGACAAAATTAGAATTATTGGTCTTACTTAGGGCTGTGTTATGTAGACAGTCATATGACGAATGTTCAAGACATTTTTTCGCACTTTTTGATTATGAACGTGAAGGCATGTTGTGTAGAGAATCAAATCAAAGTTGTCAATTTCATATTTTTATTTTTCAAGTGCATGTAAACTCAGCTCACCAAAACGATTTGCCTGAGCTTAAATCAATGCTCAAAACGGTTATGGAACAAATGAGCTCTATGCTCGACCTCCTAACCGCCTTTGTCGCTAATATATCCAAATAATGGGAAATCTAAAGATAGCTTTTGCAACGCTAACGGGCTGACCCAACACATTTGCGAAATTAAGACTTTTCTTATTGACAAAAACATTGATGTTATGCTTATTAGTGAAACTCACTTTACATCGAGAAGTTATCTGAGGCTTCCTTATTACACTATGTACAGCGCAAGTCATCCTTTTGGTAACGCCCGTGGTAGAATAATCATAAAAAATAATATTGACCACTCACATCTCATCAATCACAATGAAGAATATCTGCAATCAACAGCCATATCAGTAAGAGATATATATGGTGAAATAACTACTGCTTCTGTGTACTGTCTACCTAATCAATCAATTAAAAGTCATCAATTCGCAAATAATTTCAAAGCGCTCGGGCCCAACTTCGTAGCAGCAAGTGACTTTACCGCCAAGTATACCGCCAAGAAAGCAATTTATTTCACCTATCTACTGGAAAACCCACTTACTGGCCAACAGATCTAAATAAAACACCAGATGTCATTGACTTTTGTATTTGTAAGGGCGTACCCAGAAATAACCTAACCTTGCGGTCGTCGTTAGATCTTTCGTCTGAGCACTCTCCTCTTCTGTTGGAAATTCATTCGAATATCGTCCTAAAAATCTCAGAACTCAGACTTCACAACAAAAGTACTGATTGGGCTATTTTCCGTAGTTACATTAGCGAACATCTATCGACACATATTCCTCTTAAAACTAAACATGACATTGAAACCACAGTAAAACAATTCAACAAAATTGTACAAAAGACTTGGATTGCAACTCCGTCTACACTGAATTGTAAGACTATACATCTAGACAAGGATATCAGAGAACAACTGCTTGAAAAACGTAAATTACGTAGGATCTGGCAGATGACGAGAGATCCTAACGATAAGAGACGGCTGAATCTAGCCATCAAAAAACTCAAAGCAAATCTAGGGGCAAGAAAAATGCTAGTATTGCAACTTACTTACCAAGCTTGTCTCCCTCTGAGGCCACTGAGTACTCCTTGTGGAAAGCTACACGCATATTTAATGGACCTACGACGCAATACCACCAATAAGGATGAGTAATGAGCAATGGGCTAAAACTGATGCTGATAAAGCGAAAACTTTTGCGGTACACCTTGGTAGTCTTTCAGCCACGCTGCTCTAAAAATAATCTGAAAGACTCTGAAGTTGAAGCTTTTCTTCACACACCACATCAATTAGACTTTCCTATTCCTAGGTCTTTGACTCGTGAATTAAAGTGGGTCATAAAAAACAATATTAAAACCAGAAAAGCTCCAGGATATGACCTGATAACTGGAAAAGTGATACATAAGCTACCAGATGTGGGTTTTGAATTTATGAACCAATTGTTCAATGCAATTTTCACCTGTGAGCACTATCCAGCTCAATGGAAAGTCGCCCAAATCATATTAATTCCAAAGCCCGGTAAGCCCGTTGTCAAAAGTAGTTGAGAGAGTATGCCTAAAACATCTAAAGCAAATTATCGAAAATAGATGTCTGATTCCCAACCACCAATTCGGGTTTCGCGAGCACCACTCTACTATTGAACAAGTAAATAGAGTCTACAACTTCGCAAGACTTGCATTGGAAAATAAAGAATACTGCACAGCAGCTTTTATCGACATAGTACAAGCATTCGATAAAGTATGGCACACCGGACTTTTCTACAAATTGAAGTTACAACTCCCGCATAGCTACTTCTCCATCTTAAAATCATACATACTAGATCGGCATTTTATGGTTAAAATGAATAGCTGTCACACTGAACTATTTTCGATAGAGGCTGGAGTTCCCCAAGGAAGTGTGTTGGGTTCTATATACTCTGTTCACAGCAGATCTCCCACTCAGCGCTAAAATATACACTGCAACATTTGCGGATGATACGGCAGTGATGACGAAACACGCAGATCCTGGAGTAGCCTGTTACAAAGTAACCTGAACGATGTCAACGCATGGCTAGACATTTTGTACATTGTATGGTATCTGCCCTTCCGTTAGATTGAATGGCCGTGAATTGCCGCAAGTTGAAATCGTTAAATATCTAAGTGTACATTTTGACCGTCGTCTAAATTGACGTCACCACATCTTTACAAAACGAAAGCAGTTAGGACTAAAGCTACATTCACTTTACTAGGTACTTAATCCCAAATCCAATTTGTCGCTACAAAATAAAATACTTTTATACAAGGTCGTCTTAAAGCCAATCTGAACGTACGATATACCCATCTGGGGTATAGCAGCGAAGTCAAATCTAGATATGTTTCATAGGTTGCAATCAGAAATGTTACGTATCTGCGCCGACGCCCCATGGTTTATTCCGAATGACGTCATGCATCATGATCTTGGCATCTCTACAGTGTACGAGTACAGCAGATAAGCAGCAACTATCACTCACGACTGGTAGTTCACCCTAACCCCCTTGCCACAGGTCTGACAAGGGATACTTTTAACATTCGTAGAGTAATACGCTTCGCAACTTCTGATTTGTCGAGTACATTCTAGAAATTGTAATTCTTCATAAGGCGGTGATTACCACTGGGTAGTCCCGTACATGTCAGTCAAATATTGTTATTGTCATAAGGAGTACTTATTATTCATGCATAGAATAGATTGTACATAATAAACTTAAGTTTACAAAAAAAAAATATTATTTTAATGTCATAATATTTGTGCATATCTACAAAAAACATATATAAATTAACCGGAAAGCACAAAGTCTGATTTATTTTACTAAGAAACACTGCTGTGTACAAAGTGGTCAGGTAGAGAAAATCTCATTTTCGTGATCAAAGTAAAATGAAAATCTCTGTCCTGCTCTTATTCTCTAATTTTTAATTATTTTGTTAATTTAAATTTAAAAATAACAACAATTTCGCATTTAACATAAACATAACCGCTTGCATAACATAGCCCATGGATTTAGGCTTACCAAATTTTTTAAGTAATATAAATATTTCAAACGTCCAAGCTGTTTATTTTTGTTTCCAAAAATTCTTAGTTTGTTCCTTAAATTGGTTACACCATAGTCTAGTATTATACGAACATAACTTTTGACTGGACCGGTGCTTTTAATAAAAACAATAATTTTCCATTCTTAATATGTCGTGTCTGTTGACTTTTTAACTTGTTAAACCTTTGGAAGAACTGCTACCAATTAAGTTTGATAACCACCATTCGAACGTAAAATATATTGCGCGTGATTATAACGTTTTGTGTGAACCTATCGGTTGGATAATGTCAGATATTATGATCACGTAATGCGTTCTGACACGGATTGTTTAAAAAAAACTGTACAGTAATCAATACTGTTTTAATATTCTATATAAGTTTCGCTACCACATGAATAAAACACATCAGAAACAGAAAGAGGTACACATGTAAAAGTTTCACATCTCCCAATTGAATACGCATTAAAAAAAGAAAAAAGTACAGACCAAGTCCAAAAACCACTAAAAAGTGGTAGAGTCTCCCTTTTATCATCGGGGTACGTCATTTAAGGCAGAATTAATCTTTATTGGATACACATAATATCAATAAAAATGCTTAAATAGGATAAAGCTTATGTGATCTCTTCTATAAATATCCAAGCTAGTTAAAGGATAATTCATGAATCTTACGAGTATGTATATATAATGCCTTATGATCTTGAACGACAGTTGTGATTGACTAAAGCATCACAACTGCAATAAACTCCACTAACCAACTACCATATTCATCAGTTCTTCATCTGTTTGTATTATTCTGTTTTCAAAACTCAATTTACTGTCTAACTCGAATGAAGGTTTTAAATTTTTAATAGAATGTTTGTTAAGAAAAACCTTTAAAGTTTTCTAAAAAAATTTGTTGTTTCATTGACTTATAGTACACACGCGTTTGGGAATTCTATTCCATATCTTAAAATTTTCTTCTTGTGAAATAGATTAACTGAAACAATAGTTGCAACAACAGAACGGTAAGTAAGCACTTATTACAAATAAGCCCTAAAAAACAAACTCTTTATCTTAAAACTTATTATAAGAAGTTATTATGTTTTGTTGGTTAATGAAACCCGTAATAGATATTAACAGATGGAGAGCCTTTCAAAGTTATTATGTTTTGTTGGTTAATGAAACCCGTAATAGATATTAACAGATAGAGAGCCTTTCAAAGAGACAATACGATTATATAGTAAATAATATAGAAATGTCTTAAAAACAAGCTTTTAAATAAACAGAAGACTGTAATATTTGACAAGAACTGCAGAGGTTTTCAAACGGGTAACAGCACTGCATATTTAATGGAAGACCATAATGTCTGACTTTTGACATTAGAAAGAGTTTTTGATCTTCTAATTTCTTCTTGTATGATTAGAGACAGAACATTTATTAAGATTATTTTAGAAGTAAACAATTTGTTGTACTTCTATCCAACTCTGAGTACTGTTAGAAACTTATATCCTCTTCCAACTTATTAGTATTTTTTCATTCCTCTCCTTGCTTTTATTTAACTTACTCTTTTAAAAGTTGAACTTTAAAATTGTTCTTTCCAAATTGACTCACATATTCCCACCCAACAAAGTTTTAATCCAGTTTTGAATCAAATTTGATACGTTAGTATGAAAATATTTAATTTTAATCAAGTTTCCATTTGGGAAATTAGTAGTCATTCAGAAGTTTTAAGCAAATTTATTTAAAGTAAATAAAGTTTACACTATTTGCACTTTTATAAAATAATTCATGTTTTTATTCAACGCATAGAGATGAAATCTACTTAGTCAAAGCCTCTTAACTTGAACTTGCCACACACTGGAAAGTTGGCCATTATTGTGCCATACACACGCAATGCACAAAGTGGCTTAAATTCACAAATACAAAAAAATAAATAAAAAAAAACAAAAAATTAGTAACGAACTCAAATGCCACTGGGAATTTGGATGTGGTTTGAGTTCATTTTGAGTTTTCTGCTCGGCTGCACTTTTATGCAGAAGTGACGTGTGTCATGAGCCAATAAGGATAATCATTAAAGTGCATTAGCTAAAAGGAAAAATTGTGTATACAAATATGGCGAACTGTTTTCGATTCATTTAATATGTGCTTTTCCCATGCCGCTCTTTTGTTTGTTAGTTAAGAGCGTTTTCATTCACACGCTGAGGTAGGGGAGGAAACATTAAGTTGCTTTCATTTCATTAGGTCTTTTTTTCTCATTTTAACCTCAGGGTCTATTGGGTTAGAAGACGCAAACACATTAAATAAATTTACTATCAAAAAAACAAGTTGACAGTAGATATCTTCTTGCCATAGAGACGAATAGAGACTAGACGAAGATAGTAGCACTTATGTGGTTTTATAAAAGCTGAATTTATTTTATGGTTCCTAAAGTAAACGTTAATGAAACACATTAGCTATTTAGTTTTCTGATCTTGTCATTTGGTGTGACATACATACTTATATATTTACTTATCTGGTCATAACAACCCGTTACCGGGTTTTGATCCGAAACAGCATGTCTGTCTAGGCGCCTCTGCGTACGTGTCTTCCTGTACATCAAGTCTAGTTTGTGCTTTCTTAAATTTTTTACTCTATTGAAGACACGGTCTACCTCTATGCCTTCTTCCTCCAACTACTGCCTCAAACACCTTTTTCACTGGAGCATTTTCATCCATTCTCACGATATTAGAAAGCCAGCGAAGCCGATAGATATTAATTCGTTAGACTATATCAATGATATAAATATATTATATAATATTTATAACGAGCTGTCGTGATAAAACTCATACAGCTCGTAGTTCATTCGCATCGGTGATCGTCACCAACTCGTAAAGAAGCAAAGATCTTATTACCAGTGCTACTTCATAAATCACGGATAACGCCATGTAGAAACACAAGAAAGATGAGCGATCTATAGAGCCTAAGTTTTATGAGTTTTGTCAAGAGAGAGCTTAAAGTGCACAATTTATAAGGTATTAAATCCCATTCATGATTTTATATCATTTTCGATACAATATGGGTTTGTCATACCAGCAGATTATAGTACACATTTAACAGTAATTACTAGTGGACGTAATAGTTTTTTAACAGTAACTTCTGGATTATTATTGTGTTAATTTTATTTGTTGAAATATCTATTATAAAATCATCATATTTGTAGAAAGTTCTTAGAATTTAAACACGCTCAGAAATTGTTAAACTATGTAAGTCAAGATATGCGATGTCTTGGACAATAGTTGCGTTTCACATATGTTGCTATAACAGTTTTACCAAATCATGACCATAACGCCAATGACCCTTAACTTCCTTCCTTAACCCTTTTAAAAATCATGTGATTGATTAGGGTAAATTTTATTGGGCAAATTTTTTTTTAACTGCAAAAAAACTTTGAAACGTTAGCGATATTTTTATATAGAGTACTATATAAGATCTATAAAATTAGATTTTCGGAACTCATCAAAAGGGATAATGTAAACACTGTAAGATTTATTTCAATTCTTTCTGGTCATTGATGTAAATACAGAAGTTATGGAAATCAGCAGAAAAAAGAAACCATTAAACACTTTCTCTGTGAATGCCCGGCTTTAGCGTTCAGAAAAAGTAGGTTTCTAAGATGTGGTAGCAAAACGACGAAAAATCGTTAATTGTGGCATACGGAAAGTTATCTAATAGCCTTCAACCAACGAACCAACTATATAAATTTAAAAGTAAAAATAAATTTTACAACATTTAAAAAGGTGAGCTCAAATCTATTCAAAATAAAATTACTTAGTTTTGAATTGCTTTCTTTCTTCTAATAAATTCTATGACAACATTTGCAATTTTCACAATGGTAAAGACAGACCCATGTTTTGTGCCCTGATAAAATCGTGTAGGTAAAATCATTTTATTCATTAAGTCATTTTAGCAATTAACATCCAAATTATGTGGAAGACATCAAGGTTATATGTAACTTCCTAGTTAACACGGTCTTCATATAACAACACCAGAGCTTGACAATTCGGAATCGCATGAATACTGAAAAGTTTACTGCAGTTCTTTTTGGTTACTAGTATACATAAACACACACTGACAAGCTATGCTCTCCTTTAAAAAGTCACTATAAAAGTTGTGAAAACTTACAGGAAAACGAAACAACTAAGTTGTTAACTAAGCTATGGCTTGGGTATTTCCAAGTACTTCCCTAAACAAGCTTTTAGGGAAGTACTTTTTTACAGTTTGTCAGAACGTTCACCAATACGGACGAAGGATCTTTTAAATTACGTAAATTCGACAGGGTGGATTTAGTTTTTGTCTTCTTTTAAGGTTTCTTGCGAGGATTATGTTAATTATGGACAGGATATGTATATCTGCTGCCCTGTCCTTGCAACCAACCAAATATGCGGGCATAAAACTATGTTATTATCCCGGTAAAAAGCTGGTTATGATAGAATGCGTATTGAAATATTTTTACAGTTTTCGAACTCAATTTTCGAATTCAATTAATTCGAAAATTCGAAAACTAATTGAATCATTAAAATGGTACTTCACGAACCAATTTTATATACAGATTTATTAAAGTTCATCTTTAAAATAAATCACAAAAATCTTGAAGTTAATTTTTGTAAAGAATATTTTTGAAACATAATCTGTTTCTGTAGTTTCCTTCTTTTATTTTAATACCCACCGTACTTTTTCCTTTGACTATGTATTTTTTTATTAATACTTAACTGTAATTCTTCCTTATGTTACTCATGGCATACGCCACAGTTGTCATTCCTTTCCGTGCTAACATGACAACCATAAAATGCAGTGAAGGAAATTCTTCACATATTTTAAGTTTAACTTCCGCTTTGCTGTTTTGCTGTTGACTCTACGAGATTCGGGGTACACGTTACGGAACTTGAACTTCAGCTGTGCGTAGAAATTGAATTTTTTGCCGCGTGCTGCTGCACTTGAACAGAATATATTTAATGCTTTGTAATTCTCTAATGTAAGCCATTTGCCAATCTGTAAATGATGGTACAGACCACCTCAACACTCACCACCGATGCAACGCAATCGCTGTCGCCCAACCACCCACGGCCGCGATCCCACCGCACTGAAACAGAGCTCACCATAAATTTGAATCGAATTGTTTAATTAAATTCATATTTACTGTTGTAATGCCTGACAGACCGTCAGGCGGGCAACTTGACAGGGTTGCCTGCTGCCGAACGTTTTGATTTATACGCCGGAACGTTGGCGTAGGTGATTTGAAGCAGACGTTTGCGCGCGGTGTGCACTGTGCAAAGTAAACGATTTTGTTTGCGTACGGTTGGTCCTGATGTGTGTCTGGCGTGGAGTGGAGTGGAATGTCATGTTTGTGTCATGTTTTGGGTACAACACGCCACTCACATTGCCAACGCCAGCTTCCAAGCCAAAGCAATACTCAGAGTTGAATTTAATTGCTAATATTGCATGCATTTAATTAAATTAATTCTCATTTAGTATTAAATTGCATTAAAGCAGATGAAATGCATTGGCGATGTGATGCACTAAAAAAGGATAATTAAACAAGTGCACATCTAATGACGCGTTAGGACGTATGCATGCTCGATTGGTGAAACCAATATAGTATATACAAAATGTATACTCGTAATATACGAGTATATTAAGTTATGGAAATTATATTCTAACTATATATTCTATGCTTTATAAAAAATGCTAATTGTTGCAAGTATCTGAGTAGTTTTAGACACAATAACAATAAATAGCATAATAGAACTATCTACATATACCTTCTATCTTCTATTTCATATAAAGAAGACAAATACATCTCATAATATTAAATTATATAGACACAATTTTTAAGTAATAAAATACATTATTAAAATTATTTTTTGCTTTTTTACAGAAATAATGACTTGAAATGTTAATACATTTATTTTACACTAAATAAAGTCTTATGAAATTAAAGTTTAAGCATATTTAAGAATATCCGTATTATTTATCTGAATTTAAAGCGTTTAGGTTAAAGAAATATAGAAACTGATATATACAAAAAGAGATAATTTTCAGATCTCCACTACAAACTAAGCATTATTGTAGTACTTAACCAACAATCATAAAATTCTAAAAATCGTAATACATAATCATTGATTATAACCATAATATACTTGAGATAGTCTCTGAATTTTCATTAATACATTGTGACCGAAAAGTTTCCGGTCATAAATAAATAAAACGCAAAATTCTTAATCTTCATCAATATTTATTTTATCTCCTTCAAAATATGCTCCATTAGAAGCGATACACAAATGCCAACGTTTCTTCCAATCATCAAAACATTTTTTATAGGCGCTTTCCGGTATGGCTTTGAGTTCCCTCTGCGAATTCTGTTTTACGTCTTCTATGGATTCAAAACGCGTTCCTCTGAGTGGTAATTTGAGGTTGGGAAACAGGAAAAAGTCACACGGTGCAAGATCAGGTGAATACGGTGGCTGTTCGATGGTATTTATTGAATGTTTGGCCTTAAAATCGTTGATAATGTTGAACAAATTGAGGTGAATCGGAACAAGCCGGGCGTTGACACGTCGCATACACAAATTGTCCACCAAAATCAAACGAGCCATCTCACGACCGATGCCTAGCTCTCGTGCTATCTCTCTAACACTCACATGAGGATTTTTGAACACGATTTCCTTTGCCTTTTCAATGTTTTCGTCGGTGGTAGAGGTCGAAGGTCGTCCAGAACGCGGCATGTCTTCGACGGTCGTACGACAGTCCTGAAAGGCTTTGTACCACTCATAAACTTGAGTTTTCGATAAAACTGATTCCCCATAAGCCTTTTGTAGCATTCGCAACGATTCTGCACACGAAATTTCGTTCGAAAAACAAAATTTGATGCAAACTCTTTGTTCAATATTTTTTTCCATTGTTTTTTTCGCAACGCACTACTGAGGTGAACTGGTTTCAACAGCTGCCGTAAACGAACTGTCCGACAGATCGCGCTTCATTTTTGGCATAGTAATTAAGGACAGTGCTGCCAAACTACATAAACTTAAAATATCGAAAAATATACAGCGCGCGAATTTTAAATGAGAACCTCCGAAAACCTTTCGGTCACAATGTACTAGGGCAAGATTAAAGTTGAATCTTAACTTCTTATGTTTAGAATAGGCTAAGTTCTTTCATAGAATAGGCTAGAATACAAAATAAAAGGAATTGAGCAGAACACCGCGATCATAATAGAACTTTTATGCTAACAACTGACTTCAACCGAACGAAAGAAGGTCAACATTCCAGTGAAACGCAGTCCTAGCTTTGGAGATTTTTGGAGTTTCTAACGGGCCAGCATATTCCTTCTAAGAATCCTCCTTCTGGCGTAGGCAAATCTAGGTGCTTAAAAAAATGTGACTAAAAAGTGTGTTTTCCTTTAGACAAGCATGATAATCTTTCCTCTCAGGTACAGCTATTTTCTTGAGCTGTCCTAATAGTTACTTGCAATAACCTCAACACAGTCTTGCTTGAAAAGGATTTCTCTTTGTAATTAGAGAAATTAATTTTGTGAGCAAAATTTTTTTTTCTCTTTGAATTTCTTTAACTCGGCTTGAACAAAAATCTGGTTCATAATAGGCCCAGTGGGATATATCATACCTTAATTACTAATAAAGAATTACAAATCAAAAAGAGATTATTTATTTATTTCTTCTTGATATCACATGTTTGAATTTAATACACAATTTTAATAAATTTATTTGAAAAGATTTTATTAAAATTATTTTCAAATATTCTGAATCTGCAATTCTGTCAATAAAGTAAAGCATTTATGTCATGGCAATTTAATAATTATTTTATAAATAAATAAGTGAATATATATGTAAATGTATATTATATATTTTGCTCTTTTTGATTAAAAAACGAAATCATTTTATTTCTAAACTTTTTGACAATAATATTCATTAAAAATTTTATTTGATTTGCTTTGTTTAACCGTACAACTTTTGTTAGTGACAAATATTTCCAATATTGCAATACACTGTATATTGCACATTCGTACACTGTAAATAATCATAACTTTATGGTCATAATTATTTTGTAAAGCCAAAGACAAAGTTTTTACTGTTGGCCAAGTTTTTTTCTTAACAAATATAGCAAGGCACTTTAACAACATTTTATTTATTTCATTTACAATATTTGCACATTATTTCAGAATTATTTTCTATACCTTATATCCTTGGTAAGGACGTATCTTAAATTATTTCCAACGTATTTCCAATATTGAATTGTTGATATCAGATAAATTATAACTCAATTAAAATTGATTTTTGTCGTCTTCCGATTAGGCTTTATCAAGTTGAATGCAACTTTTCCAATATTTAACTCTCGCCCTTATAAATTTTTTGATAACTGAATGAGGTCTTACTGAGGTGTGGTCTTCAATTTATTTAGCGAACTTTCTTGCATAGGCGCGATCGACTCGAAATGTCTTTTCCAAGTAGTAATATTAGCTTCATATTAATAAATATTTTAAATGTTTTATAATATTATGTATTTCTATATATTTTAACGGTGTATTGAAATTTGCGAAAACCATTCAGAAATTATAACGCCGCCCATGCTTTATTGCAAACCTTCACAGTACTGTTTCATAATAGACTAAGACTTCCTTTAGAATATTGACAGCCAAATTTGTGATAACGCATATCTAACGTAGGTATAAATATCAGTATATACAGATGGGTCAAGATTTAATAGGTTAGATTAAGTTATTACGTAGATCTACGTATGATATGGATCAAAAACTTTAAAATAGATACAAACATTTAATAAAGTCTAATTTTTCAAATTCCTTTTAAGATAATATTAATATTATAATAATATTATTATTTTAATATTATTATTATAATATTAAAATGTGACTAAAATTATTTCGTTATTAGCAAAATATAAAATATAAGATATAAACTGTCAGTATATTGGACTCTAAAATTTGATTTAATTGAAATAATTCATAATTTGAATAAAAATTAATTCTGTATAATGTGAAATATTTAGAGGTAGTTAATTGCTTGTTGCTACTTTTCTCGTGGCATTTCACATTTGGTACACACATTTGGTATATCAAATAAACATTTCTGTAAGTAAAAATATAAAAACACCTTTTGTCGACTTTCGGATAGTCACAGAGCAAATGACCAACATTTCATTTTTTTCAGCAGTTATTAAAGAGATCCTCTATCAGCTGACCATATCTACATATTAGACATATTTACACAGTACAGTATCTTTATTGGATTGCGAAGACCAATCAGGACCAGTCCGAATTAGTAGCAACGTAACCAGGAAAGCTAAAGCTCAAAAGAAAATAAATTTATACATATGTTTATTAGTTCGTCATAACTTCACTTCACTTAAATTACCTCAAACCAGTTAATTAATTTTTTGTTATTGTGTGAATATAGGCGGGATTTTATTATTAAACAATATTGTTAAGTAAATGTAATATATATTATATCTCACTTTTTATAACAGCTATACACAATACATATATTTTGACAGTTTAGAGAAAGGTCTCTAAAACTGTTCTTGATAATTCTGGACAGATATAAACGAAAATGTAAACAATTCAGCTTTTTACATTGTCTTGCTTAAACTAATGAGAATATGAGAATAGCAAGTGTAAACACATAAACATAAGTGACTTATTATAAATGAGACATTTAGTGTTAGTGTGAACAGGTTATCTACCTTATACCATATTTAGCATATGACTTAGTCGTTTTCACCCGTCTAAAATTGTTTGCAGTTGTTTACTTGTGCTTTTGATTATAGTTTTACTATTAAAACATAGTTCACAAATTCTCACTTTGGGTTATCGCATTAAAAGGAG
This sequence comes from Teleopsis dalmanni, assembly GCF_002237135.1. Classification (NCBI taxonomy): domain Eukaryota; kingdom Metazoa; phylum Arthropoda; class Insecta; order Diptera; family Diopsidae; genus Teleopsis; species Teleopsis dalmanni. Next base: position 149,601,216 of record NC_051847.1, read on the forward strand.
CATAAAAATACGAGTAATTCAAAATAAAATCGCTGAGTTGTAGAAGATAGTTTGACTTGCAGACTGTGTTGTATAAAAGGACAAACTTTTTCGGAAATTTCATGTTATTTCCAAAAAGAGACGTTAATTTGACATTTGAATTTGTTGCTATTCTTATTGTTATTGTTGTTGTTGTTGCTGTTGTTGTTGTTGTATGTGCGAAACATCATTTTTTTTCTTTAATTCTCATTTAAACATTTTATAGATAATATTCGTATCTACGCAAGCAGTTACGAGTTACGAGTTTTAGTTAGGCAAGCACGCCTGACATGCATGTTGGTGAGTGTGAATGCATGTTGGTTACTTTTGTTTACCGATTCAGTGCAAAGCAAAAAGTGCGAAATGTTTGCAATATTGAAGTTTTAATAAAATTAAAAACTTTGAATTGGACATTTTATAAAATTAGTTATTGCTGATATTGTATTTCAGCGCAGTCAGAAACATTTTGAATGTTTCGAATTTAGTTGGAAGTCAGCAGAGCAACACGAAATGTTTTTTTGAAAAATTTTAAAATTAATTTTAACGCTTCAGTTTTTAATTTTAATTATTTTAATAGGACTGCGTACAATGTTGCAAGGTTTTTTTATAAAATAATAATTAATTCTTAATTCATTAAATTTACATGTGCGCTAATGAGATATATTCGAATAAATTAGTTTTATTGAATTTTTCTAATGAAACTATGGTGGGAATTGAATTATGTGAAATATTGAATGTATTAATTTGTGTTTATTAAAGTTGCGGATTATACCTGCGGATTTTATATTCGAAAATATAAATAATGAAAAAAAGTATTTTGTCACTAAAAAAGTGATGCAATTTTGAAAACCAGTAGTTGCAACTGGAAGAGCAAGGCTGACACTTAAGCTGTCAGGAGAGAGCGAGGGCAATGAACATCAACCACATGACAGTTTGGTATCATTTGTAAAGAACGGGTGACGCCATGATGATCGATGTTTGGCTATAATGCCCAATGACAACAAACAATTTTGAAGCGAAAAATTAAGAATGAAGAAAACTGAATTGAATATGATAATAATCAATGCGAGAGATCATACCCAAAAGTCGGTGACACACGACGTCATGGTTTCGATTGCAGAAAACCAAACTTATGTTGAGTACTTGATGAGTTTGGAAGAGAATTGTGTATTATGAATTGTTTCAGGATTAATTTTGTTCTCTTCTTCTCTCAATTTCTTCCCTTGAACGTATCAATCAAGACAAACCGTATGGAATTGGGTAACAGTTATCGTAACTCATTTATACTCTTGAGTACTTTAAGCTAAATATGTATAAAATGCATAATACAAAGTTGTTTATATTATTGTTAATACATAATTGCTATTATATAGTACAGCAAAACTTTTTATGGGTATAATAGGTCGGACAGTAATATATTTTCATATATTTGTCCTTTATAAAAAGTTCAAAGTATTAGTATTTCTCATTCGAATAGAAATGTCGAAACTAGGTATCGGAAACGAAAGTACTTACTATCGAAAGAAGATTATCGATTATTTAGTTGTATTTATTTATACTGAAATTTTCTTATTTATGAATAAATGTTAAACATTTTCAAAAAAAAATATATCATAATTGAAGAACACATATCATTTTGAAAAGGTTATTTTGATAACCTAATCGAATCAATTTTCGTTGAAAAATCAGAATAAATGTGAAGCATTTTTAAAAAAGACTTGGTAATCTAATATGTATAATAAATAAAATCGAATTAAATTGTTTTTGTATCAATTTATGAACTATACTTATAGGTATATAACTTAACAAGAAGGTTTCTATACACTCCAGTTTGTTCTTCTTTAAATGTCTATTCAATATTCTTAATATAGACATCAAAGATATGTTTTAGACATTTTTAGTTAGTCTTATGTCTTAAACCCACTAAAACCACTTCTTAGGAATGGTAGTGGAAAATTGCAACCGCGAGGAGCGGATATATTACAGTTAATATGCATAAGTAAATGTGACTTGATCGTTATATTTGACGTGTGTTGTCGGTTGTCGCACTTTAAACAATAGGTTAGATACATTTTAATCTATTAGTCTTTCATTATTTTTTTTAAATGATACAATGGCAGTTTGCCTATTAACTCAAGCTGATAGATGGAACTAAGTAATTAACTCTAAAAAAATAACTGTTTCTTTTATTAGCGCTGTTCACACTCCCTCTTCATTTCGCATCTGGCTAAGCACTTATACATATATATATATATATATATATATATATTATATATATTATATATATATATTATATACATAATTGAGGTACTTTAAGGCATTTTCTTGAAATGTACGAGATGTACTCATGTCAAATTTTTTGTTTATTGGCAAGACCTACAGATATTTTAATATGGATTTAACTACCCTTGTTTCGAGTTTAATGTAAGAAAATGTTTTAAACAAGTAATTCTTGCAAATTTATTAAATACAGCATTTAACTAATTTTAGTAGTCATAAGACATTCTTCTTGAGTATTAATAAATTGAATAACAACATCAGCAAACCGTATGACATAATTCAGATATTTCGGAGGTAACATAAAAATTTTTATGACTTCTGTTTAACATTCACTTCATCAATCATAACTAGAAGACTTAGTTTGACAGTTTTGCAATGTCATCAGTTAAGATTACACATGCATTCCTGTCCATAAGTTAATGTTTATGTCTCAGGTTAAGTATTCAGCAAACACTCTGACACCTCAGCCTGCACGGCAATAGATTGAATTTGAGCTGATATGTTATAGTTTGACATAATAAACGCTTAATCGACAACTTAATTAAATTTCAATCTATCGTGTTGCAAATATTGACAAAACCATAAAAGCAAACATTTCTATGTTTTTTTTCTACTCCAGCTGCTTTATTTTATGGTTCAGCATCGAAAAGCCAAAGGACATAAAAGCGAGGCAGGAATGCTTGTGAATATGAGTAAATATATATGCTATGAATTTATTTATGTTTTATTGAAACAAGTGTGTACTTTATGTGGAAACATGAGAATATAAATCATATACAAGGATATGGCAAGGACTTAACTTTAAGACAAAAGAAAACAGCTTTTACGTGTGGTACATTTTGCAGCATTGCGCATACAAGTATCCTCCGCATTACCCGTAAGCAGACTAGTAAAATCGCACAGGAATCAGGAATCGCACGAAATCAATGGAAATACTCGTTCAAGTGCCCCGGCAAAATATGAAAACACTCGTAACTGCAAAAACAACTTGTAGAACAATTGCATTGCGTGAAAAATATGAAAAATCAGCATCGAGCAAATGTTGAAAATGCTGAGAGCGTTTCTTGTCAGCAACAACAATCGTTGGGGTTGTACAAAATGCGGCAGCGGCAGCGGCAGCAGCAACAATCGCTGGTGCTGAACTAAGTTTTTCTTTCTGAAAAAATTCGTGTTCCATTTTTGTCGCTGCGTAAGTCCTTTGCAGTATCAAAGTGTGTTGGTTGCGGTTTGAAATTTATTTTCACACAAAAATAAACAAAAAAAAAAAAAAATTAAAGAAAATATGTGGAAAATTGTGTCAAATTGTGAATGAGTTTTTTTAAGTGTTTTCCAATTGCAATTGTTGCAGTTTGACTGACATACAAAATAAATTGCTTCAATAACAGCAATCGCATGTGTGCAACCTCGAAGTGGATTGAGTATTTGGCAATCGATTGTGATGCAATATCATTTTATTCAATGTTTAAAACACGTGTATTGCAATAAGCAGCTAGGAAGCTTGGCAAGAGAATATTAAAATTATAGTAATATTATTAATTAATTATTACATACAGGATCCCCATACTTTTCAAGCAATTCCAGAAAAGAATTATTTCTAACAAAAGACAGAACATTTAAAATGAAAAGTGTTAAAAATAATATATGCAACCTATATTATGTTTTGAAAGTTTCTTTAATATGTTTCTATCAAAAAGTTAATGGAAAAGCACGAGCTTTCAAGCAAAGTATGACTTCAATATTTACAGAAGGCTATGATAAACGTTAATATATACTATTCATTCGCAAAGATAACTCATTATTTTCAGTTAATTAACCAAGTTACAGTTATATAGACTGAAGTCTTAGAGACTATGATAATCCCTAACGAACACATATCAAAGATAGATAGAAATTCATCAATTTTCCACTATCAAATATTAGCTAGTCATTAAATGCAACGAGAAGAGTGCTTTGTAAAATCTTTGATCCTCTACGAGTTGGTGACGACTGCTGAAACCAAATAAACAACGACCTATAAGAGCTTTATCGCAACATTGATATAATTCGGCGAATTAACATCCAGCAGTTTTGTTGGTTTGGCCATGCCATGTGAATGGATGAAGATGTTTTATCGAAAAAGTTATTTGAATCGATAGTTTGCAGAAAAAGGCATAGAGGTGGACTTGATCTCCGGTGGAGTGTTCAAGTTGAGAGAGCATTAATCGGATTTGATGTACTAGACTGGAGAAGGTGCACACGCAATATAGGCTCGTGGAGAGCCGAAACCTGATAACCCGGTAACGGGTTTTGTGGCAAAATAAGTAAGTAAGTAAGAAATCGTTGATTTCATCAGATTATAATTCATTAAAGAAAAGGAAAAACTAGACAGTTTACCCCGTTTTGGCACTTTTTTAAATGATTTCTTGAGAGCAATTATATATTCATCCGTAGAAGTTACTTACAAGACGTACAATATGTTAGTTGACCTGGTGTGCATATATGATATCAGGAACTGGAAACTAATCACAGGGACAGTCACAGGCACCATGTCAATACTGTTAAGTCCTTTCAACCCACTATTGTGTAGGAATAGGGAGGAAGAGAAAGGAAGGAATACACGTAAAGAAACTAAATATTTCTGTAAATGCTAATTAAAAAATTTGTAAAACACTTTCTCATAGAGAAATATCAATATCAAATAATAATAATTAATTATCGGATCTCGAAAAAAGTATTGACAATTTTTAAACATTTTCTTCTCTCCTTTAAAATCAATTTATATTCTTAAATACCCACACTTTTATGGTATTTAATCTATTTATTAAAATATTTTTCAATAAACAATTTCAGTATCACTGCTTGTAACTTTAGTGAATTCTCTTCAATATATACAGGTTGTCCAAATATTTACTTCTGGATCTTGTTCTTTGTACGTTTATCACAAAAAAGTTTAAATATCTGACTGCTATTAGAGAAGTAATTCCGAATAAACAATATATCGCACTGAACATCGGAACATCATACTGATCACATAAATAAAAAAATAAAACATTAAGTTTTCATTGACAAAATTATATGTTAAAGTGAAATTATAGAAAAAAAATTTTATAAGTAAAATTGTTAACAATCAAAATTTTTTTTTCATTTTTCGGTATAGCCATTTATGTAATCAATCAAAATTCATAGTACAACCAAACTGCAGACAAGATGTCGAAAATAATGCGCACAATTTACACATTCAAACCATTTGTCTCAATAGTAAGATTTCCAGTAATGACAAACTTCTTGAATAGGTGCTATGGTTCGGTTGCAGTATGGCCAAAGAGCAAATTTATAGATCAGTATATACTTAAATCACAAAAGGAGAAGGAAGAATCGAATACAGTTCTCAGCGAAAAGGTTACAACAGATAAAAGATTTGATGACCTATACTATAATGTTGACAACTCATTTAAATACGCGCGGTCCTACACGCGGACTTGGACAGAGTTTACGGAACCTCCTAAAAAGAAGTATAAAGCAGATTTCTCTTTGAGCGATATTGACAATAGACCGATTCATCATCGTTCTGAAGTCGCAAGGCCAATGACAGCAGGTCCATGTAACATTCCGCGTTGGAGAAAAATTTTCCAGTGGTATTTTAGGGAATAAACTTGGAAAAATTGCAGTTACTTTTTAGGCACTATAATAACGTCCGGTATAGACCTTAGTAACTGCAATTTCTTGAATCGTTTTGCACTTTATAGAACTAGGCATGATTAGTAACTGCAGTTATTTTCAAGCTCTATTCTTCATTAAAAATAATAGACGTCAATAACTGCAGCTATTTTTGGAATGCTATATGAACATACCTCAATGGACTTGGTGGGTGCATTTGTGATTACTTCTTCGCGCCTTCTATATTGGTTACATATGGTTAATTGTCTAAAATCTACTTTAAACCAATATTCGGAATAAAGGACTTAGAAATATGTTTGTGGTGATAAAATTCAATCTGGCGTATCAAATCTTTGCAGTTTTATTATATAAAATATTGAAAAAAATCACTGAATGCAAATAAAATTTAACGTGAGTACCACAATCTGCCTATTATTGTTTTCATTATACTTGATGTTTCGTAACCATACTCTTCGGTTATGTTGAAAATTGACTGAATTTCATTTCTGTATGGATTTTATAAGAATCTTGTATAGATTTTGTATGAAAATGCTACATAATTGTCAAGTTAAATTATATTAGTTGTATTATATTATATTATATTAGATAATAATAGTTCTAAAAGGTACACTCAGAAATTTAAATAACGCTAGTTTAGTCGATAGATTATAACAGAATGCCTAATTCTCTCTCCAAAGGACATAATAACGTTTTTAAGTACTACATGTCTATGGAACTAAAGTGGGTGCGTCATAATAATCCTCAAAGGATGCAGTGATGTGGTGACAAGTTTCCAACCCGTTTAAAATCTAATATAATAATCAATAGAGAGTTGAAAAAAGAAGAATACACCGCTGTCAAAGTACACCTCAATTCAGTCAATCTTCCAGTTTTCATAAGCAGATTGAAGTCACATCTTCACACATGGCTTCTTCAAGTGAGTACCTCGATCACTGCTGTTAAACTTTAAGGTTATTATTTATTTATTGAGTAATAGAAGAGGATCAAATCTCAATTTAAAAAAAATGTAAGATATGATTTCTGGTTACTTTTTAACACATTCCCACAAATATTAATTGTAGTATTCTTAAACTAATTACGAGTATATAAAACTATTTTTCATTCAAAAATAGTTTTCATAACAATATTAGTTAATTATTATTATTATTATGTTGAGGAAAGTTGAGTCAGTGCACCTGAGCACTTTTACTCTATATTAACTGCGAGATTTCTTCAAAACCCCTTTATGCGCCTTGACTGGATTATTATTTATCACATCATCAGACTAAGTAATAATTGACCTCAGATCTGCATACCTCCCCGAGGAGCCTGTAACCATTCTGAGATTTGATAATGCGGTGTTAGTAAGTCTGTCAGATTTCGCAAATAATTTCAAGGCTCTATCCTTTATGTATTTTTTGAAGGGATCAATCTTGAGGTCCCTAAGGATGTCATTCGTCCTAATATACCAAGGAACTTTGAAAAGTCTTCTCAGAGCCTGGCTTTGTGCAATTTCTAATTGGTGAATAGTAGTGTTTGAAGCTTTTCACTGTGTTTTTGGTAATCAAATCACTGTGTTTTTGGTAATCAAATCACTGTGTTTTTGGTAATCGGTAATACAATTCACTGTGTTTTTGGTAATCGGTAATACAATATTATGTCGCATACACGAACATAATATATACCTTACTTTATTAATAATAGCATAAAGTCTTCGGAATCTCACAAAATGTACAAAAATACAAAATATACTCTCCGGACAGTAGTCATACTGTATATATACTTAACCCTATCATCTCATTTATCTATTGATGATCACTGTAAGGTATATATTATGTTCGTGTAGGCGACATAATATTGTATAACCGATTACCAAAAACACAGTGATTTGATTACCAAAAACACAGTGGAGAGTACATTTTGTACTTTTGTACATTTTGTGAGATTCCGAAGACTTTATGCTATTAATAAAGTAAGGTATATATTATGTTCGTGTATGCGACATAATATTGTATTACCGATTACCAAAAACACAGTGATTCCGAAGACTTTATGCTATTAATAAAGTAAGGTATATATTATGTTCGTGTATGCGACATAATATTGTATTACCGATTACCAAAAACACAGTGATATTAGTTAATGTTAATTTTTCTATTAATATTATTCTATTAACTTGGAAAAGGTTCAACATAATAATTAAGTAATATAATCACTACAATCATGACTGACTTTAAAATCAAATTTCATAAAAAAATTTTATTTAAAAATGGGACTTAAAGTTATTGCATGTAGTTAGTAAAATATCTAATAAATATTTCAAACTCCTATAGATATCATATTAATACTTTTTAACAGAACCAAATCGTGTTGACGAAAAAAATTTTATTAATTTTAATAGAAATATATCATCGAATAAATTTTATACTGAAAAATATGTAACTTCAACATTTCTAATTTTATGCTTAAGTCTTCCACTCGTTCGGATTAATATAGGTTTGAGAAAGCGAACCACGTAATGAGTCTAACCCACGATTTAACGGGACGGGTTTTGGTTTGTCCTTAGCTTTAGTGATCCATTTATTCCAAGCTTCGTTAGCTTGCTCACGTCTCATTTCTTCCTGGGCTTTTTTTAACTCCAATTCGGCTTTTTGCATTTGTTTTTTTTCTACTGCCAATTGCATTTTAGTGTACTCCCATTCCATAACTTTCAGGTTCGATTCAGTTTTTTTAATCGTCAGTTTACTGGTTTGGGTCTTCTCTAACACTAATTTCCGTTTAGCAATTTCTGCTGCCTTTTCAATCCTTTTGCGTTCTTCCCATTGCTGCACTTTAACATGTGATTCTACTTTACGCAATTCTTCTTTTTCACGTTTCTTCGCATCTGCTTTCAGCTTCAATTTTATTTCTTTCTCCTTTTGGGTTCTACAAAATATAATTTGTTATTTTATACTTAATGTACTCTATAATATATATATATGCATCAAAAATATATACTTTTTCGCTTTTAACCAATTCTGAAACGCTTCTTCTGCGTTAATTCTATGTATTGTAAAAGTTGCACCAAACTTAGCTGATGTACTTTGTCCATCAGTTGATCTAAGATCTAGAGACGGAATATCAAGGCTGTCCAGATCTTGTGTTTCTGTACGACCTGTTTCCTTACTATCGCTCCTGCTTGTTGGGTATACACTTGTCACAGAGCCATCGTTAGTAATGCTTTTGACGTGCGCAATAAAATCAAATGTTCTACCAAATAGAGTTAAATTTCGAACCAAATTATTCCAATATTTTTATACATACTTATTATCGGATTGCTCAGGTGTATGTAGTAAACCGGGAAGAGTATCAGGATTCGATACCTTAGCGTTACTTTCGATTAAATCAAGTGTTCTAATAAAAGATGTGTTCAAAATTTGTTTCTGATTTCATTTTAAAAATTGTATGTACCTTGTTCCAGATAGTTTATTGCCATAGTGTGGACTGGAAACAACTTCAGATGCTGCTGTTAAGGATGCCCTACCACATGCAATTAAATGAGGGGATCTAATGAATATTACAGTAAAACTTTGTTTATTTGTACAATTTTATCTAAATGGTGTTAAATACTTTATGTCAGATTGTAACTTAGCGGAACGCGCACTGCTCAAACTTTTCGAATTTGAACCAATATCAGTATCCCTTGTAATTGCATCAGTTGATCTAAAAAATTTATAATAAAGATGTTTTGTGTTTCTTTTATATAATTTAGAAATACTTCTGGCTGTACTTATTTCTAAGCCGACGAACGTAAGTTGTTGGCATTTTTCCAAATGTTGGTTCATTAGTAGGCGGTGATGTTAAGTGAGGTGATCTATATGAAATTAGTGTAGAAATTATTTCTGTTGTTAGTGTAATCTGTTATACAGACTTTATGTCTGGCTGTGCTTTAGTATTACTCGTTCTAGAAGGACTTTCTAGCATTGAATTCATATTTCCTATAGAATTAAGTAATCTACAAAAATTATCTATGAAAGTTTGTTTGATGTAGTCTAATTTACTATACGGACTTTTGATCGGATTGTGATGTCGTGCACACTGAAGAGGATGGACTTATTGGTGTTGGTATAACGCTCCGATTAATGGTACGTGATCTACAAAATGTTGATATAAGAACTTTTCTTTCATTTAGTATTATACAAACTTAATGCCGGGATTCATAATAGTATCAGGTGGGGTTGGAGGAGTAAGCGCCATTGGATCAATGTAGTCCTCAATGTTGCGTGATCTATTAAAAACTTTAATGAAATTCATCTTTGAAATCAGTTTAAGGTATTATACGAACATTATGGTAGATTTAATTTTTGTATTATATAATCTCGGTGGTTTTCTTGGCGATAAATCCTTTGTTTTCTCAAATGATCTAGAAAGAGTTGCTATGAATATTTTTTTCTGATTAAATGTGATATTTTTTTTACAAACTTTATGCGTGATTTCATTGTAATGTGAAGCGGACGACTGGAAAGACCTCGAGATTTAGGTGGAATGAATTCATTGCGTGATCTATTGAATATGATAATGTATTGAATTTAGTCTTTAATTTATGTTAAAGTTTTGTACATACTTTATGTTTTGTTGAGCCTTAGCATCAACTGTGGTTGAAGATGTAGTCGATTTATACCCATCATTATCTTGTGAAAAAAAATCGGACAACCTTAAAAATATTTTTATATAAGTTTATCTCTTTTTTTTTAAATAAGTATTTTAATATTAGTACAACAGCTGTATAATACTTACTCTTCACCGAGTCTTGTTCCAACATACAGTGGATCGGCATAAGTCCTCGGAATTGAGTTAATATATGTCGTAGAATCAAACTCATGTATATCATACTTTCTCTCCATTTCATTTTCTTCCTCGTCAACCTTTGTTCTATAGAATGCCATTTTTAAATGAACTGAATTTGTGCAAATCAATATCCAAGACAAAATTTTTCTTCAAATTGAATTTTCTGACAAAATTATTTAATATTAAGAAAATTTTAATACATAAAGAAGTCAAAGCTTAGTTGTTTAAATGACTGCTTTCAAAATTGAATATTTTGATTTGAGATATGTGAAGAAAAATGCTTATATAAATAACTCATGTACTTCTACACTCATTATTTTCGTACTTTTTGGTAATTTTTCCAAAATTATTTGTAAATCCTATCACATTTGCAATTCTACTATTGCTATTCCAAACTTTCGCGATCATTAACAATGTGATCTCTCGTTGCAGACAAGAACATCCAAGAAAAAGTCTATATTCTAACAAATAGCCAGGAGGCCGTGGAAGCTATTTTAATGATTCTTATCTTTTCCAAGGTAGGTCTAGAATATATATGAATTATTTACTAATAAATTATCAGTTCCAACATATTATTTGGTTGAGTTCGCGGTTATGGGAATATCTTCGCATTAATTCCTGTGGCTGTCAGTCACATATGACGATTTGACTTATGATTAGTTTTTGCAGTCAGATCGAGGGCAAGTTGACTTGAGCATTTTATTACTAACATTTGTGGTAAATTGATAGAATTAAGATAGAAGTAAACGAATTATATTTCAAAACCCTGGACGACAGGGGTCGACTTTATCAAAACTTGTGTATATCGTAGGTACTGTTCACCAAAGCATGAAAAAGAGACTGTATATTATCTGATATAGCAAAGAGTTTGTGTTATAATTTTATCAAATTACGAAATCATCTTTTTCAACAACTGCATAACCATTACCTTTAAAAATCTTTAAGGTACCAAATTTAAATAAAAATAAAACCAGAATGATTTAACTTATATACAAAAGGAGGATCTATGTTACTCTCTGGCAATAAGAGATGGATTGCATGTATTAATTTTACGTTTGATAAATTCAGAAATACGTACTACTTTAAATGACTATAGTCCTTTAACGTCCACCGGAGACGTGGTCTACTTCTAGGCCTTCTTTCTTTAACTATCGTTGCAAATATCTTTTTCGCTGAATCATATTGATCTATTCTCACGACATGACCAAGCCTGTGAGGTGGCTAGATGTGCAAATTCAGAAATAAACAAACCAATTATTCAAGGGGCTAACAGAATTTAGAAATACTTTCAACGAGTCTTATGTTTTTGGGCCAAAGTTATTTTCGGGTCTCATTTCTTAAAGATGACCACAAAAATTATGTTTTCTTAACGAAGCATAACGAAATTAAAATTTATTCGGTTTTTTAATTCTTAATAAAAGATTTAGAGTGAGATTTTAAAGGAAGCCAATCAATATAACATTTCAGTTCCTCCATGAGCCCAATTAACACTTTCGAACCTTTTAGGTGTTATTTTCTCGTTACCAACTGATTCTTAAATTTGTTTGCCGGGATCACACTGTGAGATCCAATGCTGTTTAAGAACTTCTAAACTTTCTTCTCATGAGCTCTCCAAGATTAGTAAAGATCGGCTTACCAAATGTAGTTGCTCTATATCTCTAAGGAGATATATCTCTTTGATTACATTCGTTTAAGTAACAATTGGAATGACGTTCTATTCTGACCATCGAATCCACAGTATTATACAGAAAACTATAATAAAAGCTTATGTTTTAGGAAAATCCCTTCTATTTCTGTTTATAAGCGATATTAGACTTACATATTGCACGATTTCTTCATAACCAATCCTCTATTAAGAGTGTTTCAAATGTTATTTTTATTTTTCTATTTTATTTTTTCCAAGCAATTATTATTTTTATTCCAAACATATAAGTCAAGAACGACTTTGGATCAGTCGGCTAATAAACGCTGACTCTAAGTTTCAAATTTGTCAGGGTACGAGTTCAACCCTTGGTACTTGCTAGTCCGGTCTCAAAAAATTATTTAAAAATAATTAAATACAAGAAATAATTCCAAGACATTTTATGATGGGTATTTGGCAATACTCGAAGAAGCTGTTTGATCAGCCAAAAATTCAATTAATTAAAATGCACTACTTAAGTTCAGTACTTTTCGAAATATTTCTTTTGTTTATTATTTTACTATATTAAAATTTTCATGTTGAAGTCGGTGTTCATATTTAAATTGTGTCAATGAGGCAGAATAAACAAATTTCTATGTGTCACATCATAATTATAATAACAGTAAAATAAACAAAATGAGGTCCTTTAAATGTACAATAAGTAAAAAATCATTTACTCTATATGCATTTACTCTATTGATGTTTCTTGTATGTTATAAAATTTTTAGGTAAAAACATATTTTCAATTTTTTTTTAATTTTTACCTATAATGACTTCATATGCAACATATTCTGGGAGTACATAACAAAGTAAGTAAATGTACGTAAAGCTATTAAAAAATCAAAACTATTAATAATCAAGTGCAGCCAACTAAGGTAAAAACATGTCAACTGATAAGGAATACTCCAACGTTCATTAGAAAAGTCCTTACTCATCTCTACTTGCAATTATGCTACGTAAAAAGGAAGCAACAAAAGTTGTCACACGTAGAAGATTTGCATAGTTTGACCTTTTACTGTATTATGTAGGACAAGTGCACTAAGTTCAAAACTTTGTCTTTTTTTTCCATTGAAGTCCTCAAAGTATGAACAAAAAACAACATCCTCTGTAATATGTTGGGGAAATTAAATGCACTTTTTTGCCCTCATAAACACAAACCAGTCCGATGGAAAGGAAGCATAGCTTCCTTTAAAACGAGAGTAACGATGACTTTCAACAACTCACAGAGCTGAAACTTATCTAACGCATACTAAGTAGTGGAAAATGATGTGTCGAGTATGTAAGACATATAGTTGAGCTGGGAGGTGAGTATATGTTTAGAGAAAATATCAGGTCGAGCTTACATGCATGCATGCATGCTATCCAAACATAAAGAAACTGCGTGTGTTCGGGGGTGAAAGTTTGAAAAATGATGCCAAAATTGTATGCACAACTCAGCTTTTTGAAGTAATAATCTTTGTTGGCTCTGAAAGAATATGGAGCATTATGCTGCATGCCAGTGCATCAAAAGTTGCAATTCAACTACGTGGCAATGGCAGTGGATCGTCTACATCCATCCGCACTGCACTTTGTCTTCAGTCTTCAGTCTTCAGTTGGTAATGGCCATAATGGCAACTAATGCTTATTGCTGCAGCGTTTCAGAAAGGGAAAAAACTTCTTACATCACAGTTGGTTGTTGAATTCATTTGTCTTTTTCACATACTCAAGACAGGTGAGTCCGAAAATATAAAATGTAATTCGTAATGTGAATTCGCATTGCGTAAAATCTTACTTCAGATATTTCACTTTACGAGCGCAGCATAAGAAGCACGTCAAATGCAATCATTTATTTTAAACTGACTTGCAGCTAAATTGCAAAAGTAATAATATGCAGTTTACATATATTTAAAATGAAACATTATTAAGTAATGTGTACTGAAATTTATGAAATAAATCAAAACTTTTTCCACTGACCCAGTAGCATATATATCACAGTATTTTCTTTTAAATAAAATATTTCAAAAATAAAGTTTATATAACTAAGACGATATATATTCAATTTTTTTTTTTGTATGAAATTTAAAAAAAATTGCTTTTTTGATGATGAATTTAATTTAATTTTATATAATATAATTCTAGTGATATTTACGATTGGTAAATCTGGGACAGCTTTTACAAACGAGATTTACTTTTAGTACAATTTACATTTTTGATCCAAATGTATAACCCTTCAAGATCAATTTATACACTCTAAATATTTGCTAATACTAGATTCACTTGAGATTTTTGTTCGTAATTTTAGCTATCAATTGTTATATAAATTTGGTTTTGGTGGCAAACATTCGCCTATAGATCAAGTACACCGCATTGTCGATGAAATTGAAAGGACTATTGCAAGTAAAAAAGTGTGTACTGTTGTATTCTTCGATGTCGCAGAGGCTTTCGACAAATTCTGGCACATAGGTCCTCTGAATAAACTAGAAACATGTTTGCCGTCATCATATTTTGCGATTTTGAAGTCTTCATTACCTCGAGGTTTTTTTATGTGAAACACAAAAACATTTCTTCAAATTTATCTGCGATAAAAGCAGGTGTACCTCACAGGAGTTTACTCCGTCCACTATTATACCTGCTTTACACAATGGACTTGCCAGATGATACCGCTATTTTGACGATTGCTGACTCCGTTGAAGAATCAGTAGCGAAATTACAAGCAGCTACACATTCGTTAGACAATTGGACAAAAAGATGGCGTATCAAACTGAATTCTGCTAAATCGGTTCATGTGGACTTTACAAATAAAAAAATGCAGTACTTTCCTAATTCGATTCTATGTACTCAGATACCATATGCCAACACTGCAAAAAATCTTGGCATAACGTTGGACGCAAAACTTCGATGGAAGGAACACATAAAAAAGTAACGAGAGGAGATTGATATGAAGTTCAGAAAAATGGAATGGCTGATTGCACCAAAATCCACACTATCTATGCAAAACAAGATTCTGCTATACAATGAAATTTTAAAACCTGTATCGTCGTATGGCCCTGAACTATGGGGGAGCGCTAGCCAAAGTAACGTCGAAATAATCCAACGTTTCCAGAACAAGGTTCTGTGGAACATTTTAAAAGCGCCATGGTACATTAGAGACAGCGATATACACCGCGATCTGAAATTGTCCACAGTCGCTGAAGAAATAAGAAAGAAAGCTACAAGTCACAAACTGAGGTTGCAGCAACATGTTAACACAGAAGCTGTTAACATCATAACCTCGCATGGACAACTAAGACGACTAAAACGGCGAAATGTCGATGACATGGCATTGAATTAGAATGTAAAGTAATTTGTGTAGAAAATTGCTTATTTATGTTTGTATAGTATTGATCAGATTCAAGCTACTCGTTGTTTATAATATAAATTTTTTTTATGTGGAAAATTAAATTAAGAAAAAAGAAAATTGATTATAAGAAACTATATTTTTATTTTGAATTAAACTGTTTAATGTAAAAATTTATGAAAGTACAGATTAAAAAAGTGAAGTAGAGAAAAAAAAAATAAAAAAATTATTTAAAAATTAACGTAAGAAAATCGTAGTTCTAAACAAAGAGGGAATCCAAAAAAATTAAGATATGAAAATAGATAGACACTCGAACACGGAAGTAAGAGTAAGAATATTTTCCGACCCAGATTCGCGATTTGACAACTTTTCTGTTAGCAATGATATGAGAATAAATGCTAGTTACATCAATTTAATAATTTTTGGTTTTTCGTCGTCAGTTTATATATACATATGTGTATATAAATATATATTTATATATATAAATAGAGAGAGAAAGAGAGAGAGATAGAGAGAGAGCATGAGAGAGATGTGTGGCCCCCTATGACCCA
Organism: Teleopsis dalmanni; assembly: GCF_002237135.1. Lineage (NCBI taxonomy): Eukaryota > Metazoa > Arthropoda > Insecta > Diptera > Diopsidae > Teleopsis > Teleopsis dalmanni. The sequence continues at coordinate 149,617,525 of NC_051847.1, forward strand.
CTTACAAATATGAATATAATCAAATAGTTCATTAAATGACAACAAGATGAATCTTGGGCAGAACCGAGAAATTTTTGGACTAGATGCAGTATTAATGCATATAGACATTCTGAATACCTGAAATTGTTATAAACTAGGGGAAACTGTTGGGAAACAATGTAAAGAAATCTGTAACTAACACCGGACTGTAACAGATTAGAATGTTGATCACAAAGTGATAGCGATTTTGTGTCCATTAATTCGTTTAGTATTCGCAAAGGTGATTCAGATTAACTGTGTTTCAATTCACAATAGATTTATTCAGGTCTTAGTGCTTTCTGGTTTTAAATAAAAAAACTTTGCTTAAAGTATTATTTTGTATACAAAAATGAACTAAATTGCAAAGTAGTAGTCATCGGGATAATTTAATTTATGTTATGCAGATTACTATTTATAATCTGTAGATTATAGGTAATATATTAAATAATTTTCTGTTTATAGTTTATAATATTACATATTGAGTGAAATCTTTGTAATCAGTTTTTCATCTTAAGTGCTCGTACTAAGCACTTTTGTTGCATGCAATCAATAATCATACTTTATTTTCAGTTTGTTTCTGTATTTCGGCTCAACTATTATAGTTTCTATCTCAATAAAGGTGCTTTTGTTTTATTGGGTGCATTAAGTCAGTGCTGATGTTGAAGTGTGTTCAGTTGAGTTAAACTTACGTTCAAGTATTTATTTTTCTGATTATGAGGGTTGTGCTCAGTTTTCTTTATATTTATATACATTATTGATAAGCAATATTTGCTCAATATAATAAAATAAATTGAAAATAAAACAGAAATCAGAGAAGAGAAAATAGAAAATAAATAAAATGATTGCGTGTCATAAGCAGCTTTCATTTCTTTTATTTTCTTCCAAAATAACATGTGTTTACAGTACGAAACTTTTATTTGGCACCTCCAGCTAAGATGACAACTTAAGTAGCTGTGTGATTCCCTTATAATAAGTTCGTACGCCTTCCTAATAGATTTTGCTTATATTTTCATGTTTGCTATTGGAATTTTTGTATCTTAGGTATTTTATTTTATTTTAGTACAGAAATAAAATTCGGTTCAGCTAGCAAAAACAATGACAATAACCAAGTTAATGGCTTTTGATATCTGATTTGTACTTGAGTACATTTTGTCCCTTAGCACCTTTACGCATCCATGATTCTAAGTAGTACGAAAGTATTTTCGACAACAAAACATCGAGAGTAGGAATGCTTTAAGATTTGTTTGTTTGTTTATTTGTTTAATTTTTTTCAGGTCCTATAAGGATAATCGCAAAAGACATAGCGAAATGTATATACAATATTCTATTTTATCGAGATTTCTTATTAAACTGATTAAACTTATTATTAGTAATAAAAGCCCAAAGTCTGTTGTGTAATTGAGCATATTTACCATAAGCTTTAAAAGTAATATGTGAAGGATACTTGTATTTATGGCTGGATTTAATATTGTTTTAACGCATTAGTTGGACTTAATGAAAGGACATCAATTTTTTTTGGTGACTGTATTCATTGGGAACATATATTAAAAATTTATCAAATAGAAATTAAATGTTCATGACGAAAATGGTTTTTTGTTAAATTTTCTAAATATTTTATTTCTTTTATGTCAATTAAAAAAAAATTCCAATTTTTTTTAAAACTTTTTCATCAGTTAAATTTTATGCATTTTTTGGCAATAAATTGCAAATTTTCCACTTTCCTGTGTTTATGGCTTTTTGGGGTAATTTCAGTTGACAAGTTTGTTTAACCTTTTAACTCACGAAGTGGTCAATAGTGACCCTTGTTAATATAAGAATATTTCTGCAATACTTACGGAATAGTAATATTTCTATACTGTACGATATGCTATATAGTTTTATTTTTTTGTGCGGAGAGAAGGTTTATAGGTGCCTAACGCATCGTCACTAAGTCGTCACAATAGTGGAAATGCCCGATTTGCAGCGACTAAAAATAATCCCCTCAAGTACCAGACCGTTTCTATCCTGGAACTTTATCAGGAATACTTCAGGATAAGAACCCTGTATTGGTTATCCATTAAAAAATTTGCCTTATTCTGCGTCAAGGCGTCGCATGCGCTTATTTGTTTTTCTTTTCTTTTAACCATTTAAGATCATATCATATCTAGATCTATATCATATTTGAGTTTTCTTCAGATAGCATCAGCATGGTTGTGATATCTTCGACGTTTATTTCACTGACTATTGTTTTAAATGACGTTCTTTGGTCTTTCCATCTGTTGCATTTGATGGTGATGTGTTTAGCATCTCCATATATGCATTGACTATGCTATATAGAATAGCATTAATAACACTTATTTGAAAGCCAAATTAAAATAATTAATTTAAAATATACACAACTCATTTATGAGCTGGGCTTTGGATACGTCATAGTGCTGATCAAACTTATAACTTTATTCTTCTTTTTTTGAAGTTAAAACACATTGAAAAGTATACTCTAGAAAGAATTTATGTATTTTTTGAAATATTGTAACTGAAGAGAAACAAATAAGCTCAAATATTTCAAAAATTCAAATCACGCAAATTTGTAAACAACAGTACTAAATCCAGATTGAAAAATTTTCAAAACTTTTATCAATAATAATTGAGAATTACAAGTGATTAAAAGTATTCTACTCAGGATGCAATATTTTGCAAATAATGTCAGTGTCATTTTATGACCTCATAATGACTTGCAGAAAATAGTGCTGTTAGTGCTTATTCTTAACAAGACTGTCCCCTCTTTAAGAGAATAAATAAATTGAGTCGACATAAATTGATCTTTTTTTATAATTGTCATGTGCTCACTTAACACTAAGTAAACTTTACTGTCATATGGAATATATTATATATGTATATATATATGGAATATATACATAAGAATTATAAAAAGTGATTCATTTGTACCGACTCAAGTTATCTTTATCAGCATGCATAGAAGGGTTAAATGCATTCTGTCATGGCATTCATATGGACTTTTGGGAGGCAGTGACTATGCTCCATAGTTCATTTCTTAAATTAACACCAAATTGGCATAAGCACTCAACAGGATGCTGTCAATGCTGCAACACGCATAAATTCTGCTATTTGTTTTGGTATTTGTTTCGAATGAATGAATTTTATATATGCAAGTTAAGCACCCTGTATGATATTTATTGCCAACAATGACCTACACTTACCCAACATGTCCAGAACACGCAACGAGCAATAATTTCAATTTTTACCAACACGAGTAGCTGCAATAAAATAATGCAAACGCCAACACCAACACTAAATCACAAAACACGAAAATTCACTTAAAAATATAAACTAAAAAAAAGTAAAATAAATAAAAAAATATTGTATTTGCAACTTAAATATAAATGCAGATACATAGATGCAGATACGACTTTATATGCTATGTGGCCATATGCATAAGTTCGCCTAGCAAGCGGTTTTGTGTGAAAGGGTGGCACTGTCGAGTGTTTTTTTTCCGAAAAAAGAAAAAAAAGTTCATGAAGGAAAAATAAATACAAAATAGTGCTGTGCCAAAATAAAAGACGAAAAACTGAAAATCCCATATCCACTTAAGTCACCCAACAAGAGCGCATTTTCCCACTATGAAAACTCGACAACAAAAACGCTTTTTTTGTAAATCAGAAAAAACCTCCAAACACTAAATGAACTTGCAACAATTGCAGGTTGTCTGCACTGAATGTCAGAGAGGAAATAAATTTTCAATTTCGCTATTCGCTACAGAATATTTATATTGTTTATAAAAGGACAAAAAAATCTATAAAACAAGATATTCGTTTTTGTGAAATATGATCTTTATAATACTGTGGGTGTCCTTTTTGTTTTTTCGCTGGCACATATTTTATTTGCAGGCTGCTTCAAAATCGGCTGAAAATCGCCTGAAATTTAAATAAATTTGTAATTTCCAAAGAGTCACTCAGACATTTTTAAATTATCATCAAAACTTCAGACGTTAATTGCACTTCAGAAGAAACTGATTAGTTGGAATAGTTTCTGACAGTTTTTAATATAAACATAACTGAAATAATGATTTGGAAAGCAATTTGAAAGGAAATTTTAGCAATGTGTTACGCATAAAAAACTAACTCAAAACTTCAAGATCTAACATATATATCATTTTTCCGAAAGCTTACTTCGAACCAAAATTGTATGCAAATTTGCAGGTCTAGTCAGATTAAGATAGATCTTAGAAGAATAACTAAGTAGGTTAATTTATCTCTAAGTAGGTATCTCTAAAATTATCTCAAAATTCCATAAGACACAAGATCTGTATATGATTTTTCAGGAAACTCACGGAGTTTATTTCTCATTACATCAAACTAAATTTCTATGCAAATTTGGAGGTCTAGTCATATTAAGATTAATCTAGTCAGATTAAGCCTTAACACTGAGTAGGTGTCTCTAAAACTGACTCAAAACTCCATATTTCCTATTATCTCAAACCAAATTTCTATGCAAATAGATCTTAACTGAATAACTTTTACAAAAGTGGTTTAGAAAAAGTTAATGATTATAGAGACTTTATATCTATGTAGGTAGTTATAAACAAATGCTTTTGTGCTAGTTTAACAAAATATTTATCTATGAAAATACCGATGTCTGGTCAGATTAAGGTATTCAATTATAAAAGCCTGCGAATTGTCAATCGTTTAAGTTTGCCTAAATGTACATCCTAAAAGAACAACATTTTGTAACTGTGGCGTAAAAAAGGTTTTATGGTTTAAAAGAAAAGATTTAATAGAGTTTTTATGTTACTTGTACAGAAAAAGTTATCTGTACAAGTAAGCAGGTCTGGTCAGATAAAGATATTAAAGTATGAAAGTCTTTGTATTAAGAAACGTTTAAGAAACCTTATTTTCAAATCTAAAAATAAAATTAAGTTTTATGAAATTTGATTTAAAAAGTTTCAATGTTAATTTTTTCTTGCCGAAAGTAACGCGTCTTTATAACGAAAAGAAACTATTTTTAAAAGTTTCTTTAATATCATATCAAATCATAATTTTATATATCACATCATAATGGTGCTTTATGGTACTTGTACAAATGAGTGTGCTCTGATTTAAAAAATGAAACTGCAAATAATTTTTATATACATTAGTATTTTTAGTATTTTAGTATAGTTCGGTGACAGTTTCTAATTGACTTATCAATTCTTAGCAAAAAGTAATCGAATTAAACGGTTAAAAAGAGCCCAAATCTGTTTTTACACAAAATGACAAATGACAATACAAGCATTGCTCTTCTGGAAGTTCTCTTCGAGACTTATGATAAATATGCTCTAGAAATTGTATAACTACTGCAAAAATGTAGTAGTGTTTTGTTGAATCCACAGAATATCTCACAAACAGTGAATCATCCAAACCATTTTGCAGACGGAATCTCAATTGTGGAATTAGTCGATTGACAACAAAGGTTCTGGTAGAAAAATTGAATACAGTAAAATAAATATAGAGTTTCGCGCGTTCTTGATGCAAAATTCTAATTAACTGCCAATCTAAATAGTTAGTTTGTCGTTATAAATAAGATAACGCATCTCTAATCAGTAGAACATAGATAAGGATGATGACAAGTTATTTTACGCATCACAGTAGTCACAGGAAGAGGAATCTGTCTATTGAATGTAGATTTATTCTCTAAGCATTTATTCTCTAATCTATATCAGCAAAAAAATATTGTTCTAGGTGCTCCTATATTTAGTGCTCCTATATTACCATTTTTGAGGCATTTTGACAGTAATTTGAAAGAAGAGAATAGAAACTAATGGCTAATATGTTAGAACGGAGCACTACGATCATGATAGATCTTTTGTGGTAATATCCAACCAAACATTTATTCTCTGATCTGTGTCAGGATAAAAAATATTGTTGCAGGTGCTTCTATATTTATCTAAACAAATGCGTAGTTGAGACATTTTAACCCTAATTTTAAAGACGGGAATACAAACTACTAGCTAATAGAACGGAGCACTACGATCATGATAAATCTTTTGTGCTAATAACCAACCCTAACTGATGGGAAATAAAAAATTAGCGCATATTGATAACTACCGACTGTCACTATATAAAAGAGGGGAACTGAGCGTCTTCTGCTGAGCCATGGTCGGTTGGTAGTACAAAGGCTCTGCCATACCTAAAATTGAGAACCGTTACATATCAATATCTACTTCTATTTTATTATTTTTAAATTAGACATTATATTTGTATTAGTATTACAAATAAATACTAGTGGAATGAAATAATAATGAATACTAGACGTTACTATTAGTTATTGTGTTATTTTACTTAATTTTTTATTTATAAATTTAAGAATATTCTGCAATTATTAATTATTAAAATAATTAAAACTTACAATGAAGTATAAATTCGTTTTTACATCAATTATCCATAGTTAATAAATCCATTTAAACAGCCTCTGCAGATTTAGAAAGTTCTTGCCTTTATCTGCTCCGGCAATTGCTTATGCACTCAAAGTTTCACTTATCTCAGAACAAATGAATTTTATGCAAATTTTTTTTAAATTTATTTTTTAATTTATCACCGTCTGCTTGAAATAATTTTATTAACTTTAAACAACTTCTTCCACACTGTGAGATATAGGTTTTTTTTTATTTCACTTTTTAATTTCGTTAGTATCTGTTACACTGTGATTCCCTTGCTTTTATACGTACTCGTATCTGCACATATTTTATTATTATCCTTTAGAAATAAATTTACTTTGCGCAAATTACAAAAATTGCTCTTATTTTACTTATTTTTCATATAAAACTTACCTTAAGTATTTCCACAAATAAAGTTTGCCATGCCCGTACTTTATTTTCTCAACATTTCTGTTACTCTGCTATAATTCCTTTTATATCTTTTATTCCTTTTATGTTGTCGTTGTTGTCGTTGTAGTCGTTGTAGTCGTAGTAGTCGTCTTGTTCCTTTTCGATTTTTTCCTGTTCATTCGGCAGCAAAAGTGCAAAACTTTGTCCAGATCTAATCAAAAATTCACTTAAAAAGTTTGCGCTCACAATAGTTTTCCATTTGTTGCCGTTTGAGCTGGCTTTTCCGAGTTTTCGGTTTAAATATTGTTTCGGTTTGGGTTGGCAACACTGTGTGCCGTTGACATTTTGTTGCAATACCATTGCACTTTTACACGGCCACGCGTAATGAAATGGCTGTTTGTCACCCACGTTTTCATTTCATTGTTTATGGGCGTTGGACGTTGTTCGTCCGACGTTAGACGTCAGACGTGGAACGTTGGAAGGTGGACGGTGAATGTTGGACGTAATGTACAAAACGACGACAATTTTTAGAGAATCATTTTGGTGCTGAGAAGTTTCACTTCTTCGAAAACTATGCTAGACCTGAAAAACGCTAGCTAGAAGTGGCGTTTTTTTTTCTCTTAAAAAGTAAATAAACTGTTGTTACAAAGTATTTTGTCAGCATTTGGAAATTGCTCGACTAGTTTTCTGCGAAATTTGATGGACAAATTTAAGTATGAAACTACAATGGAAATGTAACCCGAAAACTATTTCTATGTAGTTACACTGAAGATTCTCGTGTTGAATTTGAACATTTGTTGCTGCAAGTCAGGCTATAATAAATGAATTTCGGGAACTTTACATCTACGGTTGATGGTTTCATATTCAAGCAAAAACTTTGTTAATTTGTTGGTATAACTGAGAAATTTGTTAAGACTTTCAATTTGGCTGGAAAACTTTACACTACGCGTAAAATATTAATGCAATACCAGAATAATGATATTTTTCAATTTAACTCAATTTACTAACAAAAAAAAGCTCTTTCCCATCATTTAGATGATAATTAAATTATTATTATAACTAAAAGGAATTCAATTTATTATTAATATTAAATAATAAGCTATGAATGCACCCCGATCTAAAATATCTATTATACGCCTAAAGGCCCAAATCGAAACATAGGTCTTTATTAAACCTATTTGATTTGGGACTAAGATTTCGCTTTCAAGGTAGTCAAGTCTACATCTCGCCGTCGCTGGGCAGTTGCATAGAACATATTCTGACAAAATATGTTTCTTCTTTTCCTGACATAGTCGATAGGAATTCATAAAAAAGATTATTTATAATTTTAAAATTTCTTGTTTTAATCGCCAATTATTCATTAATCGCCAGTTATTCAATCAAAATTTTAATTATTAATAAATTTAATAACTTTTAATTTCATTCAAAATAGCCGAGTGTTTTGAAAAGGAGTTAACATGATTTCTTAGTATTAAGTTTTTTGCTGCAAAAGTTTTAATAAGTTTAGCTTAGAGTTAAGTAATTTGAAGATTCTGTTAAAAAATTGATTATAATAGAAAAAAATCGTTCTTTGCGCTATAACCCTAAGTAACTGCAAGACTAAACATCTGGTTTGTCCTTATAACTAAGAAAAAGCATCTCTCATCAGTTGAATAGAAACAAAGCTGATGACGAAGATTAGTCTATCTGAAGAGAGACAGAATATCGGTTCTACTTAGAACTACCATCGGTTACTTTTGTTCGATGATTATGTTGACAATCATATCAAAATCAAGAGACTAAAGGTCACTAAAAACTATGTTAAAGAAAGTCCCTTATATGTTCTTAATATATCACCACTATTAAATTATGCACGCCAATTTTTGGTTGAATGAATTTTTATTCTATTCAGTTACATTAATTTTTTTCGATCAGTTACTTTTTGTGTTTCCTGTAGCAAAACACCGGATATTTTTATATTCCTTATATATATTTCTTATATATATACTTTATATATAAGTTGTTTCTTGTCATCCACATCCTTAAAAATAAGTATATTATTATAATTATTAAGCCTTGTGCGACATCATATTATTCTGCACTGCCTCTATACTGAGCATAGGTTATCTACAAGTAATTTCCATTGCCTTTCTTGCAACGGGACGTGTGCAGTTCACTGATGTAGTCGTAGTTGCTTCTGTTGGACCCTGCGTAATTATTAATTTTGTTTAGCGTGGACCTTCTCCAAGTCATTTTCGGACGATCTATTCATCTGTTGCCTTGTGAATTATATCGAAGTACCGCAGTTGCGATGTCATTTCTCAATGTGCGTAGTATGTGTCCTATCCAGCTAAATTTGAGTCTTCGATTTGTATAAATATTTATACATAAAGTTCAAAATCAAATTTATTTGATGAATTTAATATTTTGTTCTTGTGAAAAAATGTATAAAAATCTGACAAAATATTTAATGTCTTTTGTTAATAAATGAAAGGTTTAAACCCCGATGAGTTTGAAGCATAAATTGAGAAATTTTATCTTTTTTTTTATTATTATGGGTTATAGCGATTTTTTTTCGTTATTTATGCTTAAAGTTAGATTATACTATTATAATATTATATATTATTATTATTAATATTACTATTAAAAAATATTAGTTTAATTTTTAAATTTAATTATTTTTACTGAGAGCTATTCTTCTTATGACGACAAAGAAGCAATTTTTTAAAAGTTTGAAGGATTCGAATAGCAGAGAAAAGACAAGAACAAAAATTTACGTAATTTATTGAAATTTGGCTGATCATACAATGCTGTTTCAAGTATTGCCAATTATCCGCATCATCAGTGATCTTAGGAAATATTCGAATTTCTTTTTAATTAGTTTTTAGTTGGTATGTAATTTGTTTCGATTGTAAGTGCCAGGCTTAGAACTCGTTCCAGGTTTAGAACTCGAGCCCGTTAAATTTTTGTTCTTGTCTGTTTTTGCTATTCGAATCCTTCTTATATTATTTTAATATAAAACAATTCTTTTCTGACAAATTACTACTAGTGTTTGAGTTCTAATAGTTTAATAATAAAGACACTAGTTATCATATTATTTTCTAACAAATTCAAAAAAAATTATTTTGATTGCCTCAAATATATTCAAACACCATAGCAGTATTTTCCTTTAGAATTTTATTTAGAACCTAAAAAAACGCAATTTTTCTTTCAATTCAATTGATTTCATATGACCGCATCAATGTCATGAAAATGAGCAATTTAATAGCCTCATTAAATATTTATTTATAAGCAGACAGTCCCAATATTTACCCCACACCCTGCCCATACTACTCAAGGTGTTATTTATTCTCTTTGACTTAATGCAGATGATTTTAATAATTCCAAAGATTAAAGCAATTTTTCTAATTGTTTGCATTTATGCGTTTATGTTTTATTTATTCGATTCAACTGATATTATTTGTCCCTAACATGCGACCCATGAAACCAACCCATATTTGTCAAATAATGAATTAAAAAACCGAGGCATACGACAAAAAAAAAATGGAGGAAAAAAACAGCACCAGTATGAGAGTATCTGCAGTTCGCCACTTATTTTCACCTAAAAAATAATATTTTTATTTGCCCAGACAGATTTAGTTTGTTTTATGGATGCAAGTGACACCATATGAATTTGTAGCTCATTGTTTCTTGTTTTTCGTATCGTGTGTTGTTTTTCTTCGGGAATACTTTTGATTTGTGTCTGTTTTAAATTACACCGAACGAGGATTGTCTTTGTTGTTTTAACGGCTTATGTGAAACATATTTGGGAAAGTCTACATGCTTCCTGCGAACATAATTTTTATTTGGCTTGTGCACGACACTCACATTTCACAATTCGCAGGATAGTGAAAAGTCAATGCACCCTTAATACTCTATTTGACATTTCAAAATTAAAAAAGCTGGAAAAAAATTGCAACATTTGTGGCATGAAATTGTCCTTGCTTGCTTTTTTATCCAATGTTTTATTTGACATTATGGCAGGATTCTAAAATGTTGTGTATTCTGTATTACTCCATATTGCAGCGAACAGCAATAAATTCTCTTTTAAATTAGATTTATTTATACAATTGATTGATTTTAAGCACAATCCTTCTTTTCAAATGAAATATAAACATATTCTATTTGCATTGAATTTATTTCCTATTTTGTCCTTAGGGTCAGTGGATGCATTCGATACATAAAATCTATTCAAAATTTTTGCACTGAACTCAATGTAAATCAGTTTTTTTACTTAAGTGCTATTTTTGTTTTTAAACTCATTATTGACACATGCCTATCAATATGTCAATCATTATGTCAATACTTTTCCAAATACTTACTCATTATTAAAATAGCAATAAAAAAAAAATTCGTAAATCTATTCAAATTTCTCGGTGTAGCTTACTTCATCGCAATTTGAAGTTTATTATCAATAATTGAATTTATTTTTTTGTTAATGAAGCCTCGCATGCTGTATATAACAAATAATAGGTCTGTTGACTAATTGTATTGTTTAGAAGCATAAATTTGAATTTATTTAATTAAATTTATTAAATTTTAAAAGCAACTCACTAAAAGATTTCTTTTTTTCAAATGCATAAGACAACCAAAATAACGAATATTAAATAAAACGAATTTATAGAAAAGCAAAATTCTGTCATGGATTATTCTATATATAATCTTATTGTATATATAAAATATATTCTATATTTTCTCATATCATTGCCAATGATTTAACAGATACTGAAAGGAAAAAAACGAAAAGAAATCTGCAAAAAATAATGCAGATACATGACAAAAACACTGAGAAACACTCGAAATTTTTTAAAATGGTTCAAAGAAAATAATGTGTGTTCCATCAAAATCATGATTCTATAGGGCCTACAAAAAGCAACACACATAGTTAGAAGCAAGAAACAAACACAGTCAAGTTACGATATTAATTTTAGTGGATCATGAGAGTACAAATGTCCAATTTACAAGTCCGTTAACCAATAAGTTGAACAAATTTATTACTCTGTCTCTTATTACTTGAAAATTTGCCAAATCCAGACTATCACATCACAGTTACTAGTATAGATTTTAAATTTTTGACCTACTGGTAAAAAATATAGACCAATGATTCACAACTCAAAACGAGCTTCAGAACAGACAAAAAATCAAATCATTCCTAGTAAAGATTACTTAGAAATCAAAACCTGAATAATCAAAGGAAAGCGCTTCCCGATGATGACGTAGAAGAATTTTCACGAGGTAACTGATATAATTTTTGCTCGACTACGTGTATAAATAAAGATGTAAGCCTTTCGCAAGGTTAAAACGAAAATAGACTCCAAAAGTGTGAAACTCCACGTTAAAGACATTGGGTATACGATAATATATTAATACTCACTACCAATTGGAATACTATTTAGAGTCTTGACCAAATATGATTTGTACTTCATGTAAATTTTCGTTAAATACATTATACAGAAAGCGCTCTCTTTTTATCTGCTTTACTAAATCCCATATACATACGTTTCAATATCATTTTCAATATCAATACCACTGGCTATTATGTTTGTATATATCCGTACGGTTGCACTGATATGTCATTTTTTTTCTAAATGCATTTTAATAATTTATTAAATTCATTTTTAATGTCCCTTTTAACTAAATCAACTATATTCTTGATACAAACTATTGTTTTCAATAGAGCGGTATTTCGAGCAGTAGTAATAATTTATAATTTATTTTGGCAATATATTACTAGCAAATATATATTAATGAAATACATATATGAGTATACATATATGTACATAAATAGAGAGATAACCAGAAGCCTGGCAATAAATTGTCATTTTCTCTCATAATAAAATTGAGCATATCCGACGATAATCGATCGTTTGGAATAAAGATCATAATACCACATTTTAAAGAGTATCCAATATTACACATGGTATAAGCTTGAAGTCAGGAAGAAAAAAATAAGATGATATTCTCTCATCTCGAAGATTTAAAGATTATTGCAGAGACTTCTACTTAGGTGAGATGCCTCTGTGTAGTTAAAAGGATATGTATATACATAGCTATATATAGAGTGAAAATCACAATTATTATTTTATTATTATATATCATATATTATTTTATGTACATTCATTTTTTATATATACACACATGATGAAATATGCCACGCTATTCTGGAATTAGCATTACCAACAAATCTTTTAAAGAACTATGACACTTAACTTTAACAATCTATGTTTCTGATGGAATACGGTCATCAAATATATATACATATACATATATACATATATATACATTTGTTATATATATAACATTTTCTCTCCTTAAACTCGGGTGTGAAACAACCACAAAGAATAAAAAGTTGAATTAGTGTACAGTTTTTAAATATCTTTTAAGTTTAAGTCCTTATAATAATAGTTTATAATAAGTTTTGTATTCATCTTCTTTATGAGTTTCGCTTTCATCCTTCAAAACTGTTTACAATAAATAAATGGTATATCGCTTATTGATTAATTTAAAAAAAAAAGGGGTTTTAAATTATACAAAACAGCAAAATTGCCGAAACTAATTATTATCAATTAGTGTCACTTTTGGCCAATAACTTAACTTGGCATTAATGTCTTAGAGAAATGGCAATATTTTGCGGCTAGGGAAGGCACTAAAACGGCAACATTTTCGAGCTTCATTTGCGAGTATAATGAATGAACTACAAGGAGTTGGGAATGTGCACAAAAAGGCTTTTCAAAATTAACAAATTTGTCGCTTTTATTGAGAAGAGCATTGAAGGTTTGAGCAAATGGTATTAGGCATTTAGTCCACTTTAAGAATGGCACAAAACTTTGTGACAGTCGAACGCGTAACTTTTTAATGATGAAAAATGATTGATTTGGAGCAGCGTTCATTACAACTGATCAACTCGTAAAATTAGGGAATGATTAATGAATTTTTCGATTCTTTGTACTCGTATCATTGAAACAACACTGGCACAAATACAATGCAATCACTCTGAGCTCAAAAGATATGCTTTCATAGATATTATACGCCGCCTTTTCCATTATTTTGTGGATTTGGTTAAAGTAGCAAGTGCTCATGGAAACATGCAAATAAATCCCTTTGACGTTTCGGATAATGTATAACAATACGCAATTCGAGAACAGGAACAGGAAAATTCGATTTTGCAAATCCGTGAACCTGTCACAGTTTCATTAGAGCTGCTTTGTCTGTACCGCATTTGACGTTTGCGGCGGTTATACTTCAAATTGCTACAGTTCCTTCGTGCCACTATGCTTACCCTGCTTACTTTAGCCTTATACCAATATATGATTTTTTGTCTTTTTATTATTTGTGAATTTGTTTTTTTAAGCAAATCAGGCAGCTTCTTTGTACAGCAAAATTCATAAATTGGGTTAAATCCTTGGAGATTCACCAAGGCAGCGCGTACAATTGCCTGTTTAAATTGCAGGTTAGCACCCCAAAAATTTAAACTTCTAAGCGGTTAAAATGTAATCATTGCATACATTGCCAGGGTTTGTAGAATTGGTGGAATTGGTGGAATTGGCAGAGGGGTGCGTACCAATATTGGATTGTATGCTCTCCCAACACAGAAGTTGGTGTCGTTAAACAAAAGTTAAATTATGAAAATAATAAAATGAAAAATGTGATTTTCACTCTTTGTGTACTGCTCACAGGGAAAAGGGGTTGTTATTTTATTAGATCTAAGGGGTGACTCTTGATTTTCTATCACTATAATGAAATGTTATAAAAATACTTTCTAGAGCAAACATTTATGTGAAACAATAAGGAAGGTATGCAATCCTTGTTGATAAGTTGCAGAAGCTAAAATGCTATCAAATAAACGCACATAAAAGTGTCTGTCTCGAAATTACACAAAAATGTAGCTGTTGCATATATGAGAAATAATAATAATAAAAAGAAAATTTTTATTTAAATAATTATTGTTTAGATAAAATTTTTACACATACAAATTAACATACATTATTTCATAACTGTAATTTAATTTAAATTTTTATGTCCACAGGGAAGAATCTATAAATAGAAACTAAGGTTATAATAATTTCTATAAAATGATGTAGGTGTTTTTTAGATCATGCAAAATATTTTGAGTTGCAGCAAAATATATCTGCAACTATAACTAATCTACAACTTTCTTTATTTTTCTCAAATCATTATTTAAATAAAATATAATACTTATAGTATTATAATATTTATACTATATTTAAAATACTTATTATTATTATTATATTATTTTAAAGTGGATTTTCACGTCTATATGACAGTAGTGACTATTTTTACTTATTAGAAATAGAGAGAGATGTTGAAAAGTAGTGAACTACATTGAATTTTTGGCTGACCATACAGCTGTTAGGAATATTGTCAAATTTCTGTCATTAGTGGTCTTTAAATTATTTCTTATATTTAATTATTTGTAAATAATTTTTTGAAACTGTAGGTATTAAGAGTTGAACTCGTGCCCTGCCAAATTTGAAACACAAAGTCAGTGTTTATTAGTCAACTGACCCAAAGCCGTACTTGACTTGTATGTTCGAAAATTTTATTAAATAAAATTATATGAAAAGGAATTTATATTGGAAAGGTACGAATAGTAACGAAGAAACAATAACAAAAATGTTGATTAATTGAAAATTTGGCTGATCATACAACGCTATTTCGAGTATTGCCAAATACTCATCATCACTGGTTTTAGGAAATATTTGAATTTTTTTTAATTAGTTTAATAGTTAAATCAGCAACGATGACTATCGTCTTTTTCTACAAGTTGCCAAGGCTGCACTGACTTTTAATGCTCAAGTTCTAAGTTTTTTATCACAAGAACGAGCTCATAAACAATAGCTTTAATTAAATACAAAAGTCCAACGAAATAAAAGTTACTTTTGTGGTTGCCTATTTATTATTTCAAAGCTATACTTTTGCAGAAATATTTTTTTTTCATTTATCTAAAAATCTAGTTTATAGTATTCATATTTCATGTATTCCAGTTCTATATTATAAAAGTTAAAATCTTTAAAGCTTACAAAGTTCTCTGATTCTTAATATAGCTAATCGAAAATGTAAAAAAAGTATTTTCAAAAACAGATATAAAGACTATAAATATTTAAATTTGGTTTTCGAAGATTCAATTTTAAACAACACTTCCGTCAATATTCCTTAAAGGCTTATAATTAATTAGTTGTCAAATACTACCTGTTTCCTTTTTGATGCCGCCAATACGAGTTTTACTTGCCACCAGCCGCAAACCAACCGGCACCAACCACTTCTCACTTTCTAAGCGCCCAGTTTATTAACGGAAAACAATCTTGATTAATGGCGGCAAACACACTTCCCAACGGAAATTAATCATATGAACAAATAATTGAATAAAATTTTCAAAATTCACAATGAAGCTCATTAACTGAACGTACCCGTTTGTGTGTACGTAGTACGTACCACGTACATATCTACTATAAAACTCAGGGGAGTTTCCTTGTCTAATATGTGTACTACATAGCTATCCACACACCCCTGTAGTTCCACACCTATTCATCCCAGTTTCATTGTGTTTGTTTGCATACGTTTATTTGTATAAACTCTCATCACTTAAAAATATTAATATCCTTTTATTATGTTTAAGGCGAATGCCAATGCCAGTTAAATTTGCTTAGAGACATTTAATTGAGAGTAAAATGCTTTTGATGTTTTGAAAAATATTATTTAAATAGCACAAAATAGTTTGTTTAATTAAGCTTAATTATCCTTTGATAAATGGTTTGTAATATAAATAGAAAATTTTATTTATATAGCACTTTTTCATGTGGGTCTGGAATCGGAGTAGCTTAAATTTAAGTCCACTTAATTTGTTAATCCATTAATCGTAAAGAGATTTTTGAAGGAAGATTCTATTAAGTGTTGTTGAAAGGAATTTATGGATATGAGATAGCATAATATAAGTAAGTACATATGCTGTTATTATATATTAAAACAATGTTTGCCCAGTTCGGTACCTTGCTAAATGCACAAAGGAACTACAACTGTGTTATATTTTTTGTCTATAATATATGAAGCAGTGCTGACAATTAATTTGCTTATGTTTGTATACAGATTTTTATAAAATAAAATCATGAAAAACTCAGGTCACTTCCTGAAATAATAACTAAATTGAATGTTACTTAAAGTTGTTCATCATCGCGATATGTAGCTTGCGAGCTGACGACCTCCTTATAGATTTCCTTATTATAAATTATTTGGTAATTTTTAGCATATAGTATTCCATAACAGTAACATATATTGAAACTAATAAACAATAATAAATCTCAAATACAGTTATTAGGTTAAAGTCCTTTTCAATCACAATTTTTTTGTATTTAGAACTATTTACTCCACAACAACTCCCAACATGGTGTTTCCAATATAATAAAAATATTAATGAGCGGATTTTCAATGCTGGTATTATCATATTCTGGAAGAAATAACCTTAGGGATAAGTATCATAAGTATCATATTATTTATCTCATTATTTCCCTAGAATACTGCAGTTTTATGTCATTACACATGAGCACATGAGTGAATTATAAATGAAATATATTGAAACCATTTAGAAAAAATAGAAATATGGCAAACTCATTGATACATCAAAATCATTCAACCGAAAATCCATAATGAAACTGATAAGTTCTCTTCAAATCATATAATTTGTAGTGATTAAGTATATCAAAACTTTAAGAATCCATAAATATCTCATAAAACTAATAAGAACTAAATCAGAAAATCATAGCTTGGCAGAATCTCTGACCTAGAAAAATTTCCTCTGCAATTAGACCCATCATATAAAAACTAACCTAACAATAACTCAAGTATAACAATTTATATGATAAATTGAGTTTTTATCATATAACCATTATCCCAAACCTATTATAGATTAATTATAGTTACGAGTATATACAATTATAATAATTTAAAAAAAAAAAAACAAAATTGGTGAAGAATAATAATAAATTCATATACTTTTTAGAAAAACTAGATTTACGGATATAGATTTCTAGTACTTCGATTGCGGAAACATAGATACAATATGATTTTTATATTTATATTCTTATTCTGTGTCAGATATTATGCTTCAAAAAGACTCTTATTTATTCAACATGACATCCAGAACAGTTCCAAACACCGTTAATGATATATATATACTATCAATATCAATATTAATTATACAAAAATTTCTAGGTTCATACAATAAATTTTCCATTTGAACTGCAATTCATTAGATTATCCTTTTTGTGGCTTATAAATTTTGCAGTATAGTAATTGTGACCAAAACATTTTAACATCTAATAGCCCAATTTGAATAAAATAGAATGTTAGTACGGATTGCACATCCTTAATTTGAATTTTAATTATTTTTTTATCCATGTGAATTCTTATCTAACTAACGTTTTACAGTTAAAATTATTTAAAATTTATAAATTTATTAATACACAAAGAAATATTTAATTTTTGCCTTTATCTATTCAACTCTTTTAAATAAATTTTTCTTATGACGGAATTTTAGTGGGTCAACATATTTGTCTAAGTGTTTTTTGTAGAAA
Organism: Teleopsis dalmanni; assembly: GCF_002237135.1. Classification (NCBI taxonomy): domain Eukaryota; kingdom Metazoa; phylum Arthropoda; class Insecta; order Diptera; family Diopsidae; genus Teleopsis; species Teleopsis dalmanni. Next base: position 149,635,948 of record NC_051847.1, read on the forward strand.
TCTGTTGAGATTTCCATTGAGACTACTAGAGTGTCGGTAAGTGCAAATGTTAACAACCCCTTTAAAGCCTATGGCAAAGTAAGACATTTCTTATAAAACGTTTCAAAACACCACCTTTATATTAGTTATAATTTATTTTACTTAAAAACTGTATTTGTAATCTTGTCATATTCCGTTTTAATATCTTAAATAAGATATCAATATTGAATGGAAAAAAAATATTCTTGAACTTTTTTATTCTACTTAAATGTTAAATAAAAAAGTAAAATATTCCTGTAAACTTGTGGTGCTCTGTGCTTTTCCCTTGTGTCAAAATTTTTTATGTAACTATCTTTTGTCCTTTCTATGCAGAATTCTTAATAAATTTATTTTTATATTGCTTTGTAAATATTTAATAAAGAAAATTTAAATTTTTAATATAGTATGCCAGAAGAAGGACTCTGTTTTTGGATAGGAAATAAATTATTTCTCATAAAATTGTATTATTTAAATATAATTAAAACAAAATTATTCAGTTACTAATCTCTAGAACACTACATAATTAAAATGATATGAAATATTTGTAAAAATGAAATAAAAAATTTATTCAATTTCATATTAAAACTATTGCTTTAAGTAAAATATAACAAGAAGTATTATATGCTTATCGATAATTTTGGTATTCTTCGAATAGTTCAAATATTCAGATAGGCATACCTTCTTTATGACTAAACATTCTATGCAAAAACTATTATTCTAATATTAAGAATCAATTTATCAGGGATGAGCTTTATGTAAACAGCTATTATTAATGTAGTATTAATAGGGCAACACACATATATACGTACATACCTTTTAATTTCGTCCATTAAAATAAGTTCATGCCTTTGTTTTTAAAAGTGTTCAATAAAAATACTGAAGTCTCTGAACCGAAAAATTCAATTCCATGGGTTTCATTTAAAAAAACTAATAAAAATAAAAAAAGTAAAATTGGCTTTGTCGTTGTTTTAATATTTATAACTTAACAAATTTTTTCTTCGAATTATTAGCAATCTTTTTTTTTTTGACATAAAATTCAACGTTAATACAAACTAATTTCTATCAATTTTAATTGACAAAATCTTTCTTTCATCAATTAATCTTTCCGAATTCAGTTAACGTCACCATACAGCCGACTTGTTTTATATATTCTTCAAGATTATATGTTTAAATCTTGCAACAACAACTTTAAAAGATGCTAAGTTAGCTTTAGAAAAAGAAAAGACATTGGGATTGGAGACTACTTTATGTACTTACCAAAAGATGATATGAATTTTCATCATTATGAATTAAGACCATTGACGATTGGTATTTAATAATACTTGAAACAGCTGTATGGTCAGCCATTCAATTGTTCAATTATTGAAAATAATATAAAAAAGAGTTTTTGTTGCTGTAGTTCATTACTTTTCGAAAAACTCTTTGTAATTAACTAAATATAAATAATTTTATTAATCTTAATTGAATCTTCTCAACGACATACATTATTTATATATATATATATATGTCATAAGGCAGAACGTTTGTTCCAATAAATTTTTTAAAGATTCAAGCATATTGTTAAAAACATAAATAGTAAATAATCCGTCATTAAATTTTGATCTAACAAGACTGTCAGTTCTAATATGAAAAAAAAGTTAAAGTCTTCTGCGTTGAAGCCAAAAGAGAGCTATTAATTTTAGTATATTGGATACCTTTGATTAAAATTTTTTTTTGTGCAAATCCTTCTATCAGACACTTCACTCGCCATACCGAGTAATATAAAATGTGTTTTTTACAAACTTAAAACTTTACCTAAATGAAATTCCAAACTCCGGAAAGATCTAAGAAAAACTTAAGCTTGAAAATTGCCTTCATTTAAGCTCACAAGCCAAATAAAGTAAATAAGAAAAAACTTAGATACTTCACTGAACGGTGTGCGTCCTGCCACAGCCTCAATTTATATTTACAGTGCTTTTGCGGCTTATAAACGTAAACGCAGCATCAATTTTACACCGAAAAACTTTAAGTAACCATAAGCTAATAAAATAAAACAACAATTTACCCGACACTACTACTCAACGCTGCTCAAGAACAATACTCGCATACAAGCAGCAACAACAATAAAAAGTTTCCTTACGCCGCCAACCCAACAAAAGCATATTTTGTGCACTTGTGTTTGTTCTCTTGTGCTTGCTACTTGTTTACTTGTTAGTTGGGCTATCTTGAAAGGGGCGTAATTGCGGGTCTGACTCTCGTTTTTATTGTTGGCATATAACAGAGTCCGGTGTAAATATCAAATTGTTGTAATAAAACTAGGAGCACTACAACAGCAACAACAACAACAAACAGAAGATTGACAATAAAACCAGCATTTAGGTGCACATCAAGGAAAAAACCTTCTTGATGTTTTGCATATAAGCAAACTAGCATTTGATGCATATGTATGAGTGATGTGCGTGTGCGTAAGCTTTTATGCATTCTCATAAAAAAAGCAACAAAAATTTTTGAGTTGCGTGCAAAAGCCATTCTATTTGCTGTTTTCTTATTATTTTAATTTTTTTTTCGGCATAAGGCATTGTTTACAAGTGCTCACGTCAACAGCGGCAACAGATTTTAGTTTTGCGTTTTTTTACAACTTTCTCTTAAGATGCTCTGCTCCTGGCCCGCTTAATACATTAAAGTTTGATATCAAAATTGCTGGGCTGTGTAAGTCGTGAGTGCTTAGATTTCATTGCGTACATAAAACAAACAAAAGAGATTAAAAATATTAAAAGCAAAGTAAAAGGATTTACTCCGAGTGTGTGGGTCTTTTCGGTGGCGCAGAAGGTAAATTGCCAAAAAAATGTGTACTTTACGATTAGGAGTTTTCGGGTTTGGACGAGTAAACTTTCGCTTTTATCATTTTTACTAAATGTGCCCACATAAAAGTGAATATTGCGGATAAAAGCAGGCAATATAAATTTAAAAATTATATTAATTTATTTAAATACTGAGGGATTTGGTATTTGCTTACCCAAAAAATCTAAAAAGGAAAATCTGTAAACTTCTTTACATTTCACATTATTTAATTTAAGTTAAAGTAAGTATATGGAACAGCCAAAATAAAGCCAAATGGCTTAAAGTGTTTATAGAATTTTGGTATAAAGGTTTAAAAATATAGGAGATGAAAATAATTTCATAATTAATTTTACTATAAATACTATAAATTTTCAATCAACGATGAGTAACTTGGTTTTAAATAGATTTCCATTTTAATGATCCTACTTATTAGTCACTAACACTTTTTTCTAAATATTCAAACAGTATTTTTTTATTGGTTTCTCACCACAGCTACATTTCTATATTTAGAGTAGGTAAAAGCCATAGCGTAGGACTTTAACCCACTAAAATCACCTAATCGGAATGAATGGAGAAAGCGGTCTCTGAAACTTTATTACAGTAATTAAGTTATAGACTTAAAACAAAAAGGCTTAGAACTAAGTATTTAGAAGTCTATGTTTATATAAGCACGAAAGCAAGAATGTTGTATAGGGAGAAGGAAGAATGAATTTATATTCTGTAATATATAATTGTATGTAAAACTTTACCCATTTTATACTCAGAACTTTTTAATAGCGGCAATGTGAAGTTAATATAGAAAACAGGAAAGTCAATGAGTAAAGTATTTTAGTATATGTTTATTATAATATTTTAAATGTTTTCGATCCTACCATTTAATATGTACTCGTAGAATACTTGGTTGGTTGGTTGTAATGGCAGGCCTTCAGATCATTTCTATGTACGTCAATTAGCTATTTTTCGCCGTTCTGCTATTACATTTCGCGTAAGAACCCCCAATATGGAAGAGTATAGCCTAAATTCATCCCGTTCAATAATAATAATTTAATAGGTCGTTCGTCTTTACAAATAAACTGATAAACAGTATGATAAACTGTAAAACAAGTATTTTCCTAAAAATCTATTTCTTCTGAGCGCCAAACCCGGACATTCACAGAGAAAGTGTTTCATGGTTTCTCATTCCTGCAGGTAATAACAGAATATCGAATATTCCTTTTAGAATAGTAATAACAGAGTTCGTAAACTATTAATGTGAATTAATTTAAAAACATTTTAAATATAATTTGATTAAATATGAAACTTCTTTCATATTTCTTAAACATTAATAATGATATTAATGTTGTTAAGAAAATGTGATTAACAAATACTCTGTTGTTCATTATTTTAATTATGATAATATTATTAAATATTAAGTAATTTAAAGCACTTTAATATTTTAATTATAGTTATGGCATTTTAGAACTACGGTCTCTTTGAGATAAGTACTTGCTTATACATCAAAAATGAGTTTTTATTATTTAAATATCTTTTATAATAATTTTAAATATGAAAATTTGCAAAATTACATGAGTGCAAAATTCACATATTTCCTGTATAAGTATATTTTTTTAGAATTCAATTAAAAAGATATTAAAAAACCTTAAAATTTTATTAATCTTCTAAGATGGTTAAATGTAAATCATTAAAACCTGTGCTCACAAACTACGACAATGTATGCCTGCTAATGTGAACGGCTCAAATATTCCCCCAAAATCCGATTTAATTCATATTTTAAAGTTTCTTCAGAAATTCTGAAATTTAGCCAAACTTCAACAAAATCGCAGGAGCTTGAGCAAAACTTTTTCATGAAACAAAAAATAAATAATAATAAAACTTAAAGGTAATAAAGGCAAGAGCCCCGAAAAACAAAACTTCCCATCCCAGGATCACATTGCCAGTATAGCCATAAAGTAAGAAATTTGTTTTGGGGATTTGTTTTAAGCCTGTTGGCTGCGTGTACGGGAAACTTGAAATAATACAGCGAATAACTTATATTGCACTTAACTCATAAAACAGGAAACGGCTAAAATGCGGGTCAATAGTTTTGGGTAGGAGGTCGTCAACTAAACTTTTTGCGCTTCGTAGGGGAGTTAGTTGCTGTTTAATCGTATTTTAAAGAAATTTGTTGTATGAGGACACATTTTTTCAACCATTTGATGAGCCAGTGATGATGGATTAGAGAAGGACGTGTGCATTTGCAGGCGTCTTTAATACTTTCTTAGTATTTATACCCTCGGATTTCGGATTTATATTGAAACAATTTGCCGCATATATTAGCTGGCACGTACGTGGCCATTTAATAGAGAACATATAAGAAAAGTTAAATATTAAGCAAAGAAGAATGTAAGATGCGCTACAAGTTTGGTTGGGTAACTTTTCTAGTGGTAAAGAAAGATGTTTTTGGGTTAATTTGCACAATAATTTTCATTATTAATGCTTATTATATTTAAATAAATAGGTTTACTATGATAGAATTGAATAGAAAATCACCGACGAACTAGAATATGAAGACCATAACACTGCAAGTACGAATGAAAACCAAAAAATCAACTATTAAGTGTGTCCTGTGTTCGGACGAGTATAGAACCTAACTAAAGATGTCATCCATCTCCAAGCAGATACGATATTTTGTTTCTTTAGACAAATCTGTATTGTTATAATAATAATACAGGCCACGATGACCCATTAGATAACCTATAAATAACCTCAGTTCCGATATGCTAAGAAGAGATACTCTTGTAGATTAACATTTGCACAAGCTTTTAAGCCCAAAAATTATTTGGAGTGCCGTAATTTATGGTAGCGACTTCTTGGTTTACTAAAGCAAGATTTAGTTTATTTGAAACTCAGAAGGTTAAGAAATATGTAACAGACATATTTTATAAGTAATTTGCAAATTAAGGTCATAAATCTTTCAATTCTTATCCAATCCCAAGCGAAGATGGTCATACTAAGAATGGCCGAAGATAACAGCCTCATACAGTTTTCTTATTGGAAAGATGCTTATATATTTTTTACAATGAAAACAATTTCGAGTACTGAGAGATACCATTAACCTCAAATTTTGTTTTATTAAACGATTTAAAAGTGAAGTAAATAATAAAAGTGGTGGTTATAATATGAAACTTTCCAACTTTAAAGATCGATATCTCGAAAACTAAGTTATATTGATATACAGTGCGGTGTGAAAAGTTACTCGAAATAGCCGTCGTTACTGAAATCTAGTTGACGTTACTGTGGTTAACTTTAATTCAATTTGCTTTTTTTTTATACTTACTCTGAATATAAAAATTGGTGTAATAGGTTTATAAGCAAATATGAATTTCACTCCTAAAGTACCGGAATAGTTTAAAATTATATTTCAAAAGAATTTATGACTCTTCTATATATTAGATGTTTTCAATCCATAATCTATCACGATTTTGTCAACAATTCTAGTTTCAATATACCTTGATCTAATATATGATCATTTAAAATTATGAAAATTATATCTAAAGTATATTAAATTATATCTAAAATTATAAAAAATTTTAATAACTCCGAGGTTATTTTGCTTTGCTTTACAACCTGAGTACAAGGATATACCAAAATATATTAAAAATCTTGGGTAAAAGTCAAAAAATCAAATAGCAATATTTTTACCACACATTTCATTTTAAATTAAATTGATTTAAGGAGTCTCAAAACAGTAAATCCAAAGCATACGTAGAAAAGTACTAAACTTTTAATACTTAAAAAAATGTAAATGTAATAGATGATTCTAATATCAAGAGGCGGAGGCCTTATAAGCTTTTTCTCATTAAATAGCACGACAAATGCTTCGGTTGTTACTTTCTAAGAAGAAAAAAAGAAAGTGAAAAAAACTTGAGATTTGAACAATGAAATCTTTTTCTAAATTTGGCTCGATCGGTTAACACATGCTAAGTCATTGTTTCTACTTTGACAGGTTCACTTTGATTCTCACTTTGGTTCTACTTTGACAGCTTGACACTTGTCTTTTAATACCATATAGTTCAACTAATATACACAAACTTATAAAATCCACGAATATTTCAGAACCCCATTAATGATGTATAATTGGCTATATTCAAAACAGCTGTATGATCGGTCAAAAAAATTCAATAAATAAAAATAAAACTTTTTTGATTGTTGTAAATCACTACTGTTCGAAAATCCTTCTATTAGTTACATAAATCTTTTTCGTCATAACTAATCTAAGCACAAATATTAAATTTATTGCAGATATATTTATATTTACGTATAAATAAATTCAAGTAAAATATTTATTTAGGACGGTCTATAGCGTGCATAGAGTCTATGCCATAAATATTATGCAAAGCAACTAAAAAAGCTTCAGCGAAAGTTTACAGCCAGCAAATCTACTGAAATCCGTTCTTATCGGTGCCGGTCAGGTGAACGTAAAAAGGGAATATGACTTTTGGTTCAAAGTTACAGGACTTGGCAACTATTAAACGTACAGATTTAAGAATATTTAATACAGTATTTTATCAACCGATAGAGCATTACTGCATGTAGTATATATAATCAACTTTTGTTGAATTGCTGTTTTATAATAACTAACGTCACTGCCGACTTAGAAAAAATTTCAAAAAAAATATTTTGTGTATTATTTTATTGTTTCATAATAAATAAAAATAATTGAATTATATTTATTAACCAGGCATTTTAATATTTAAAAAATTTCTCAATATAGTTCTATAGAGGATTATATATTTTTCTGACATATTGCACTTTGACACTTAATTATGTAAAAATTGTCAAAAATCTACAATTTGTGAATACGTATTTCCATAAAATCATTTTCACATTTATATTTGTACACTTTCAAAAGTTTGACATTGAAATAATAAAAAAAATTTATTGTACATATGAAATATTAACAAAATATTTAAGTAAAAAATAATGCTGCCAAGCGAATTGCTCGAGAATCTGAAAGACTTCGGAAGCTGACAGGCACTTACATGTCAAATGTATGAAAATACTTTATAAAAACAAGAACAAAAATGCTATGCAACCCAAATAAAAGTAAATAAATATTTCAGTAGAAATATGCGAAGTTACTTGCCACACATGTGCCATGACATTTACAAAATAGTTTATAAAATATACATAAACTTTTCATATATTGTTTATAAAAAATACGAAATTCATAGCAATTTTCATGCAGCAATGATTCGGAAACCGCTGGGGATGTGAGAGCACTCCAAATTGTACTTTAGCACTCACTTCTTGTGTCTTGTGTAATTTACACAATTTTCGGAAAATTTCTGTGTTTAAATTTTTCTGCTTTTATGTGATGACTTCAGTCCCCAATGGAATACAAATGTATATGTGCATTAAGTAAATATTCGATGCAAAAAATTTGACAAATTTCCATTTGAGTAGATTATGGATGATAATAAAAATAAGTTAAAAATATCTGATATTAACACGTAAAGAAATCAATATTATTTCACTATTATTAAATATAATTTACATATTAAATATTAGACAACTAATTGTATATTATTATTTCGTTAATTACGAGTATGTTGAGGCTCGTTGAGTCAGTGCACTTGAGCACTTTTACTTTCAAATAACTGCGAGGTTTCTTCATAACCCATCTCTATGCCTATACTGGATTCTTGTTTATCACTTCTTCAGACTAAGCAATAACTAACCTCAGATCTACATACCTCCCTGAGAAGCCTGTAACCATTCTGAGATTCGATAACGTGGTGTTGATATCTATAATATATGTCTGATAAAAACTAAGCGAAATATAATAATATATTTAAAATGTTGGTATATACCTCCAGCTCAAAAAGTACTCGGATTTTGTAAATAAAACACACAAATTTAAATCTTATTCCAAATTTATTTTATCTCCTTCAAAATTTGCTCCTTCTGAAGCGATACACATATGCAAACGCTTACCCTAATCTTCCATACACTTTTCGTAGGCCCGTGAAGGTATGGCTTTTAGTTCCTTTAGCGAATTCTCTTTTACCGATTCAATCGACTCAAAACGCTTACCACGAAAGGGCAATTTGAGTTTCGCCAGATCTAGCGAATATGGTGCCTGAGCGATGACAGTGGTACCGTGTTTGGCCAAAAAGTCGCGTACAACAAGAATTTTCCATAGTAAAAATCGCTAAATGCACTTGAGTTAGTCTCACATTAACAGCTGCAGTAAACAAACTAATTGACAGATGGCACTCAAATACCATATGTCAAGAAAGGGTGAACCAAATAACAAAAAAAAATTTTGAAAAAGGTCTATTACTTAAGGAGTAGTTAACAAAAAACCAAATCCGGATACTTTTTGAGCAGAAGGTATTTTAGTTTTCAAAAAGTGATGCTTTGAAAAGTGATGTTGTTAAAACTTATGGGTCAATAGTTTTCACAAAAATGTGCATTAGCATTTTTGATTACAAGTTTTCAAAAAATACAACGTGAAATACTATTATTTTTATCTTAAGAAAAATATAGAAAATGACTCTAGTTTTCAAGGATACGTACTAGGATAATTTGTGTAATTAATCTATACAACTGATCCTCAATAACTTTTAAATTATATAATTGTAATGTTTACGAATGACTCCACAATCCTTCATATACAGAGTAAATATAAGGATGCATTCCGAAGTCATTGAACTGTTTGGAAATTTCAGAAAAGTGCATTGTTCCTTAAAAAATAACATATCAAATTAATATCATACTAACCTTCTTATCAATAAAAATTCTAAGCTCGATTTGGAACATAAAGGGTTAATTTTAAATTTTGTCATAAAACTTAAAATGATTAACTATTGGATATAGACTGCTTTTCCAACATCGATAAGATACGCATAGCTTACAGTAAATCATTCAGGCAATTTACTTCAGGTTCTTGGATTTCCAGGAATCGTAGACTTAGCACTTACATTGTCAGAGGCATAAAACTATACTGAATAAGTATCCCATACCTATGACATGTTTTTTTTTTTTTCGAGAAGTCAAAGCATCAAAAACCTAAAGTGAATGAGGGACTTAACCGTCCAAACATCTCCTCTCGTCAACGGATAGCTTCTTCTGGCACCACCATAAAGTATTTCGTCTAGAGGCCGTTTAATCATATCTGCTAACATCGTCAGTTAGTTGCCTCGTTCATATGTCATCCGCCTTACCCCGCTTGCTCTGTGTAAACTCGCTCTTTCTGTTGCACTTATGCATTCACATTTTTGGGTTGACCTGTACATTTTGTCTGATGGGGTTTCTTTATTAAAACTCGGTACCTATATTATGTAATAACTTATGCTATATAGTAACTATCTTTTGTTAAATTTTACTTGATCGCCATCGTTATGCTATATAACTTATGCTATATAGTAACTATCTTTTGTTAAATTTTACTTGATCGCCATCGTTATGCTATATAACTTATGCTATATAGTAACTATCTTTTGTTAAATTTTACTTGATCGCCATCGTTATGCTATATAACTTATGCTATATAGTAACTATCTTTTGTTAAATTTTACTTGATCGCCATCGTTATGCTATATAACTTATGCTATATAGTAACTATCTTTTGTTAAATTTTACTTGATCGCCATGGTTTTTTTAGTTAGGGCTTCATTTTCTTATTAGCTACCTAATCTGTTTTCATAATTATAAGTAATAAACTTAAAAAAATTTTGTATTTATCTTAATAGTACTTGAAGTGAATCCCATCGAAGGAAACCCATTAACCAGAGCTACAAAAAATTAACAACAATAAAAAAATAAATAAATAAAATTCAATGCAATAAATCTTTAATGATGTTTAACGCTTAAAAGTGAAGACACTTGAGAGTGCAGCACTGAAATTCCCCCTTATAAAATCAGAGCACTTGATTGTTTACCTACAGCGTTTGTGAGTTTTGCACTGAGCACAAAGGATATCTGCTGCAGTGAATTAAAAAATGTTAAGTAAATATTGTTAAAAGATGTAGAAATGTAAAACACAAAGAACGAGGATACAAACTAAGAGAATTACACCAAAAATAAGAAAAATAGCAAAACTTTGGCAAGAAAATCCTATTTTGTATGCTGCTGGGTTCAGTCTTCAGAACTCAAAATGAAAAAGCGATGGAGGAAAATAAATAAATAAAACCTTACACAAATGTACCTACCACTTACCACCGTTATGGGCCATATCCTTTAACGCATAAATAATTTTAGAACACAAATGAGACATGCTTTCAAAATCCGCCGCCAAACAAAAGCAAGAAAAATTCGAAACTCACCACGTCACAATCGCGAAGAATGCGGAATGCGTACTTCAGGTGGATTTCCGTTTGGCGGAAGTTTAAATGCAAATTACGAATTACCATTTGAGTTGTTAGGAAGTGAAAATGGAGTTTATGACTATACAAAAATGTTGTGCTAACAATCAGAGTATTATGCAAAATAAAACAGGAAAATACAAATGCCAAGAATCCAAACAAGTACCAAAATTCGGCGAAAAAATAGCAAAGAAAGGGTATGGGAATCTTCTCATTTCTTTAAGTCTGTGAACGCTCGTAAAAACATTGCGATTTAAGATGTGCTTGACTGTTGTTCCAAACTCACATGACACATGCCATTCCCACTCCGATGACATCACACAAATTTAATTAGAAAATTGTTGAAACTAACAGTTTCAGCACATTCCAGGAGTTGTTTCCTATTAGCATTACGGTTGAGGCGACAAATAACTTTTGATGAAACAGACGCCACTTAATTATGAAGCATGAATTCTAAATATTCATTCCGAGTATTCAGGAAGCATTAATGTAACAATAATTAAAACACTTTTAATGAATACATAATTATGATTAGTTTTTGTAATTTGTTACCTTACAACGTAATTAAGTTGGTGTGTTGAGTTGAAACTTATATTCCTTAAGATGCATATATGATATGATATAGAGAATATTATACAAAAAATATAGAATAGTGATGCATTTTACTTGCTTTGATGAAATAAATGATCAATAATATAATATTATTTGAAACTGATACTTACAGAAACTTTTCTTATGTGTTCTTTCTTGTTTTATCTTTAGCTAGGAATCTGGCCGGGAATACCAAAAATGAAACAAACCAAGAAATGTTTAAAAAATGCTTTACACTTTAAAAAGTATAAAAGAATTTTTCTAATTCAATTAAATAATCGTATTTGTAATAAAGGACTACGATTAAAAGCTCTCTTGCATTGACATTGTCACCAAACTAATAAAAAACATTCTGCCTTATAAATGAAGGTGTCTCTTTAAGGAGTTCCTAATCTTAGATAGTGATAGAAGTTCCTCTTCCCACAATCCTGCTTCGAATAACACTGAGAGGCCCTTTTTAAGAAGTTTCTAATCCTAGATTGTAATAGAAGTTTACCTTCCCAAGATCTTTCTTTCTAGTTAAAAGCAAATCTCAAAAATCAAAACTAATAAGACTAAAATTCCCTCTTAAATAAGTTCCAAATCTTAGATTATGATAGAAGTTCCTCTTCCCAACATTTTTCCTTCTAGTTAAAAGCAAATCTGTAGAAATAAAACGTCTCTTTTTTTTCTAGTCGGTTAAATATAATTCTTCTGAGCATAATATTTATATCAATATAATTAATATCAATATTTTAGGTGAAAATATTAAAATTAAAAAATATCAAAGCAATTATTTTCCTGCTATTTTTACCTTTCTGTATTCTATTTGGTCCACTTTTATTTATTGACCATCGAAAACGCTTTCTAATTTGCCATTATTACCCAATTTTACCCATTATTACCCAATTTTGATACAGAATCATTACGATTCTCGGAAATAGTACTATCATTGCGAATAAGGAGTCAATATTTTTGTACTTAAATTCCTCCCTATCAGTTAGCTTTTTCTGTAATCGTTACGCAAAGTAATGCTATATGAATTTCAAGTTTCTAAATTTAGCAAGTTTATATTGTAACTTCGATACTTTTAATTATAATATGACTATGAGAAACTTTATTTTGATAACAACAGAAGGTGCAAATTATCTTTTTAAATAACTGTGAGATATATGATTAATTGATATAACAGATTATGGCAAATGGCTCCGCATTTGGATACCATATTCACGATCAGTATATATATATACACCTAATCATCTTCTCAAGTATTTTCTCCTCAGTTCTCTGATTTCCATTAGATCTTTTGAATGACTAAGTTAATCACGGTTTTGTCGTGATCTAGTATCACTGTTATTACATCTTACTACCGCTGTTATCTCTGTTCAACACATTTCACTCATGAACTTTAAAAGTGTATCTTTTGTATTTCGTCTGCTCCTTTTGTGCTAATATTACGCTTTTCTCCTTTATTCGCCTTTTGTATCTCATTTTCGTTATATAAAAACCATCAAGTCCATAACTATTTAAGCTAAGTTATCATTAAAACTATTGATATCATTTTGTTGGTGAATAGTATTCTTAAGGACTTTCTTCTTGATCATAAAATAAAATCATACAAATCATACGATAGATAGAAAAAAACTTTATAAATTCTGACACTCTTCCTTATAGTAATTGAGTGCTATCTTGAGCAGCAACTGAAACGAGATTTACTATTTTAAATGATTGAGAATAATTGTTTCCAATCAATCTAAAATATGTTAAAAATTGTATAAACCGAAGAGATATCTGGTAGAAGAGGTCTATGAGACAGGTATTTGTATACATGAGGTGAAGAAACCTTTAGTCCACAATAAATGGCAGTAATTAACGTTACAAATACTATTTTAGGATATAAATCTGTGTACTAACCTAGTAAAGATCAATCTATTTACATATCAACGCATATTTTTTGAACTTAAAGTTTGTGTTTCTTGTAAACATAATTTCTTATCATGTAGTGCTTCTATAGTGTAACTTTCTATATGACTGTAAGGTTTGCTACAGCAAGTCTTGCCCTATATTTTTGTTTGGAACGGTTTTGAGGCTGCTTTACTATTACAGTAATAATTACACATATACACGCAGCGGAAACTGAGTTTCTAATGTTGATCCCACTGGGAGGTGTACTTCAGCGTAACTAATGAAGTGTTAATGTTTAAGTGATGACAGTTGATTATGAATAATGCATGATAATTACAATTTGTTGTTGAGATACATTTTAAAATAATGCGAAACTGTGACAAGTTGTTACTGAGCGAAAGCAAACAAAGCGAAACCACAAAATTTATGTCAGTGTATAATTTTCATGCGAAATTAATTTTAAATTTTATTTCCTTCGCCATTAAATTAATTCCATCAATAAAGTTGCTCCAAGCAGCGTCACTCACTGGTAACTTAGACGGTCCCAAACACGCTTCACAAGGTACTGACATTTAAAAATATCTACAAATATGCGCAAGCTGTGTTTTACTTGTAATCTCATTCATCTGGCTGCAGGATAAAAATCGATTTTAATTCATTTATTCTTGTGCTAATGACATCCTGACATAATGAGCACCTACACTTACGTGCGGGTATATAGGAGTGTAGCACCTTTATTTTTCAGTTTGCCTTTCGAAAGCTAAACAAACGTTTTAAAATGATATAAACTCCTTGTTAGCTGTCGATAAAATGCGTCGAAGCTTCTCTTCACTTACTCGCACTCTGTTGGCGTACCACTTTATATACGGAAAATATATATAAAATATTTAATTAGGGATTGCCGCAAAGATCCTTGAGTGTTAATGAGCTTGTGGTGTTGATGAAACCGTGTCCTCTAATTTGCGTTGTGTTAAAGCTACCGTAACGTGTAATGTAACGTAATTAAAATGGTAAAAGCGTAAAGAAGGTGTCACGCTGTTTCGTTTTTACGCTGTCGAAACTAAATTCAAACTAAAATTGTGAGCTGCTTAAACCGATTATTACATTACCATTCAAATCCAAAGGAACAGCATTGACATTGATGACGCTGGAAAGGCAGACTCCGAACGTAATTAGTTTCGGCGACATTTGCAGTTACTTTTCAACAATTTTAGAACATGACTAAAATGAACATTTCTACTTCTATTGAATTTATCGGGTGATATTTGCTTTATATATTATATTTATTTAAGTGTTGAAATAGCAGATAAAAATAAAATTAAATTTTTGTCAAAATTACTTTGATATAAACAGTCAAGAGCAGGAAAAGAAAATTAGAGAGATTATTACTTATATGCATATATGATTGTTTTGATTACACTAGACTTATGTACCAGAACTGTAACAACTTCAGTCTGAGTTTGGACCCTTTTAAGGTATAGTTTAGAAAGGCGTCTAAAGAAAAACTTTAAAAAATTATTAATGAACGGATAGTACGACGCACATGTACTAGAACTACAATAAACAGAGTATGGGTATGAACCCCATTAAAAGCTTGTTTAACAAGATGCCTTAAAAATTTGGTACTATCTTAGGAATAGTATCTCAAAAATCTTTAAAATTCACAAAAATGTCTATTACAAAATCTACATAGAGGTATCACAGGGGATGAATAGATTTATTTGCGATTTAGAGTTAGCCGAATGAACCTTATCTAACTTGACCTATACTAAATGCATATTTAATTAAGATTTAATACTTGTTCTTGTCGCTTTGGCTTCAAGCATTGTACATTAAAAGTATTTAAGTCAGTATTATTAAAATAATTATCATTACCTTTACAAATCTAGCTGTATTACTAAGATTTAAGAGTATCAAAAGTCCAAATGGTGAAGTACTACTACGGTTTTAGATCTTGTAAACCTTATTAACCTTATTAAGCTTATTCACAAATTACATTATTAAATTTAAGAATATAAATTATTATAAATTGAAACAATTGTGTAGTTATTGAAATTTTTCTTACTTAAAATAAATTAGACGACCCCAATTATTTTCAAATTTAATATCTTAGGACTAAGTCAAGTGACTTCAAAGAATCTTCTTTAAAATGTCCTCAATTACAAGCTGTTATTAACCCACTATAGTATATTACTTGCACAAAAAATGGCTCAAGGCTTTAGTAAAGAATTTTATGACTTTATGACTTTATATCATGTAATACCACGCAAATGGAATGTCTCATTTAACAAAGCTAAATCCTTCTTCTCAAGTATAATTTAATGTAAAAGTCAGCTTTGATAGAATATCAAAACGTAAAAAGAAAAAAATATGTTAAATACTGCTACCAATAATTATTGGTTATGTCAAAAGGGATCAGCTGCAAGAGTAAAGCCACAGTCATATTATACCGTAAATCCTATCTGAAAAGAAATACGAGTAATAAAAAAGTAGACATAGAAGTGCATTCGTTACACTACCAGGAGCAGCTGTCAAAAGAGCTGCTGTTGTAAAATTTCACATTTTGGCAGATGTTCCAAATGACATCGAAGACAAACTCCTGCGTCACACCCAAAATTTGCACACCTCGCATTACTCATTCTGGTGCAATCGTTTGCGTTGTGCATATCAATTTATGCGCCATTACCCAAGCTTGAGCACTTTTGTTTTTCCTTTCAAGTACCAAAAGCATTACAATTCAATCCTTTGGCCTGACGCTTGCAATACTGGATTGCCATTTTCCACATCTTGACAGCATTGATGACATAAAAGTTGCTTTCCATTCCTTTAACTGCGAATATTCGTACTCCCATTCAGTTGATGCGAATATTGCAGCTCAGTTTCAACTCAGCTTCAACTGAGCTTAGCTCAGTTCAGCTTTAACATGACAATTCAGCTTGATCAAATGTAACAAATTTTAACCACATTTCACCAATAAATTGGTATTTGGTTATCTATTTTTTACATTTACGACTTTTTCAATTTTTTCTATTTTTTACTCTATTTGTGGAAAATAGTGTTGATTGTGGCATTAAAAGCTTTTAACAGATTTTCGTATTTCCAAAATGACAACAAGTCAAACTTTTTTATGTAAATTTGGTTAAAAAAAATTTGGAACTAAAAAATCAAAAATGTGAAAGTGCTTGTCTAGCAAATCTCTCTACAATATAATACTTAAAAAAACTAAATTTTTATAATATGTCATCTCTCTTAAATATTTATTTGTGGTTGCACAGACAACAAATCTTAAAGTTTTCTATTCATACATGAAAAAAAAATTTTCCTTGTCATTCTCATTTTCTTTTCAAGTTCAAATTTGGGTTTCGATTTTCCGATACCAAATTTGGCACAAACGCTGTTGTTATGATGTCAGTAATTTATTTAGCAAAATATTATCCGGTCATTGACTGCTAGAACCAACTGACACACACTCCAATACCGTGCGCCATGCACACTGGTACTTTGTAACGAAGTCTCGATTTCAGCCTTTAAGCTCAACATGTTACTGAACTGACAAATCTTTTCCACCCCAAGTTGGGTTTTGATAACTCGACATTGTTGCAAATGCCGAAATGTGCTTGTTTTTATTAACCTATCGGTTATATCTAATTTCATGCCCCATTAGTACTACTGGCTTATATTACACTCTATTATTTATGTTTCAAGTACAGAAAAATATATTCGATAAACTAATATATTTCACCTGCTTAGCAACACTGCTACTCTCCCAGTGAAGATTTTCTTTCTTTCAGAAAACTACATCCTGTCATTAGCGAATTTAATTATTTTAATCAATTAATTTAATTAATTTAATTTAACTTGATTTAAAATTATACATTTTAATTAATAATTAAAGTGGATAAGTTGATAATGTAGAAATGCCTTTCATAGAAAAATATATTATTAAGGTCATTTTTTAAAGAATAACATTTTTGTTGTGCAATAAACATAACGTCAGGTTATAAAGAAGTTCAAAGGGTTACCACCAAAAACCGTAGCAACAGACCATAAAGTCCATAGCGATATCAATCAAAAAAATGGTTGATGAAATTCATGTTAAAGGTCCATTTTCTACTACTATTGTGTCAATATTATAGCAAAATCTTTTTGGTTTTCTGTCTTGTTATCGGATAGAAATTACTGACTACTATATATATTAAATTGATTTTTAACGCCCAATTTGACGAAAGCAACTACAGTCAAACCTCTCTATAAGGAAGTCGTTAGTGCCTACAAAAAACTTCGTTATAAAGAGGTCTCCGTTATAGGGAGGTTCGCTATAGAGAGGTTTGACTGTAAAATCTTAATATAAACTATTGTTTTCAATAGGAAGGCTTTTATCGTAGTAGTAGTAACAGTAGTGAAATCTCAAAAACGAATTTTTTTTGTATTATTTTAAATAATATTTCTTATATTAATTTTACGTAAATAATTTTTTGAGACTACAAAAATCAAACGTTGAACTCATAGCCTGCCAAATTTGAAGCTCAGAGTCGGTGTTAATTAGCCAACTGATCCAAAGCCTTACTTGTATATTCGAACTTGGAGTTTTGTTTATTTATTGTGGAAGTTCATTAACAAATTCACTAGCTGTGTTATAAATATAAATATAATTATTTATATTTTTCATCATTAATTATTAAATTTCAATACGATTCCTTTGTAGAGGCAATATTTATTGCATGATTTTATACCTCTTACTTCTGTATCTAGGAACGTAATCCGTAATGCTAATAAATGTATTAATATATATTAATTATATAAGAAAATATATTAAATAATACATTACGATTTGTATATATTACTTACTTACTTACTTATGTGGCCATAACAACCCGTTACCGAGTTTCGGCCTGACGCATCATGTCTCCCCAAGCGCCTCTGCTGCGTGCGCGCCTTCTCCAGTCTCGTATATCAAGTCCAGTTAGTGCTCCTTCAACTTGATCACTCCACCAGAGACACGGTCTACCTCTACGTCTTCTTCCGCCAACTACTGCTTCAAACACCTTTTTCGCCGGAGCGTCTTCATCCATTCTCACGACATGACCAAGCCAGTGAAGCCGCTGGATGTTAATGCGCTGAATTATATCAATGTCGTGATAAAGCTCGTACAGCTCGTGGTTCATTCTAATGCGGTAGTCGTCGCCAATTCGTAGAGTACCAAAGATCTTACAAAGAACTTTTCTCTCGAACACTCCCAGTGCTGCTTCATCAGTCTGTGATATCGTCCATGCTTCTGCGCCATACAGAAGCACAGGGAGGATGAGCGACCTATAGAGCGTAAGTTTCGTTTGTCGAGAGAGAGCTCTACATCCCAATTGCCTACTGAGCACATAGTAGCACCTATTAGCAATGGTGATTCTTCGTTTGATCTCGTTTTGATTGATAATATACAATTATTATAATACACAATTATTATTATATTATTATATAGTTATATTATATTATAACATAATATATTATTATTTTTCCATATAATTATTAATGTTTCGTAATTCCAGAAAAGTATATACAATTTTATAAAAATCTGTTTACTGTATAATAGTACTCTGTATTCATGGTGTAGTGGTAATCTTAAATTTTCTTCACAGATCTATGCTCCACTGCTCATTAGAATTTATTTTCGTTGCTAAGTAATGTTTTTCGCGTAGAAAAAGTACTTCTGCTGCCACTCTCTAGAAAGATTCAGAGTTATTTGGTATTTAGTTACCAATTATTTTGAAAATATTTATAAACAAAAAATAGGCATGTGGCGGATATTGTACCAGCTTAACGTGAATAAAATATTCCCACTCACAGTTCAAGAAACTTTCTATAGGTAACAAAACTGCACGCTGATTGAAATCCCACATACATTCAACATTGATTTTGTAAAGATTTTTTCATCAATTTTATTTGACTTAAAATGTATTGTCATTTATGTTTACATCAAAACCTAAACATTTAAATTCTTGTTTTGTTCTTGTCAAAATACAAGCCTACCACAAATACAGAACTGCGCCCGTGGGTAGGATTCTGATACATCCATGCGAAGGTAATAAAAATGATAAAAAATGATTTTGTCAAGTATTACAAATTGTTTAGAATATAAGAAATGAAAATACAGTTAAAATAATTCCTGACAAAATATTACTTTTAAATACTTTGATTCAATATAATGTGAATGAACACTTAATGATATTCACAATTTGGTAATGCGAAGTTTGTCGAACCTGCGACAACAGTTAATAAATAAACTAATAATAACTTTTATTTTTATTTAATTTTTATTGATTTAAATTTTTAATTTATTTTATTTTGTAAACTTAAAATTTTGTTATCAACTAACATCTAAAGTTACTACTGAAGTTGGAAAAAGTAGAACATTTTCCATACAACATTTTTCTTTTTATAACAAACAAAATTTAAGTGTTTAAAAATTATTGTAACATTTATAAGACATAAAATCATCAGGAAAAAAAAATAAAAGAAAAAAATAATAGGTACAACTTTAAATCTATTTGTAATCTTAGTTTATTGTTATCCACCGATAGCTTCCTTATTTTATCTAGGTTAATCTTCAAACTGTCTGATATTTGAAAAAACTTATATGAAATTTGTATATACAGCTGAATTAAGAAGACAAAAATTTCGTAAAATAAGCCAAAAAGTATTTTAGTGACAGTCAGTATATGTACTCATAAATCTAGCAAAGACATTATAATCAATATTGCATACTCTGACTAATACTAAATTACCATTTCACCATTTTAACCATTTTATAACTAGTGCAATTTATTTTTCGACAAAAACATATGCTGGACTTCAAAATATATTTTTGATCATTTACTAGAATGAGCCAAGTATCTAAGTATCCAAAAAAGATACATAAAGTCATAACTACTAGTGGTGACTTTAAGTATTACAAAAATATTACGATATATTACCCTTATCAATCTGTTTTAACGAAATTGTGTGTTAGAATATTAGAAAAAGTCTTCAGCTTATGCTAAGGCCAAAAACATGGAAATTTTTGGGTTTCGCCTGAATAATTCATGTAAGTATTAATATTAATAGCATAGTAACAATAGCAAAGAACTCAGTTAAATGATTTTGGTGAGATTCAACGTCCAACGTCATTATCAATGGATCATGAGATCCAACGTCATTAACAAATCGTCTGGCTTAAGAATTATTACTTAAGTCAGGCTGCACTTAAAGCTCTGACCTCTTGGACATTCAAGTCGAAACAGGTCTTCTAGTGATATGAGCTTCTACAAGCTGAAATAAGCTCAGAATAAGATGAACCTTTATTGGCTTCCGTCTTCCTTTTATTGGCAGAACTTCAATCCTTTTATGGGTTCAACCGGAATCGGAAGAATCGTTTGCGTCTGGTGTGCTGGGAAGATTTCCTTGGACTCAAATAAAGCATAACACAAATCAAATCATACTCTTACAAAAACCCGTTAAGTTGCTAACGGGTTAGTTACGGTTCATTATGAACTGAAATATCTACAAAACTATACAAACTTCAACTATCCAGAATACAGATTGTGGCTCGAAGATGAAAAAACAACTATGTAAATTCTTTGTGATTGTCTAGCTTTAACAGTGCTTAGAAGAAACTTGTTTCATATGGAATTTCAGTCACCAGAACATATTCAGATTAAGAGCTCTTCTCCAGACTTAGTTTTGCACGTTGTTTACAAGGCTTTAAAAAACGTTTTGTATATAAAAGTTAATTTGGTATAATAGGACTCTTTTGGCAGCAGTACCGGTTGATGGACACTAGTTTTAAAAAAAAAATTTGATGTATTTTCAAATTTTATCAAAATGTTGTATTCCGGAGAATATTTTCTTTTCTTTAGCCTTATATTGAACGTTATATTGGAACAATCAAAAACAACCACAATGGCAATTTAGTAGTCAGTTAGAATATTATAATTTTGAAGAATATATTTGCTATATCAACAGCATTTTATCAATAATAGTCTACCGGTTAGAAAATTTTAACTATACAAAGTATATCTACCTTCTTTCCGAGATTTGTGTATAATTTTATAAAACTTTTTTGCCTGGCATGGTATAAGCTCTTATGCTATATTTTTGATTTACCGGGCACGCCTTTTTGACAAAGGATTTTAGTACCGATAGCTATTTCAACCAAATATATTCTAATTTACAACATATTGAACTTTAAAATCCACCATCTGGTGATGACGTGTGTAGTTTCTTTTGATTGTAATCCCTTTCAGAACTTTCAATTTCGACATCGAGGTAAAAAAGTTGATCAAAATGGGTGGGTGTACTAAAATTATTTTTCAAATTCGCATTACCAACAAATCTGAAATATGCTGCTGCTCGTGCTATTGCACGTCTAACAAGCAATGTGGAAGACACAAATATCTCTTATATACATATCATTACCTCTCAACCAGCTTACTATTACTATGTTATATGAAAAATGTCAGTTTCTTTTAATAAGATATTGTATTTTATAGTGCTAACATCAGTATAACATTTACTAAATAGTTTTCCACTTTGATTTGCCCATCATTTTGTAGACTTTCAATTGGATTATTCCATCAGTGATTCTGCACCATTGTTGCAGATATCATTATCCGATAAAAAACTGTTATTAATAATTGATTTTTTATTAATAGTTAAATTAACAATAAATTTTTGTGTGCTTATGGAACTTACATTTTTTTTAACAATTCATAATTTAATAGAATAAATATAATTTTAATGAATACTATTAATAAGTAATAAAAAAAAAATAGATTATGCAAATGATGTGCACAAGTTAGTCAAAATATTTGAATGAAAAAAATATTAAAAAGATTCATTCAATTCATTGGTTTCTTTTAAATAATGACTTTTATGTAAATAACTCAAATAATCCAAATGCATTCATTATCGCCATTAAATTCGAATTTTATATGAAATTAAAATACAAAAGGTAGATTTTACCTAATTTATGATGAATAGTATTCTTTGAAAAGATACTTTTGTTTATTGTATATATTTATTTACGATGTACTTGATTGTCTTTATTTGCATCTTTTATCTTTAATTTTTTCTATTTCATTTACGTAAAGTAACAAATCATTTGTTTTCGGTTTTTCTTTGCCATTAATTTTTGCTTTTCCTATTTTTTATGGGATTTCATACATTCATTTGCATTAATTCCGCCACAACACTTCCGTTTCACAATCATCGAGCAGCGCTGATCAGTTTTCGCACACAAACAGACAAAAACAATAAATGCAAATTATTGCCAGACGATATGCAAACGCAATTGTCCTGGCGTAATGTGTACGTAAGCATTCGGTATAGAATCCATGGATTTGAAGCGAATACCGCATCAAGTACGCCCAGCCGAACCAGCCGAACCAGCCGAACCATCCAACCAACGCGAAATTATCGCAATTCACAGATTAATTTCGATGATTTTAAAAATGCGTTGCATATGAGCGTAAATGAAAAATTCCAATATACATACTCGTATAGCTTATATATATCGAGCCCAGCTTGGATAAATGCGTACTATGGAATCAAATATAAAAAATATGAACAGAACAAACTTGGTACACAAATACACAAGTTGAGGAACGAAATTTACAGGCGGTCAATGATTACTTAGCAATACCCTACAGATAGCATTTTTAGAGTTTATAAAAAAAATAAATAAGAGAGTCCACAAATGCTATGTTTTCACGGCTAGCGGTTAAACAAATAGAAACAAACATTTGGAAACGGTATTTATTTTTTCCTAAAAGAAGCGAAGAAGCTCTGCAATCACTAATTCTTAACCTAGCTTACCAAGCATTTTCCAATATAAGAAAATTATTTAGTTCTGGTATATTGTGTCACGCTGTATAAAACTTAAGATCCTCCACATTTTTTTTTTTTTTTTTTTTTTTTTTTTATTAACGATTCTTCAAATAAAGACAAAAATCGTTTTAATATTGCACCTAGTACAAATAACAAAAAAAAGGTACTAATAAGCAATTTTATTTGAATATTTAATGTAAAAAAAAAATGAAGCTATTTTGCTACTCGCTGTCCATTAAGTCTGCCACTGTTTTCCTTTTTAGCCGTCTAGATACTGCAACCACCTGGAGAAGACTGGATGCTGTAACGTTGACATGTGTTTTCAATCGCTGTTTGTGAGCAATGGCACACCTTTTTGCCACGACGTCGACTGTTGGTATGTCAAGGTCACGGTGGAGATCACTGTTTCTAATGTAATATGGAGCATTTACGATGCATCGTAGTACTTTATTTTGAAAGCGCTGGATAGTTGCAATGTATTTCTTGCTGGCACAACCCCAGAACTGTATGCCATAACTCCAAGCCGGCTTTAGTATTTGATTGTAGACCATTAGTTTGTTGTGGATTGCCAGTTTAGAGCGCCTGCCTATGAGGTGATAAAATTTCTTTAGTTTTAGGTCAAGCTCTTCTCGTTTTTTCTTAACATGCGCTTTCCAGCGCAGCTTGGCGTCAAGCGTAATGCCCAGATATTTGGCTTCGTTGGCGTGTGGAATTTTTGTGGCATCGATATGAATTGGAATATGGTTATAATTTCTCAATGAGAAGACTATATGTACTGATTTTTCCTTATTGAGCTTAATTCTCCATTTTTTTGCCCATGAAGCAATTTGATTGACTGTGTGTTGCAGATTAGCCGTCGCGTCTTCTATATTGTTTTCGATTGCTAGAACCGCAGTATCGTCTGCAAATGTTGCTGTAACTAGTTGGTTTGCAGAGGGTAAGTCGTGTGTATACAGAAGATATAGAATGGGCCCAAGAATGCTCCCCTGCGGGACGCCTGCGCTAATCTTCTTTAGTGCTGAATGTGCATCTTCATATTTAACACTGAAGTACCTGTCGTTTAGATACGATGATAGCAGCTTACAGTATTGTATGGGCAATAATGATTTAAGTTTATGGAGTAATCCTTCATGCCAAACCTTATCGAAGGCTTGTGATACATCTAAGAACACGGCACAACACACTTTCTTCTCTTGCATCGCCGATTCAATGGCATTTACGACTACATGTATTTGGTCGATGGTTGAATGGTTTTTTCTGAAGCCGAATTGATGATCCGGAATTAAGCGTCTTCTCTCGATTATTGGTGATAAACGCGCTAGTAGTAGTTTTTCAAAAAGCTTCGATAGGGTTGGCAATAGAGATATTGGCCTATATGAGGATACATCATTGGGAGACTTCCCTGGTTTGGGTATCATAATTACCTCAGCGAATTTCCAAAAAATGGGTACATGTTTCAAACGGAGGCACGAATTAATTAAGTCGCATAGGTAGATGATGCAGTTATTGGGTAAGTTCCGAAGAACTTCAGCCGTTATTAAGTCAAAACCAGGAGATTTTTTGAGTTTCATTGTCAAAATTTGTTTTCTCACTTCTTCCGTAGTGACTGGAACAATTGCAGCGTCGCCTTCGGGCCAATTTGTACTTGTCCCAATAACATCTTGGCCTTCATTTGGACTGAAGGTTTTCTCTAGGTGTTCAGCAAACAGGTTCGCCTTTTGAGAATTTGTTTTAGCCCAGTGAGTTTCGTTTATTTTTACTGGGGCAGACTGCTGCATTGGTCTGTTAAATGATTTAGCAGCTTTCCACAAAGAGTATACATTTTTTTTGTCTGCCGTGAGGCCCATCAGAAAACTATTAAAGGTATTATT
The DNA here is from genome assembly GCF_002237135.1 of Teleopsis dalmanni. Lineage (NCBI taxonomy): Eukaryota > Metazoa > Arthropoda > Insecta > Diptera > Diopsidae > Teleopsis > Teleopsis dalmanni. Next base: position 149,661,335 of record NC_051847.1, read on the forward strand.
TTTGTATGATTTGATGGATGTGCGTAACTTTTTAGTTGCTCGGTTTAGTTGCGATTTAATTAACGGACATCTTGTTGCTTGCCAACGTTTTCGCAATTTTCGCTTCTCCGTAATCTTTTTTGTGATGAAGGGTGGGTATTTTTTACCATGTAAAGTTTGGAGTTTTGGTGTTGGTGTACTGTTCCACGCTGCCATCTGCAATTGCTGAGTGAAATGAAGTACTGCGTCATCTAGTTGCTCGCTGTTAACAATATGATCAAACTTGTGCAAATGTACAAGCTGAAGCTGAAAATATTTCCAGTCGGTAAATTTATTTGCTAACTTGAGTGTGTTCTGGTTTATTGTTGGATTTTGTGAAACTATCAGCAGCACTGGTGAGTGGTCAGAGCTAAAGTCGAAGCCTTCTGAGATGGTTAGGTGAGATGCTGGAATATTTTTGTAGACAAAGAAGTCTATTAGGTCTGGAACTTTGCTAGTATCCGACGGCCAGTACGTTGGTTTACCTGTTGAAATTGAATTCCAAGCTGCGAGTTGCATGGCTTTGTACATTTCTCTTCCTTTGGTTGTATTAAGTCTTGAGCCCCAAAACGTATTTTTTGCATTGAAGTCTCCTCCAATTATAAAACGGCCTTGAAACCGGTTAAAGAGAGATAAGTAGTCTGCACACTTCAACTGATGCCTGGGAGGACTATATAATGCAGTTACGACCAGCGGCTGATTAAAGGTTTCCACGGAAACAGAAGTGGCTTGAAATTCGATTGTGCTATATTGTTCTAGTAAGTGATGTTTTATCGAGTTTCTAATTATGACAGCGCTGCCACCCCTAGCGCAATTATCAGGATGTATGGTATGGTATAGAATATAGTTTTTAAACGTTATGTGCGATTGCTTAGTAAAATGAGTTTCAGCGATTAAACCGATATCAATGTTTTCGCTATTTAATACGACTTCGAGTTCATTTTTATGTTTTGTTAAGCCATTCGCATTCCATAAGAATAGTTTCAAACGATTAGTCATAATCTAAAAATTGCATATTGTGCTCTAGCACGCTTAGACGTTGTTCGAGCGTTTTAAATACCTCTTCTTGTAGATTAAGTTTTGTTAAGATAATTGACAACGCGTTGTTGCTTTGTGACTCAGTACTTTGAATGGGTCCCTTTACAGTTTGGGCGTAAGTGACTGTTCTAACACTAGTAGGTCCAGTAATTTTGGATTTACTTTTTGTTACAGCAACTTGATTATTTTCGTCAGCCTTAGTTTTGTCAGCTTTGTTTTTTAATTTTATTTTTTGTAATTCTTTAGCGACTATACAACCACGATAGTTCGCTGGATGCGGTTCGCCACAGTTGCAGCATTTAGGCTTATCGGACACTGTCTTTTGGCACTCCGAAGTTAAATGTTTGCCGGCGCATTTAACACAACGTGGAGGTTTTCCACAGAAATTTTTTGTGTGACCGAACGATTGACATTTTTTACATTGAGGAATTAAGTTTGACGGTTTGATGGATTCAATCTTTACAATTGTGTTAAGAATACTTTTTATCTCATAGATTTTCTTCACATCTTCGGTTGAGTCAAATGACAAAAGGAACATATCAAGCGGTTCTTTAGTCTTCCATTTGAGTTTGTTTATCGCACCGATTGCTTTTAAACCTTGGTTGTTTAAGTCATTTATAATCGATTCTTGATCACACGAATGGTGAAGATTTTTTACAATAACTTTTATTGGCCTAGTTTGCTTGTCTTCGTAGCTGAACCAGGAAATATTTTCGTGACTTAATAGTTTTGTGACAGATCTATAGTCAAAAGAGTCAAAAATTGATACTCTATATGAACCATTATTTATAAGTCTCACAAAAAACTTGTTTTTTATAGTTGCAATAAGTTGTGCATGTAATTTTTTAAAATCATTTATGCCATTGATAACAATAGGAGGAGGTCGAGCAATTTTATTAGGAGCAGCTTGTCCTTTTTGGCAAGTATTTGTTTTAACAGTAGGTCTACTTTGACTAGATACTTCAGGAGAGGATTCGGCCTTACGTTTTTTAGTTGGTCTTTTCTTTTTTAAGATCCAGTCTGTCTCTCTGGCAAGTTCCTCCTCATCGGTTTCATATTTTGCAATTTCTGGTACGTTTTTAAAAGATTTTAATTTTTCGTTTTCACTTCTCAGTGCAGTTAACTCATTGGATAATAATAAATATAAATTTTCAAGATTTTTAATTTTATTCTGAAGTTCTGTATTTTCTTTTTCAAGTTTGATCATTTTTTCTTTATTTCCACCACCAGGAGGTGGGGTATTAGAATCAGTCATATTAATTTTTAAATTAATACTATTTTTAGCGCGTATATTTATACTAATAATATAAATTTAAATTTAAAATTTTTACCTTAAAATTTATAAATAAATATTTTTAGCGTCCTTTCGCGTATTTATTTATTTAGCATTTGTTAGTTATTTAGCTATATTAATTACACAATTACACAATTTATTTAGTTTTTATAGATTTGTTTACAACACTTTTCTTGTGATTTAATTTAAGCTTAAAAGCTTTATTTGCTGTCTCTATCAGCTGTTTTTAAATGTGTGCGAATTTGAGGCAAAATTAAGATCCTCCACATGAGTAACAAAACAATTTAATGCTTCAGCTCGGGAACATAAAACACGTGGAACGCATTAGTCATAAAGTTCAAGTTCTTATAAACAGATACCTTCAAAAAATATCTACGCCATATTTGTAAGTATTTGTATTAAGCATCATCCCTAAGAAAGGCTTACTACTTATGATAAAAATGTTATGTATACACCGTTTATTTTCAACCATTGGTCTCATAAACCTGGCTCTTACACGGCGTAGCTGCAAACCGCTCACATACATTGGTATCTCTCATTAAGAGAGATTTGACATAAGATTTTTAATGGATTAAAATAAAGAAACTTGATTTTCGCTTTACTCTTTTCTCAAGAGCATTGGTACTTACCAAAGAAATAATAACATTTGTATTAATTTTTGACGTCATTTAATAGTAGTAGCTATAGAGGTATTTTAGCTTTATTTCTCTTCATTTTAAATTTGTTGTATTATACAGAAATTTATAATAATTACATTATATATACTAAGCTTACAGCTATGGCATCTTATCCGTCTGCCGACGTCATTTAATATATTTGGTATATCTGCTTCCAGCCAAATCTGCTTTCGGTGCTATCCAATGCAATCATTCATTTGATATATCAAAACATTGCAAATAAAGCTTAGCAACATCGAACATCAGATCGGGTGGAAAGATTAATATGCCAGTTACCAATGCTAGACACATTATATTTTATATCAGGGCATCAAACCGAAGCCGAACCGAAAAAATATATCGGTTTATTTCGGTTCAGCATATATAGTTTGGGATCTGTGCATCTGTTTCTTCAGTTGTTGATTTTTCATTTTTTTTTTCAAAAATACTTTAAATTGACTATAACTTATTACCATTAATGAGTGTTCTTTTGAAATGTTGAAGTATGCCGAAAACTTTAAATTGTTATTACCTGAGACGGCTTTAAAATTATAATTTATAAATTATAACGTACAGTTTTAGATAAAAAATGAATTCTTTAAAATTCTACTCGAATTCTACTCGACTAAATAAATCAATTTTGGGAATTAATGCATTATATGCATTATGGTATTAGACGGGAAAACAAATTTGTTTACTTTGAAAGTGATGGAATTGAAAGATAAACATTCGGGAATTTTTATCAAAAACATGGTCGAAAAAGTCTTAGAAAAATATAAAATTGATGCCCAGCAAATCTATTCGATTACTAGAGATTGCTTTTAATACTGACACGGAACCGAACCGAAAATCGAAAAAAAACGATATTTTTGTCGGAACGAAAACCGGAACCGAACCAATATATTATTTTCTCTTGAACCGGAATGAAAATCGGAACGGAAAAAATTTCGATGCCCTGTATTATATACGCTTACGTCCATACATAATGTCTGTTTCTATTTCTGCTTGTTTTGAGTTAGCGCAAATTTGCATATGTGCTAAACTTTATATAAAAATTAAGCTAATATGCGCTAAAAATAAAACACTAAATATATTTTAAGGATATACGTTCTATTGTGTTCTACATTAAAGCAAATAAAACTTTCATTGCTGAAATGTTCCTATCACAAACCTTAGAATCTCTAGAATGCACCGATTTTGCTTGTCAGTAGTGTGCGAAAACGCAAACGCACGGAAACGGAAACACCAAGAGTGCCACCATTGTGAACGCATCGATGGTAAATACTGTACTTGGCCTCGGGTATGAATGCAAAAACAAAACAAAAAAATTATTCTTGAATTGTGAAATCACAGAAATCGCGAAATGTAAATAATTATTTTACGTTTTTCCCCCTTTTCCAAAGTGACTGCGAGTATTTGTTATTGAACAATTTTCACTTTACGTTTAAAAGGTTTTATGCCCACAACGCAACAATCTGCGAGTTCGCACGCACATTTACTGGGGATAAAATTATGTACCGAACCCAGGTTTGGTTCCCTGGTTCTTTGAGTTGGATTGCTACTGATAGATTTTAATTTAATTTTCGTTTTTCTGTTTTAATTTTTTTTTACACGTTTTTATTTCGCAGCAATCGGCATTCAACATGGAGTGCATAAAAAAGACTGTGCATCCTAACCAAAGCCAGATGTCGGTAGGTGTATGTCTATGACAGTCGGTGTATGTATTGTGGCCAATGTCCAGCACACATATTTAATTTCCGTTGGCAAATGGCAAATAGCAAAGTGCAAAAAGTGAAGGAAAAAATATCAAAGCCATACCGGAGCAAAAGATGGGGAGAGTAACAGGAGCAAAGCATTATTTTTAATTGAAAAGTGCAAATTAAAAGATTAAAAATTTTTGCTTTAAGCGTAGTACGGATTGAGTGCAGACTTGCTACGAAAAGAAAGTATTCTTTGGAAAAGGAAATTACTATCAACATAAGTGTGTTGGTGCATAAGTGTAAGTGCTACCAAATCAACATATAAATCACAATATTATTTTGAGGAGACTTTTGTTGCTTTAATCAGCATCGATTTCACATTGACACTTCGTAATTGTTACCTTACAACTGCAGGAGCATATCGAGCTATTGTTTTATGCTTCACATTGCCAATTTGCATGCAGACACGCACATCAAATGATGATATATCATTTGCATACATAATCACTGCGATATATTATAGCAGAACAATTCCATTGTTAATTACTCAGTCCACGCTCTTGCCGCACCGTAAATACTCAGCAGCTGGCGCTTAATTTGCCCAAAGGCATAAACCGTATGTGCGTCCATGTGTCGAGCTATGGAAATTAATTTGCCGATAAGTGTTGTTGTCATATTTCAAGTATGCCTGTAATATGCAAATAATAATGACGGCGGTGATGAAAACCTGCCAGGCATATTTCAAATATGTTAACTTACACTGCTAATGGAGCCATCCAGTCAACGAAAATGGATCACTCACAATTGAAGTTGCAGATTTATTAACGTTTCAGATGATCAATACACATTGAGTAATGGTTTTATTATTTTAATTCATCATTGATTCTTCTGGATTATTTTATTTAATTCGAAATAACATATTCATTCGTAGTAGTATAATTATTCCATTGGTGTACTGAAAAATATGCAAACTGATATCACTCAATAGAACTCTCCTTACTTAACTATTGAATTTTTGGCATGAATATCAATTATGTTAACGAATGATTGACATTAATAAGAATAGTACGCCCAGAAAAGTATTGGATTAGGTTTGGAAAATTAAGACCAGTGTTTTCAAATATAAAGCAAAAATTAACTTCACGTATAACCAAATTAGTGTTGTTATTTTCAGTGTCCTTTTTCCTGAACAAAATTTTAGAGTCTTGCTATTGGGTTGACTTTATAAATTTCATACCATTATCTACTGTTAAACTCAAATATTTTCAATTAACGCTTTTCGTAGTATGCATTCCTCTTCAGTGATCAAATACTCGTATTATACAGTTGTACTAACTAGAAATAAACCAATATATATCATTCAAATACATCAAAATAGGTTGGATTTATTTTGCTAGAAGTTGAGTCTTAATACTATATTCAAACACATCTTAATTTCATAAAAACCTTAATTTCATCTTCGATGCAGCGAAATTAAATTATTTTTTCTACACAAAATTCGGTTTTAAGGTTAGAACGAAATTAAGAAAATTTCGTTGAAACGAAGGCTGAAATTAAGGGACATTTTAAATGCAACTATGTTGAAGATATATTTTAAGCAAAAGATAAAGTTGAGATAACGAAAAAGGGACATTTTTTTAAAATAAATATCAATGACAGTTGACTTTAATAAAACCGGAAAATATTTTGAAAGTGATGCAAATTTTTAATTTTGAATATAGAGCAAAAATTGCAACTGATATTAATTTAAAATAGAGTGAAAAATAATTCACATACCTGAAATTGTCTAAAGCTACTAAATGTCATCCTTTATAGTTAAAACAATCAAATTTTAAAATTTCGCAGATACCAATGGTGTTTGGAGCATGTAATTTTCAATATTCAATTTGGAAACAGAAACATATGATTTCCTAAATTTGAGACAGTATGAACATTTTCGAAATTAACTAAATTTCATTTTTACGAAATTAAGGAAATTTGGCTGTCTGAATATAGTGTAGTCCACTAATAAGAAAATCATTACTTAAATTTAAGATAAAGTTGTAGATGACTGTTACATTTCCAAAAAATCAACCCAATTTATAACAATATAATTTTAATTTAATACAAAAATTTCTTGAATCAAAATAAATAAATTGAAAATCTTATCTCAGAATTTATTTTTATAACAGATATGGAAGTTATATCATTACACAAAATATGTGTATAAAAATAAATATTTGTATTAAACATTTTTTAGCTATTTCACACAAATATACATATTCCATATATATAAAATAAATTTTCTAACTAACTCAATTTAGAAAAATATATAAATTTTTTCATATATTTGTTATGAGACTTAAAAGATGATAAATTCCATATTAAATCAACCATTTCAGTAATGGAATCAACGACCCATAGCTGCAAATCAAATACTAATTTTATCATTTGAGCAGAAATTAGATTAATAATAAACATTTTAATTTATAGTAAAATTTAAAATAAGAATAAATGAAATCTAATATAAAACAGCACAACAAGACAGGAATAACAATTACTTCATCCACAGTTCAGTTTTTACGCAGCTTATAAACAATAAATTTTAATGTTTCTATACTATAACATCAACCACAATCTATATATATATATGGAAAGTCAGAAACTCATCATATAATCTTATGATGATCACAAAAGATCGTCTACAATCACTTTCACTGTGTTATAAATATTTTATAAAATTAAAAATACCTGTTAATTACAAAAGTAACAAGATATTACAGGTAAACTATCTTAAAGCAAAATCATTTTTTTTTGATATCTAGCAAACGGTGAACAAGCCTTAAAAAATTAATTGTAGCACGAACTGTATAAGGTGGCGTGCCATCTTATCGGAACCAAAAGTGCTGCATACTATTTTTACGAATCGGATAAAAAAATCGTTCATCATAGCACTATAAAGCACCTAATTAACAGATTATATATTAAATTTTTAAATAGTTATGTTAAGGAACAGGACTCCAATCAATTAGAAGCAATGTGAAAATAAATCAGCCTCTTCAAACATTTCAAAAAATTTTGCATACATGTTAGACATCAATAAAATATTATTTTGAATTATTTTTCAAAAAAAAAAAGAATTAAACAAGGTGCAACTTGAATAGGAATAACAAAAAGACTCTAGTATTTTTCTGATGAAAAAGAAAAACATAAGAAAAGAACGATAAAGACAAAGTTTTTTCTACATCTCTGTCACCAATAGTAAGAACAAGATTGGTTTCCATTATATTTTATAATTTTTCAAATGATGAAACTGAATAAATAAGAAACTTTAATTTTTGTATTTCTGAAAAGAAATTATATATGCAACAAGGGGATAATTAAATATCTCTAAACTTAATATTAATTATCTAAACAGCAATAAAAAAAAATTATGAAAGCTAATAGCATTTAACTAATGTATGTGCTTCATATTCATTCGATCGGCGGATCATAAACTAAACCGTCTGATATTTAAGACATACGTTACTGACAGTGCAGCCAATACATAAGTCTTGATTTGGTAAATAAAACAATGCTTAAATTTAAAAATTTTTCTAACTTTTTGATATATGATAAAAGTAAATAACAAACCGAAGTCAATAACTTTATCAATTAACAATTAAAAAACTTTAAATATACACAAAAAGGAATCTTAACCCAAAATAATATTCGAATCCAAGATTGGGTTGGCTTTATAACGTTGGCTTTATGATTTATAAAATCAACAACTTCATACTGGGAGTGTTTTTTCAAATTAAATTTAACTAAAATATAAAAATTTACTGATACCCAGTTGGAAAAATCAACTTCGAAGACATTGTCGCCGAGATAGTCGTTTATACCACGTCGGCATGGATAAGCACATTTGCAAAACAATTGCTTACGAAATGTACGAAAATAGTCTCTGGTTTACTTACCGTCTCAATTGCAGTATGCACAACAACGTATTTGAATTTTGTAGGTTTCTTAATCCAGTCTTCGTGACATGAACGTAAGATCTCTTCGAAGACATTTTGTTTATATCTTCAAAAATGTCTTCGAAGGCCTTCATACATTTGGTCGATTGGTGTAGAGGCATGTGTATCCACGTCTTCGATCACGGATCGATACTTTTCCCACTGAGTAAATCACTAAACAAAAAAGAGAACTAAAAAGAAACATGAGACAATTATTTACTCTTATATATCTACTAAATTATATATTTTAGAACTAAATTGTGTTTAATTTTTTTAATGTTTTTTCACAGTCTTGATGTACTTCCTTTCGTTTTTCTCGCTTTTCTTCTGCTTCAATATATTTGTTCTGTGGTGGATCGTTAAATGAATGTACTTCACCAGAAGCCTACACATAATATATGACAGCAATCACACAAACCACACCAACAAAGACGCGTTTGGTGTTATAACATCTACTAAATATCTTTTCTTCTTTCCTCTTTTTTCCCAATATTGGCTTTATTGGGTTTTTTTTTATAGAAAACATATTTTCTTTTCTATTTTTGTTTTGTTTGATTCTTTCGATAGTTTATAGAAAACATATTTCCTAACAATCTTTCCATATCTAAAGTTTCCTTATATCAAAATTATTATTTATAAAAATATAGCATTATTTTGGATATCTCTTTGGTAATTGTATTCATGATCTTCAAAAAATTAGTGAATCTAAATAGTCAGTTCTTAGCTTAGTAAGACGTTTAAACAAATATTGAGAGATTATTAAATATAACTGAACTAAGAATTGATTGTTACAGTTAAGCTCTAAATAAACAAAATCTTTCAACATTTTCTAAGGTTGTTGTACTCTAACCTTTTATAATTCTATGACATTCAAGGAAATTTATTCATTATTCTTGTGAATATTCATATTCTTCCTTGCATTCATTCATATGAGAGTATCTGTGTACGGCAACACTCCCAAATATTTAAGAATCAATGCTTGCATAACGCTTGATGTCGCGTCCTTTTTTTAGCATGGCAAAAATAGCTAAAATATTCAAATTTATACTTTCAAAGCAAACATTTGCCAGACATATGGTTACGCCCCTTAGTTTGCCCCCAGACTGGTCAACAAATAAATTCTATGCTTACTCGTACTATACTTTGTTGTGCAGTGCGTACTTAGTACGTATGTATATATATATACATTAAGACTGAAAAGTTTTCGGAAATTCTCATTTAAAATTCGCGCGCTGTATATTTTTCGATATTTTAAGTTTATGTAGTTTGGCAGCACTGTCCTTAATTACTATGCCAAAAATGAGCGCGATCTGTCAGACAGTTCGTTTACGGCAGCTGTTGAAACCAGTTCACCTCAGTATTGCGTTGCGAAATGTCTTCGACGGTCGTACGACCGTCCTGAAAGGCTTTGTACCACTCATAAACTTGAGTTTTCGATAAAACTGATTCCCCATAAGCCTTTTGTAGCATTCGCAACGATTCTGCACACGAAATTTCGTTCGAAACACAAAATTTGATGCAAACTCTTTGTTCAATATTTTTTTCCATTGTTTTTTTCGCAACGCACTACTGAGGTGAACTGGTTTCAACAGCTGCCGTAAACGAACTGTCTGACAGATCGCGCTCATTTTTTGCATAGTAATTTTCCTTAATTGCTGCCAAACTACATAAACTTAAAATATCGAAAAATATACAGCGCGCGAATTTTAAATGAGAATTTCCGAAAACTTTTCGGTCTTAATGTATGAGCGAGTAATGCAGCATTTTTAATGATAATTTCTGCATACAAGGTGTGTGCCATGCAATGCATTGCAGTTGGCCCGTGCAGCCCGTGCGGCCCATGCGGCCCATGCAGCCCGACCCGTACGTCCCATTCAATTCGACAATGGAAAATTAACAAATTCGTTCACGGGCGATTTGCATAGACCGAGCGACATTTCAAATGAGCATTATGTGACGCAATAGCTCAGATTAAAATATTTCAATTAAAATTGTGCACATGAATAAATACGAAAATGCTGTTTAATATGGCGAAAGGAACCAGCGGGAAAAAAACGCAAACAGGATACAATTATGTGTCCTTTGTCTTTTTGCGCTTCATTTGCTATGTTCGTCGGATAAGTGTAGTTGTAGTTGTGTTTGGTGTGCGGAAGATAACATTGTAGTCGTTTGTATGGGAAGTGTGTCTGGTTCCTATCTGCGGACTAAAAATTTCTTACTGCTCGTTTTTAGCTCAGCCATCAGATTGCGGAAATTTATTTTATTTCTTTTTTATGAATGTGCATTTTAAAATATTTTAATTATGCAAACTGTGCACATTAAGTGAAATATGTGAAAAAATAAATATGAAAAAAAGGAATTAAAATGTATTCGTCTAGGATTTAGTTGCTGTAAGCTTACTCACATCCATTAGGTGCAGTAAAAACTTCAATTTTTTTCATAGAAAACGTTGGTGTCAGAAAAAAAGAAGATTGAAAAAATATTGTAAAGCCATTAACACTTAAGTCGATTTAGGAATTATTTTAGAATAAACTCTTAGGAGAGTCACTACTTCTTTTATCCATATGTGCAATTTTTGATTACAAAGATGTTAGACTCATCAAACCAAACCTCTTTAGCATGTTACTATATAGATAATGTATAAGAAATGGCATATATAGCTTAGTCTTAGAGCCAGTTCTACAATAAACACTCAGGGACCTTATTTATTTTTAATTTAAATTTAATATATATTCTGTTAAATAATGTTGTGACAGTTTATACTTTTGTGATAAATAAAATTAAAAACTAGTGATGATTTACAATTTAGGTAGTTCACCCTGTGGAGAGCTATTCTTTTTTTTTTTAATTAAGATTTTATTATAACATCTGCAGCGGTGTTATCCTTTTCAGTCTCGTGAAAGTTTTTGAGGTGGACATCAAACTTGAGGCAAAGCATTTGGGATGAATTTGTATTCATTCATGATATTTTGTGGCCACCTTTTTTACTTTCAATTTCACATCAGCTGACAGAAAAATTCAAGAAAATTTATATATATTTATATTATATTAATATTATATAATTATATATTATATTGTATTTATTATTTAAATAAATTAAAGTTTATTTGGAAATTTGATAATTTTAAATCATTTAATCTAATTTTAGAAATTAGTTAATCAAAAGTCGATTTTTTCTGAACCCATAGAGACATTGAAATGAATGATGGCCTTTCTTTAGAATATAAAATGCGCCCAATCGGCATACTAAAACCTCGCCAAATTTGATCCATTTTTACACTTTTTTATTAATCTCAAAAACTATGATATGTAGAAAGTGAAGCCAATAGAGTTCAAATGGCATTCGAAGGTAACACCATTTCAAAAACTGTATATAAGGGAATTTCATTATAATATATTTTTCTGGTTCAAAAAATATCGAATTTTGATTGACTAATTTCTAAAACTAGATTAAATGATTTAAAATTTAAAATCATCAAATGTCCAAAAAAAGTTCAATTTAATTAATATAAATTAACAATAATACATAAATTTTTAGAATTTTTCTTATGACTGTTGATTTTGTTGATTCCATACAAATACTACATCGCTAATCGGTTCAGAAAGCATGTAACTAAGGTATCCATATTTCTTTCATGATATAATTTTTGGCTACCAAATTGATACGGTTTGGTCAACGAAGTCGTCTCTTCAGAAAGGTGTACAATTATATAAGGCAGCATCCATTAAAAATTATATTTTAATGTTCCAAAGATGGCTATTGAAAAATGTTCGTTGTTAATACTAGTAGATAATACTAAAAAATCACAATTACTTGTGATGGGAATCAGAGCAATGTTATATGTAAGATATTTAAATTCACATCAAAAACAGCACACAATTTTTAGTCTGCTAATATAAAATGTTTCAGGAACGTGAATATGGTCCGTGGTTTCAAAGAAAACAAATAAGACAAGATGAATGCATATTCCTGCCTAACTGGCTATTCTCTCTAACCCTTTAATTGTGCAATGCAGTTAAGCAGTTTCTAAGTAACTGCATTTTATTATTCAGGAAAGCGTCAAGTTTCAAGTGCAGTTTATATGTATAGTCTAATATTTCATATGGGCAATATTTTGTTCTACAGTTATGTCAATAATAAAAAGATCCTAGTGCTAATAATAGAACTATTCCATTTCAGTGTCTTCGCGAATAATTGATAATCAGAGTAAAAACAAATTTTAGGTTAAAATAGCAGTTAGTAAGACGGAAGTTACTTTGTCCTCATAAACCATTGTAAAATGTGTTTATAAGTCTTCACCGATAAACTTTCGTCAATATAAGACTTGTAAAATAAATTTAAATCTATCTTTGAAAGAATTTCTGATGCAGTGATTAATGTGCATGGTTCTTGATATGAGTTTATAGGGACAAATTGAAATTAAAGGGAGATTTTTCTAATTAGTGATACAGTTAGGTTCAGCATTTGCTTTCATAAAATTGATGGTGTAAATATAAATTTACGCATATTGAAATAAGTATTTATACATATAAATACATATTTCTTTGAAATAATTTCTATCATTAAAGGTCTGCCAAATATTTTCGCTATTTCAATATATGTATATGTATTTCAAAGATATTCACTAAGCATCTTTAAAGCTTCTTATAAGAAATAAAGTCGCTACTTTGCACTTTTCGCTTACTTTATTGCCAATCTCAAAGATACTTGAAGAGATTTTCGTAGAAAATAATATTATTCGCTTACAAATTACATTTGTAAATATATTTTGTTGCTGTATTTACATGGGGTTAAGCTTCCAGATGTGTCTAATTGTAGTAAACAGTCTGCGATGTATTACCTAAAATGGACAGAATAAATAGTATATATCCTTATTTATTGATTTGATATAGGGTAGGAAACTTTCATGCCTTAATCCGTCTACTTCAATATAACAAAACAAAGATAAGCAAAATTATATACACGTATCCTTTATAAACGGGTATATACACATTTATACAACTGTAGGACTTGGAGCCTTGGAATGGTTGTCACACGAAGTGCCATTAAAAATAATGTTTTGCAACATTATACGAGAGCCATGAACTTGAACTTCTGCTTCGTCCTCTTCAAGAATTTCACTTTTGCTTGGCTCCAAACCGTTCGACGGTTTCAATGCTCCAAATGCATAATCCTTACCCCAATACAAAAAGCAATAATTTTTTTTATATTTTATGTGCTTAGAAGCTTAGCAAATTCATGCTGTGCTCTATAGAACACTTTATTCTGGAAACAACAGCGCGGCATGGGTTTGTATAGTTGTAAGTACGCAGAATGCAGTAATGTCCTTGTATGATTTACAGCGAACGTATGTAGTCTTTTAGTCTTCCTCTTTGCAACATCGTTTTGCCTTTAGCCAGCCGCGTTATGGCAGTGCATCGTTATCAGCGTCTAGACTGCAACCAAGGAACGACTATAATTTGACACGTTGTGACTTTTATGCATGTGTAGATAATGGCAAGTTGATTTTATTTTCATGCCAACAGATGTAATAAAATTAGGCAGTTGCTAGTTTACAACTACAATATATATCTTGTAATATGTATATACACCATATATACTTTTTATATAATTATTTTTCACTTGTAAAATATATATAATATGTGACAGGTATAATTTGTGGAAAATTGAATGTAGAAGCCACAAAAGGTAAATTTCTACTGAACTCTTTCTAAATTAATTCCTGAGTAGAATTTTAAATAGATTACCGCTCTTTCCATTTAATACAGCAAAACAAACAAAGAGTTTTAAAATTAAAGTAAATGTTAACAACTCTCCTCTAAATCTGTTATCTTAAATTAATTTTACTAGTTTCTAGGATACATTATGCGTTGCCCAATATGCCAGCTAAGAACTAGTTCATGTTTTATTAAAGTAAAAAGCTTTTTGGCGGATTCATTTTCTACGAACATTAAATCAATACCATATATAGATACATGAAAATATTTAAAAATATTTGTATTTTTTATACGCTATATAGATTTAGTAAAATCAGCATCACATTTATTCCATTATTTAATTCATAATAATAGTTCAGAATAGTGAATAGTTGTGAATAGTTCAGAACAGCGTTTATTACAAGATTTCGTAAAATATGAAGAAAGTTTGACATAATTTTTAACTCTAACTTACCTTCTTCTTATTATTATATATTGCAACTCTATATATTTAATTTTTTTATGTCTTTTTCCGCAGTTTTGGGTTTAGTGTTCCCTAATTTATGTGAAGACATTACAATATCATCGAAGTAATGAAACCTTTGAGATAAATCATTTACAAAAAAATGTGCTCTGCAATTTCGATATCAATGTCATAAAGCGCCAGTTTTTAGTATAGGAGAGCCCCAACTTATTTAAGTGATATCACTTGCAGTGAACTGTGGAGTGAACATTGTTAATAACAATTTATTTTATAAGTGAAGCTGAGATAAGATATCACGTACGCCTCTCCTAGATAAGAAATCAGTCGTTTTAGAGGCAATATTAAAGTGCATATTTGCCGCTCTTATAGCTAATTAATTAGTCATTTCATTACCTTCATGTCATTTACCTTCATATAAAGTAATTAAAAAGTCTAGACATATAATAAAACTGATAAATTATAGTGACATCTCATACGAAACAATATTAAGGTTGCTTCATTCTTTTACTAAGGTTCTGAAAAAGTTCAAACTTCTGTCACTTAACATACACTATACTTATTTGGATCAGAGAATTACAACTCCTAAGAATCACAACTCATACTCGCAAATATTTCCTCTTTAAGTCTTACTTCATATACTCCCGCCCCCACTCCTTCCATTGTTTTGGAGCCATCCGTGTACCACAGATGGTAGTCTCCAGCGAATGGAGGTATGTTCCGTTCCCATTCATTTCTGTCTGGTATTAGTATTAGGAACTTTTGGTAAAAGTTGAATTTAGGTAAGCAAATGTCAGATATGGTAAATATTTAGTCCTTCCTCTCTTTGCATTTCCCTACCTAACAGGGAGTTATCGAGTACTCTTATTGATTGATTGCTAGTCAACTGTAGCTTGGCCATAAAAGTCATTGCTTCCTTTTTGACTAGTAGGTGAAGTGGGGCGAGCCTCAATGCAACCTATAGGGCTGCTGTCGGGGTAGTTCTCATCGCTTCACTTGTCATTATGCAGGCTAATCTCTGCAGCTTACGAAGTTTATCTATCACAGTCTTCTGTTGTGTTTTTTGTACCAGATAGCTGACCCATAAGTAACAATTGGTCTGGCAATAGATGTGTACATCCAAAGGCTGAGTTTTTCATTGTCTCTTCGTATAACATTGTCTACATGAGAATTCCACGTCAACTTCTTATCCAGAATCATTTCCAGGTATTTTACTTGGGTAACGGCTGATAGCTCTTCTCCATTCAGGAATGGGTTACTGGAAAGTACTCTTTTCCTTTTCTTTGTGAAGACTACCAGACTAGTTTTTTTAGGATTTACATTTAATCCTACTTCACTGTATCATCTAGTTACGATGTTCAGGGCTTGTTGGAGTCGATATGAGATCATGTCTTCATATTTACCCCTGACAAGTATGACTATATCGTCAGCATAGCCTTGTGCCTCGAAATTTTTGGCACTGTATCGATGCAAGAGCTCGTCCACTGCAATTGACCACAGGAGTGGGGATAATACACCCACTTGTGGGCATTCTCTTACAATATGGCTTTTATTTCGGCATTGCCGAGAGTGGATTTAACCATTCTATTTCTTAGTACATTGCTTATCCATGTGCGTGTCGTATCATCTACTCCCCTGTCATGGAGGCATCTTTCGATATGTGAGTGATCATTATTGTCAAACGCTCCCTCAATATCAAGAAAGCATCCCACCGCAAATTCTTTGCAATCTACAGACTCCTGTATTTTATTAGTAAGACTGAGTAATGCATGTGTGGTGGATTTATTTTGTTGGTAGGCGTACTGGTTGGCGTGGAGTGGATTTATAGATAAATACTCTTCCCTTATATGCCTTTCCACTATATTCTCCATAGTTTTTAAAAGAAATGTAGTCAAACTTATAGGCCTATGGGATTTAGGAAGTTCGCTAGGTTTACCTCCTCCTTTAGGTATGTATTTGACAATTGCTTCCTTCCAATTAGTGGGAATGATTCCCATCGCCAGCCCAGCTCTAAAGATATTAATGAGGTAGGGCATAAGGTGAGTTAGTCCCTTTTGTAGGAGTGCTGGAAATATTCCGTCTGCTCCAGGGGCTTTGAAAGGAGAAAATGAGTTGATCACCCATTTAATTTTATCTTCAGTGAAGATTTTACGAGCAGTCTTCCAGTCATTGTTTCTGGGACTTCAGGTCGTTTCAAAAGCCCAATGGGATTAGTGTGGCTTTTCGAGATGACCCTGTGGATTTTTGCGCTACTGCTTATGTTTTGAATCTCTGAGCAAAAGCCTCTCTCATTTATAATGATTTTGCCCTTTTAATTTCTTTATTTCTAATTTCTTTAGGCACCCTATACGATTCCCTTACTTTCATATTTAGATCAATATCAAATCTTATCTGACGATGATCAGACATTGATGTTTCTGCTGAAACATTCCAGTTTTTGATAAAATGTTTTATAAATTGTGTAGCTAGGGTGTTGTCTAATACCTCTTCCCTGATTCTGTTTATAAAAGTGGGCTTATTGTCCGTATTCAAAATATTTAGGTTGTTACCAGTTATAAATTCAAATAGACACTCACCTCTTTTATTGATATCGGTGCTGCCCCAGATAGTGTGCGTCACTTCCAACGTTGAGTTGCCTGTTGCTTTTAACACTGTAGTCTACTAGTCCTTTCAGTGACAGGAAGTCCAGGTCTTGGGAGTCTCCAGGTAGGTAAGATGAGCAGACAATGAGCTCTGTCTTACTTACTAGGGTGTCCACAGAAATTATAGCTGCTACCTGGTCCTTGTTGGTGTGCTGTGGAATAATGAAAGCATTAATGTCATCTCTTACCATAATACAAGCACGAGGTCGACCATGGCTGGCATGATCGTACAGTAGCTTACCTTTTATTCCCTTTATCTGGTTCTCATATACATATGGCTTCTGGATAAAGGCTAGATCAATCTTTTCAGATAGAAGTCGCTGTGTCAACACCGCCGTAGCAGCTTTCGCGTGTTGAAGATTAACCTGCAGGCACCTTATCATTTTATTAGTAATGTCCCTTGCCGTTCCGCATCCACTTGGGCAATTTTGTTCCATGAGTGGGTGCTTCCTGTCGAGAGGATCTTGAAGCTGGTTTCTTTGGCCCTTGCTTCTGGTCCTTTATACTAGATACCGGTGTGCCACATTGCTGTTTTAAGGTGCTTTACTAAGTTACATTCATCTAATTAATTTTCTGTACAACAACAAGTTGCAGTAGTTTTGTTCAGATTAAGATCATCTGGTGAAAGCACATCCATTAAAAAAATGGCAGCAATTTTTGAAATAAAAGATGATGGAACGATAATGAACATAACACGCAGGGTATTTAAGGCTATTTTGTAATTACAACCTAATTATATCTTTTGTCCGAATGCATATGAACGTTCGAAGTTTGTTCCAGCAACTATGCACAGCAAAAAAGGAGGATTATTCACAATAGAGTCTTGAAAATCAAATATGCAAGAGGTAATTGGTGTTGAAAATATGGTCTTGAATATTGTCTTGCAAATCAAGAGCAGAATTATAAATAAGGAAATTGTTTTTGTGAAATTAAATAATTTTGCACATGCAACGATGCACAAACATCGTGAATACCCCTATAGTTTTGATGAAATAAATAAGTATTCAAAAATGATTTGAAATATATATACTAATATTCACTACAGCAATAAAATAGAAGACTTTAACACAGTAACGCGGTCATATAAACATTATTGACTAAAGTCAGATACTCATTTAGCAATAAAAAATAATTACAGTTAATGTTGTGTATGTACTGTGAAAGATTAAATTATTTAAGTCACATATTTGTTCAACAATGTAAAAAAATCTGTGTGTAAAATCCACTGTCTAATTGCATTAAGGATATAGCAGTGACATTAATGAAAACGATTTTAAAATGTTACACACTTAACAAACTGCAACAAGGATTGGTGTTAAAACGGCGTATATCCTGTGGGAATAATAATTTACTTCCCCTCCACTGTCGCTACTCACAGCAGCAACAGTGATGCGTTACTGCCGCATTCTATGCTAGACGCCAGTGTCGCTTTGTTTTCAGTTCGCCATTATTATGTGGAGATTTCACATGCAGACTATGAAATTCGTACTTCCGTTCTCATGTCCATACGTTTCTTTGCCGTCTGTTTAACTTTGTACTTTTTTTGATATTAAAATGTTTTTAGGATTAGTTAAATTTTGTATTATTGTAAGTAAGTAGAGTAAGTGGAGCAAGTATGAAGGACAGACTGATGGCGGCGGCATAACCGAACGTGTACATGTGAAACGGATAATGTCTCGAGCAAGTGCAAGCTTTGCATTTATCATTAGATTCGAATGCAAAAGATGCAAAACGTTCGTACTGCATTGTTTGCACAAAAGCAATTTAAGTGTCTGGATGAACTGAATTGTAGATTATGTTCACACTTACACTTGGTTAGAGTGTCCCGTGCCGCAGTTTAGCATAGATAAGTTATACTTTTAAATTTTATTTTTATACATCTCTCTACTTAAGTGTTGGTTAACGACTTACTAACGAAAGTTAAAAAGACTACAAAGAAATTTATCCAGTTATATCATGTTTCCATTCTAGCTAAAACTACTTATGTTAATGAAATTAAAATTTGGTCGTTTCCATTGTCATAAGTTGATTTATGCATGTGAAATACGTTATTTGTTTACATTTTACATATAAAACATATGACAATTATTTTAAGTTTTGATAATTTTTCTTGAGAAAAATTTATTTATGATTAATCATTAGATGAAATAAATCTGTTGATTTATTTATAATGATCTTATTTATAATGATATATTTATAATGATCTCATTTATTTATGATTAATCATTAGATGAAATAAATCTGTTGATTTATTTATAATGATCTCATTTATAATGATATATTTATAATGATCTCATTTATTTATGATTAATCATTAGATGAAATAAATCTGTTGATTTATTTATAATGATCTCATTTATATGAAAGTTCCTTTTATTGTAAATTATGCGTAATGGATCAATTCAGAATACTTTTCACATGTTTTTGCAATGCTAAATTCTACAGTATTTTTGATCGTTCATCACAGTTTGTGGCACGAAGCGAGAAGATACCCTTTATTTGTATGTGAAATGAAGTGAATACCATAATGTTTTCAGGAAGTGGAATTGAGAAAATCACTAAGATTGTGAAGCTTCTTCACAATAGATCTTAAAAATGAAATAATGTGTTTCCTCATAAAGTTCAAATTGTTCAGCAATTGAGGGCTAGGATTCGATGACTTAGACCGAAATATCGAGAATTCACAGTTAGTTTTTATTGCACGATAATGTACTTTCGCACAAAGCCAGCATGATACAAAAATCGCCTTCAAAAGATTAAAGAAATTTGGATTGATACTGTCCTGATCATTTAATAGACTTCGAAAAATACACTGAAGGTACTTTCAGATGGTGAATTCAAAAATAATTTCGAAACTTTTTTGAAAGTATCCAACGTTGTTTAAGAAAGCAATTCTTAATTAATTAGATTAAAAAATCAAAATAATAAACGCTTTGAGATTGTTTTGAAACAAGTCTTATGAGATTTGCTATTGCACTGGAATACTATCTTTGTATCTAGTAATACCATTTCTTTGTTAAAAGTAAACAATAATTAATTAAATAAACATCCAAATAAATAACAAAAAGTTTTTCCTTCAGAAACATAAGGCATTGATGTACTTAAGTAATTTTCTTATTAAATTAAATTTCAATGCCAACCTTAGATGTAGTGATGTTTCATTTTTCACATCACTAGTGGCGTCAGATGCAATGATATTTAAATTTTTAAAATAAAAATATTTTATAATTTCCCTTTAATATACAAAGATATTTTCAGAGCTCATACACAATAAGTCACAGTGTAATTCTATTCATAGTAGCGCATTTATTCGGTTGTCAATGCTGTCAAAATCAAGAACACGCCGAGCACTTAAGCCAGAACCGGAACAGTAACAATTGACGCAGCGAAACTGTTCATCGCTTTTGGTGGCACGTGATTGATTGAGTAGCAGAAATAGGGTACCTCAATGTCAGCTGAAGATCTTTTCTGGGAAATATTCCCAAATAAAAATTAAAATTCTTTTTTATTTTCATGCACTGACTGCGCTTTTTATAAGTTTTAGGGATTTTTTCAAAACCATCTCGAATATATAAAAAAATGAGTGTATTTATATGTAATGTTTATAAGTTTTGGATACGAGTATTTATATAAATTTGAATGTGCTCTTAAAACAATGGAAATGTTTACACAAGTCCCTCATCGAAAAGCAGAAATTATTTCTGCTTAAGGAACTCTTCAATCTCAAAGGGCCAGTCAGTTCAGTTTTTTCTTTTCTCAGATAAATTTGCTCTCTTCAGTTGATGTGTGATCTTTAAAATTGTTACAAATTTTTTTATTATACACTTTTACTTGCCATTGAGTTGTTGACGTCGACCCACCAAGAAGATGGGTTCAACATGTTTTTTATCTTTTATTTTTTGACATTTAGTACTAAAAACTTAATATTGGGACTCATATCTATAATTGAAAGCATGTTATTTTGCATTCAAATAAGTAAATCAATATTTAGAGTTGTAATCGGTAATAATTTATATAAATTATAATTCATCACATTTATCAAATAGTCACTTTAATAGATTCGATAAAACAAATAAAATAATGATAATAGGATAAGAATAGTTAGGAAGATACGAAAGAGACAATTTCACTTCAATTACAAAAAAAAAAAATATCCATTAAGTCAAATAATGGATAATGCCAAAAAGTACCCCTTCATATCATAGTAACCAATTGATATTTTTGATCTCTTCCAATTTTCACTTTCTAGAATCGATTTAAATTAAGATTTCAAGAAATAGATAGTCACAATACTGAAATTAAAGTAAGTACTGCATAATTCCAAGCAAGTGTGTTAGTAGAGGCACACCAGAGAAATGGGTTATTTTATCGTTAATATGGCAAGTAGTCGTGGATCGCATTTTTAATATTCTAGAGAAAGTGCCTTGATTTATAAAAGTCAAGTTGTTAACTAAGTATTAACCTGCGATTTACTGAACTGATGCAGTTTACCTTTGAAACTAAAATATCATTTTTTAATATGTATACATTAGATGGCAATAATTAAAACCGTTAGGACATGAATTTTCGGCTCAGCATATATGTTAGACACTTAATATGTTACGAAATAACCGGTGTCAGTAATTTTTTTGGAAATATTTCGGCTATATTAATTATTATTTATAAATAAGTTTTTGAGACTACAAGTATCACAACTCGAACTTGTACCCCGTCAAAATTGAAGCTCAGAATCGGTGTTAATTAGAAGCCGTTTGAAGCCGTACTTAACTTGTATTGCTTCAAATTGCAGTCATTTGCTAAGTTATATTAAAACGAAATCATAAACCAGCTACAGAATTATTGATTTAATTAAAAATAGTTTTGTAATTGTTAATTTTCAGTATTATTCTCTTTGTAGAGCTATTATTTACTAATAAAAATTCTTAAAAATTATTGACATATAATTAAATATGAGAAATTACTATGATAATATATCAAGATTAAAACAAATCAAATCACTTATTGGTACCTATAACAATAAGAGATATCAGGATTGTATGCACCTATCAAAAGAAAAACTTAGAATCATCACAGAAATCCTAAAAGGGCACTGTAAACTAAAACACCGCCTTACAAGACTGGGTATACTTATGGAAGCAAACTGTAGATTCTGTGAAGAGAATGAGGAGTCGGCCACTGAGGAGTATGCTGTTAGAATGCTCTGCGCTAATGCCCATACGGAATAGGCTCCTGGGAATGTATATTCTTACAAAATAGGCAATAATTGTCTGTAAAGTAGGTTTTATACTACTTTTTATTGACGCAACAGGGCTTAGAGGCCTACTCTAAACTCAAAAGGGGTACAATAGACCCTACGGTTGCAGTGCCATATCCTCTAACAATAATAATAATAAATATAAAAATTATTTCCAAAACGACCACTGATTATTGGTATTTCATCTAAATCGAATCAGCTAAATGATCACCCAAAAATAATATTAGAATTTTTTTAAAAAATTATATACTCGGTATATAATATCGCGTTATTTTAAAAATTTACTGTCCATTCCAGAAAATAATTGTAATTAACATATAATCAGACAATCATTCAACTATGTTATTATGCTTAATACACTGTTTTTATTTTTATTTAATAATTTCCTTGAATATCCTGACTAGATTACCTGAAATGCCAAAAGGAGTAACTGTGTAAATCAAAAGCAGTAATTAATGTAATCTACTTCAACTCCAATTGTTGTAATATTTCGCTTGTAATTTATTCTCACGTTAAAATGTTGCAAAACACTTTATAAACAAAATTCTGTAATTTAATTTAATGCTCATTATACATTATTAATTTAATTTGCAATGCTCAGTTTTGCTTAAACTTTCTTGTTGCCAAAGGCAGATTGAAACTTATACATTGTTGTTTTGAACATTTGTGGATGACTCGATTCCGTTAAAGGTTCACATAATTACACGCGAATCCGCGAATAACAACTACAACAACAACAGCAAGAGTCTTGTGATTGCCACAAACATTTTTATCCGGGATATTAATAGTTTACCCAAAGGCTTAACGAACTTCTAAGAAGAGTTTTCAGGCCGCCAGGCAGGCTTCCTTATTAATTATCAAACAAGATTGAACAACTGCATGTGTCCAAAAAATATGGGCAACTTCTTAAGAGTATCTGATTAAAATTAATTTTCGAAGTAAAAAGTGAAAGTATAAATTTCCTGAAATGAAAACTTCCACTACTCATCCCAACTAATAATAATTAAATTTTGTAGTTTAAAAACCTAAAAACATATTTAAAAAGCGATTGGTATAATTTTTATTTAATTTCTTAAGTATTTTTCTATTTTTTAAGAGTTATATTTTTAAGAGACATATTTTTATTTTATTTTGGGTTCGTCACATACTCAACGTCTTCACACGCTGAAGAAGATTTAGTTGTTAAGGCTTCTTGACCGAACTCATTATGAATTTTAAGTAACCACATACCGTACTCTTCAATTTTATCTTGCAATGAAGAAACTGAAGTGATTGATATATTTTATGTTTCCAAAAAGCATAAATTAGTTGAGGTAAATATTTATGAAGCGTTTAAGTATATGCGTTTCCTGTGTATTGAAGAATTGTCATTCGCCTGACAAATTATTCGCAGGTGCCAATCCGTTGGAAGTTGTATAGTGTCTCTGATGTGAGCCAAGCTTGACAATATCTTCCGCACGTGCTTAGCAATAAGTGACGCATTTCTTACCAGCAAAATTATGAGAAAATGATCGTTTGTATTTCAGAGATATATTTTTAAAATTTTTTGCTAAAATGCTGTCTTTCCCATTTAATTACTTAAAACTATTATAACTCAACAGAGTATCAGAAAGCACACCATAAATTATTTGGAATAGAATTAAAAACATTATTAGCATTACTGGTATAAGGTACTAGATTTTAATTAATAAACTTCAGTATTTATAGATTTTTTTTTTGTATCTCCAATATAACTCTCTGAAAATTGCACTAAATTTATGATTATTCGTATACACGGTAAACATTTCACAATAAGAAATATACAAGTTCGTAAAAAAACAATATTATTAATATTTTTTTTAAAGTATTTTAATTTTTTCTAAATTAGTTTAATTAAAAATTTCTATTTAGCATTTATTTCTTATAACTTAGAACTTATATTGAAGTCAGAGTTTTTACATCATTTTTCTACTATATTTTAAACTCGAATATTTAAATTTTTGGTACAAAAAAATAAATGGAAAAAGTGAAAAGAAAAATGTGGTTGGTCTTTAGGAACGAGTACTCGCATTAAGAACTTTAGTAACTAATAGTTATAAATACGCACTTAAAAAAAAATCAATAATAATAAACATAATAATAATAATAATAAAATAATAATAATAAAAATGGCGTACTCCGTTCTATCTTCTTAAATCCATGTAGACTTTACGTGCATTTGCAGACTCTTCTTTAAGAAGACAAGTTTACGTCAGTCTGCATAATTCAGTTAAATATTAGTATTAGCACAGTTTTAGTATACCTTTATTTCAATGTAATCACCCTAATTCGCATGGGATTGGACAGCGATCAATACAGTACAATCATATCATATTGTTACAAAAAGTCCAGTCAATATTTAAACATATACCATATATGTTCGATAGTTCTGAATTTTAAGTTTTACTGAATTTATTAATTTTTTTGCACGAATTAAACATGCACACCCATTTAAGAACAGATTTCAATAAAAACAGTTTTAATTAATCCAATTTATCAGTGTAGCTCAATTTTGGAAGAATATTGGAGTTTATTTTTTTGCGGGTAGGTGAAAAATATAAAAGCCACAATATGTGACTTGAACCCACTAAAATCAACTCTTTGGAATGAATGGAGAAAAATTTCACAGAAATGTAGAGACTTCATTCAAGTAATTAGGGGAGAGAGATATGAGCAGGAGCATATATCTTTGGATTCCAAGTAATAGATGCTTTAAAACGTCCTATTATTACTATACTTGCTGTGGGTATTAAATTAATTATTCCGGATTAAAACACAAAAGTTTTAGCTAAAACTAAAAGATTTATTTGTTTTTCATTAAACTTATATTTCAATTTCTTAAATCTTCTTTAATACTTTTTCCATGTCAATTTTCCGTCTGGATTTAGGTCCAGATATTTGATACGTTCGTTTTATGAATTAAAATTGTATTTGATTTAATTTTCTGACAAGTTTTTTTTCCACTTTACGTAAATTTTGTGTGAATAATATTCTATACATTTATTTTAATTCGACACTTCGTCAACTATCTTTCAAAAATATTTTAGTGGGCGGTTAAATGGACTGCAGCAACTTGAGATCAATAATAAAGAAGTGCTGTGTCGTCTACAAATGTTTAAATAGATGTATTGGAATGAGCTGGGTAATTGGGCACATAATTTGTTTAACTAAGCTTGACTTGTTAAAAACCAACCATCATATCTTATATTTTGAATATAAAATATTGTTATATTAGGACAATTTGATTGGCTTCCATTGCTTAGATCTAATAACTAGCGCCTAACTTTTATTCGGTAATGACTCAAACTATCTGTTAAGTCGTCTCAATATGTTATTAATATTTCTGTCATTCAATATTTCTAAAAGTTTGATACTAATTGTATTGTATGTATATTTATATGTCAGATATCCTTTATTATTGCTTAGTATATTCTTTTTAAATTTAATTGGAATATATTTCTAAAAAATTTTGTCGTTAACTATATTATATCATCTCTTACTATGTACCCATAAAGTTATTTACATATATTATTTATACTTTAATTTGACCTAATAAAAAAATATAAGACACTCAGATATGATCTTTTATTATACAAATATATTGCGTAAAACTATTATGAATAAAATTAACTTGGTTTACAAACAATTAAACATCTACTGAAAGGTATTGAATTGAGTATTTACACTCAACTTTTGACCTTTGATGAATCCACTGCACACTTTGTGCCGAACAACCCTCATGTTCTAGGAACATCTGCCTCTATACTATACTACTTTTCTTCACAATAGACAATAACTCATCAACGAATCAACTTAGTCTGACTATACCTTGTAATATTACTACTGATCATACTCAACTATAAATTTTAGTTAACATTTAAAACGATAATCGTCGAATTAAAAAAAATATGTTCTTCGATATCTCTTACAGTATTTGGGTGTGACTTACTTAATAAAATAATTATGCCTATAGGTACAAAAATACTCTTAAATACTGCTTTAAACTATTTTGAGGTACTGAAGTGTGAATTTAATAGTTTCATTACCAAAGGTCTTATCTTTAAATATGTTAATCTTATTTAAAGAGTTCTATGTTGGGGACTTTTATGTTGGTCGTAACTCGTGTTTATTGAACTAATAATAGTTATCTTTAGATGAGGGGCACGAGGTGGTCACTCGTTGGTGGGCTTTAAAAAACGTTGGTTTCCTAATAAGTAATTTAAATGGTTAGAAGAAAATAATATGAGAAATTGTAACTAACTTTCAGATAATGTAAGTATATAATACATATGTAATAAATCTTCTTAATATTGTTTTAGAATTTATTTTTTATTTATATAAACACAATGTTAAGTCTAAATTTATTATTAAATTTAATTAAATTCAATTAGAATGGAACAAAAGTATAACCTAAGAACTAGTTGGGAATATTCAACTCTATTGTGGTATTTTTTTTTAAATTCTATGCTTTAACAATATTGAATGGTGATCATTCGGAGAAGAAAGTCTTATTATAATAATGCATATAAATTTGTCAAATATTGTGAAAAACCATATTTATTTAATCAATTTTAATTAATAGGCCCATCAATTTGTTATTTTTATCTGTCTGCATAAGCTGAAGATTCGATTATATAAAATACTGAACAATTGGTTCACACAAGAACAACCAGATAAGTTAATATATAGACAGTAAAAGTCCAGCACCAATACTAATAAATTTGAATATACCCTTTTAGAGATATAGAAAATTTTTTATGGCATAATATTTTTTTCAAATAGAATTTCATTTGATATCTTGTATCTTGGTGAATATAGAAAATAGACTACTTTAAAATATTAACAAAAGGAAATATGTGCAGTATACAATACTAAAGATCATTTGAACGAAAACTTTTGTAATATTATTTTATTTTACATATAATATATTACATATAATATTTCATACATAATATCTAATTCATACATGAAAACAGATTAAACAAAATTCTAAGTATTTTATACAAAGATCTGCCAAAAAATATCTTATTAATTTAGTTTCAACATGCTCACATCTGTACCAGCATTTAGTACAATATGCTCTGGTGTCATAGGTGCACATAGTGGTATCCAAATCTTTTTCAAGCCTGCATCATTGCGAGCAGATTGCAAAGCTTCTTGTAAAGCAAAAGCAACAGCAATCGCTAAACAAATTGCTGGCTCTCCAGTAGCTGCAACACAAAAATAAATGTATGATATATCTATGTTATTACCAAATCTTTGAATCATTTCGAACCTTTAGATCTCATGAAACCTGCCGGATTTGAGCTTTGTGGCAACATTTCAACCCTAAAATCGATTGGAATATCCTTGGCACCAGGTGGTTTATAATTCCAAGTGCGATTGGTTTTCAGTTCACCAGTAACCTTATCAACCACAATTTTTTCTGTAGTCCAATAACCCAAGCCCATCATAAATGCACCTTCAATTTGTCCAATATCAACGCTAGGATTTAAACTCTCGCCGGCATCTTCAAGTATATCCACACGATTTATTAAATAGTTGCCAGTTAAAATATCGACTTCGACTTCCGTAAGACAAAGCGCACATACAGTATATGGTTCCATATCACCTTGCTTCATGTCATCACTGGCTATCATATTAACTTTGCGATTGTAAGCTTCACTTATAATTCCTTGCCAGTCAGAATCTTTTAAGTCTTCCTTAACTGCTTTCAAGCGATCATTCAAGGTGTTGCAACATTTACGCACGGCCTACCAATTAAACAATTATAATAATAGAGCTTATAATAATAATAAAATATATTATAATTTAGTATATTATAAAATATACTATACTTACGAAACAAATCGATTCACTGCCGATCGAACCACCAGTTACCATGGAGTTCGCTCCATTTACTGTGTTACTTCCTTCGATTTTGATCATTTCTACGGGAATTCCTAATACATATGCAGCAACTTGTGCTATTTTCGTATTCATACCCTGACCCATTTCAATACCACCATGTGAGATCACCACAGTACCATCACCGTGATATATAGCGACAGTAGCTGGGAATTGCCCAAAATAACCCATATGATATTCCATAATAGCAATACCCAAACCCTTCTTACGCCAACGATTCTCTGTGTTAAAAATGTTAATTGCATTTTTACGCTCCTTATACTTTGTAGAATCTACAAAACGCGGTAACATTTGACCCATTTTGTGACCTGGTAGTAAATTTTCTGTTCGCACATCAACTGGGTCTGCGCCAGTTTCAAAGGCAATATGTTCTAGAATATTTTCAATCATTGCAATACCTTCCACTGATCCTGGAGCTCGACATGCCGAATTACTGGGTGAGTCGGTAAATACCATGCTGCCATCTAATTTAAAATTATCACTGAACATGTAACAATTTTTAGAGACCAGCTGTGTATGACCAAGTGGAGTTTCATTAGGCAAATAGCCAGCATCTTCAAAGAAAGTGCTGTGTATGCCAACTATTTTGCCAGTATTCTTAACAAAAAATTCATAGTCTGCTTGGAAGGCCCAGCGTTTACCTAAAGTATCCATCATTGATTCTATGCTCTGCACAAAGCGCACTGGTCGGTTTAATTTATAGGCGGCTAAAGCGGCAGCACATGCAACTGGATTGCATCGCGTGCCTTTGCCACCATAACCACCTCCAATACGACGTACCTTAACTTGTATTTCATTGTTCTTCATATTGAGTAAATTGGATAATGACATTTGTATGAGATCCATCCACTGCGACGCTGTGTGCACCTCTAGTGCACCTTCTATTGGCACAACGACAGTGGTTTGTGGTTCCAAGCAGTAATGGTATTGCAAACCCATATCAAGTTTGCCAGTTGCTGTATAATCATAGGGATCATTTATATTCAATTTATTTATTATTGACTTGACGCTGTGTTCAATTCGGTTAGTTGGGTTTTCACTATTGAGTACATCTTTCAAAGTTGGCAACACCTCTTTACTGCCACCAGTGTAAGTCAGTTTTACTAATTCAGCTGCTCGATTGGCCAAAGCATTTGATTCTGCTAGCAGCACGCCAACTGGCTGATTATAAAACATTACCTTGTCGGCAACAAAAAGTTCTTCTTCACGTGGAAAGAAGAAATCATCTAAAGGCACAAATGAATTTTTGCCGGGTATATCCTTTGCTGTGAAGAAAGCTACAACACCAGGTAATTTCATAGCTTCAGAAGTGTCAATATTGGTGATTGTGGCACCAACCTTTTTAGCAGGTACAAATGCGGCCCAAACTTGATTTGGTTGCACGGGTAAGTCATTAGCATAGGTTGCTTCGCCGGATGTTTGTATAAGACCCTCCAACTTTTGAGTAGGCTTGTTAACGGGATAACTTTTTTCAAGAGTTTCGTAGCTCTGCTTGCCACTTGAAACTGGCCTATGTAGTAGGCTGCCACCACTCTTGAGTTCTTTTCTTACAGCATTTGAGGGTGCATGTTGTAAAATAAATTTATAAAGTAAACCATAAGCAAGTTTCTTCCGATATGCTGGGGAAGGTTCCGGAAGCACAACATTTGGTTGAAGCTTTTTATGTAGTTCACTAAAAACTTCATTCAAAACGTTTTGATCAAAAAGATTTTTATCTTTTAGAAGATTCTCAATTGTGTCGGCATGTATAAAATCTTCAGTAATACCACCGAAGCAAATTCTTGCTAAATGTACTTTATAAGTGGGTTTCTCAATTTCAACTAAAAAGGCAGCATTAACATAGGCGTGTGCATTTTGTGCGCGTGGCATGATCTTTAAATTAATTAATTAAATATAAAAAATTTGAACGATTAAATATGAGTATTAGTACCTTATAAGAATCGAATATATAGGAATCTTGAGAATAAGGTTTCAATATAAACGCGGTTATAACCTTCTTTATCATCGGTGTTTTGAGGTACTCAACAAGTGATAAAGTTTTCTGTTCTGTAGCAGTCATATTTACTACAATTTTCACATCCAAAGCCTCGAATACGATGAAAATATCAGAAGGAAACTCCTTGTTCTCATGTTTGATAGCAAAGTTACCTGCCAAAGTACCAGCCTATAGAAAAATGAAAACATTAATATTATATTTAAATTTAATCGGAGTCTAATTAATTATAGATAGATTTATTTGTAGTATAATAATTAGGGAATATAACAAATTATTTTTATATATGTAACTTGATTGGTTAAAAAGATTAAAAAATTTTCTTTAGCAATACATAACTATATAAATAAATCCTTTAACACTTATGATCGCTTAATTATTTAGATTAAATAGTAGAGCTATTCAGACCTAACTCAGTAATTCGGTACTCGGTGAACTATTACGTATAATTTATTTTAGTGTTATAACAAGATACCAAATTACCGACTTCGATCACTAATATTAAAAAGCCTTGTACTAAAGGCTGATTATTAATGGGACTACATATATTAGATTTAAAAATAATTGTAATATATATACATATTCTATCTTTTTAAAAATTTCTACAAATAATATGCGCTCGTAAGAAATAAAATCAATTCAGCTTTGACAGATGCCTTTTGTTTCTTTCCGCCAGAACTCCCAGAACTCTTGCCCTAAAGTCGCAGCTTGACTTATAATTGTTTTCTCCATATGTTGTGTGAACGCCTGCATGTGTATTAGTTGCATTTCTAAGTTTCTACGATGTCAGTTTATAGAAACAAATTAATAAGTAATACTCTAAGAACATAAGTCTAAACCCATTGAAATCGTTATGGAACCATGATAGTGACAAAGCTCCAGTAATAAAATAACTTGAGGTTCGGACACATAAATAATGACATCTAATATTTTTTCTATATATACCCATTTTATAATATATATTTAAATAATATAAATAGAAAGATAGTAAGCTAATTAATAAACTCTTTAATTAATAATGTTAGGTAACAGTAGGTAAGGTACGTACTGGTATGGTACACTTTGGTATGCACTTCTCTGAGATGTATGGGTACTATAAAATAAAAGCTGAGATTTATTATATTTTCAGTTAAAACTATTTCATTCTATGTAAAGAAAAGTATGTATTTTAATTGTGTAAACTATGTCTAGTTCTATCTGTTCGACAAAGTAAAAATCTACTATTGAATCTCCTATGAATGTCGCAATAAGTTTAACAATTCTCTCTATTAGGGGGCTTACAAATAATCTAAAGTAGTTGTGCTATTTTTTGGCTGCATCTATATATTATATGTATATATAATATTAAAATCAAATAAACAATATTTAAACAATTCTAATAGATTGTATTACTTTACAAATATATGTACTAATATATGTATATTGATAAGATAAGTACAATTTCGATTTTTAATTGCTTAAAGAGTCTAAGAACACTTGTAAACTGAGTACCTGTTCTACTTTGGCTTATATCTCAAAAACAGATTTTTATCAGAATCTCAAGACAATCTAATCTTTTTAATGTAAATTATTTGATTAATAATTTGCTACTAAAATTAAATTCTTTTTTCTTCATTCAGTTTATATTATGTTAATACACTGATAAAAAAACATTTTTAAATTATTTAAATAAAAATGTTGGGTGTCTAATAATTTCTTTTATATGAAAACTTCTAGAATACAATAAAATAATTTAGTTTTACCGGAAATTAAAATTTCATTTAAAAATAGTGTTAAATACAATATATAATTATAAAATTAAACATAGTATTATTCTTAAATTTAAACTTTAAAATACACGAGTAAAATATTAATAATAGTAATAATAATTAAAGATTATTGAATAAACATTAAAGATGTATTTATTTATATATTATTTTCAGTTCTTCTACTCACATTTCTGACTGGTACATTGGCAATCCAATCAAAATGTTGCCACAACTGTTTACAGTACTCAAAACCAGATGTTTTGGCAGCTTCTGTGAAAATTTCCATAGCCTCTGTTAAGCTAAGATTACCGCCAAGTGTAAGCGAATCATTATTGAGTGTATATGTCTTAAGTTCAGCTACGCCGTTAACGTCAATGTATGCTTTAATATTATTGTCACGTCTGTAAACACCATGAGCTGTATTACCAGCTACTAAAATGTACTTTTGCTCTTCTAACTGTTGAAAAGCATTAAAAATATCAGCAATAGATTTTGGCCAAAACCATTGACTGCCATCCTCATAAGACAAAGGCTTTTTAACACCATTGCAAGTACCACTGCAGCGTCCACCAGTTTTTGGACATGTTTTCGTTTTTAAATCCTCAATATCTTGGCATTCTGCTGGTACTTCAATATTACTATCGACAGCAAAAGATTTCATAGCATCCAATATAGGACGATAGCCAGTACAGCGACAAATATTGCCACCGAAAGAATTTTCAACTTCTTCCATAGTGACTGTACCATTTTTCGACTGCAGCAGAGCATACATATTCATAACGAAACCTGGTGAACAGTACCCACATTGAGTACCATTCATTTTCGCCAAACGTTGTTGTATGGCATGATAGCCCTCACGTTTGTTGCCAAGGCCTTCAGAAGTTGTTATTTCAAGGTCAGCACAAGTATTAAGCAAGGTCAAACACTGATGTTTAATGAAAAGTATAGTAATTAATAAAGCTTGTGTTTTATTCAATAAATCAACAAAACTAAAACTCACTGAATTCACTGCCCAAGTGTGTACTTCTCCAGTACCAGGATGCTTACCGGTTACGGCACAGACACAAACGCCGCAGCCTCCTTCTTGACACATAAATTTTGTTGCTGTGAGACCGGCATGTTCTCGGATGAAAGTATTCAATGTGATATCCGCCGGTAAGTTGCTAAGATTTACTATATCATTTTATAATAATTATTATTAATATTATTATTATTTTTATGAGATTATTTGATCAAAACAATTAGTTCTTATGCATACCCGTATGGTTGATACCGTTAATCTTAAATGTTGTTGTCATTTTAATGTTTTATACTTTTTTGTTTTTATCAGCTGATAAGTTCTAGAGTCTCTGCGGCCGTACCAACGTCTCGTACAAACGCTCTTGAACAATTAAATAAATTCCAAACAATTTTCCAGTTCCATGCAGCTTTTAATCGAAAATTCAAAACCTAATTTAAGTGATGTTATCTCTATTCACTATCAAATTCTGCTCAAAATTTGACTCAACTATCAAGTGCGAATTCTCTTCCATGTTGTTTGCAGATTGATTGAAACCGGCATAAAACCAACAACAAAATTAACGTTAATTGTTATTTTTTATTTTTGTTTATTTTTCAAATGAGCTCAGCATTTTTTTCCAAAAAAAAAGAACACTTTTTACACATTTTGCTGTGTTTTTTTCTTTCTAAACATAGAAGTCGGTGATGACGACACTCGATAACATTAACTAAAGCAGTGTGTCAGCGAATGTGCAAACTATTAAAAAATATATAAAATAGCAAATAAAAAATATTATTAATGAAAAAAAAATACTAATAAAAATACATTAAAAAAAAAAAAAGAAAAAGAAGAAATAAGGAAACACACACAAAACGAATTGTAAATCGAATTGTAAACGAATTGAAATAAACTAAATAAACTAGCCAGATCAGGTTGCTTCAGTCTCTTCAGTCTCGTATTTGAATGTCCAAATGTTTATGTCTGGCATAGAAAGATAATGTAGGCAAGTAGGCTTGAATGCAAATATAACATATGTCCGCACCATAAAATACGACATTTGTGACCTGCACATCAAGTCAAGTTTAATGAAAAACGTTTAAAATTAATTAATCTTTACTAATAAAAAAAAAACTTGTAATTACTTGTTTTATGGAAGCTTGAGCTCGGATGTTAATTATAAACAAATGATTAGGAGAAAAAAAAAACAATTTAGAAATTTAAATTTAAATTTAGTAGAATTTTTAGTATGACCGTATATGTATATGTATAGCTCCTATAAATCGTATAAATATCGTGCAAAATATGTATTTTAAAAAAATATATATTAAAATATGGTATAGTTCATGTAGTAACCTATCGGTAATGTTTTCACGGCACATAATTTGGTACAATCCAAGATCAATACGAAATAATCTTGTTAAGATAAAAATTCTCAAAACTATAACGTATTCCACTCCGTGCATGCTAGACCGTATTTACAAAACGTTTTTTTTAAATCAAACTAGGGAATATACAAAATATGGTAATATTAGTTTGGCAGCGGTATTATCTGTATATTATATTATCAAAGAGATATGTATTCGCTAAGCTTCATTGGATACGCCAAAGCCACATTTAATTAATTATCAATGTTTTTAGTTACTTTTTTACTAAATTAGCATAAATACGAGTTCAAAATAAAATTGCAAGATTGCATATAAAATTGTTTATTATTGATAAGATTGATATATGATATATAGTTGAAAGTATGTAATATGTAAACATGAATACAAACTACTTAAAACTGTTTTTAAAAATTCTGAATATTTAAGGTTAATTATTTTAATCCCCCACCGATAATATATCTAACCACTGATGATGCCAATATTTTTTATGTACATTTAACAATATTTCTTTCGAAAACCTATATATAAGTGATCAAAATTGACCCTAAAAACGAAAACACTAATTAAGGGTGAACATGTCAACTTCATGCCCAGCTGCTAATACGATATCCTCTGGCGTTGTTGGCGCACCTAAGCGAATATATTCCTTTCTGTGTCCAGCGTCATCACGTGCCGATTGTAGTGCATGCTGTAAAGCAAATATTGAACTCACTGCTAAGCAGAATGCAGGCTCTCCAGTTGCTTTTGAACGCATGAAACCATTTTCATTTGGTATGCTCTGTAACAATTCTATACGAAAATCAATTGGTATGTCCTTTGCACCAGGTGGCTTGTAATTCCAAGTTCGATTGGTTAGCAGTTCCCCAGTTTGGCGATTATAAACCAATTTCTCAGTAAGCCAATAACCCAAACCCATCACAAATGCACCCTCAATTTGTCCAACATCAATGCGAGGATTCAGACTTTCCCCCGTATCTTCAAGTATATCCACACGCTTTATCAAATGATTTCCAGTTAATAAGTCCACTTTCATTTCAGTGCAAGCTAAGCCGTATATATAATAATTTTGCATATCGCCTTGTTTATAGTTTTCACTCGCAATAAGATTAATGGAACGCTGCCAGGCTGTTGCGACAATTTGTTGCCATGTAGAGTTTTTTGCAAGCGAGTCTTTGACAGGTTTGAGTCGATCGTTAAGGACATTGCAAGATTTGCGAACTGCATAGCAAAGACTCTCACTACCAAATGAACTTAAAGTAGACATAGCATTTGCTCCATTGACAGTATTAGTAGCCTCTATGTTGACTAGCTCGAGCGGTATGCCTAAAATGTAAGCAGCAACTTGTGCAACTTTTGTGTTAATGCCTGCAGGAGAAGAAAATTAAAGTTACAAATGTAAAAACAGTTAAATATTAAAAATTTATATAATAAAAGAAAATCCAGCAAAAGAACTAACTAATATGTTATAGATTTCAAAGCGATAATTAAGCCTACCTTGCCCCATTTCGATACCCGCATGCGATATGGTTACCGTGCCATCACAGTGATAAATTGACACCGTAGCACTAAACTGTCCAAAAAATATGAGATTGAATTGCATCACTGATATTCCTAAGCCGCACTTAACCCAACGATTTCTTTTATTGAAATCGTCAATTTCTGCTTTTCGTGTGTGATATTCAATCGACTTAATAAATCTGGGTAGTAACTGAGCCATTTTGTTTGTAGGATTAATATTAGCTAAACGTACACTCACGGCATCCAGTTTAGTTTCAAATGCAATATGTTCCATTATATTCTCTGTCATAGCAATACCTAAGATTTTAAAACAATGAAATGTTAACTATTGAAATTAAAATTTGGAATAATTTTCAATAACCTACCTTCAGTAGAGCCTGGAGCTCTACACCAGGTTGCACTGGGTGCATCTGTAACTACTGCTTGGCCGTTGTACTGATAATTACTTGTGAGCTCATAACAATTTAATGTAGATATATTCGTAAGTAAATTGATGGGATTTTCATTTAGTGAGCACCCCGCGTCTTCATAGAAATTATTTCTTAAGCTCAAGATCTTACCATTCAATGAGGCATGAAACTCGTAGTCAGAGAGACATGCCCAACGTTTGCCATTACAGTTCATCATGGACTCAATTGTTTGGACAAAACGCACTGGACGATTTAATTTGTAGGCAGCAAGTGCTGCTGCACAAGCCACTTGATTACAGCGTGAGATTTTCGCTCCATACCCGCCACCCAAGCGTCGCACAACAAATTGTACACTATTCACTTTAATATTCAACATTTCTGCAATAACGCATTGTGTATGATCCATCCACTGAGTGGATGATGATATCTGTAAACGTTCTTCAAATGGTATAGCAATAGTTGTTTGCGGTTCCATCGTAAAGTGGTATTGCGAACCCATTTCAAAGATACCTTTAGCAGTTATGGTTCCCGCTTTAATGTTGGAGATAGTTTTCGTTTCAACATTAGTTTCTATCTTATGATTATCACTTAAAATCTGTTTTAGTGATAGCTTGGGTGGTTGATTTTGAATATTCGTATAAGTAACACGTACACGTGTCGTAGCACGATGCGCTATATCATGTGTTATGGCGACTATCAAGCCTAACGGTTGATTATAGAATTGAACGATATCCGAACAAAATATTTCTTCCGGTATAAACCATTGAAATCTTTCGTTGACAAATGTATTTCTGCCAGGTATATCCTGAGCGGAAAAGAAAGCAACAACTCCAAGCATTTTTAATGCCTCTTTGGCATCAATGTTCACTATTTTAGCACCCACCCGTGTAGCACCCACAAAAGCGCAATATAAGGAATTATTAGTGGTAAGGGTGTCATTCATGTAGGTTGCTTCACCTGCGCATTGTATAATTGCTGTAAGTTTTATTAGGAGTTAGATAGGGGTTTTGAAATTAATTGCAAAGTCCATACCTTCTAATTTTTCCACTGGCTGGTTTACAGGAAAATTTTTCTTTTTTATCTCATATGTTTGTGAACCGGATGAAATTGGTCTGACAAGTAATTCACCACCTGATTTATATTCCGGTTTGACTAATTCTGCTGGTACCAAATTTAATATCAGTTTGTAAAATAATCCACACGCAAGTTTTTTTCTATATTCTGGAGAAGCGTTAGGTAAAACATCGTTTGGTTGTATGATAATTGACAGCTCGTGAAATATCTTAGCTAGAGTCTCTCTGTCGAATAAATTCTGGCCTATTACCATAGCTTCGACTGTTGTAGCATGCACGAAATCTGGTCTGATACCTCCGTAACAAATGCGTGCAGAATGTACTAGCCCTGTTTCCAACTCCATCTCTAAGAGGAAACCAGCATTCACATAGGCATGAGAATTCTGTGCACGTGGTAGTATCTGTGAAGAAATATTAATATTCAATTTAAAGAGTTCTTGATATAAATAATAAATTATTATTGGTGGTTAGGTCGTATTGTTTTAGTGGTTTAAGTGTATAAATCTATATAAGATAAATTAATTAAGGTTAATTAAGTGCCATTAATAATAACTTTGATGATAGATGCACGTTTGGATATAGCTCTGAGTAAAAATTTTATGTTTATATTTGTACTTTTTTTCCATTTTAAATAATTTATTACAAATTTTTGTTTATGAAAGAAAAAATAAAATTAACAAAACAAAATAATTAATTTTTTTTATTGACTTTGCATTAATTAAAGTTAATAATTGTTTTATTTGTAATTCGAAACAATCACAAATACCGCGATCCGGTTAAATAAAATTGGAAACATACCTTATATGATTGAAAAATGTATCTCTCCTTTGGAAAAGATTGCAAAGAAAATGTAGCTATCAACAACTTTTTCGACGGCAATTTCAAATATTCTAATAGACCCATTACTTGCGGTTTATTTGCACACTCGTAGCAAATCAATTGCACATTCAAAGTCTCAAAAATTATAAAAACATCAGAAGTAAATTCCATATATGCTTTTTTGGTAGAAATATTTCCAGCTAATGTACCATTCTATTGAAATTAAAATATATATATTCTTGAATAATTATCTCTTTATAATAAAATACGTACATTTCGCACAGGTACATTCGCTATTAAATCGAAATGCTTCCATAACTGCTCACAATATTCAAAACCTGGTCTTTGCGCTGCTTCTTTAAAAATATGCATAGTCTCAGTTAAGCTTAGATTTGCACCCAAAGTCAAATGTTCATTATCGATGTGGTAAGTTTTAAGTTCACGTATAGCATTAATATCTATAAAACTTTTTATATTCTCATTGCGTCGATATACTCCATGTGCAGTATTTCCACCTACAAACATAAACTCATTATCTCTAACTTTACTCAAATCATCAAATAGTTCTTCAAATGTCTTTGGCCAAAACCATTGACTTTCATCTTCATAAATTAGACGACTCAGTGGTTTTTGCTGAAGTGCTGGACATTTATTCCCAGCTTTTTTACAACTTTTTCCATTTAATTCTTCTATATCAAGCAGCATATCGTATGTGTTATCGGCTGCAAAAGACTTCATGGCTTCCAAAATTGGTCTATAGCCCGTACAACGGCATAAGTTACCGCCAAAACTATTCTCAACTTCTTCTGTTGTAACTTTGCCTTCCTTGGCTTCGAGTAAGCCATACATGTTCATAACAAAACCTGGTGAGCAAAATCCACACTGGCTGCCATCTAACTTTGCAAGCATCTTTTGTATTGGATGATAACCAATACGTTTATTGCCAATGCCTTCAGAAGTAGTAATTTCCATATTTACCAATGAGTTGAGCAAAGTGAGACACTACCAAAAATTGAATAATTAATATAGATAATAATAAAATAATATTATAATAAAGTTTAAAATACAATATGATGGTATCAGTAAAGAAGCTTATCAAATCTCTAGAGCTTTTAGAATTGCACTGAGTATAACTGAGTAATAAGAAAGTATAAGTATACTTTTAAGTAAACATTATTTTAAATTAGATTCTACATCCAATGATCATACCTAATATGGGAAGGAGAAAGAAGATACCAAATTAAATCAATCACTGTGTTCTTTTCTACTACATGTAAAAATAATTGCATTTTGTACTTTCTAAACTCGTTTTTTTAAATGTTTCATTTATCACGGATTATATTTAGGGTCACATTAAAAAACGTGTTCATAATGTGTTTATAGTATTGCTTGAAATCAAGCAGGATTCATAATGATCAATCAATTTATGTGCGTCAATTTGTTACCCACTGTTGACGGAATCTTCCTACTAAGCTGTGATCAGCTATAGTATGCC
This sequence comes from Teleopsis dalmanni, assembly GCF_002237135.1. Lineage (NCBI taxonomy): Eukaryota > Metazoa > Arthropoda > Insecta > Diptera > Diopsidae > Teleopsis > Teleopsis dalmanni. The sequence continues at coordinate 149,701,458 of NC_051847.1, forward strand.
CTACTTAGTTACTAACCGAGTTAGCTGCCCATGTTCGTAGTTTCCCAGTTACAGGATGTTTGCCTCTTATTACGCAAATACATGCCCCACACCCGCCTTCAAGACACATATATTTTGTGGCTGTTAGTTGCGCATGCTCTCTTATGAATGTATTTAAAGTTATATCTGCTGGAAAATTTAATAGGTTCACTGAAAAAATAAAAAACAATGTTAATAAAGTTAATAATTTAGTAAATAAAAATAGCAATAATAAAAGAAATTTTACTTATAACCTCTATTTTTTGTATTTTATCTAATCAAACAGCCGTTTGGAAATTTAATTTTTTTTCATTATTCTTCTTTTTCTAGAACTTGTAGTGAGAGCCTTAGCAAGCGCTTAGTGCTCTAGGGCTATATGAAAATGCGATATGCATAAGATAATATAAAAAAACTTGCAAAAAACAATGTTGTTTCGTTAATCGTAAGAGTTTGTTTATTCTAAAATACATTATATATATATCAGTGCAATTACATACTGTTTGCATGCGTGAGTAGATTCGGGAAAATCAAAGAAGACTCTATATAAATAAATGTTTAGTTATAAGAACCACAATATCGTAAAACTACTTTAATGTAGAATTAACTTAATATTGCTCCATTTACAAGTTTTTATATATAATTTTACTCTATTTTGCACTATATTAGTAATTTTTATTACGAAAGCTATAAATGTTATCACTTATTTGCATTAAAAATTAGACACTTAACTCTAAACACATTAGAAATATTAGAAAAATATTTCCCAATGACACTTACCAACGTATAACGTGCCATTAATAACGATAGAAGCGCTCATTGTATTTTGATTATAATTAAAAAATGTATATTATATTTATTTTTTTTAAACAAATTAGTTTTATTTGTGCAATAAAATATTTTACGTGATTTTAAATGAATCTAATATCCCAAAATTATTTGCTTTGCTTCACCCAACTGCACTCTAAGCCTTTGTGAAATGCACTGTTTCTCAGTTATTGGATGCACTTAGTGTCTTGCGTGTGTGACCACTTCAAGCATTGCTCCAAACTGCATTCCTTGCCAAATGCACAGAAGTCACTCTTGAAGTTGCAGTTGTTGTTCTTGTTATAATGAGATTAAATTAACACTGAATTGATTTCAACTGTTTGTATTTGATTTTTTGTTAATTTTTCATATATAAAAGCTGGAATTTTTTTCCACATGGTGTACTTAATAAATATTAATTATTGCAATTATTAAAATAATTTCGATTATTTTACTGTGAATCACTTAATGAATGGCATAATATTTGTTCGCTGTTTTTTTTTTTAACGTAAGTCTTTTAATACATCTGTAGTTCCCGATTCCGAATTCGGTACGAAATCCGTTCACTTACCGCAGTAGTCAACTTCGTTGATGATAAAATTTGCTTTCATTTCGAAAATTTCTTCTCGCTGATAAAAATTGTTACTTTGACTGTAGCTGGTTTTAGACTAACTGTTTATTTAAAATTAAACTGATCTGTACTAGATGTCTTCCAAAGCATTTGACACGAAATCCGGTATTTGTCTTTAGTAATTCGAATAATTAATAAAATTTATTAAAGGCAAATATAAAAAAGTAATTATTTTTATTTCTTTTGTAGTGAAAAAGAGAATAATATCTTTTTTTATCTTTGCATTTTATGTTATAAAAAAATAATAATATCTTAAATACACATATACTTAATATTAAATAAACAACATGGTAACGAGTAAAATAAAACTTTAATTTAAATAAGTTTTGCAATAAACAATATTGTTCTTTAATATTCTATATTAGTTTCAGCCTTTCATCAAAACGTACTCCTACAAAAACATTCTTATATTTTTAAATTTAAGGTTTTCATTACGGATTTCATTATGGATCATAACGGTCTAAAATATCACTAACACAAACTTCGATTATCTGCTAATCCGGAATGCAGATTATGCCTCAGAGATGAGGAAAGAAATATGCATATTCTTTGTGACTGTCTAGCTTTAACAATGCACAGAAGAAACTTATTTCATATTAAATTTCTATCACCAGAACAGATTTATAGTAAGAGCACTTCTTCAGGTTTAGTTTTGGACTTTGTTCACAAAGCTTTAAAGGGCTTTGTCTTATTTGCAATAATAGGACTCTTTTGACCATAGTATCGACTGTTGCGCGATTTCACGACAATAGTTTTAATAATAATAATAATATATAGATCCTTTTTTCAGGCTTCATAATTTCATTGGTATAAAAGTTCTGTAATTAATCGGTGTAAAACTTGTCCAAGTGATTTTCAACACCTCTCCGGTGCTATTATGCACGATGAATAGTCAAACGATGCAAGGTTCGGGCTAAACAGTGGATATATGAAAATTTCATATTTTTATTAATTATGATATCTATTTCAACAGATTCCACATCATCTAATCTTACAATCCTGATTTTGTTTGGATTCATTTATACATATTACATAAATTATTACCAGAGATGAAAGAGAAGATAATTTAGGATTAGCAAGAATATGATATATAACTGGAATTGATGACCTTAACCATCACCTTATAATTTTTCTGGTTAGATCAAATTGTTTTTTTTTTTTTGAAATTTAACCTAATTCATATTAGCGACTGTATCACGATTTGTGTCACTTTTACAAGACTGATATATTTATTCCAAATTTTCTCTATGTTTTCGATGTCATTTTTGTAAAATAATTTTTCTTTACTCTCAAAATAGACTTCAATTCTGATGACTACTTCTTCATGCAAAACAAATTTATTTTCTAAAGCATGTTTTGGGTGTCTGTAATAAACAAACAGTCCTAGCACGGTGGGTGGATAAGCAAATCAAAGCGTGATTTATTCCATTTAACCATTTTCATCGATTACTGATTTTTTAAGTTTAGTCAGTCTTGAGCAAACACCGCAACCAGTTCAGCATTGTAGGTGCTTGCAGTACTTTGTGTATACTTAAGATAACACTGGTTTCCATAGTAACCTGATTACCCCTCGTTTATGCTACATGGGGTCTCTACAACAAGTCTCTATATGAAGCTTTCAACTAAAATAGAATTTTCAAAAAATAATCAATAATCAAATAATTCAAAAAAAAATGTTTAATAAAGCCACGAAAGTCTTTTTATTCATTGTTTTGTTAATTACATAAAAATTGTACATATTATCTTTCATTTTTATAAATGTAAGTTTTTTTAGAAATATAGCTTCCGTCGTCATTATTGACTTTAAAAATCATATTTTTAGAAATACACGAACTTTACTGCTTCCTTTAACTATTTTTTTTTGTTGTAAACTCTGTAAAAGATCTTATGAAATATGATATATGTATTTTAAGTTTGAATCAACAATATTGCATAAGCATCCTCAATCCAACAGTACTTGATCCATTGTTCAATTTATTAGGTATGGGTACAATCTAGAAATACTTTATGTGATGCCAGTAATAAAATTTTAATCCTCACTTTTAAATTTTTTTTTGGAAAATTTTTACAGTAAAAAATTAAAAACATTTTAAATTTTAAACAAAATTATTTATTAGTATTGACTTAACAAAACTTCAAATCGTGTTATTTAATAATAAAAACATCGTATGACATAAGAAATATATTAGCGGGATTTAGTACCAAAGTCGACAAAATTGAATTTTGAATTTAATTGCTTTATAATAAAAACAAACAACATAATTGCTCCTTCAAAAGATAAACAATATATTAAACTTATAAATTAATTAGAAACATTTTTATATATTTTGCATAATTTTTATATCTTTTCAAATTTAAAGGATAATGTAAATTATTATTGGGAGCTTGTTATATCTTTAGTATTTTATGAAGGCGTAAATTCTGACTACTTCCATTTTCTAAAAAATCTTAAAATCTTCTCTTTATTAACTTTTAAATTCAAAAATTGTAGACTCTTAGTCTATTATCCTAAAATATTAATACTTATAATTGCAGCATGCTAACATCTGTGCCAGCATTCAGCACAATATGCTCTGGAGTCATTGGTGCGTTTAGTGGTACCCAAGCTTTCTTCAAACCTGCATCAGTACGTGCAGATTGCAATGCTTCTTGTAGAGCGAAGACAACTGCAATTGCCAAGCAAATTGCGGGCTCGCCAGTGGCTACAAAAAAACAATAAATAAGTTACATTTTGAATTTTGAACTAAAAAACAACATTCTAATATTACCTTTCGATCTCATAAATCCTGCTTGATTTGCACTTTGTGGTAATAACTCCACGCGGAAATCAATTGGAATATCTCTAGCACCCGGTGGTTTATAATTCCAAGTACGATTTGTTTTCAACTCTCCATTAACTTTATCAACTACCATTTGTTCAGTGGTCCAGTAGCCTAAGCCCATCAAAAATGCTCCTTCAATTTGTCCAATATCAACATTAGGATTCAAACTTTCGCCAGTGTCTTCAAGTATGTCAACACGATTAATCAAATAGTTGCCAGTTAATATATCCACCTCGACTTCGGTAAGACAAAGACCACAAACAGTGTATGGATCCATATCACCTTGTTTACAGTCATCGTTGACAATCAAGTTAATCTTGCGATTGTAGGCCTCATTGATTATTTTCTGCCAGTCGGCATCTTTCAATTCTTCCTTCACTGGCTTCAAACGTTCATTTAAAGTGTTACAACATTTACGTACGGCCTATAAGTGTAACAAAATGAATTTATTACTCATTAAGTCAAAGATGTCATTAAGTCTGACATGAGTACTTCATATAGATTTACTTAAATACTTACAAAGCAAAGTGTTTCACTACCCACTGCACCACCAGTTACCATCGAATTTGCTCCATTAATTGTGTCACTGCCTTCAATTTTAATCATTTCCATCGGAATACCCAATACAAAAGCTGCAACTTGCGCGATTTTCGTATTCATACCCTGGCCCATCTCAATACCACCATGTGATATCACAACAGTACCATCCCCATGGTAAATAGCAACAGTTGCTGGATATTGTCCAAAATAACCTATGTGATATTCCATAATTGCCATACCCAAACCTTTTTTAATCCAACGATTTTTCTTATTAAAATCACTGATCTGTTGCTTACGTTTGCTGTATTCTGTGGAGTTTACAAAACGTGGCAACATATCACGCATCTTATGTGCTGTTATTAAATTAGCCAAACGCACATCAACTGGATCCACTCCAGTTTCAAATGCTATATGTTCAATCATGTTTTCAATCAAAGCAATACCTTCTACTGAACCAGGCGCACGACAGGGTGTGTTACTTGGCGCATCAGTAAATACCATATACCCGTCCAATTTATAATTGTTAGTGAATTCATAACAATTTTTGGATAGCATAACTGTATGCCCAATAGGTGCTTCATTCGGTAAGTATCCTGCATCTTCGTAGAATTTGCTACTTATGCCCACAATTTTAGCATTATTCTTGACAAAGAATTCATAATCAATGTGAGCTGCCCAACGCTTGCCTAAAGTATTCATTATTGACTCTAACGATTGTACGAACCGTACTGGGCGGTTCAATTTATATGCTACTAGAGCTGCAGCACAAGCCGCTGGATTACAACGTGTAGCCTTACCGCCATAACCACCACCAATCCGTCTAACTTTAAGTTGTACTTCATTGTTCTTGATATTAAGAAGATTTGCTATGATAATTTGTATAAGATCCATCCATTGTGTGGCAGTGTACACTTGTAGACCACCTTCGAAAGGCACTATAACACTAGTTTGTGGTTCCAAGTAGTAGTGATATTGCAGCCCCATGTCTAATTTGCCAGTGGCACTTAGATCATACTTCTCAGTTAGTTTTAATTCCTCTATTTGAGATTTAATCACATGTTTATATCTATTTGAAGCAGAATCATTGCTTAATACATCATTTAATGTAGGCAAAATCTCTGTGCTACCTCCAGAATAAGTCACCATAACTAATTCTGCAGCACGATTGGCTAAAGCATTAGATTCCGCTACTATAACGCCGATGGGTTGATTATAAAATTTAATAGCACCAGTTGCAAAGAGTTCTTCCTCTGATGGAAAGAAGAATGATTCCTTAACAACAACATTATTTACGCCAGGTATGTCCTTTGCAGTAAAGAAAGCCACGACTCCAGGTAACTTCATGGCTTCAGAAGTATCAATATTTGTTACCGTCGCACCAATTTTTTTTGCTGTAACAAAAGCAACCCAAACTTGATTTGGTTGCACTGGTAAATCATTAGCATATGTAGCTTCACCAGAAGTTTGTATTATGCCTTCATGCTTCTCAGTGGGTTTGGTAACCGGATAATTATTTTCAATAGTTTCAAAAATTTGTTTACCAGTTGAAACTGGTCTATACAGTAGATTACCACCAGTTTTCAGTTTTTCTGGCACAGTGCCAGCAGGTGCATGTTTCAATACAAATTTGTATAGTAAACCATAAGCAAGTTTACGACGGTATGCTGGAGATGGATCGGGAAGAACAGCAACCGGATCAAGTTTTTTTTCCAATTCTGAGAATACTTGATATAAAGTGCCATGATCAAATATGCTTTTTCCTGCTAATAAACGTTCTACGGACTCGGCGTGTATGAAATCTGCATTTATGCCACCAAAACAAACTCTAGCTGAACGTACTTTGTAATTCGGTTTCTCTATATCGACTAAAAATGCAGCGTTAACATAGGCGTGTGCATTTTGGGCACGTGGCATGATCTGTAAATTTTTAATTATTTTATATTTTAAGTTTCGAAAGTTAGGAAATTAAAGTCAATTAATTATTAATTTACTAACCTTATAAGAATCAAAAATAAAAGACTCCTTGGGATAAGGTTTCAAGATGAAAGCAGTTATTACTTTCTTTAACATAGGCGTCTTCAAATATTCAGTAAGTAATAGAGTTTTCTGCACAGTTGCAGACTCATTGATCACAATTTTCACATCTAAGGCCTCAAATGCTATGAAAATATCAGAGGGAAAATCTTTGTGCTCATGTTTGATAGCAAAGTTTCCAGCCAATGTACCAGTCTGTGAAAATTTAATTTAATCAAATAAATGTTGTTCAATTTTATGTATATTTAAATAAAAAGCAGGAGAGCAGGAGATCAGGAATACATTAAAAACACTCTATAAGGAAATTTAGTAATAACTTTCCTAGATAACTCACAGCATTCACCTATGAACTCAACAAGTAAAATAATAAATAATAATAATAATAATAATAATAATAATAATAATAATAATAATAATAATAATAATAATAATAATAATAATAATAATGCTAATAATAATAAGATTAATAATAAGAATAATAATAATAATAAAAGGTAAAGTATATAGTGAATTTAAAGGACGTATTCATAAGACAAATCTGCAGGGTAAATGTTTGATAAAAGCCATCAACACTTTTGCTATTCCCATTCTGACTTATTGTTTCGAAATAATACAATGGACAACGACTGAGATACAAGCGATGCAGCGAAAAATACGACTTTGCTCACAGAATACAAATTCAACCATCCAAAATCATGTTGTGAGCGAATGACTATGCCTAGAAAGGAAGGATGTAGAGACCTTATTGATATGCAAGAACTACATGATAATCAAATTATATCAATGAGAGAATATTTTTTAAAGAATGCAAAAAATGATGTCTTGTTTAAAATTTTAACCGAAGCAGACAAACATTACACACCATTAAATTTGGAAGGAACTTTTGAAAGAAAAGCACAAGATCGGCAGTGTAAAGAGCAAGCTTTGGCAATCAAACCGCTACATGGAAGATATTTTAGATCCACTAACGCCGACAATGTCGATAAAATAATGTCGCACAAATGGCTTACATGTGGAACACTATTTGCTGAAACTGAGGCGTTCATGATTGCAATACAGGACCAAGTAATTCCGACAAGAAATTACTGCGAATTTATAATGTCAGATCCTTCGCTAATTAATGACAAATGTCGGCAATGTGGAGAACAAACGGAAACTGTAGATCACATACTGGCAGGATGTACATGCTTAGCACAAAAAGAATACACAAAGAGACACAATAACGTGGTTAATATTTTACATAAGCAAATATGCAATAAATATAGACTTATTGATAGAGAAAATGTACCATACTATAAGTATACATCACAAGCAGTATATGATAATCCAGACGTAAAAATTTATTACGATCGAACTATTTATTCCGATCATACAAGGTTGCACAATGGACCAGATATAACTATTGTTGATAAAAGACGTCGAGAAGGACTCTTCATTGATGTTGCAATACCAATGACCAAAAACATGGATCGGACTTATTTTGAGAAACGTAGTCGATATGCAGAATTAGCTGTGGAAACAAAACGTAATTGGAACCTTAACAAAATTCAAATTCTTTCAATTATAATTAGTGCTGAAGGTGTAACGCCAAAAAGTTTATTGTCGCATATTCGAAGACTTGAATTAAACCAGCGAATTATTGATGACATCCAGAAAAGTGTTATAATTGATTCCTGTCATATTACTCGGTAATTTTTAAATATTAATTAATTTGAAATCAATCAAATCAAATACTAGTTAAAATAGTTTAAATAAATATATAGATGATGTGTTATATTTTGTACTGGCTTAGGCCACCAAAACTTACCAAAAAACCCACTAAGGAGATTTAAATAAAAATAATAATAATAATAATAATAATAATAATAATAATAATAATAATAATAATAATAATAATAATAATAATAATAATAATAATAATAATAATAATAATAATAATAATAATAATAATAATAATAATAATAATAATATTAATAATAATAATAAATAATTGTTCGTATTTAGTTTAACTTGTTCGTGCTAAGGTCATTAAAAATAATTTAATGATATGTACAAGATCTAACTGATGTTTTATAGTTTCAATTTATTTAAAGTATTTTAAAAATATTTTTTTTTAAGAAATTTTGAATAGATTAACTAAGGCGCAGCAATCTTTTATTTCACAGGTTGTGAAATTCATTTTTATCTTGGATCGCGTATTTAAAATAAAAACTCATTTAAAGTGAAGTATTAAAAATTAATTCAAAGCTTATATAAAAACATTTAATCTAAAACGAAAACATTATACTTATCTACTAAAAATAGAATTTTAGCGGTACGAATTCTAACCTCAAAAACTAAAAGCGTTGTTGACGCCATTTATGTGACTACGTATATATTCTATATGTGACTACTTTTATATCTATAGAATATCTTCTAACGGAGTGATATAATTTCGGTAGATGTGTTGTTAGTCCAATAAATATCATTTATTGGTTTTTATTGGACTTAAAGTAATTGGATAAAAGTCCAATTAGACTAATATAAAAATTAAATATATATATTTATATGTATTTACAATAAAAAATATATAATTTATTATATTGGTCTGAAGGCCCCGATTGCCATGATTGTTAACATAATTAGGGCTTTTTTTCTTAATATGTTTTTCTAACTGTGAATAAAAAATAAATAGATGAATAAATAAATTATTATCAATAATTATGTACAAGTACATTATTTTTCATTATTTATAAATTCTATTTCAATACTTGTGAAATTGGGTTGTTTAAAAACTCAAGAACTCTTCAGTGCTTGTGAGGTATTTATTTGTTTATTAATTTTTAAAGAAATTGTTATTGCTTTTGAAAGCAATGATTCCGATAAAATTGATAGCAAATTTATTAAAATATTTTCAAAATTATTTGATTAATTTTTAATATTAATAAATAACAGCGAAGTACTTCAATAACTGTTATGTTCGGTATAAACGACTCTGAGATACTCTTGTATGCATTACTTGTATATATACAAAATATTAATACAAAATTTAATTTAAATTATTATTATATTAAAAAGAAAAATATGTACATAACGTCATAACTAAAGATATCTCTATAAATCTATTTAAAAAAAACTCCTCATAACTATCTAGCGCCACAAGGCAGCTTAAATAATGTATAGTCTTCATAGTTCTAAACATAACCTCCTAAGCTTCCTCTTAACGTTCATGTTAAATAAATAAAAAAGTTTAAAAAAAAAATAAATAGGCAGTTAAAAAAGAAATATAAAATAAACTTTACTACAACCCAGTATCAAAATGTGTCAAAAACTGATGTAACCACATAACGCATTGTAGCTCAACTAATAGTTTTGTAACATTTAACAATTTATCAAGCCACTACACTTTTCAACTTCATTACGAATGTCTTCTTTATCTAATCATAAACGTAAATAATATTTGTGTGTTGATATATATCTACTAGTATCTATAATCACTGAATATTCTTATAAATACTTTTGTCATATGTTTTGAATTTTAACTATAAATACACTTAAACTGTCTAGTCATGCTGATACTTACATTTCTAACCGGCACATTAGCAATCCAATCAAAATGTTGCCACAACTGTTTACAGTACTCAAAACCAGATGTTTTGGCAGCTTCTGTGAAAATTTCCATAGCCTCTGTTAAGCTAAGATTACCGCCAAGAGTAAGCGTATCTTTAGTGAGTGCATATTTCTTAAGTTCGGCTACGCCATTTACATCAATAAAAGTTTTAATATCGTTCGAGCGTCTATAAACACCGTGAGCTGTATTTCCAGCAACTAACATATACTTTTGTCCTCCCAACTGTTCAAAAGCATTAAAAATATCAGCAACAGATTTTGGCCAAAACCATTGACTGCCATCGTCGAAGGTTAAACGTTTTTTTATGCCATTGCAAGTACCACTGCAGCGTCCACCAGTTTTTGGACATGTTTTCGTTTTTAAATCCTCAATATCTTGGCATTCTGCTGGTACTTCAATATTACTATCGACAGCAAAAGATTTCATAGCATCCAATATAGGACGATAGCCAGTACAGCGACAAATATTGCCACCGAAAGAATTTTCAACTTCTTCCATAGTGACTTTACCATTTTTCGATTCCAGCAGAGCATACATATTCATAACGAAACCTGGTGAACAGTACCCACATTGAGTACCATTCATTTTCGCCAAACGTTGTTGTATGGCATGATAGCCCTCACGTTTGTTGCCAAGGCCTTCAGAAGTAGTTATTTCGAGATCGGCGCAGCTGTTAAGCAAGGTCAAACACTACAAAATTTCAGAGAAGATTTACACCTATATACATATATAGATCTTGTTGAAATTAGTAAAAAACTTACTGAATTCACTGCCCAAGTGCGTATGTCACCCGTCGCTGGATGCTTGCCGGTTACGGCACAAACACAAACGCCACAGCCACCTTCCTGGCACATGAATTTCGTTGCTGGCAGACCGGCATGTTCTCGGATGAAAGTGTTCAAGGTGATATCCGCCGGTAAACTAGCAAGATTTACTGCGTAGTTTTTAAAGGGTTTTAATTATATAATTACTTTTCAAAAAAATGTACACTAATTTCAGTTAATTTTGTTTTACTATTACAATATTATTATTATTTTTTTTTGATTTTTGCTGTCATCATTGTAATTACAATGTAATTATAAATTGCTTACCAGTGTACGGTGTGCCGTTTATTGAAAAGCGAGTCATGATCTGGCGTACATGCGATATTGGGTGATATGTAATGAATTATTCTTTTAATTAAAATTCCAAAAAAAAACTATTAAAATATTTTTATTAAAAATATTAAATATTTCTAGTGCGATCACGTAGCTCCGAACGCTTCAACTAACAATGTTAGTTTATTGTTTGAGACTTGCGAAGCGCTATTTTTATTAGAATTTAACTACTCAAAATATTGACTCGTCCATTCGGTACGTCATAGTTCTTAGCAGAGAGTTTTTATAGTGAATCTCATATCGCTTGATATGTGTACATTTTGATAAGCACATACATAAACTCTTATAATTTATATTCTCTTATATTTCATAAATATTTTTTTAAATGTTTTTTATATTTATTTTAACGTTTCTTATTAATTTAGTAATATATATGTATAAATGTCTATTTGAATGTATTTACTTTTTTTGTTTATTAGAGTAGTTTATATTTTATACAATTAATAAAACGTTAATAACGAAATAATTAATATCGAAATATAAACAATTGCAAATTAAAGAATTCTCTCATTACAGTCCATGTCTCTTATATCTACGTAAATACTTCTGCATGCCAAAATTAATCGATAAATAATGACATTCATTAAACGTTTCAGTACAGAACGTACTTCTAATCATTTTGAATTAACAATACCAATACCAATACCAATACATTACAAACAAATTCTAATACAACTAATACATACTAATACTAAACTAATACTAATAGAAGTACTCTCTTCTAAAATAAAAATAAATTCAGTATATCTACTATATGTGGGCTATTGATATACTGACCTGACTGAAACAGTTATTTCTGCTCACATTCACACTACCTCTGCACTAATTTAAGATAGTAATAGACTAATAAGATGAAAAGTATAAAGGGGTGCTATCTAAGTACATCTTTAGCATATGTGATTCTCTTCACATGACGTTGGAATACATGTTGAAAATATTTTATAACTATTATTATATAATTATAATTATTTTTTATATATTTTATTCTATTACTACTATTTCAACTCACTTTGGACGATCTTAAAATTGTATGTGGGTTAAGATTAAAATCTAAGACTTTATGTCGAAGAGCACAATCAGTTATTGTCATCGTTCGAATTTTACTATCAAATTGCTACAATTTCTAGCAATATATATTTTATCGTTGTCATCACTTAACATTTCCAATCGAAATGGATTTTAGTTTTCTCCTCAAACTTACTTTAAACTCCTTAACTCTAAGTTTTCTTGTAAAGTATTGCTTATTTTTATCGATACAATCATTAACGTATACTAATGTTATTGGGCGTAGTCCGTGTTTGACATACCCTAGTCTATGTACAATGTTTACTATTTATACCAATCTCTTTGATTGGGTATATTTCACAAAGTCCTTCCTATTTATCAAGTAAATTTATTCTTCTTTTATATATTCTATATGAGTTATGATCTGCAGTAAAACCTTTGCGTAAAATCTTTATTTAAATTATTCACTGTGTTTATTCGTCAACGAAAGTTACAGTCGTTCCTATAATTGTATTGCAGACAGATAATTAATCGCTTCATGGTTAGTTGGAATATCACCACTTGCAAAGTTGGAATACTTGACATGTCCTTTCGGAATAATCTTAACACTTCCTTGTAATATCCTAGTTCAGACTTCTTGGTTTTCCATTAGAATCTGCGGCATTAACCTTTTGTTTGCCTAAAGTTTCAGCTAGATATTTAACATGCGTTGCTTTTTAGTGTTCGAGTTTCCTCTTCGATGAGTCTCGTTAGCGTTAGCTTCAAAGCCTTTTTTTGATTCTCTCGATGTTTTCTTCATTGCGATTGGTTTTTGGTATAGTGCTTGGTTAGTGTTTGCAAGATCCTCACAAATAGTCCAAACCAATCCAAACCGAAAGCATATGGCCGGTACCCCATTTAACCTGATCCAATTTAAAACAGAACTTAATACTTACACTTTGTTTCGCGTAGTTTTAAAATAACTAAATGTCAAAAGAATTTGCTTAAATCTTGACTACAAGTATATAAAACAATTGCATTTTCCTACCGTTGTGCACTCGCAAATGCGGCTGCACTAAGAATCGTTATGAAATAAATCATTGGATCTTGGACGAAGTTCGTCCGACGAACTATGTAAGCGAATTTTAAAACAGTTAATTTAAAACAGTCTTCAAAAAAGTAAATTTATTTCTTGTTTGGAATTAGTGTCGATTAACATTTTTACTCCAGACTTTGTATGTTATTTTAGTATATATTTTTCATGAGTCATTCTTCTACATTATGAGATTTATCAGATTTGCATATCTTCCTCTAATTGTGCTTGATTTTATAAATATGGTAAATATGATTATTTGGTACTACAATTTGATTTAATGACCTTTAATTAATGTCTCGTTCAAAAAAATTTTGTATTAAAGATTTTTAAGTAAATTTTTTTTAAACAATTTGTGGAAAAATATTTGTAAAATACAACAAAAGCAAAATTATGTCATATCACTTTAAAATAATTATTAGTTTTGTCGAGTGTATATCAGCTTCACTAATACAAAAAAATAATTATATAGTATATGCTTTCCGTAATAGTTTTTGATTACTATTGTTAGCAGCTTTTATTTAGTAAGTATAGCAATCAGAAATTTGTAAAAATATGCATTATCTTTGAACTAAAATAATGCATCGCTGACTACACTAACCTGAAGTAGTGTTAATTCTACATAAGTTCCACATAAGCGAAATTAGGAAATCTAGACAAAAAATTTTAATCAAAATACTTAAAAAAAAATTTTAAATGCAATATTTTATTTAAAATGTAATATTTTCATATTACAGAAATATTTTGACCAAACCGAGCGTTGGTATAAAATTAAATTTACAGTAATTCCCTTAAATCGATTAGATTATTAAAATCACAATAACATAACCTCTGGGCTTTAGTCAGGAGAAAAAGTTATATCATCATCACAATCACAACTTCTTGCGATCAGTTGGCAATGTTAATATTGTAAAATTTGTAAATAATTAATTAATATAACTGTAGTTTATTCGTTAGTTCTAATTAATAACTAAACAAATGTACTGGTTGCTTATAAAGCAAACTAAGGCAAATTAAGTGCACATTGGCTTCGGTTGCCGATAATTACAATCCAAATATTAAATCCGGACAATTCGTATACGGATAAGTGCTTCCAAAATGACAATGATAGAAATTTCGAAATTTCGCAATACCCGAAACAGCTGTATGGTCAAGCCCAAGAATTTACTTAATTAAAAATTGTTTAGAATTTAAAACCTTATTCCCGTTTCAGTTCGCAATGGTTATCTTGTTTAGGACATAAAATTCATAAATGAAAAAAAATAGATAAATCTTGTTACGCCCATTTCAGTCTTCAATCAATCATAAAAAAATGTTAGCATATTATTTAGCAAATACCCGTAATTACATTATATTGAAATATTTTATGCATTTATTATAACATAATAATATATATTTATATATACAGTACAAGTAATACTTTGAATAAAAAGAGTTTTTATAACAAACTATTCTAAGGAAAACTTGTTAATATCATTTCCTGCCATTTGCACAATTGTTTCTGGGGTAGTTGGAGCACCTAAGCGCACCCATTCCCTCTTTAAGCCTGCATCTTTACGTGCCGATTGTATAGCATGTTGCAAAGCAAAAATAACGCTTATCGCTAAGCAACTAGGGGGCTCACCAGTAGCCTTTGAACGCATAAATCCGCCTTGATTTTTACTTTTCTGCAATAATTCAATACGAAAATCAATTGGTATATCCTTTGCTCCTGGGGGCTTATAATTCCAAGTACGATTAGTCATCAATTGACCAGTTTGACGATCATAAACAAGATTTTCGCTTAACCAATACCCCAAACACATAACGAAAGCGCCTTCAATTTGACCAATATCAACAAATGGGCTTAAGCTTTCGCCCGTGTCTTCGACTATATCAACACGTCTAATCATATTATTACCAGTTAATATATCCACTTCGATTTCTGTCAAGCCTAGTCCATAGACTGTGTATTGCTGCAGATCGCCTTCTTTGCAACAATCACTGGCTATTAAATTAATCGATTTTTGAAAAGCTTTTTGCACCACTTCTTGCCAAGTAGCATTCTTTTTCAGTTGCTCTCTAATAGGTCTTAGACGTGCATTAAGTATATTACATGTTTTGCTAACAGCAAAGCAGACGGACTCACTTCCCACACTTCCACCCGTGACCTCTGAATTAGCACCATTTATCGTATCAGTGGATTCGATTTTAACTAATTTTAGCGGTATTCCAAATACGTAGGCAGCGACTTGTGCAACTTTAGTGTTCATACCTTAAACAGACAATAATATACAATTAACTTTGCTTATTAAAATATTAAATATTAATGCAAATATTATTATTGATTTGGTTTTGATTATCACAGTTTTGAATAATTTTGTTTCTATTACCTTGTCCCATTTCGACACCTCCATGTGAGATAACAACTGTGCCATCAGAATGATATATTGATACCGTAGCTGTAAATATGCCGAGATATATTATAGGATATTCCATGATAGCAAGACCCAAACCACGTTTGCGCCAACGATTCTTTTCATTAAAAGTATCGATATCTTTACGTCTTGCACGGTATTCGGTGGATTTTATGAAACGCGGCAACAATTCTGTCATTTTGTTGCCAGGTTCCAAATTAACAAGTCTAGCGTCTGCTGGATCTACCTTAGCTTCAAATGCAATGTGTTCCAATATGTTTTCAATCATAGCAATAGCTTAATAAAAGTAAAAGAATAATATAATTACTTTTAAGATATATACCGATTAATAATAACATAAGTTAGTACATTCAACTGAACCAGGAGCTCTGCACCAAGCTGAACTAGCCGCGTCGGTAAGCACTGCTTTCCCATCCAACTTAAAGTTGTTAGCCGTGAACTGGTAACAATTTTTTGAGCATAGCGTTGAATACACTGGAACTGGGTTTTCATTTAGAGTACAGCCAGCATCTTGCCAAAATGTATTCTTGAGTCCCGTGATCTTTGCGTTCGATCTAATTTTAAATTCATACTCAGATGTACATGCCCAACGCTTTCCATTTGAATTCATCATTGACTCAATGGTTTGGACAAAGCGAGCTGGACGATTTAGTACGAATGCCACCAGTGATGCCGCACATGCCACCTGATTGCCACGCGTAATCTTACTACCATAGCCACCACCTAAGCGACGCACTCTGAGTTGTACACTGCTAATGTTAATTCGAAGCATCTGGGCAATCGCAGCTTGTGTATGATCTAACCATTGTGTGGCAGCCCAAACTTGTAAGCCATCTTCAAATGGCACTGCTATGGTTGTTTGTGGTTCCATTGTAAAATGATATTGTGAACCCAATTCTAGCATGCCACTTCCACTTATATCTGCAGCTTCGGAAAGTTTGATTTCTTTCACTGCTGACTTTGATACATCATATATGCGATCTGTACGACCTGATTGCAGCACCATTGCAGTATCGAGAAATATTTCACTATTTTCACTAGAATATATAACTTTTACTTTATTAGTAGCACGATTAGCTATATCACTAGATGTGGCAACTATAACACCCAATGGTTGGTCATAGTATTTTACTTTTTCAGAACAAAATATTTCCTCTAGATCGTAACCACAACTAGCAGCAGTGAAGCTATTAACACCTGGTATATCCTTTGCTTTAAAAAACGATATAACACCAGGCGTTTCTAGCGCTTCCGTAGCATCAATATTTTCTATCTTAGCACCTACTTTTGTTGCGCCTACAAAAGCGCAATATACGGAGTTATTAGTGGTAAGTGTATCATTCATATAAGTGGCTTCACCAGCACACTGTATCATTGCTGAAAATTTAACGATAAATTAATAAAATTTTTAAAGAAATTTGAATATAGCAATTACCTTCCAATTTTTCCACCGGTTGGGATACAGGATAAAATTTCTCATTCGTATCATATTTTTGGGAACCTGATGAAATTGGTCTAACCAGTAATTGACCTCCAGATTTATATGCCTCCTTCACTAACTCTTTTGGTGCCACATTCAATAAAAACTTATAGAATAAACCGCAGGCTAGCTTTTTGCGATAGTCAGGTGAAGCATCTGGTAAAACAGCATTAGGTTCTAAGACTTCTGAAAGTCTCTTAAATATTTGAGCTACAGTTTGCTGGTCAAACAATTTCTGATTTTGTAGCATATTTTCTACTGCTGTCGCATGTATGAAGTCAGGTCTGATACCTCCAAAACAAATACGAGCAGAATTTACCTGACCACTTTTTTTGTCCATCTCAAAGAGAAAGCCAGCGTTAACATAGGCATGTGCATTTTGTGCACGTGGCATAATCTGTTAATGATATCATATATATTAGGTATAGAAATTAAATACTGGTGTAAATCAAGTCTTTTAATTTCATCAAGATCTTAAAAACCTTTCTATTGGATAAACCTTTCCATGTATAAAGGCATAGACGTGCATTATATTCATATTGTTGTGATATTTTCAGAATTGTCATATAGAGAGAGATGAACCACGAATGAAAGAATTTGATACTTCAATCGAATTCTTTCGAGATGACCGGCTTCTTAATCCCTCTTATATTGAAATTTTTTAGGCGATTTACAATTAGTTTAGATTAAAAATAAGCAGATTTAGGTTTAGTTAGTAAATCTAAATTCACTAAATAAAACCTTTATGTAATAATAGTTAAATATTGAACGGATGGAAAGTGGCTCTGAAGTTTAGTAATTTCAGCAATTAAACAGTTTTGAAGTAGATTATTGCGAAAAATGCCTATCGAACATATCGAATAATTGGAAGAATATGGAATAATTAACAATTATTATATTATAATTTTTATATTATATTAATTATTATATTATATTAATTATATTATATTAAATATTTATCACTTAACTAGTGATACGGCATTGTGAAGAAAATATTGCAATGGCTTCCAAACAAAAAATAGACGATAGAAAAAGAAGAAGATAGGAGAAGAAGAAGATAGAAAAAGAAGAAGATATGAGAAGATGATAGAAAAAGAAGGTAGAACAATAAGATAAAAGAAAAAGAAGAAAGAAAGTATATCAAAGGATGTCGTAAGACTGTGAAAATAAAGTAAAGAAAAAGTACAAACTATATAATTTATTCCGAGAGACCAAATCCACAAGAGAAGAAAAGTAAATTTAATCCGAGAGACGAAAGCTATATACGACAAAAGAGTACAGTGTTTTTTAAAAAGCCACAAATTACTAAAATTTGTAAACGAAAAGTTACAATAATTAAGATAATGGGTTTTAAATTCTTTGACAAGTTTTTATTGGACATAGATAAAAGTTCATATAGGGTAGATAAAAGGTAGATGAGGTAGATGGCTAAGGCTAAGTTCATATAAAAAAAATAACCTCACATTTTAAGTTTTTGAAATTCACTGAACAACTCTTAACTCTAATCAGTTATTAAAAACAAACCAATAGTGCAGACAGTGTATAAAAAGTGACTACCTTATTGAATATAAATGTATTGAGACAGGAATTGTCACTTTCTATTTGCAGTATCAACTCAATTTCACAATTAACCCTATTTTACTAAGAATACAACTTATGATCATAGTTCAAAATCAGAAAAACTTGTAATCAACATACCTTGTAAGACATAAAATTAAAATTTTCTTGGGGATATGCTTTTAAAATAAATGCGGTTATCAATAACTTCTTTTCGGGCAATTTCAAAAATTCTAGTAATTCCGTCGTTTGGGTTTCAGATTCACTCTCATGGTAAACCACCTGAGCATTCAAGCTTTCAAAAGTTATGAAAACATCAGAAGGAAATTCCATATGCGTTTTCTTAGTTGCAATATTACCAGCCAAGGTACCATTCTATAGAAAAACCAAACAAATAAAGATTTTAAAATATTTTATATAATAATGAAATACTCACATTTCGCACAGGTACATTCGCTATGAGATCAAAATGTTTCCATAATTGTTCACAATATTCGAAACCAGCTTTTTGTGCTGCTACTTTAAAAATATCCATAGCTTCGGTTAAGCTCAAATTCGCGCCTAAACTAAGAGTTTCATCATCGATGGTATATGTCTTTAGTTCGGGTATTTCATTGATATCTATAAAACTCTTAATACTTTCAGTACGACGATAGACGCCATGTGCAGTATTTCCACCTACAAACATAAATTCATCCTCTTTAACTCCATTTAGAGCAGTAAATAGCTCTTCAATTGTTTTCGGCCAAAACCATTGGCTTTCATCTTCGTACATGAGGTGATTCAATGGTTTTTGCTGAAGAGGACAACATTTGTTTGCAGTTTTTTTACAACATTTTTCATTTAATTCCTCAATATCAAGTAACATATCGTATGTGTTATCGGCTGCAAAAGATTTCATTGCATCTAGAATAGGTCTGTAGCCTGTACAACGGCATATGTTGCCACCAAAACTATTTTCAACTTCTTCTGAACTAATCTTGCCATTTTTTGATTCCAGTAAACCATACATGTTCATAACAAACCCTGGTGAACAAAAACCACACTGACTGCCATTCAACTTGGCCAACATTTTTTGTATTGGATGATAGCCTATGCGCTTACTGCCAATACCTTCAGAAGTAATAATTTCCCAGTTTGTGCAGGTGTTAAGTAAAGTAAGGCACTTAAGTCAAAATAAATATAATATAAAAAATTTTATTATTAACAACATATTAATGAGTAAAATACATATACTAAAACTGTGTGATCAATGAGGATTTCTAAATGAGGGACGTTTCAGAAACAAAATATAATTCGATACACTATGCCATCTTCTTAAGTATAAAAATATATTTTACAACAAATTAAAGGACATTTCCTAATCTAAGGACTAATAATAAACTTAAAAAATTTAAATAGATTTTAAAAAAGATTTCAAAATTTTACAATATTTTTCCGATAGGCTTTTCTATAATATATGCGTATTACGGTTAATATCAAAAATGAAAACCGCCTAATTATTTGGTCGGTGATTAAGTTACGATATGAAAATAGTATATTCCTGAGATGTAAAGAATTGTAATATTTTAGTTTTTTTATTGAAAAATACTTATCTTTGACACCCATAAATCTTTTTATTGAAATCCGTGTATATCGGTTGATATCAGAAAATGAAACCCACTTATTTGTTTTGATAGGTGTTTAACTTAATATATGTGAATAGGTTATTCTTCATATATAAGGTTTTAAGGGACTTCAGTTTTCTTTTTTTTGGAAAAGAGTTTTCTTTGACACTCAAAAATCTTCGTTAATATCGTAAATGAAACCTTACTAATTATTTTTGTTTCTGTGTTGAAAAACGTATATGCCTTGCAGAGATGCTATATCTTTTAACATGTTTGGATCCAAACGCATTTTAAAAGAACATATTGGGTTATTAGGAATAGTATAGCGAAATACTGTTAAATAACCTTTACAACAGAATTAATACAATTATTTTTAATATCACTAAAATATTATTTAACATTATTTAATTTACAATAAAATCCACGGCATATCTTAAAGAAAACTTATATTTTTCTGATTATGTATCATGGTTAGGTATAACATCTAACTAGAAAATTTGAAGGATATCAGTATCCTGTTATTTTAGAGTGTAAATTTTTTTTAATATAGTGTCATTTGGGAGTGGTAAGCAGCGTTTGGTCGTCTTAGTTGATATGTGACTTCAGGGCGTAGACCCGATCGCTCCTGAAACCATAACAGTTTCCTAAATATCATGATCACCAATACTTATGGGACTTTTTTCCTTAAGCATAGTTTACTTAGTTACTTACCGAGTTCGCTGCCCATATTCGTAGTTCTCCAGTTGCAGGATGTTTTCCTTTGATTACACAGATGCATGCTCCACAGCCACCTTCAAGACACATGAACTTCGTAGCTGTTAGTTGCGCATGCTCGCGTATGAAAGTGTTAAGTGTGATGTCCGGAGGAAAATTTAAAAGATTAACTGCAACGAAATAGTAAATGTTATATTTTATCATAGTAAAAATTGCTTATAAAATAAAAAAAAAAAGAATTTAGAAGGATTATTTCCTTTTCCTCTTATTATATTTCCTTATTTTGTTTTATTAGTAGGAATAGTATAAACCGCGACTCTAGCGTTATATTATGCTAACACCGGTTGTTTAAACCGATCATTAAACATTTTTCTATTATGTATAACATATAAAAAAATTATTAACTTTATCAATTTATTTGTTACTCAGTAATGTGAATTTCGTGGCACACATAAACCATAAATGTTCATGATCAGCTCCCGAAAACATATTGATTTGTTAAGATCCATTTGCCTATCTGTTTGATTGCTTGTCTATCAACTTATTAATCATTTTATTCAACTTTGAAGCTTATCGATAAAGGGATTGCATTAGGAAGTTTTTATGAATCCAAGCAGTTCCAATCTAAGTCGACAAATGGTTTATCTATTGTTTGATATTTCTGTGTAGAACTAATACAAATGAATTGCCTAAAGTTAGCTTAAAATTAATAATATGTAAGTAAATTAGATAAAGCTTCTTATAGCAATTATAGAGGTTCACAATTTTTATTACTTGAATGTTAAATAATCCCTTCGAGATTCATAGAACAACATAACAATAATAACTTAAATTGTAAATAATTGAATTTGTGTGAAACTATTTGTGTGTAGAATATTAAGAACTTTTAAAGGCCACAATATTTTTTTTTTGTGTTTGTTTAAAATTTTTTGATGTTGACTATTAGTGGCAATAAAAACTATATTTATTGATTGTGAAAAAAGTTCAAGTTAATGTGAACAAATCGTATTTGAAACTAAATGATGATTTTAGCTCTATTTCTAGTGCTACTTTCTATTGAAATATATGAGTATCTATAAATAATTCAGGAAATTGAATGCAATTTTTTATATATTTTTTTTCTTCTTGAATAATTTACTTTTCTTTGAACATATATGTATGTATAATATATACATACATATACATTAAAGTGTAATGTATAAAATATATAAAAATGCAGCATATGTACATATGTACATATATGTTGAAATGCAATTTGTGACAATTATTGGTAAAAGCTTAAACGGAAAAATGTGATAAAATTTTATAGTTGTAATGCAAGTTTTGGTTAACTTAAAATTATTTATTTAATTCAAGAATGCATTGTATTTATTACTTGACTTACCAGTGTACGGTGTACCATTAATAACGAAACTTGTAGTAGACATCTTACTGAAGTTAACTTTCCACAGAAAATATTTGTTTTTTTTTAATAATTTGAACTTCACTTTATTTTTCACAAAATTTGATTTTAGTTGATTTGCTGTTATTCCCCGATTTGCACTATCACAATTTAATACATATACGGAATATTTTTAGCGATAAGAACCTTGCAACTATTGCGTGTGTGATCACTTTAAGTACTGTTCCATGTCAATTGCATTTAAACTCTGTTTAGTAGCTCGAGTATTTTTATTTTCGTATTTCGGACTATGAGACCCGCTTCACACTGAACTACTTACAGCTGTACAAACCGTTGCAGAGTTAATATTTTTTTTTACTACTGACTAGGCTTTAAAATATAATTAATATTTATTTACCAGTTGGATTTCAATAGTTTTTGCTCACATTCGTAGATGTTGATGTCTGGTACATGTACTAGTTTTTTCTACGATACTGTAAAAATGAATAGTTTGCGCTTAACTTTACTCAATGTATGATCACAACCTTACGAATTGGTGAACTGATGACAGTCTACGTTACAATCACATATTGTACCCAGAATTGCAGAATGTGAATTCGTGCTTACCACTTATTAGTTGATGAATTGAGCTGCAACCGCAAATTACAATCATTAAAAGAGATGCTATTAAATACGAATCGTTTTATAACAGCTATTTTTATTGTATTTTGGTTATAAATTTTGTTGCTTGAATCACTTTTGTTTGGATATTTGGATATTGTTAAGGTTCGCAGAGCTATAGCTACTTGGAACCCTAACCACCATTCGATATAATCTATGCACATACATACATAAATGATAATGAAAATCATTGGATTATGCATCTGTTTAGTTCGATAGTTGCCAAGATTGCGTATATACATATATAACACATATATATGTATATATATATAATATATATATTTATATATATATATATATATGCCTACACAACATTCTTAAATAGAAAGAATTTTATTTTAAATTGATAACAAAATGTTTTTAATGAATATTCTTAATATCACATTTATATATTTTATTTATATTACTTATTAAAACTTAATAATACGTACTCCTATGTGAACACTTGATCGCACCACAACACAAAATGTAAGAAAAATAGCATATATTATAATAAAAAAAACATAGAACTTTCTATGTTTTTATTCAATTTGTTCAATATTTTCTCAACATTAGCTTATTGTTTTTGAATGCATGAAATATTATGACATTTGTTGCGGGACCAAAGAAAAAGTTTCTTCCTGGGTAACTTAATCCACAGACATGAATGTGCTATTTTGAGAAGAATTATATCATTAGACATACAGTTTGAGAGTGATTGATAAGGTAGAGTTTGAGTAGATTTCAATTCCTCTTTAAATTTATTTAATAAATAGATCTTTTACTGTTGTTTGTCATTCTTTTGTTCCTCTTCAGCTCTTTTTGTTCTAGCCCATGAAGCTCTATATAACAGCAGATATGCAAGAAATTACAAAATACGAATAGATGGCATATGAGATATGGTACGATTATGTAAAGAGATATGAAATAAGAGGAAGACGGGTTGTTAGAGAAAAAAAAAAGATGATATCTGGGATTCAACTAAAACTAGACTGGATCAAAGCATAGAAATGATTCCATTCTAATGGATCGGAGTTTAAGATCAATATTTATTTTGAATTAGTAGTTTGCTGTCAGGCTTGTTACTGTTTCCTTGTGTTGATACCATTTTATGGGTAGGTAATAAATATGCAACTTATAGAAAGTTTAAATGCAATTTAATATCGCCTATGCGAATTTGTGTACTTAAATTAAAATATTGTAATTTTTATATAGTGTGTGTGTAATTTTAACAATATATCAAAATATTTACTACTCTTTACTTTCACAGTAGATTTATTTTGAATTTGTTTTATATTCAAGGTGGTTATATTTTATGCTATCTTTTGCTATAATGTATTTAATATATTGTATATTAAAAATTCAACTGACATTTAAATCATGCATTTAGTGCGAGTAATATTTTGAGTCGGTTAAATTTGGCCCAATCATTTTATTTTAAATTTAGTTTTTTTAATGTAATTTGTTACTCTATATTTACTCGAAACAATATGTTGTTTTTTACTTCAAGTAAAATAAAATAGGTTTCACAAAATAACTATTTGCAACTTTTAATATGTATTTATTTCCACTAGATAAAATAATATGAAATGAAAATAATAATGTATAACTACAAAACCTAAATTCAGAGTAATTGATAAGCAGTAGCGTAACTACATTTTTTAGGCCCAAAAGCAAATTCTAACTAAGGGCATCCTATGGTACTAACATTTTTTTATACACTTTACACGAGAAAGTGTAAAAAGGGTATATTAGGCTTGTCAAGATTTTCGTAACGCATTAAAAGAAACGTCGAAAATACCAAAGTATATATCAGTATATGTATATAGGTATATACCTTTTCAGTTCAAACTACTCTGTCAGCTTTGAACTCTTCGAATGAAACTTTACACACATATTTTTCGGGAGCGGACCCTGTTCACAATTTGATTTGATTGAAATTGGCCTACTAATTCTTATAGATGTATGTATTTTTATTTTTCCTGACAAATTTTTCCAATCCCGAAATCCAGAACACCATTGATTTGTTTGATTAGAAAATAACCAGCACGGCTTACAATATACTGAATCCAATAACTTTAAATAGTATAACCAAAGTCGTGGCTCTGTTTCATATTTTGTTTTTAAATTATAGTATGAAGGATTGAAACTTCTATTTTCTTGAATAGGATCCTTCGGAAATGGCCCTTGTAATTTCTGATGGTCGGAAGAATTATTAATTAATAAGCGTTTAATATCATCAGTAATTTTGACATTAATAAAGTGGCCAATATCAGTTGATTTGCTTATTGTTTCATCAATGATTTTGAAGTCTGTTTCAGTATTTGAACAATGGTCAATTTATTCTGTGTATTACAATTAGAAAAGACATCATTTCAATCGTTTACTTCTTCACTTTTGTTTTCATTTATTTTTAAAAAATTGTCTAGTTTTGGTAATTTCTTTAATGTTTCTTCTCGTTCGTTTTGCTCTTTTCTTTTCTTGGCTCCACTTAAATGTCAACACAAAGAAATTTTTAAAGGTTTTGTTCAAAAACCAAAATTTATGATATTTCAACAAAAAACGTTTCGTCCCGCTTTTGAGAATTTATTAAAAATATATATAATGAATACATAAATTTATAATGGGGCCCCCTAAATTCGGGGGCCCGAAAGCGTTGCTTCCAGTCGCTTCGCTGTAGTTACGCCACTGTTGATAAGCCAATTATTGTTATATGTATATATATATATTAATATATATATTTTTTTGAGGCTCTCTTATTTCTATGAGTGCTTGTAATTACTGTAAAGTAGATAATTTGTGTTTTATTGTTTCATTTTAAAAACTAATATTAGATCAAATTAAAACTGATTAGCAAAAAATATTTAAAATTTCTATTTTATTTTTAATTATTTAAAAAAAAGTACTCTACTAATCAAAATCGAATACTTTGAGTCTCATATTGATCTTTGCAATACAAAGCGTGTTTTCGACTTATGGAAAAAATATTTATTTTCTCCAATAAGTACAATATAACATATTAAAAAGATGAGCGGGCTTGTTTTCTTAATATTGACCAAGATCCAGAGTAGTTCAAAGTTCTCTATCTGAAGAAAAACCTGTAGTCAAAAAAGCAAAACATCTCAAAATATGGTTTATCCGCAGGTATAATTATATGTTAACTTTCAGACACTTGAAAAGAATGGATATGGATCCCTTGATATCTGCTGCTTAAACTCAGAGTAGCCTTTCAGTTAGCAATTAGATGAAAGGCATTTACAGCTTTTTGATAATAGATTTTAAACATTTGTTAGAATGACTAAAACTAGTTATCTACATCATACAGCTGCCATATAAGTCAAAGCGTTAGAACCAATACGATAAATTTCATTTAACATGCTTTCAATTTCAATATAAGGAGGTTTTCTTTTCACAGGAATGCTTCAATAGAACAACTTCTGGTTGCTTAGGAATAACTTGGCATCACTGCCTAAGTCATGAAAAATTAAACAAGTTAGTAAATAAAATTAAATACAATTAATATAAATAAAAAAGTATTATATAATTTATATGTATATCAAAGCTGTATATCAAAGACTTATTATTGAACTTAATATATTCTGTAGGAACTGACTATACACATAGTTGCAATAGTAGAAAGAAGTATATGAACGTAAAATGACAACCTTCTTCAGTATATATAGTTCTAATTAATAAAGTACTGATATAAGTTCATCATGGTTGTCATGGTTAATATTGCTGAGTGTTTGGATTAGATTTTGCTTCATCAAATTTAACCATATTTGAATTGTGAAATTTTAATACCCTAAGCACATTCAGTTTAATTTATTATTAATTATTATTTCAACAACTATTTTAGATATTTTAATATTTAAAAAGACATATCAAATCTTTTGTTATTTCAGTAGAATTAAAAATTATTATGTTTGTATGTATAACACATATAACAATTTAATGAATGAAGTATTGAAGTATTGGTTATCCACTTTTTTGCACCATAACTTATAGTTACAAAAGTATCTATTTTTTTTAAATTCTATTACTTCAGTGTTGAAGTTATCATTTTCTCTATGTAATTTATAATTATTTATAATTTTATAGAAATTTATAGACATTCTCTAAAACATTTAAAATTTGCAACAAAATATTTCAATAAAAATTTTCAGCTTACAATGTCACATTAAAACGATTATTTAATTAATAATATTACAAAAATTCACACTCACGATTAAGTATCTTTATTGTTTATCGTCTTCTCTAAAACTATAATGCACATGCGACATATTTCACATATCAATGTGAAGTTCGCTTGCACTGCATTTTTTCAAACAATGCCTCATCGGTTTTGTAACCTACTTATAATTACATAGCTAACATAGCAAAAAACAATATAGAGATATAGAGTTTGACTTTGTATTAGCTTTAAGTACCCTTCACACAAATTTATTGAGAACTATCAGAAATAATATTTAGAAACAGATTTCCATTAATGAAAGCTTATATATCAAAACCTTTCATGTATATAACAGCTGGTTTCGATTCAGTTGGAATCAGTGACCAGAGTATCTAGAAGTATATTTTGGATGCAGTATTTAAATGAGAATAAAGCTATCAGTAACAATAAATTCAATATTGCTTGATAGGTCAAGATTATTCGACTTATTTTAAATATAATATGAGTTGGTTACTTAAACTATTTAGAACATAGCTTTTGCCTTAATATATGAGTTTTTATATGAAACTTTTTATTAAATACATTTTTTAAAAATGTGTGAAAAAGCTACAAATATTTATTATCTTACTACTGTTTTATTATTATTTCATTATTAATTCTTTAGTTGAGTTTACTGTTTTTATAGGTTCGTCAAAGGTACGTAAATTTCGAAACCTTATAATAACGGATGTAACGTTAGATCATTATAAAGTCTGAATGTTTATGTATAATATATTTTGATTGAATTTAAGACCCTTTTTCTGGTCAGTTTAAAAACATAAGTTTTCTTATTTGACTTAAGTAACTTTATAAGATTCTATGGAAGTCACATAAATGTACTCACACAGATATATATATTTACATTGAAGTTGCTTAAAATTATTGCTGACTTCACATACAATCCAGAATTTATCGTTGATAAACTATTGTTTCTATAAAAATGTCGACATATTCCCATACACTTTGCTGTGAACTATTTAACATATTCCAAACCAGTTGATGTCTGCTCACACCACATAGTGTAACATCGTATCTCCTTAATCACTATCAATCAGGGAGTTAACTCGCGAAACTATAACAATAAAAAAATATCACCAAAAATACTAGTAACTAATTAATATTAAACTAATCAATTCATATATTATTCGTTTTCAGGTAAATTTTTTAAGTTATTGGTATAATGATTTTATTATATTATTATACATCAATATTTTATTTTATAATAGTTCTTGTTCCATGATTGTTCAATTATTGTTCAATTGTTCAATTTTCACGATGTAAAAGCCAAGTATAGTTTAAAACACTCGGTATCTCCAGTGCTCCAGTCAAAATGACTGATTTTACCTTAAGTATTCACACAAAGTTGTGAATATTTTTTTCCGAAACTATTATATTATTTTTATAACGACAACTAAATATAGTTAATTTGAAAACTTATTTTGATCTTGAGTCCACAATAAAAAAAAAACTTTTTTGGTACTTATGCCGGTGCCAGCCATTTTGACTGGTGTGTTTTCCTATGGCAGCGATAGATTTTTATTTAGAGAATGTACATTCTCTTGCAATTTGTCGGAGGACTCCCATTTTTATAGGGGAATATCGTTGTGCGTTAAGTTCGGTAGAAAAATGCCGGTGATATTTACTGCGATAAATAAATATTTCATTTGATATTGAAATTTTCAAAAGTGGACTAGTTGGTATGATAAAATTATTTTCATTACCATTAGAAACTGCAAATGGAAAATCGGACAAAACGAGCTACTTTGAATTTACAAGAAATACAAGACATACATACTATCGGAATGTGCAGAAATTGAAGATGAAAATTATGATACTGAAGGCGAATTTTTGGGAAACCAAAGCGATATGAGCGATAGTTGTAATAAAAATTTCCATATCGCGAGCAGTGATGATGAAGATCTTGGTAAAAATAATGGAGTTCCTTTACATAACATACAAAAACGAATGTGTATGCGGTTTGCTTCCAGTTCTGAAGAGGATAATGAAAGCGGGGAAGATACACAACTTGAAGTTTCTGCAAGTGGAACTATTTGGAAAAAAAATAAAAGAAGGAGGTGTTATTTGAAGGTTACCAACTCATTGCATATTCAAAGCTTTATCTGGGCATATTTATGTACAGCATACGTTAGAAGAAATATTATGGAAGAGAAGCCAAGCAGTGCCTTTTTACTATTGATTGACCACCATATATTAGAGCATATCAGAATTTGCATCGAATTAGAAGCCTTTAGAGTTTTATGGACACTTTCACAGGATAAATTGAAAGCTCTCATTGGAATATTGTATGCACGTAGTTCATACGAAGCAAAAGGTTTAAAGCTGTCGTATTTATGGAACAAAAAATGGGTTCCTGAATTTTTTTCTAAAACTATGAGTAGGCATGACTTCGGCTGGCTTCTGACGTTGAAATGAAGTACATAAATGGCTTTCCTTAGGAAAAGATGAAACACTATATTTGGCAACACCTCTTAGTGAATTTGTAGTAATGAGACTACTTGAGCCTGATACCATGAAAGATAGGACTGTAACAACCGAAAACTTTTTCACCAGTTTTTCTTTAGGCGTCAAAATTGATACCGACAGCAAGAAACTGTCTGAAACTGTGTCTTTTTACAATAAAACCAAATTTTATGTCGACATCACAGATCAAATGACACGAAAATATAGTGTGATATCAGGATCTAGAAGAAGTCCACTTCAAGTATTTTTTAATATTTTAGATATTGTCGGATTAAATTCCTGGATTTTCTATACAAATACAACCGGAGAGAATATTTCAAGGGTGAATTTTTTGTTTCGTGGCTAAAGAACTCACTTTTGATTATCAGTCATCAAACTAAGAGATAGCGACTGAAGGTGACTGTCCAACACCCCAACTTCCAAAAACACCCCGCCCAATACGTAAATGTCTGCAAGAATATGTTTGGGGAAAATGCACAGAAAAAAAGTTTATATTTGCAAAATATGTGACAAGCCTTAACTATTTTGAATAAAAACTAAATTACAGCTCCCGACTTTTTATTAATTTTATATTTTACCAATAATTCTATAAAATCACACTCAAAACGTTATTTTTCAACAGCCGTCATTTTGCTTTAATATGTCATCCTTGCTTAATTGAGAAATATAATATTTGACAGATTGCAGCAGTGATGCCAATATGTCGGCAAGAGACTTGTGATTTTTTGCCAAACTTCCTAGCGGTCGAATTCTCCAAATATAGATCGTTTTTACAGACATGATGATTACTTGTATTAAGTTTTCTTCAGAAATGAAGCAATTGGAGTAGTGAATATCCATTAATAATTGTCGAAAAACCATCAAAAAATCTAGAAGTGTGATAGGCTTATATTTTTTTTTCCAATAATAAAGGTGTGAGCAAACTATTAATTATGATCGCTACAACCATTGAAAGATATGTGATTTTAAAACGATGGTGCCAAAACCAAAACCATGTCATTTTTCACCCCTGCATTTTTTATAAGAAGCATATACCTACATATTTATGTAAATAATCCTCAAAGTCTTAACGATTTAAAAACGAATTATTCGTTAAGAATAGTCGTAATTTTTTCTTTCAGAGTAGTAAAAAAATACTCGCAATTTACGAAAGAAAACATATAAAGCAACAACAACATTCTTAAAATCTTGAGTTAGGTTTTACTCGTAAAACATTTTAAGTCTTAAGTTTCAGTGCAACCAAATTTTAAAATCAGTCTATTGTGAATGTTCACTGGAAATATGTGTTGCAAGATTCCAGTCATCTGTTAAAATCATAAGAGCATTTCAGTTACTAATAATTTCAAATACATAAATAAATAAATTAGTTTAAATATTTAAGAGAAAGTAGTTACTATTTGCCTTCTAATATTCATTTTGTTTTTTTTAAGTTGATTACTTTTTAAGTATTTACAATTTTTATATTTCATATTTTACATAACACAACCAAAAACATATGGCTTTTCATTTCCCAGTAATCCCTATTACCCTATTAAATTAAGTATTGAGGTGTTGAAAAGATTATAGGCACAAGTCATCAAAATAAAAAAATGATATGTTAGAACCGTGAACATTCAAATAGATTTTTAAATATTAATGGACAACTCTGGAAGAATTGAAAATTTCCAATTAGGCTTATATGTAAAAGACATAATAAAATTTAAAGTTAAAGTTTCGAAAATGAATAATAATTCTTTGCAATTCTTACTTATGAATATTAACTTATTTTATATAATTGCGAATAAAATTTGTATTTTCAGGCTTTTTCAATGTTAAAAGAAAAAGGTAATAAACTAAAAAGAATTGAGTGTTGTTTCTATTTGTTGATAGTTAACCTGAAATTTTGTACGTATTTCCAAAAATCGTTCACAATAGACGAATTTTTAGTCTTGGCAACCGTGTGATTTGAGCTGCTTATTTGTTAAGCGGTTTCGTAAGGGTTGGACTAAATAGGCCAGCAGTGGTGTTGCTTCATATGTTATTTATTAAAATAAACGGTTGTTCTTTTGTGACGTCCTTACAAAAGAAAATGCCTGATAGTAAATTTTCGATTTTCACTGAATTGTAAATTGTAAATCTATTGTAAATCCATATACATTTATTAACTTTTACAGATAGAAGACTTGCTTTTGGGACTACAATCGCTTTTGTAAAAAGACCACATGGTTTAGCAATTAGTCCGTCATAAAGCATGTAATAACGAACCACATTATTCCCGATTACCGATTGATAATTGGCTCATTTCTATTTAAACGAAATCTGTAGTACCATTTTTATTTATTATATGTGACTGTTATCTGAATAATTATAATTTATATTAGATTTTTCATTTAAAAGAAAAAACGGAAACGGAAAAAAACGGATAAATAATTAAAGGATTAAAGTTTATTAAGGATTTGAAAAAAGATATAATTTAGTTTCTTAAATATTCCTGAAGGATTCATTAAATCCTTGTATTCTCATGCAAAACTTAATAATTCCATATTGCATAATAATAAGTATCAAAGTAAATATTTGTTAATCTTTTGTGATATTCAAAATTATTTATTATTAAATGATATAGCAGTGAACACACAATTGTGAAAAGCTCTAATGGATTTCTTTACACGTCTCTTAAGAAATATAAGCCGCACGCTTAAATTTATCAACTCGTTAACATCGATTCGTTTTAAGCTTATTTAAAAGGTGTTAACTAAAGATAAGAAAAAATTATTTCAAGCGAATAATACGTATTTAATGTGACTTCTATCGATAACGTTTGCCTTCGTTTCGTACAGATACGTAGCGAATTACAGAACATTGAAGGTATGTATCTTCGTATCTACATCAACGCTCGGATACAAATGTGCACATTATTGAACTGTCAAGGAAAGTGACAAAGGGTTACGCGTACATGTCAACGCGTGTTCCCTCAATGATATTTGGCTTTTGGGTTACAGAAGTTTCTGTGTCTGTAGCCAAGGTTTTACCCTTTTTCGGTGTGTTTGGTACATGGTTTGAGCATACACAAAGTCGTTTTACATTAAGGTTATCCCATTTGTTGGCTGGAAATGGCAGAAATGATCAGAATTTTTTTACTCACTCGCTAACGTTCTTCTTTTCCTTTTGTTAGTTTAAACCTAAAATTCATTAATAATAAACTCAACAATGCGTGGAGACGATAGAATAGATTCCAATCGAATCGAAGCCAAATGGCTATTTTTAAGAGAAAATAGAAGCACGCAAGCGAAAAGGTCCACATACGGTCTATTTTACCCTTTTTTTGTTTTGACAAACTCGCCCATGGACATGTGACATGTGATATTCATTTAGAGTTGTAATATAGTTGTAATGTAGTGTTACATTCTGAAGTTAAGGTTTTCGAAGATTACTAAATTAAATGTATCATTGAGTGCTCATATGGAAATAGGTAAGCTGAAATAATTTGAAAATAATTAGAAGTAAATGAATGAGTGAATGAGTTTTTAAACTATAATAAAATTGTGTTTGTAACTTTTGTGTCAATCAGGTAGATAGAGACGTTGATATGTTATTATAAAAAATAAAAAAAAAAGATTCAATAGTAATTTTCGTAATATTAAAGGTGTACAAATTACGTTAAGACAATAATAATTGGTGTCCGTTTTTTCAGTAAAAAATATAATTTGCTGAAATAATTATTTAAATTTGAAATAAATTGTTAAAAAATGAATTGTGCTTAATAATTAAATGGAACACTTAAAAAAATACACAGAAAGAAAATGATTAAAAATTAAAACATTTCAAGCACCACATTTAATATATAATATAATATATATAATAATGTAATACATATATAATATATATATATATATATATATATATATATATATATATATATATAATATATATATAATACAAGTATGCATTACAAGCAATGATATACGTAAAATATCTTATTTCATACAATATATGTCACATGAACTATCTTTAAAGACACACAATTATCTCTGTTTATATGAGTCCTATAGTATATATGTTTCCCAACACTTAAGGCCAGTTTTACTATTCACACATGAGCTATGGAATCCTATTGGTAATATTGGTAATGTAAATTAACTTTAAATTTCAAATTTTTAAAATGAAAACTTATATTTCAAAATTTAAAAAAATTTCACTACGTGTCATATCGTCAACTGTGTCAAATGTGCACTGTTAAATTCTTCCATCGACTCTTAGATTGTAGATTATGATTATTCTCAATGGACGAGTTGATTTTTTCAATGCATTTTATTTAAGTTGAATTATACAGGGTTAAGTGATTGAAGTGTTAACTATTCAAGCGACTACATCTTTTTTGTGTGAAATTATTTTTTATTAATTCAAATTACAAAAATTTTTACAAATAATGAGAATTTTAGAATCCATTTACTCTGGCTTCAAACGGTTCAAAAATGAGTTCCATGCTTCACGTATGTTATGGTATCTTTCGGTATTTGGACCCATTCCTGAACAATGAGTTTCTTCAACGCAACCATACTGGCATATTCTTAGTGCTCATCTTACTTACTTTGTGCTCCATCCGATGACCCAGATGGAATAGTCCATCGGATTTGAATCTGGCAAAGCAAAAAGTCATTGTGTGAACAAAATGAAGTGTGGAACATAATTTTTTAACCATTCTGGGCTCACACGAGGTTTGTGAGACGATGCCGAGTCTTGTTGAAACGTCCATGGTCTTTGACCGAAATGTTTGGATGCCTACAACTGTAAAGCAAATTCCAAAACATTTTCGTAATAATAAGTCGCATTGACTTTGACACTAGATACGATGAAAATGATTGGATAGCGTCCATCGGCTGTCACAGCTGCCCCTGCCATTATTTGAGATGGAAAATTACTTCGGGTGGTCATTCGTAGTGTCAAATTTTCGGCACTGCGTTCAGTTAAGTAAATACGATCATTTTGGGAGTTTATGAACTGCTCAATGAGGAAGTTTTACTTATCAGATAACATAATCTTTGAAAATTCGCCATGTTCATGCAACCGTAACAACTCCCTTACTCTTTCGAATCTAACGTTATGTTGCTTTGGCGTAAGATCTAATGCCTTTTGGAACTTGTAAGGCATTACCTTGAGCTCATTTTGGACTACTTCGGATACTTCGCTAAGTTTTTTTTCAGTTATTTGACTTACTTACCACTTCTACGTGAATTTCGTTCAAGACAAACCTTCATTTTCTGAACCATTTCAGGTGATGTTGCATTTTTTTTCGTCCATCACCATAACGTTTAGCAACTCTGCCTGTACTTTTATATCAATTTATGGTACGATACACAAACATGTTATTCACTTTGGGGTATTTGAACTAACGAACAATAACTGGTTGTGATTTTCCAGTCAAATATAACAAATCAATTCGAATAACTTCAAATTGGTTCTATTAGTGATTATATAGCACATTTACCATACTAAAGTAAATAGTATTATCTATACAAATGACAATAATATATAGTATGTAGTAAAATAATACATATGTAGGTAATATATATACGAAAATATAATACAGATATTTAATACAGATATTTGTGTTCATTAACTGCACTTTCTCCTATTTTTATAAAAATGTCTGCTCTGGATAGCCAGAAGTAGTGTTAAAGATAAATTTATATAGAAACTTGATATAAGTATATCGTGTTAAGATCTGAGTAAGGAGCACATAGAATACCATTAATTTAAAATTTATGTATTTTTAAATTGGGGTTCATAGTTCGTTTTTAAAACAAACACCCCATTAGCCTCATTAAAGTAAATTAAGTTTATAGAATCTTCCCCTTGTTGTATTCAATACACAACCATCTGAAAGGAAGAAAGGTGAAATTATTGTTTCAATTAAAGTGAACTTCATTTAAATTATAAAATTCTTTTAATGAAATATCAACGTATTTAACACTCTTCAGTTTCACTGTTCATAATATCAAGTGCTATTACTTAACGAAGCAAAATTAAAAAGCGTGGAAATTATACGAGAATAACCATTTTCATATTTTCATATTTTCATTTTCATTAGTGTTGACAAGGAAATCCCCCTCAGCGACAAAGCCATGTGATTATCTTTATACTTCTCGAATAATTCCTAAAATGGTAATAATAAAAAGGAAATATTAAGCTCAAAATGTGCAATGTATTGTGTTTTCATTTTTATTCTCGTTCGCATTTTTGTTTGGATATGGATTTGCGTTTGTGCTCGTGCAATAGATACTTTTCCGCACTTATTTGGACATAACAAGATAGGCTTTTGTAGAGACAGCACATTAAAATTTTGCTGTGTTTGTTGATTTTAATAACAAAAGCACGCATTCGGTTAGGAGTAGCAGGAAACAATTCCAAAATTGTAAAAGTATCATTTACATTTCCAAAATAATAATGCAACATTGGTCGAATGCCCAATTTATACCTCATACCTCATTGGATTCTGGAGGAACGATTTGGTGTACAATCTTAAAATTTAAATTTCATTAAAGGATCCCTTGTCAACCCCCAAATTTGTTTGTAAGTTGCTTGTTTGGAAGCATTTGGAAAATCCTGGGAACATTTCATTATTAGAAATGCAATTAAACGCTATGACAAATACCAAAAGTGCTGAGTCTGTTCACTTTATGGGTATTACTAAGGCAAAGGAGTAGCAGAAATTACAAAAGTAACAAACAGTTTAACTCTAATTTTTACGGGCGTGTATAGTATAGAAAATAAGAGTAGGTAAAAAAGTTAAGAACAAAAATCGTGCAGCAAGCTCAGAATGGACATGGACCCATACTTTTCCTTTTCAAAATTTCAAAAATTTACCTTTTACTGAGTAAATTCGTTACCCCAAAACTGATTAAAATTCTTATTCATGTTTTTTCTTGCTGTTTTTGTTGTTCTTGGCTCGTGATTAATAGCCACAGGCTTTAATTTAACACAGCCAAATTCCAACCTTGCATAAATACTAAGCTCACTTGGGCCACTTTGAAGTTCCTTCTTCAGAGATTTGTTTTGTTTTGTTTGTGCTTTTATTAAATATTAAAATTGACTAACAAAAATAATTTACTCTTCGGAAATTGGACTAAGCTTTGGTAAAGAATTCACTGGTTGTTTATGTCACATTAAAAGTTTAGTAAACAGACTTGACGTTAAATACCGCCTTTGTTTCAGCCAAGTTTTGCATGTAAGCAATAACTTACAGGTCCTGCTTTAATGTAAATTAGCTGGTAAATGTTTGTAGAATTTTGGTAACTTCATGATCTGATTTTAGCAGTTAGTCAAAACTCTCTTCTTGGGAGTAACACATCATAAATACTACTATAAATGGTACACTAAGTGAACTAACTATACCAATTCTGACATAACATATCATAAAGATACAATAGTCCAACAATGTACACAATCTTATGGGACAGTTAGTGTTCGAACTTATATAACAATTATAACTATAATGATTGATATAAAGATAGTGAGGCAGGTATAAAATGATTTGAGTTATTACGTGATAAGTATTCATAAGTACGCTACGAGCTTACACATCCCCAGTAAAAACTGCTAAAAAACTGGCATGAAAAGGCATGAAAGAAAGTACTAATGTCGTTGTTCGGTTCTTCAGACGAGGGTTTAACTTTTTGGAAGATTTTTACTTAGAGGAGTATATAGACCTGCATACAGCCAATCAAATAAGCTTTTTAAAGATAATATAGAAAAACTATAAGAGGATTTTTTTTTCAAAAGGTGTTGAGAAGGCGCTCTAAGTCTTTCCATCTGACACGTTTACTTATGTATTATTATCAGTAGTTTTATAATCAACGTAAAAGTTGCGCTAACTAGTTTATTTGTTTAAAGCTTTTGTCTAGAATAATGCAAAAGTGATATGTCCAAGTTAAATTCAGTTTAAGTACCAAGTCATTCCAAAATAGTAGGGAATAAGCGAACAGATAATCTTGCCAGTCTGGGCTAATCTTCTATGGAAACTCGAGTTCCAATCCTTGCCCTTGCCAATCATAGTCGTAGGTTAATTTGTGATAATTTTTTGTGACAAGTAAGTAGGGACTGAGCGCATACTTCCTCAGTAGTCTATTTAGTCAAGGGCTTGGCAAATTTACTTAATATGTAGAAGCACTAACTTAGTACACAAAAGCAAATCAGAAGTACGTAGGTTAATATCTGCTCTAACTGGGCACTGGACTATATGATGGCATAGGGCTAAGCTCGACCTATCCTCTAGTATTATATGTAGTACATGCTCCTTAAAATATTTCGTAAAGAGGTTGTCTAAGCATTTCTGCTTACATCGTCAGTTGGTTGTCTCTATTCGCGTCAGTTTGTCTTACTTCGTTTGCGCTATCTAAGTTCACTCTTTCTGTTGCTCCTATGCGTTCATTACATCGCAGTGCCGTCTTTATGCTTTCTTTCGCCGTTTTTACTATTTCTTATTTTTGGGTTGAACTGCATATTTGTCTAATGAGGTTTTTCACTGTTATGGTTCTTCAAAAACAGTCTGTAAACTTTGTCGTTCTTCGTGGAATCACGAGCATTTGAAAAATACGCGTTCAGCATTTCGGTTGGAAATATTTTATTTCATCTTCATGATTAATGTGATAAAGGATTTACTTAAAGCAACCATGACAACTAAGTATTTGGCGAAGGAAATTGTCATGTTCTCCATAATTGCAGAGCACCCAAAGGTTGATATCATATATCAGTGCGAATGTCCATCTTCCTGGTTCTAATGTTGCCCATCTGCGCGGAAGGCTCTAGCGACTCTCAATGCACAGAGGCGATACGTTAATTTTATGCTAGATAGTTAAGATTTGTTACATGTGGCATCAGCCAAAAATGGTACTGCATAGAGTATAATGGAGCTTACTACATTTGCTAGTAGTTTCCGTTTGCTTTCTCGTGAATCACCAATATTTGCCACAATGCGTGATAAGGCGGCATTTACACGTGTTGCCTTATCATTCACCATGTTAAGATGATATATAAAAGGTATACGATTGTCTATTAAAACTCCAAGGTACTTTATATAGGGTTGGGATGTACATTGTATTCGGAAACTTTAATATTTTTCTGTTGAAAATTCGATGACACTGAAGTATTTTCCTTTTTTATACAAAATATAATAAAAAGCGAGTTGATGTTTTCGATTTCCTTAAATTTTTAAAAATCTGTGTTTAATATATTATATGGCATAATGAAGTAATCAAAAAATTGTAATTAATTCAGCCACCATTTAGGAAACACACAACACGAGGCAACGACCCGTATTTATGGTATGTCTGGCAGTACCTGACCAAAATGAAATTGTTCAATTTTTTTTAATTATTAGTAAACTACCAGCAGAAAGAGAGTAGAGAACCAAATGTACTATAATAAAACAATTTTTTTCTAACAAACCGCACCTGTTATCGAAAACTATTGAAACCCCAAAGCTCATCGTCAGTTGTCACCAGTTTCGCTGTCATGAATTCATTTCATAACCAATTTCAAACATAACAATTCTATTTTATTGCGACTCCAAAAACAAACGAAATCATATAAAGTTTTTATGAACACTCAAAATGGACTAGAACGGAGCAAAACAAATGGCAAGAATCACGCATATTGATGCAGTCATGCATGAAACCATTTAATTTTGGTTCACCATAAACTGCAATTGCATTCCGAGAACAGTTCCAATTGCGCCCACAGCAAATTATCGGCCCGAAATTCAATTGACTGCGAGTGGGAAAAAGGCTGCATTAGTACAAATTATAGGCATAACAATTCAATATAAACGCTGACATCTGTAATCTTTCATGGCAACAATTTTATTATAAAAAGTAAACAATCAAATTAAGTTTGTTTCCGGCTTTTTTATAGAATTGTCAAAATTTGTTGCACTTCAATGGAGTAGGAGTTGCCTCTTATTAAATCAAGCAGAGTAAGTGTGACGGACAAGTGAAGTTTTTGAAGAAAATTTATTATGGCAATTAAATTTATAACTAACATTGCTCTCACAGGATAAGAAACAGGAACAGTATGGAATTCAATCTATGTTATTCCTAGAGTTTTGCAAGTTATTATACTATATTAGCTATGTCTTCTATTTTTCCTTATATATACAGTGGCTCACAGCTTATTTGATGCAAGCAAAAATTTTTTGAAAAATGTTGTTTATTTCAAAATATTTTGCAAAATTAAAAAAACAAAGTATGCAGAGTTATTGTTTATAGTGTGTTTATTCATTTTAAGATAAAAAAATCCAAAAATCTTCTTCCATTCCTTAGTAATGCATCAAAAACCAAAACCAAATGAAAAATTCATGTCACAGCTTAAATGATGCAGTTAAGAATACCGTTATTTTTGTCGCCAGATTACACAGAAATTAAAATATTTTTATTCTGCGATCATTTGTAATCTAGTTTTTGAGCGAAAATATTATAAAAATTAAAGTGAGTGCATTTTGTTAACCATGGGACGGCGCACATCAATTGAAAAGCGTGAGTTAGTGTTGGAGTACTTTAAAAAGGGAATTCCCCGGCGTAAAATTGGTGAAATGGTAAATATAAGCCCTTCAACAGTTCAACACATAATTGAACGCTTCGTACATGAAAATCGCATAGAAAATAAGGGACGAAAGGCTCCCAATAAAATTTTTACAGAAAAAGAATCGAGGTATTTGGTAAACCAAATTCGAAAAAATCCAACAATTAGCGCTCCAAAGTTGACAGACATGGCCAAAATAGATTTTGGAAAAATTTGTCATCCTGAAACCGTCCGCAGAATATTGAGAGAATCAAATTTCAATGGAAGAATAGCTGTAAAGAAACCTTTCGTAAGTGCAAAAAATAGAATTAAAAGGTTGCAGTTTGCACGAGAGCATTTAAATAAGAGTCCAGCATTTTGGCGAAATGTACTTTTTGCAGACGAAGTCAAAATAAACTTATTTGGATCAGATGGAAGATCTTATGTATGGCGCGAAGTCAATTTTGAGCTCAAACCACAAAATTTACGTGCTACCGTAAAACACGGAGGTTGTAATGTTATGGTTTGGGCATGTATGTCATCAAATGGAGTAGGAAATTTGGTCTTCATCGAAGAATCTATGAATAAAAATATTTACTTAAAGCTTCTTCAAGAAAATTTGATTCAAAGTGCAACGAAATTGCAGATTGCAGATGATTTTCGCTTTTGCCAAGACAACGACCCTAAGCACAAGTCAGCATTAGTACAAACGTGGTTGATATGGCAATGTCCACACATTGTCCAAACTCCTGCACAATCACCAGACTTGAACGTTATTGAAAATTTGTGGTCCGTTTTGAAGACAAATATCAGAAAACATGACATCCGCAACAAATTTGACTTAAGAAACGCTTTACAGCAAGAGTGGAGTAAAATTAGTCCAGATTATACCAAAAAACTGGTTGATTCCATGTCAAAAAGGCTTCATGCTGTTATTACTAATAAGGGATATCCAACAAAGTACTAAGTACTTAGAATTAGTCCGGAAGTTTGTAAAAATATAAGTTTTTTTGATGTTGCATCATTTAAGCTGTGACATGAATTTTTCATTTGGTTTTGGTTTTTGATGCATTACTAAGGAATGGAAGAAGATTTTTGGGTTTTTTTTTTTAAATGAATAAACACACGATAAACAATAACTCTGCATACTTTGTTTTTTTAATTTTGCAAAATATTTTGAAAAAAACAACATTTTTTAAAAAATTTTTGCTTGCATCAAATAAGCTGTGAGCCACTGTATCTATATGATGAACTCAAAAAATATATAACAATATGAGTATTTAAATGAATTAGTCTAGCAATTTTTACAGAAATTTTATATTGAAATTTAATTTTTAAATCATTTTACTCAACCTCTAACAGGATAGAGGTTGTCTCAGGCTGACTTCATTGTTTTTAGATGGAGTCATTATTGTACTGTTTTGAGCCAAAAAAACACTTTACAATACTTGACAATATCTTTAATTAATTTTATTGAGATTATCGAATAGTTAGCTGAACCCAATGCTTTCTAGAACCTACCTTATTCTTAGTTAACACAAAATTCATTATCTGACTTTTCGCCATACTTGAAAGAATAGTGAAATCATATCCTCTCCGTAGATGTCATATGCAATAACCTCATACTAGTGTTGACGCACAAGCTTGGTAGGTTTTTTCTTCTTAATTTTAGAGATCCTGAAAAGAACGCTATTTCCCATCTTAACCCATTATCGTGTTAATTAATATAAGAGTCAGAAAGTTTCTTATAAGAAACTTATCTTCCTCCCATTTTTTCTTTCTTAACAGCGCATTTTCATTTCCCTAATATTCACTTTATATTTAATATGTTTCTGAACATAAAAATCTCCATAATATTTTTTAATTACTGAAATAAGATTTCGGTTATAAGTTCTCCATAAAAAGAAAAAAGAATACTGAGCATATAGACTTTCTCGTATTTCTATAATAACTGGAATGAGATTTCAACTATTTACTCTTTATAAACTATTCTTAAAAATCTTTTCGCAATTTATAGTTAAGATGTGGATTTTGTGGGTTAAAATCACTTACGGAGGTATATGATGAGTTTTTTTCTCGTGATTTTTTAATAACCGAAATGATATTTCGGTTATAAACTCTTCATAAATTACTGTTTAAAATTATTTCACAATCTATTTTTAGGAGGTGGATTTATTGAATTGAAGTCTCACATGGAAGATAAAATGAGTTTCATGTACAAAAAAATAATAAAAATATAAATGTATATTTTTTTAATTTTGGAATGCACTTTTTACTATAAAAAAGTGTAACTTTATTGATTATTAGTGGGCTTAGATCGTTTATTTAACACATAAAAATGTTTTTTGAAATAAAAAACTACACTTATATATATTATATTATATGTTTAAATTTTTATAAAAAATAAAAATTATTTTTTTCGAAAAGCAGTGATTAATTAAA
The DNA here is from genome assembly GCF_002237135.1 of Teleopsis dalmanni. Classification (NCBI taxonomy): domain Eukaryota; kingdom Metazoa; phylum Arthropoda; class Insecta; order Diptera; family Diopsidae; genus Teleopsis; species Teleopsis dalmanni. The sequence continues at coordinate 149,744,636 of NC_051847.1, forward strand.
TTAATTAATTAATACATATTATGAAATAAATAAAAATAAAATTTATAAGAAATTAAAAAAATTTAATACATATTAATATAACTGTAAGTTTTTTATTTAAAAAATCATTATTTATAAGCGCGAAAATAATCAAAAAATGTATTGTAAATTAGTTGTTATAATAATTAAATAAAAAAATATAGATAAAGTGAACCTTTGATAGATAATAATAAACTATATAAGGCATAGTATGTAATAAATCAAATTTTGTTAAGTAAATGAAACATTTATCTAAAAGCACTTATATATTAACCAGAACTATGAGGGAAAACAATTACATGGAAGATATTTTATATAATGAATTATAGATTTTTAAGTATGAATACAAATATTTACATTAAATTCTGTGTTCATATAATAATTATCCATAATATTATTGCAATTCTACCCCCCCTTGCACACTTTTCCAAGAATATTTAATTTTTTTATTAATCAAGTGTTTGGTTTTACTTAATCTCCTAAAGGCAACAGCAAAATATTCTTCCTCCCGTCAAGAATATTCTATTGACAAAAAACAAAACAAAACCACATGGAATGCCGCTCATAATTTGCTACAAAAGGATATATAAGGATATATATATATAAATTGTTATATACGAGGATGTATGCAATAATAATGAATTTTACACATTGTATCAGAATTTTCTGCGCATCGCAGTGCGTTCATTAAAACAGCACGCCAAAAGGGGGGGTGCATATAAATTGCGTAATTTTCTTAAAGCCCACGTCTCTTTGTGCTTAAATTAGCACCTCGGGATCGTGAAATTCTACACGATGGCCAGTGAATGACTGGTTTCACGTTACACTTTGCTTTTAGACAAAACGTGAAAGTATTTACTTACGTAGCCCTAAATAGAAAAAACGAAATTACAAAGGGGATGATAACCTGATTTCCCATCAGGCTTTAAAGAAAATTTGTTTGCCTAACCATGTTTTTTTCCTTTTCGCTTATATTTTGGGCTCTTCATAGAAGTGTCTAAGCAGTGTGTTTAGGTTAATGAAAGATAAAATAGGTTTTATGACGTCAAATCACAAAATCAAATTGTTGCCTTTTTACACATTTCATTTAATTTTCTGGAGTGCACTTATACTTGTGAGAAATAATCGCTGGGGATGTGCAAACATGTAAGGTGTAAGTGGTGCTTCTTGGAGCACAAATCAAACAAACGCACTAGGGAAACTGGATATTGCGTAAATACGCATTCTCTGCACCTGAGGGAATTTAATTCGAACTCAAGTTTAATGAAATTTTAATATTATTTTTGCAAAATGTTAGAACACAAAATAACATTTACTTTACTTTTTATATTAATGGCAAATGAAGTGCGCTGATGTGCACTTCAAAGTTAAAACATTTTTTGGGATCCTTTGTGTGAGGTAATTTGTTTTAGAAAATTTGTAGTATTCTAATATAATTGAAACAACAATTTAGAATAATAATTTTAAAATATTCCACTTTGAGTGATTTACACAATTCATATTAAACCAACTGAAGTTGGCTAAATATCGGAATAATATATAAGAATTAATATAATAGAGTAGTAGAGTAACCATAGAGTAATAAGTCTATTAATAAGTCTTATTTCTTTTATAAAGTTGGTAAAAGTTTTAAAATACTTAGAAAATAGATTGAAATGATAAGGTTCATATAAAAATAAACCTTATTCATGTGATATAGAAGTAGTTATCTCATTTATCAAATTCAAAAGTAGAAAGCTTGTCAAATAATTTTTCTGGATCATTTTTTATAACTAGCATATCAATTTAGATGTCATTTATTTAACTAAACATATCATATATCAACGTGTTAAGAAGTGCATATATATGTTAAGTATTTAAAGGGTTGAAAGGGTTAAACATTTTAATTCACTGAAAGAAAATAATAAAAAAGAACGGTATAATAAGGGAGTTTCCAAATAAACTTAACACCAAAGTAATATTATGAAGATCTTTAGTAATGGCCAATATCTGTTCGTAATACTACACAAAAAGAAATAGGTTATTTTCAAAGAAAACAAACAAACAAACAATAGTTTATCAGTTCTCGTCTTGAAAGAGAAGCCTACCTCTGCCTGCCATGCATTTATCGTCGGAGTCACATTTTTAAAAGATTCCAAAAACTTAACAAATTTTTGGTTTTTTGATATTTCTTGAAATCGTAAACATAGACTTTGTGCTATTAGTTCTTTCTTTAAATAAAAGAAATCTATAATTTTCTAATTGTTTATAAATACATTTTACTTTACTTGTTATGCGTTTGTGAGTTAGACTATTAGACATGTTCACTTTAAGCTGCCTGTGTATTCGTCGTTCAAATACTTTATATACGCAATTTCTGTTGAAGGTCTCAGTTCTCGCCCTCATAATTCCTTTATGCGTAAAAAGAAGTAGAACTCTCTTCCAAATGAGAAATTGGACGTTAACACAGGATATTAGGTATGCACAGGCACTGTTATTTCTGTAGAAAAATGAAGATAAATGTTCTTCATAAGATCTTTGGTCCTTTACAAGTTGGCGACGACTATTCCTACAGAATGAAAAACGTGCTTCATTAACACATTGATATAATTTAGTGAACTAACACCCACCTGCTCCGCCGGCTTGGTTATAAAGAATTTTAAAATAAAACAATGTACACAAAAAATTATACATGTCATATTAAGTCACATACATTTACATTTCCATTTAAATACATACTTGGGATTGAAACTAGACTTCAAGTTGACCTGTTGGGCTCAAATTAAATAAGCAGCGACAAAAGTAAAAAGTTGTTGCATTGCTAGAGAGACTGATGCCTAACGTGAGTGGTCTCACTCAGAGTGCACGAAAATTAAACTTTACGAGTGCAAAATATGGGCAGACGGAGTTTACGGAGCTGTACAGCGAACTTTTGTATTCTAGGTACCTTCTGGGTACAGAACCGTAGCCAAGGCAACAGTTTTCATGATCAGCGCAGTCATCCCTATGGGTCAACCCCTCAATAAAATACATAATACATAATCAATACATAATAGAATAAGCTTTTTAGACTTGGAAACATCAGTAGAACACTGACTCAAGTGAAAGTTGACCAGCAAAACTTATTTCAAATATAAAATCATGAACAAAAAAAACTTTAGCAATAAAGATTTCTATATCACACAGTTTCAAAATGAAAAAATCAAAGCCCTCCAACTCGAATTGCGAAACAGAGGAGAACAATATTAAGCACACTTTTCTCTCAACTGCAAAAGATGGCATGGAGAAACCACGCTACTAGAAGAGTATATAGGTCACTTCACTGTCAAGAATATTATTGAAAACATGAAACAACAAGGAGAAAATTCAAACAAAATCACACAATTCATTAAAAATGTGCTCCGGAAAAAGAAAAACGATCCGAAAACAAACTTGAGCAAAACAAAAAGTTATCTGGAAACTATACAATTAGGAATAGGTGTGGGGATCTAAGTGCAGATTCTACACGTAAAATACGACGTGAGTAGCCAATGAATAAGAGATCACCCAAAGTAATGCAAAAGCGATTCCAAGGGGATGTTTAAGTCCGTATACTACACAGTTCGAGTTCGGCACACTATTCCGTCGAAGGTTGGTTTCATACTGTATAAAGAATTCACCTCCTCACCCACCAACAGAAAAAAATTATATCGTATATCAACTTAAATACCATATATATATAATAGACATGTACATATTAACATATATATTGTAACATATATTTGATTATAATAATATAAGGGCTTATGCCATATAGGTACAAGTAGCTTGCAGAGCGAATAACAGAGAGTTGTCAACGGAAATGGTGATAAATTAAAGAAACTTTTTAAGTATTTTATCAGTATCTTAAAAATATTGCGTTATCTAGCACTAATTTCCAAAAGTGCTTTATTCTGAATTAATTTCTATTAAAGTATGTATATTTTAAAATTAAAATCTATTTTTTTGCTATTGTCATTAGTTTTTAAGCGCTTTTATTAAAAAGTTAGGCAGTTTAATTATTTTTCCAATAAACTTTAAATATTGGTAACATAATGTAAGATTCTCATTTATAACAAGCCCTAACATATGTTCCTATGTAACATTTTTCAATATGTGTAGTAAAGTACTGAGTAAAATTTTAAAACTAAAAAAATTTTGATCTTAAAGCGTTTATAGAAGTCATTCACTTTTGATAAAATTGCAGAATATACGTATTTATTATAACTTCTGTATTGGGATCCATTTATTTTGAACAACTATAGTGGGAATTACAGCAGTTGCAAACAATTTATTTAACATTTGGGTCAAACATAGATTTGAAACTCATATGAATTGGAGGGTGTCTAGCAGAGAGTTAATTACATTTAATACAAATTAATTAGTGATTACGTTAGCAAGTTTGCTGCCCCAACTGTTATCATTATTATTACTATAGACATAATGGGTTCACTTTGCCTAGTAAATTCAGACGTGTGTAAATGTTAAAGTCCCTAGTACATCTTCATAAGTACTCGTACTTCAGGCGGTACATTGATTTCATAGACCATTTACAGTAAAGCAGTAGTCACACTTCTTCCTCAAAAACGAAATCAAACCGGCATAACATATGGCAGCATCATTTACATTTACATGCACGTTTGACCCCAATAAGGTGAGTTTCGTGTGCATGCCTCCTTTAACACCCCCAACTGCTGCCAACACTAGATTGTTTACATCTCGTGGGTACAATAAATGTACATCAGGCACCATTGGCAACTGGCTTCTCTGAAAATGTTTAAAAATTCACTATAAGGTGTTGTACGCGTTCCTTTACTGTTCTCCAGCTACCCAACCTCATCCCCTGCCTCTGCTTCTAGTACGTAATTTTCCGTAACTTATTCTTATGCTGCTCACTTAAAATGTTTTTCTGCATGTTTTACTGAAGTATGCGTAAACTTCTACAAAATGTCGCATAATTTATTTCGGTTGAGCTTAAGAATCAAGGATATATATATATATATTTCTGGTATTTTTTTCGTAAATTTTTACTCTTTCTTGTGTGTGGTATGCCAAAAATTGAATAAACGTTATGATAAACCAACAGGAAGCGAGGTGCGGTAATTTAAAATAGCACGGAATCACTTTGAGATTTTTAGGTAAATATTTTTATAAAAATATTTAAAAACACAACATGAAGAAATGAGCAAAAAAGAAATTTGTTCTAAAATATTTCTACACGAAATAATTGAAAGATATGGAATTTTTTTAATTAAATTTTATGTTGAAGCCTTTCCAAGAAAATTGGATATTACCACATCTGAGCACACACTGTAATAGAGAATCCTTGATTTAATAGTATTTAAATGAGTGACTCTGCTCACTTTGTGTGTTAAATTTATTTTAAAAAATATTCATCCATACGGTTCTTTTACTAGACATACCTTCATAGAACTTCATATTACAGTTGATAAAACACTATTCTCCAAGTAACAGGGCCGTAAAAACCCCAGTATAAGCTCATAGTAATATCTCAGAAAAGTTTTGAGACTCGATAACTACGTACAAAATTTTGATAAAGATAAAAAACGTTTTCATTTTCCTTTTCATTTTGTACTTAAAAACCAATTTAGAACTTTAATAAAATAGGCAATGTTTCTAATGTCAACGTTGGGGATATTGGATGAAATATTTACGAAATCAGAATCCAAAGACGATATATTCCATCAACTTTTTCTCTTATTATTTCTCTTATTAATTTTAATTTTTAATCAAACGCACAGTGCCTTGTTTACCAAGATTGGGAACATTGAATAAAATCTTTACGAAATGAGAATTCGAAGAAAATATGTACTTTTAACTGACTACTAGACAGTAACAAAGAGAATAAACATCACTTTTCTTTTTCTTCTATTAACCACACAAAAGAAAAGACCCTACAACTGAGTACAACTATAAGATAACCCACATATGGGTTATGTTCCATTCAAATGGAATGGAAACAAAAACGAATTAACGAATTATAGTAAGAAATCAACGTTTCTTAATAGACGGATTGTACAATATATATTTCGCAGCTCTGATAGAGTGTTTACAAACCCATCCTACGATTTGTGTTAAGCAACATAACCTTTACAATTTGGTCATAGCTTAATGTCACCAGACTTCTGGGTCACGGATAGTTATATAAGCACGAATTTTTACGAATATGGATTATTGTATATTATCTGTTAGCCATGTATTGTATTCTAAAGTGAGATTTGTTGATTTGCTTATGGGCATATAAAAAAGATAAATCTTATAAAGCTTGCAGTTTAGTACTGTAAACAGAAGTAAATTAACACTAATAACTTTATCCATTCTTATCTGTGTTGAGTTTGACTTATGTATTATATTAAGATGAGAGATTTTGTACTGAGATCTAGAGAATCAAAACTTTATTTTTTCATTCCACATAGTTCCGTAAAGAAGATTTGAGAAAATATTATTAAGGAGTATTATATACTGTTTCACAGAGTAGGTTATTTGTAGGATGTTACTCCTAGAAATAAATGTTAAAGAAACTATTATTTTCCCAATTCCTGTTCTGTTGTTGTTATGTGGAAGTTGTTCTATAACATAGAACTACTTCTTTAGAAGGTGTTCTGCTTTAAATAGTACAACGTCATACAAATGGGCCTAAAATATAATGGTTAACAAAATCCTACGTCTAATATCGTAGTATAAGAAGCTTACACTCTTTGTTTAATTTATTTAAATCTGAGAAAATATACATCTGCTACTATAAGTAGTACAATATCAATAATGCTATTTGTCCCTGTTCGTAACATTGGTGACGTTTGATTTTTTATGTCAGATAGAATTATCAATCTTGACATAAAAACGTGTTATATTCGAAAAGTTTTACTCAAATAGTTGTTGTAAATCTTGCATAAAATAGAAATAAATATGTTCTTAACATATATAATACATTTAATTTCGAAAATATATTAATTAATAAATATGTATTTATATTCTTAATTTTGTTTTTTGTATTCATATACGAAGTATATTTCAAACAAAGTTCGCAGACATTTCAAAGCCAACTTTCCCTGTTGTTTTGTCTTTTGTAATTCCTATTTAAATATTGTATATTGATTTAGTGTACCTGCTCTAGTAGTGTTCAAATCGGCGACAGTAGAATTCAAAACTTTTTTAATCTTCTTAATATCAATTGGGAATTAAAATGTCAATGTCAGTCTATTTTCATTAATAAACTCGGTAAACCAATACGCACACAAAACACTTAAGCGGTCGACATTCAACCTAAGTTCGGTGTAAAAGTTTTAATCAAATTAACAGAAAATAAGCGCGAAAAAACGCTTCAATCTTTGTATCTCAAAACGAAAACAAAACTAAACTTTTTTCTCACTCAAACTTTAGCTTTCGGCGGTATGGGTGAGGCAGTAAAGTTTGCAGGCTGAATATAAATATAAATGTCATCATAGAACAAAATAAACAAAAATTATTGGTATGAAATGAAGCCGAGGAAACTCGATAGGATGAGATGGGATGGGATAGTATTGGGAATGGGAATAGGTATAGGGATTTGCTTTACATGTTTTTCTTTCAACAGTTGTGGTCAAATTTGCTGCTTGGCTGTGTGTAGCGTGCTTGATTGGATTTGGATTAAAGCAATAAAACCATTTGTGACTAATTTAGTGGTTGCGGCTAATTGAATTGAAGAAAAAATCCTGTCAAAAGAAAGTTGAACTTTTTTAATTATAATTTGAAAGGCGAAACGAAAGAATTGAATCAAATCAAATCAGTAATACAACAAATACAAAGGGCAACCATTTTTGACAGCCAAGTGAACTGTCAATGACAGTTTTTGTTTCAATTGAAACGAATTATAGCAAAAATAGAAGCTAATGCGAATTTTTCCTTTAATTCGATTTGTTTTTCTGCATTAGAGTATCATTTAATTACATATTGCAGGTTTTTGGTTTTAATCAGTTGTGATTATCACTGCAAATTTTATGAATTTATTGCAATAACTAAACAGTAGAGAATTGACTTCAGCTGGCGCCTTATGATTATGTTTAATTGTATGTTGCACATCAGTCAAAACATTTCCAGTTAAATAATTTGACTTTATTCAGCAATATTATCTCCTTCAAGTGCAATATATTCATCCTAACGCTCCACGATGTCTTTTTTTTTATAACCAATATATATGTGGTTTTAAAATAAACTTCAGTTTAGACAGAAACTTCTTCAAGTAGGTCAAATTTCTTTCCTTGAAGTATCCTTTCGATGTCTGAAAATATTTGTGGGGAGTGAGTAAAGAATTCGAAGTGTAATTCATCATATCATCATTGATATGAATTAATAGATTAAATCGGCGTCTGACGGGACATCACCATCTTGATACATCACTTACTTTTTCATATTACGCTGTCTTTTTTTTTGCATAATACTCGATATTTATATTTTTACATCAATATCAATATTTATTTATTTCTTATTTTTTAATATTTAAGTCGACAGTCAAACTATCAAGAAATACATTAAGAGGAGACACTACACATCAATCACATAACCGTTTGGAGTCATATAAAAAGAGCAGGCTACGCGATCGATGTTTGGGTACCATATGAATTAACGCTAAAAAATTTTATTGACCGAATTACTGTCAGTGGCATGCTTCTAAAACGCAATAAAATCAAACGATGAAAAATCGATTAAAAATTGTAATATTCACCGCAAGCAATCGTAGTTAAAAGTTGGTTATCTTCCCCAAACGAAAACTGGATGACATTAAACAAGGTTATGTTGAGTGTTTAGTGGTATTGTAAGGAAATCGTCTTTTAGCGAGCTTCATCGGTTAATTGGGTACTCCACTACTCAAAGCTCACAACTCGTCCGGTCAAAAACAAAAAATAAGGAAAAACGACGAAATTTTGTTCCATAATGTTAGTGCCAGGGCACACATATCTTTGATAACTCGTAGCAAATTGACAGAACTTGATAGTGGATTTATCAAAACAACAAGTTTTAGATTAGCGTCGTGAATCACCATACAGCCCAGATCTTTCACTATCTGATTACCGTTTTTATCTGACGTTTCAAAATCCTCTTAAAAGTAAAAAATTTGTCCGGTTAATCAGAGAAGTTTCAAACGAGGAATTTTGAAAAAATGGCAAAAGGTCGTAAATAATTATGTATAATTTTAGGTCATGCAATAATTTTTATCACTTTACTTAAATTATTTTCAATAGAGAAAATTTTTGTTAAAAAATATACCAAAAAAACTTCTATTCAAAATAGAAAAAGAGACGCAATTATCAGAGACTTGTCAAAACTATAATTGTAATGTTATTCTTATGACCAGTTCTTTGCAGTTTACGAGGAAATTCACAATCAGGTGAGCATCAGGTGAAAACTGAGTAATCCAGATAGAAAAAGTGTGGAAAATGTTAAATTTTGTCTATCGAACAATATAGTTCAGTAGAGAGTGTATGGTTTCTTTCAATCTATATTTTCAAGTCGTTGTGTACCAGGATTTTAACAATCCTCGTTATAAGCTCTTAGTAAATTATATACACAAAAATGTAGTAGAATATGAATATGTGATTTAAAAAAACTAGCACATTTTCTAGAAAATGTTAGTATGAACTGTAGCAATCAAAGTACAACTTATTTTAATAACATTTACTCGATGTTCCCGAAAATAGACTCGAGTGTCTGGAAGCAGTTTAGTAGCTAGACTGAAGTGTACTACAACAACTTTAAAAGTATTTCTTTTTAATTAATATAATTATTTCAATTTTAATTGAATTATAAATTCAACTAATTTTATTTTATTTTAATGAATAAATTAATTTTATTTATTTAAGTTCTTAAAAAGAGTTTTGTCACGGCAAAAAGAAGCGCTCCTGCATTCTAACATTTTAGCATTAACAGGCATTAGAAGCACTTACAACTTCAGCACCGCTCGTTAGCAACCCTTTCGCTTGTCAGTTTGCCCACCACACAACAGCAGCAAACTCCTCTTTTGTGCCACATGTCAAAATCTACGCATGCATTTGGGCGTGTGTTCACCGCATCTCACAAAGCGGCGTTTGAGCTTGCAACCTGCAAGCAAAGCACAGAAGATTATCACTGCTCCTGACAGTTGCCACTTAGTTGTCATCTACTTTATGTTTTGTACTTTTGAAAAGTTTAAACAGGCCGCCCTTGATGCCGTGGGCTATTTTTGAGTAATGCGTTTGTGTTGAAAGCCACCCTTTATGCACTCATGTGACACAAAAGTACTCATAACGCACACATTACACACGCCGCCGGCACCGCATTTTCCACATGTGAACATTTTGCTTAATGAAAAGCTTCCCAAATTAAAACTCTTTGTTTTAGGATAATTTGGTTTTTCTGCGGTGGTTCTTGCTATTGAAATACATCGCACACAGTTCGCTTCGCAGAAGGTCCTTACACATTTACTTAAAGTACGCTTAGAATTGTGGTCAACGCGGTTTTAGCGATAAGTGCAACAAGGTTTAAGAGTTCTGAAATTGAAGGGGATTTCTGTTTGAAGATTTAAAGCTTAGTTCGTAGCAATTGTATTTATTATCTCTCATATTATTTTATACAGCTTTACACTTAATGTTATTTTTAATATTAAATTGAGTATAAATTATAAGCAAAATTTTGTTAGCTTTTGATTTTATGAACCTTTACATAGATAGTCTTATGTATTATAAATCAATTATAAATTTGATGTAAAGAAAAGAACACTAAGATTGTCGCGAAATTTTTCGAAAATAATCTTGCAATGGAACTTTATACGAACATAACATCTAAATAAAACACGGTTTTATTTTTCAAAAAAATAATTTTTAACTAATAATTAACTCTATATAAGGCCTTTTTTTTTGTAAGCATGTCGCAAAAGAGCAAATAAAATAAGCACTACTCTAGATGACAACTCTGGACAAAATGGACATTTTGTTAGGCTTATATGCGCAAAATACGTAATAAAATTTAAAGTTAAAATTTCGTAAATGATTAATAATTCTTTGCAATTTTTGATAAGAATATTTTTTTTATTTGATTGTGAATAGAATATAATTTTTCATGCCTTTTAACGATAAAATAATAAACAGAAAAAATGACGTATTTGTTACCAACAATACGAATAATAAACAAATTATTCATATGGTATGAAATTATTCATATGCTTCATATGTTATTTTTAAAATAAATGGTTATTCTTTTGTGATATGCTTACAAAAGAAGAGGCCTATAAATGACTGACTATGTCATCTAACATTCATATAAAATTGTAGTCAATATGATATTATATTTGTTATAACTTGTCTTTTAAATGACTCTTAAATACTACATACGAAAACTAAATTCTCCTTTTCGATTTGTCAACTGTTAATTTGTTAAGTTTATTTACTGCTACTAAATTTTAATACACGCTTTTCTCCTAAATATCTTAATCTTTAACAACAACAGATAATTTACTTACTTACTTATTTACTTAATTGACCATTACAGACAGAAGGTGTTCTTAGCAGCGTCCAGTAGCATGCGTCGCCCACCCCGATCATTGATTTGTTGTCGCTAGTTGACAGTAACGAGTGGCTTCATATCGTTGGGCATATCGTTTTCCACCAGCAGGTACCGAATCAATATATCATCGGCTGTACCAAATTAAAGTTTAGAAATAGTTATTTTAAATGGTTAATAAAATTTAATTTTAATTTTTTTTTTAAGTAATACGAATTTTGTGACTTAAGTAAATTTAAGTCTTAAGCACGTGTCTTACAAATGTATCTCTTAAAAAAACCTTTTTATTAACTAACTCATTAGAATCTCTGATTCTGAACTTTAACTAGTTATTACCAAAGATCTGGCTGTCTAGGAGATGAAAAATAGTTGCAAATTTGAACTTAGTAGTACCAAATTAATTTAAAACCATTAAAACCTCAAGAAAAAAAAAGACTTCATTTTTGTGTCACAAAGTTATACATCAATGAAATACTTCCTAAGACCAAAGGCTCACTTAGTCGGTACGTACCGTCTGAACTTAAGCGAACTTAAGCCAAAGCGAAATACACTGGTGTGGTTGATTGTGCATTTCGCTTTGATTTAAGTTCTTACGGAACGTACCGACTAACTGAGCCTTCAGGCATTCGATGCTTTTACTGCTCCTAAAAAGCAGTTCTAGTATAAAAAAAAGAAACAGTTGGTATAAACAGATTACTAATTAAAGTAATAAACAAAACTAATTAAAAATATTTCTTAATTATCATTTAGTTTTTATTTATCAAGAAATGCATCGTATTTTATTAAGACATACATGGTAACCTAAGATTAGATTTATTTGAATAAGTACAGACCCCTTTCTTATGGGATAACTTTTGAAATGTGATTTTAATTAACACTTTAAAGATTGAGAACTGTAAACTTCAAAAAAGGAAAACTTACTTCATTACCGATGCATTTTTCAATAGTTTTGTAAACCGAAAATTTTAAAATGAGCCCACACCCGACAATGGTTCATAAAAACCTTGTTTTGTGTTCCGATTGAATTCACTTCTTAATTTTCATATATATAAAATAGTAATCAACTGTCAATAATCAGAATGGTTACCATTAGATAAACAGTGTTGCCGACTTAAAAATCAACTCTCTATAAAATATTTCATACTAAAATCTCAGCCCCTTACTACTGCTTAAATGAAATAATTGAAATTTTTCATTTAATTTTATTTTTTATTGTGTATAACTTCGTGAGGTAAAGATTTCAAATAGAATTTTTTTCAGTAATTAACTTCTAAGTAGGATTTGATTCTTAGTCTTAAATTAAATATTTCTTGAAGCTTAAATTGCTAAAAGCAACCAATAGACTTTAATCTATTTCAAAAAAGTCCAGAAGTCTTTAAAAAAGGAACGTCGAATGAAGTCCATAATTTATGATAGTCATGCTTTATTTTATATTGGCACTCGAAGAAATTGAAGGCTGACAAAATATTTGAAAACATCAAATCTCTGCGGTCCCTGAAGACAAAGGGCAGAGGTGTGTTCACAAAAATTTGCGTGTATTTTAACAATGTTTAGTCATTTGCTATTTACTCGCATGCACAAAAAGAAGTGTAAACCCAACTCTAACTCCTCCTCCGATTCCTAGAATGAATCTAGAATCTTTTTGCATATTCTTGTACAATGCAGGTTGATTTACAACGCAAACCTTACCACTTCATTTGGTCTGTCAATATGTCGATTTGATGCTCCACACGGCGTAGCAGTTACCGACTTTGTGGGATTGAGTTCGCATACAGTTTGTTTGTGGTGAAGTGTGGTCAACATTGTATCTTTCTGTCAATAATTGACTGTTGCTGTGAGTTTTTGTTTCCATACTGTTGCTAAAAGACAAACAAGCAACAACAATTCACAACAAAGCAAGAAGAAAAAAGCTGCTACTCTATTGGGATTCGCCTGGGGTCAGACATTATCCATAAGAATTTTGCTAGCAGCTGCTGTTACTGTTATTGTGTTGATGACGTTGTCTACTTGTTGGAGTTCTTAAATGGACATTTGTGCGATCTACTCCTGTCGAAGCTATCGTTTCGGTTCATTTCGGCTTGTTCGATTACAGGAAACCAAGTTGTTACGTTGTGTTTTGGGACATTGGACATTGAAAATTTGAATAATAATTTTGTTTAACTGCGTTTGTGTTTGTTTGTCCTTTCGGCTTCGCCCTGCATGTGAGGATATGCATGGGTTTGCATGGAAATGTGCTGGACTTCGGCAATGCGTTTGTTCAGCATTCATGAACATACCAATAGAAATTCAAATTCCGTTAAGATACATTTTCAAAGCTCAGATTTGTTAGGTTTTGTTTGTTGATTAAGTCCCTTGGCCATTGTTTGCATTGTTCGTTTCTTTGCAATGCACTGACTTGTTAACTGACTGAGTAAATGAGTTTGAAGTCTGTCGTTAGCTGTTAAAATTGATGTTGTTTAGATATTTGCCGACTAATTGTAGCAAAAGTTTATTCGATTTATTGCCTTTGAAAAACTTGCATATTAAATAAGTTTTGTGAAATGAGATGTAGTGAGTTTCTAAACACTTTTCCGCTTTAATTCAGTTAGTAAATAATAAATTTTGACGTAGTTAAAAAATTATTTCGTTATACCATAGTACAACAGATTTACAAAAGGAGTGCAGTGAAAATTTTCAGTCTTTTATTCGTTTTAGAGCTGCTAAGATATGTGAAATTATTTTCGCCATGCTTAATAGTTTAAATAAATGCATGATGAGTAGCTCAGTAAGTTAATATATTCGTCTATTCCTTAATACATACAGGAAGCTATAGCTTCAATTTCTCTTTAATATAACATCATATCAATATTTATCATAACAAATTCTATTTCGGTCTGTTAGCTCTCTATTTTTTTGAAACCATTAGATATTGTGAATGATTTAACAATGAAAAAAATTATGTATTAAGTGGTAATTAAATACTTTGTCAATAATGCAATATAAATTCATGTCAAAATGTTAAATGTGTTCTACTTCCAGTAGATGCACTATATGGGCTGTTTTTTCTATACAATTGTACATGCTCTGATACGGTCCACACAAAGGATTTCCAAAAACTGCACCGAAATCAAAAATCTTCACAATAATATAAGATATGGTTTCAGTTGGACTGTCCGATTAACTGACTGATTTAGGAAAGGTTTTAGGTACAATGAACAATATCTTATGTAAAGTATTCGTTTTTCAATTCGGTTTACAGAAGAAAAAAGAAACCCATTTTAAATCAAGACAATGATTGTCTTGATTGTCTTGACACAAACCTTCAACAATCATCAGTAAAATCAGTTATAAAAATACGAATTGTTGTAATAACTACATCTGAAGATGTAGTTTTCTTTTATTTCTGATTCCTCTAACATCTTAAAAACTTTTTCGTTGGGAAGTTTTTGAAATACTCGTATCACAGTAAAGTTATATTTAAAGTGTTTTTCGTAACAAAATATCCAATTCAGAATTTATCAAACTCCCTGATAAGTTTTTAAAAAATATACAATTTAAGATGGATTGGTCACTCTCTGCAAATTAATCCTAAAGGAAAAATAGATCATAAAATTTAAAACAAAATATGTACATTAACCTATAATTTCCTGCGCTCAATGTAACTTGAGACTATATCTCTCAGTACTTATTTAAATATTTAATTTCAGTTTTATATTAAGTTAAAAATCAACTGATTATAACTGATGATAATATGGTACATGTGAACTGAAAATACGACACTCAGCCTCTGGAGTAAATCTTTTTGTCTGATCTAAGAATACGATTCAAAAACATTTTTAAAAAATATTTAATTGCTTCATTCCATGAACAAAGCTTCAGACATTCGCAATAAAAGGTTTGATATCACGCCTTGCTTACAGCAATGTATAGCTGCATCTAGTGTCGCTAGGCGCCAATAGGTCGGTAAAAAGAACTGATTTAATCGAAGCTAACTTAAATTTATAAATTCTTAAATGTAGTATAATTTTATGTGGTTTTTTATATATTCGTAACATTGTTATGAATTCTAATGCCATTCATTTTTTCCTTATCCTACAAATATATGTATATCTCAAGAGTATTTAATAGAATAAGGGATTGCGCTACTGCTTCCTAAATATACTAAATACTAATAGTGATTTCTCAATATTAGTGTAATTCTAAACAATATCAAACTTAAAATAAAACCCAAAAACTGCTAGCTAAGATAGGCTTAAATACTAACTTTGTTCTCTTTTTTAACAAATTATCTGTAGTGATTAAAAGTTCTTAGTTTATTCTATATATATACATAGTATCATTCCGTTTCATCTCTCTTTGAGCTACCATTAGTTCTCAAAAATTACATACAAA
Organism: Teleopsis dalmanni; assembly: GCF_002237135.1. Classification (NCBI taxonomy): domain Eukaryota; kingdom Metazoa; phylum Arthropoda; class Insecta; order Diptera; family Diopsidae; genus Teleopsis; species Teleopsis dalmanni. The sequence continues at coordinate 149,760,554 of NC_051847.1, forward strand.
ATCCTTTGCAGTTACTTACTCCCAGTTTGCTGTACAAATATTGAATGAACATTTTGCTAATTGCATTTCCTCTCATCGAACAAGTACTTAATAAGAATCTTTGTCGGAGCAAAGCAAACTACATGTGCATATCTAAATAAATTGATAAAGTTAAATGCAGAATATTTGCTAATAAAACTTTGAAATACTCGATTAATGCACTTACGATTACTGATAAGCAAAAATAAGTGGTAAACTTATATTTGGACGAACTCAACGTTGGCACTGCAACAAATTGCATGTTCCACTTTTGCCAGTTTTAATTTAATTTTATGTACATTTTCAATATTTTAACAAGAATCACTCGAAACATAAGTGCTTTCTGTATTGAATTTAGTTATTTCATTAAAATAACCAAATTTTCATAGTAGAATGCATACATTGGCCGTTTTCTTTATGAGTTTATAATGGAAATTGCTTCACTGAAGGAAAACCTTATATTGAAATTCAATCAATTGCCTACTTAAACGTTGAAACTCATTGAAATTAATATAATTTATTTTAATCAATATTTTAATAAAAATATTTTATTTAATAATTTCAATGAACTGATATATATTGTTAAAAAATATTTAAACCATTTCCCATAAAATGTAGATATGTTGATAATCTGAGGGATATATAACAAATACTATCTGTTTTTACTTAAAGTATAGTTCAACATTTGGTTATCATAAAGATATGCAGCACATATTTCATACTGAAAACTATTGAAAGCAATAAAGAGAAGCGATTTAATGAATATTTATAGCACTTAACATATGCTTAAAAGATTTGTCATGATACTCTCTTGAACCGCCTCTTCAACTTCAATTGATTTTCAATTAGCATTACCATTAAAATTCTAAGTTATTGACCTGAAGTTATCCTAATAAAGTCTGTAATATATTTGTTATTAACAGTTCTATTACAAAACACGGCTGTCACTGCATGCGATCTTTATACTCTATATGATCTGAAACAAGTACCTAGCCAATAATATATTTTAGGAGGAACTTCAAAATAACTTTAAAAAATTTTAAGCTTATTAAATGGTCGAGCCACATTAATAATGAATATAGTCCAATTCATTTTGGAGGGCCTTGTCTCCTTTTCACCGTGTCTATGATATTGATCTGAAGATAGTATAGTTACCATAGTATGAAAAATTTAACACATTATTTTTCGAATAATCAACTACACTGAATGTATCACTGAGTTTGTTTAAAATCATTTGGGATCAAGATCATCAAGAACTATATTACCAACCTATAGGTATGTTAAATTAGAGACAGTTTTAATTTTCAATTTTAGAACACTAAAAATCATCCTTTTAGTTTGTTTGTGGTATATGATTTCAATAGCAGTTAATAATGGATTATTAATGGGAGCTGTATTACTTAGATGCCGGTATAAGAACATCTTGCAAGCTATGAAATCACTTTCATGGTTTAAAACTTCTGTTAAGTCTACATGTCTCTTATTGAACACTATATTAATGTCTGGTGCATTACATATTTCTTGTGCTAGGTGTGCACCAGATCAGTTTATCATTGCTTGTTATCGTAAAGATTTTTCAATTTCATATTTAATTAAGTCGTGTATGATAAACTAAGTGTTCAAGATATTTAATTCTTTTCGAAGACCCAGAAAAACTAACAGAAATGAGCAAATCTAATAAAATTCTCGAAGAAAATTATTTAATTAAAATAATGCTGATTACTCATGAATTTTGAATACACATAACACAAAAATTCTTTTTACATAGAAAAATTTAATTACTAGAAGGGGACGTCTAATCATACGAGCTCTAGGGATATGAAGTGATCGCACAGGCAATTTACATGAAATCTATTATAAATAAACCATTAAACTGAAACTGTTTGATTTGGTTAGTCTAAATGAAGACTCTCTGTTAATGTAATTACCTCTTTCAAACCTTTATTTAGTCACTTGTTACTAACTGATTGAATAGTTTTTTATGGATATCAAGATTAGACTGTCTGTCCACTAACTAGGGTGGCTGCTCTACGCCTCCAAAGACCAGGGCATGTGTAAAGTATAAGGGAATTAGTTTTGTTTTACTCTGTTTGCAGTTAGGACTCAAATTCCGCAGAATAGATCTGAAGTTAAAAGTAATTAGTACCATCAGTCTAAAAAGATCGATGATTAGCATTGATTGTGTTTGCTTGAAATGAAAACCCCAAATAATATCCTACTGTTCTTACATGTCACAAAACAAATCCAATCAACACTGAACATGTACTAAGAACTTTTTAATATTAATAATAGACACTTAAATGTTTTAATTTAACAAAATTTATAATAAAAAAATAAAAATAATAAAAATAATAAAAAAAATAATAATAAAATAAAAAAAAAAAATTTAAATAGCATTCTATAAAGATCACAGCACTTTCCTTATATTTATAGGTGGAGTGTTCAATAACAAAGTTCCATACATAAAGCAAGGCGTGGCCTTATGCCATGTTAGCATTTCCATCTGATAATAAAAATCTTAAAATCTTAAACGGGTTCGATCACATAAAAATCCCCTTAATTAATTCTAAATGGTGTTTTTTGTTAAAGGGTTTTACATATATAAACAATAGCACATATTCATTTATTAATTTCGGGATTGAATCTAAAAAACTACTAATTTTGTTTAATTTGAAGAAAATAAATGATTTAATATTTTCTTTAGTTAAGAGATAAAGTTCTTACTCTTACATAATAAAGATTAAATACATTCTTATATTTAAAAAGTTAAAATCTTTGCCAATATTTAAACAACCCAACAATCTGTTTACTCTAAACTGCCTCAAACAGACCCATCAAATCTTCCATTTAATTTGTTAGAAATAGCAAACAGTCATTTTTCATTATGGGAGTACAAAGACAAATATTGCAGTTAAGCTGCCGTTCCGACATGCGTGGAAAGGAACTTTGATGCATTTATTAGTTTTTAATAAGTGCATTTGAGTGTTCCATCCAAAGATGATGAAGAATTGCAAATGCCTTTTTTGTGTTTGAAATTCATTTGGGATTTCCTTAGCCGAGCTCTGCTGTGTGTAAAGGAAATACTTAAATGGTTTGAGTAGTAATTTGGCTGGTTGCTATGCCATTCCGTATTAAACCAAACACTGAGAATTGTTGAAATAATTTAGTTGCTTCCACTGAAGCTTTTAATGCGGTTGTAACGGATAATGTTGACTTGTTAGTCATGTTTCCATTATGGAGCAAATGCAGCCTCCGTCTAACTATTTGCTGTTTTTGATTGATGTTAATGGATTTTGTAGTTTTGGTCAAAAGTATTTTACGGGTTTTGATGCGCCTTTGGTGTGGATTTAATAAAGATAAAATTTTGAAAGGATACAAAATTCTGAAGATTTTCCAAACCAATTTCAATGTTTTAATGGATATTTTGGTAAGCATAGTGGTCTCGATGGGAAAGCTTATTTAGTATCTAAATATTAATAGCATTTAAATTAATAATGATTTATTTTTAGTGAAATAATTTAATATAAATCTTCATGCCTATAACTGATGGATTATATTTAGTATTAAGATTATTAATTTATTTATTTATTTATTTATTCTTAAAGTGAACTCAGTAAAATGCAAGAGTACATACATATACATTCATAAAAGTTTAAAAACATAATTGAAAACTGTATTCAATTAGTAACATTAATGCTTTTTTTTTATTATCAATGTTGTCAAATTTTATCAAAACCTCTGAGACAAATTTGCTAAAATTTAAATGCAAAATTCTTCTTGAATTGATATAATAATCTTTTTGATATATGCTCCTGATTAGCAAAGACCAAATAAAAAATCAGGAAGAATTCTTCATATTTTTGGTGTTATCTGATGAAAGGGAATTTCGTTGAATGATTTCATTGAATACGCATATTATCGAACGTGTCTAAAACCTTTGCGAGGACATCAATCTCGCACGCATTTATCGGTACCACTCAAATGCTTTTAATGCACAATAAACCTCGATGTCGTGTACACGATTTTCCCAATAAAATTCCATTTTATTTTTTTATGTTGTCAACAGAACTTCTTTGCTTAATTTTTGAAATGCTGAAATCGTAGATTTCCCATTGTTAAACTGCGGTTTTTAATGCACTCCGATAAGGAGGATATGTCGAGGACACGCAGGCTGCTTTTAGCAAATAAAATGCATGTGTTTGCTGTGATATGCAATCGGCAAAATTGCGAAAAGTGAAAACCACTCAAGCGTGCAGAGTGTCAAATTCATGTCCTACATTTGCAAGGCGACTGCCAAGCGTAGTTCTTTGCTTCTCTTTGATTATTCTGCAAAAAGTATCTCAAAGGACATACACAAATGCGTTTTCGATTTTATTGTTATTTATGTTTACGCGTGTTTTTTTGCATTAGAGAGACCTTCATTCAAGTGAGAATAATATCTTTGCGACTAACATCGATGGAAAGTTGGATTAATGGCAAAGAACGTGTTCATACAATAAAATGCTTTTGGAAATGCAACGGCGGTAAGATGGATAAGTCAAAGATATGTAGTAAGAAGTATACTCATCAACACATTTTCATAGTTTGCATTAATAGAAATCACACTATTGAGATGTAAGTAAGTTCACATTGCTATATATTTCGATTTATGTTTAAAGATTTTAATAACGCAAACATAGCAATACTCGTAGTTAGTGTAATAAAACTAAAATACTCTACAACACATTAAATATTTAGCTTATGGATGAAATAACGTTTACATTCAGAACTCATTCATATCTTTTAGTTTGTAACAAATAACTTACGTATGTGTGATCCTCGCAAACACACTCCTTTGCTCTTCTAACAGTGTTCTGTAACATCACTATTAGGAGTTTATAACATGCAACCAAACCTCTTCATTAGAAACAAAGCAAAAGTATCCTCTTTAGTACGAACTACTAATCATTAATTATTTTCTTTTCAATATAGCTATCAAGATCGGAAGCTATAAAAATTATTATCAATTTTATATGAAAAGGTGGAATATATAAGGTTCTATATTAGAACGGGCTTATAAAAAATTATTACTTCAGTTAATAATATGTTGTCTAATTAGTCCATTCCATAATATACAAATATAGGTAATTCGTAGATCATTGGTAATTCCTAGAAAATTGTTGACATCTTCCTGAGTTAGCACTCGACATATTAGACCAAATGGGTCCGTTTTATGATCCCAGTAGGACATTAACATCACAAAAAAGCAATAAACACTTGAGATGTTATCTAGCTAATGAAACTCCAATATTTTAATTTTTTCTATTATGCAGGGGTCATGCACAAATAAGGTGCTCGATAGTTTCCTTTTCGTCACTATCACTACGGCTTCAATAGTAGTCATTGATATTCATTCTTGTGCCGTGTCAACCTTAGAAGCTGTGTCCGTTGTTGACACCCATAAGTATTGAGATTTCATTTGTACGCATTAAAACAAGTCTCGGTGATTTTTTTTCCTCATTTTTTGTCAAATGAGATTCATGTGTGAACAAGTTGTTCCTCGATTCTACCGTTCATCTATTTCATTTCGAAACATTTGTCTGTTTATAAGTTAATAGATCGCTAAAGGAGCGCCTATCTGTTTTTTTTTTTAGAAAAATATGATTAATAGCTTCACTCTTGGTAAGCTCATCTGCAATACAGTATGCTTTTATGTCCCTGTGCCCCAGCAGACAGATAATATGCATGTCGAATTGCTGAACAATTTTATTTAGAAACTGATTGTAATTGACGATTGACCTTGAACTTGAAGTCATTGAGTTTTGCTGCTTGACGATCAGAATAAAGACTCACAGTTATGGGTGTAGCCATGTTCCCTGGTAGCCGTTCAACTGCTTCTTAAATAACAATGATTTCTACTTGGAAAACACTACAAAACTTCAATTGAATATTATCTACTAGTAATTGACTAAATTTATTAAATAACTGATGTGGAATATAGCTTTTTTACAGGCTAATTGATTATAAAAACTATATTAAAAATCATTCGGTCATAAAATAATAAATAGGTGTGAATGATGTGAAAATCATAAATGATTAATGATGTGATTTCCCCTTTTTTTTTTGTACTACCATGCTTACGTAAAAGCTAAAGCTATGACTACTTCCATTAGAACCGGCATAACAAAATATTAGTTTGACTAGACAGAGCTATAGAAGTCCTATCACAGTAGTGCTGTACATTTTAATTACCAACAAACTGGTGAATTCTCTGTAATTTATATTTCACTTGTTAATTTTCTTATCTATAATATGATTAGCTTTTACATCAATGCATAACCACGTAAGTTGATCTCCTCTTTAATGTCCATCTGCATACCGTAAAACTGTTAAGTGCAGTAATATTTTAATAAAGAACATTTAACATTAACTTTAATTAACATTTTACTTTAATTATAAGAAAATCTCTCTCCAATTGAAATGAAATAAAAGTATCCTGTTGTTATATTTATTAATATTACAAAATTATTTAACATCAGAAGCATGTCAACTGCAACACAAATTGAATCAGTTTAACATCAACAGCATGCAACTCGAAAACAATTTATCAGCACTAATTTTCCTCGTAATTTGCTGTTTATTTAGTTAAATGCATGCATATCCTTTAAAGTCCTTGCCGTTCTCATTGACTTAAGCTTTCTTAATTGTGCCCAACTGCTGCAACTGCAACGAATTAGGCTACAATAGTTGACAATATTTGAAGCAGAAAATTGAATAAACAAACTGTTGACAACAACAGTTTGTTGGCAGCGCCAGCAACGCCAACAACGCCAACAACAACAACAGCCGCAATGATAGCAACAATAACATAAATAAATAAGTAAATGCATATTTTAAGTTTGCTGGACCTGCTCTGCCTTCCGCCTGCCACTGTGCTAGGAGCATTAAGAACACAGGAGCACAATATTAAAACCACAGCGCACAGTACAAATATGAAATCTGTCAGTCAACAAATGGAAATAAACTAGGCAGATATACGTACGCACCATACACATTTGTGCACACTCTCCACTCCGCACACCCTGACCCACCTAAAACGCTTAAAGTATTTAATTTAGATTATCACTTGTGCTCTAAAACGATTTAATTACAAAGTTGGCAACTCCGAACGCATATGTTTGTGGTATCTCAGTGTTTGCCTGAAATTATGACAATTGTGGAAATATTTGGGAAGCACAAACTTAACTCGTTCGGTGCGAGTGTGCGTTGCCATTGTGGCACCAACTGAACTTTCCACATAAATCCTGTAATAAACCAATTCTCTAAATTGTTTAAGCTCATTTATCAATAATAAATTGACCCAGGATTCTTAAATCAGCAGCCAAAAGGATAAACACAAATGTTAAAAGAACAATTTTATTGTAACAAATTAATTATTGATTTTCAAAGGATGCTCAGCAGTTTTGTAGTGAATAGAAAACTGTGAGTATATATCTGCAATAAATTTAAATATTGTTATTAAAAGGATTTAATGCCATACAAAAGCCAGATACGAGTACTTAGTATAGTAACAGAGAATCAATATCTGATGAATCCAAATTATGGGATATTCAAATTTGTGAATATAAATGTGAAGGGAATACATTAGAGTAATATACGTCAAGGATATATCTAAAATTGTTTAGAGAATATACTAGAATGTTATATGTCAAGAATTTGTCGGAAGACTTCTTTATGGGAGAAGATTGCTTTAAAATTATAGTAGAACTATTATCAAAATCAGAATGGAATAAAGAAAGGTTTACAAACACGTACTCCACACTTAATTTTGAAAAGCAGATTAAATTTATGTACATTTTATAATATTGATGAAGTATATACAGATAATTGCAACATCATAAATTTACTAAGCTGTAAGCTGAAAGTGAATATCGCAATTCGCTACTTGTGAAAGAACACGATTTTAGTCACCTCTAATTTGACAGGCAAGAGTTCCAAGCCTGGCACTTGCAGTCCAACAAGTTATAAACGGACTAAAAACTAATTTAATTAAAATAAATTAGTTTTTGATTTTCTAAGATCATTGATGATAAGTACTTGACAATACTCAAAACAGCGTTGTATGGTCAGCCAAAATTAAATAAAATAATTAAAGTTTTGTTGTTACTTCTTTAATACTGTTCGAACTCTTCTATCGCAAAGTTAATTTGTTTAAAGTGTAAAGTTCGTCCGCATTATCGAATAAAGGATCGGGCGACAAATAGCAGTAAGCTATTAATCGGACTATCGAGCAAACGCTACTGAAGATGGCTTAGAACTATAACGGTCTATAAAGACATACTAGGTACGTAAGTACGAAGTTAAGTTAATTGGAAACACAGTAATTGTATAAGAAATAACAAAAATTATACATCTTATATAGTAGCATGTCAAATGAAATTGAAATAGTTGAGAGATATGTATCAACTGATAAAATTGAATAGAAAAAGTAAAAATGATTGTTCTAAATGATATTGTATAATTCCGATTGTATTAAATAGTAACTTATGACACTGGATCTTAATTCAAATTCACATTACTCACACCTATAGTTAATACAAATCGAGTGACACTGATATGGTTTTCCTTGAGTTAATTAATATTATACTTAGTTAATATAAATAAGTTTTTTGATCTAAAATGTAAAAAGCAAAATGCCGTTATAGTAAACATTGTCCCAAATGATGAGTTACTTCTTTAACCTCTCAAAATAATGCATCGAGTTATTCTTAATTCGATGAGAGCATTTACCATCTGAATCGAGCGTTCAGTTAATTGCAATAACTATTGTATTGGCGATTGCAGGAATTTTACGCATTTCATTGTCCCGGTAGAATAAAACCTTTTTATTTTTAATAAAAATTTTTCAATTATTGCGAGTATCTTCAATCTTAACCAGCAATTACGTTGTTTTCATTTCAAAGTCCAGCTTTTCCATGGCCGACTTCTATTCGACTGAGAGTATAGTTTTACATTTTTCTTTTTCTGAACTCATTGAGCTAACGTTTTTGTTTTTACTTCCTTTCTTTTTTTATTAGATCTGCTTTATAATCATTCAATAATATATTGTTATATGTAGTAAAATAGTATTGTGAGCGTAAACACATTTATCTAGAGTTAATGGGTATGCATTAACTCTAGATTAGGAGTTTAAAACTCATTAAAGTTCTATTTCTTGGATTACTGATGGGTTCATTTCATTATTTATATACAAAAGTAATCTTATGGTATGTCCTGTATTAAATTTAACCAGTAACACCATAATCTGGTATATAGCAAGATCTTTATGAAAGTCGCTGTTTGAAATATAGCATACTAATTTGACAACAGTTCATAATATATTGATTTGTAATTTTTGCATGAATTGATTCTTAGATCTGCTTGCTTTATTCCAAATCTCTAGCGTATATCATAATAAGTATCTTGTAGATTATTAATTTATTTAAAATTGAGAGAGATGAGTTAAGAACCAAAAAACCATTGTAATTGTCTTTGATGTGTTTAATTTATTTTGCTGTAAAATATCATCCTTCCAGTTGAAATTTTGGTCTTTTATTATTCCAAGACATGTATCGGAACGAATTGGTTCATTGTTAATTCTTGATGACGTTTTCGTATGCCTTCTAGTTGTGTAGTTGACTTAAATTGTTTCCTCCGCATTTTTCTATCTTTTTGCAATAATATTTTGATTACTTTTTGGTCATTCGGCTCCAGAGTTTATTGGTATACATATGATTTATTTTAGGCCTATCGGTGGATGTATCTTATGACTATATTTAACTGTAATACTTTCGAAATATGTTGAAGACAAATGAACATAATACAATACCATTTGATGTGCTTATTGCTGTTTTGACAGAGATGGCAGCTTTACGATGTTTCAAGCTGTCTTCAATAAATAATCGGATTCAATAATCATAATCATTATTAAAAACATCGGTGAAATAAATTATTGAAAAATATTTAATTTTTAATTTAATTATAGTAGAATTTTCAAATTACAAATTTAAAATATAAATTTCCTAAGTTTTCTTACAAAAATGTAATAACAACTCGTTCATTTTCAAAAACACTAAGTCGGTCGATGAAAAAAATTAATAAAAATTATTTTAATTTTATTATACAAATGAAATGAAAAAAAATTTTTCACCGTGTGGTATTTATTTTATATTCGCTATCTGTAGCCTTACTATTTGCAACAAATAGTAAAGGGTGTTATTATAATATTTTAATTTATTTTTTTTTATTCATTTCTCTCTTCCATGTCATAATAGATATGTTGGTGGCCCAACTATATTTTCATATACTCGTATGGGAACAGATGTGTAAATATTGGACAAATGTACAATAAATTACTAATACTCTATCACTCCACCGCCTCTATATAAAACCAGAAATTGTTTTCATATGTTGACAAATTTCAGATAAACAAAACAATAAGAAAAACAAAACAAATTAAAAAACATTTGCAAAATTGAAATAATTTCACAATAAAACATTTACATGCCTCAATTGACATTTGTAGTATCTCCGATTACAACAACAAATTTCTGTTAAACTAAATAAGAATTAAAAACTTTTTAAATACCCGAAACATTTGTTTGGCTGGATTAATGTCAATTTGTAAGCCGGGCATCGACTGCGGTGATGTTGTTTTTTTTTCTCCTTATAAGCCTTAAGCTGATGTCACAATGTCATGGCATTATCAGTTACCTGCCGTACCAAACAAAGGCAATATTATCCGCTGACTGGAAGATAGATTCATTTGAGCGCATATAATATGAATATATGTATTCGGAAATATTTTGGAATATTAAATTTTTTTTTTATATTTTTTTTCCAATTTCAACACGCATACCTTTAAGCAGTATTAGGAATTTCGACAACAACTGTGACATAGGACACGCATAGGAGTGATTATTTCCTACTTCTTTCTATTCTATTTCATGTTCAGATATTGTAATATCTATTAAACTCGTAGCTTCGGGATGGATTTTTAAATAATGTCGCATTGTCAAAATTTTGCGCTCTTTTAAGTTTTCCTGTTTGCATTCGTATTGTTTTTTTTCTATTTCGAGTACCACATCTGAATTACAATGAATTTATTCATCTTTTTTTTGCTTTTGTAATTGAAAAATACTATCCTAATTTACTTCAGTACAAATTGATGCAGAAAATTTTATAATTTTTTCCCAATTCATGTGGGAATTCTTGTAGAGTTTAGTTTTAAATCTAACCTTAAGCTACACTATTTTTCAAAAACAGACAAAGTACTCCATTTCTCATATACAATATGTCTATTATAAGAATTTTACTGGAGAATTAGAAAATTAGAGGTCAAGCAGTTTGAAGTTAAGCATTACTTTGAACTTCAGATACCTTTATCATAAAATGAAGCCAATCCCAAGGAACCGACCTCTAATAACAAAGTCTTTCTTATTACGATACTTAAACATAACTCAAAAAAAGTAAAACATCTTTTCATTTGAAGTGAAATAGTACTGAAAAGATTTTGAATTTACAGTTTTCATTCTGACTTTTACTCGCAGAACGAAGGATCTTGTGTTTAATTAGATTCAAGACTAACAATACCATTTCACTTACATTAACCCTGATCGATTTTCTCCAAATTCTTTACGAGCGCGTGCCCGAATAATGCGCAGAGAAGATAGTCAGATGATGCTACAAGTACGATTAGTGTAGAAGAATATCCAATCCTAGCGATTTCTAGGTATCTTTCACTAGTTTTGCTGTGCAAGATGGTGTTATATAATAAAATCAGTTTGCCATATTCTATAACCTATTTCGGGCGTCTTTCGATCAATACGTGATTTAAGTTAATCGTTTTCTGGCAATAGCAATGTGTGTCAACGGTTTTACCGGACTTTAAGAGTTCATAATACATAATACCGCTTTGATTTATTTTTCGTCTCCTATCACAATTCGATACAAAAGTGATTTTCTTTTGTTCATTTTGCAATTTTCCATTTGACATTCATTGAAATCATGTGGGACCTATTTAATTAATTTATTGATCTTTCACATTGCTCGTAAATTTCTGCTAATTCTTTCTTGTGAGACATGAAGATCCAAAACTTAACGTGGATACCTTTCGTGAAATTTCAACACCACGGTGTTCTTCACACACGAATCAGTATAACTTATACTGATTCATAACTTCCTCCTTAATGAGAATGAAGGCCCATACAGTACCTCAGCTAATCTTTGGGTCACAGCACCCGGTTAGAAAATTTCACTCCACATCAAATGATTGTAAATGAACACAATCCTTCTACTCGCGAAAGTTTGAATTTAAACCACAACCACGACGACACTCTTTTTAAGGAGCTAACCTCAATGGTCAGGATAGCCGAAGCTGCGGGCCCTGACCTCCTTGGCACCATATTTTTACCAGCGGTCGGATGTTTTCTTGTGAGACAGTCAACATTGCTGTTGGGTGTGAGTTAGGTCATCATCCAATAACTCTTATAATTGCCCTTTACATAGAAATCACTACTTTTAATTTCTTGAATCCATATCTCACATATTTCTACCAGCAAACGATGAATTTTTAATACGATGACTTAATATCTTATTAAGAAGGCAACAAATTCAAAAGTATTTGCACACTATCTTTCGAATAACTTTCATATATTTATTTACTAACTCTAAAAAACGTGTAGCATTATATGTTATAATATATTCATTGATGACCAAATGCTCCCTATAAAACCAATAGTTAAATAAAATTATATCCCGTGGGAAATGAATATTCATTATATCTATAGCTATTGAATTTTTACAATCTGGTTTGCAAGTGTAAGTATTTCTTACAGAAGAAAATCAATAAAATATCTTCTTTTTCAGAACTCTCATTTACAGTTTCAATCAATGAAGTGATAAACTAAATAAGAAAGCTTCCTTTTCAGTACTCTTAGTGCGATTTAAATTTTTTTGAGATATTATAAATCTAAGTCTAAGTCGTACTACAAAATATATTTTTTGAAATGTTACAACTAAATTAAGGATCATATTGGAAATACACTTTCTAAAGTAAAATAATTTAAGGCACTGCAATAACACATCACAGTAATGATATATACATATATCAATGAAATAAAATATTAATAGACGTCCTTAAATCTATCACAATACGCAGTCGCAATCTTCATTCCAATGTTAACAAAAAATTAATCAAAAATGACATTGACTATACTTAAATGTGATGAAATGATATCTCTCATCGTTGTGATTCCATTCCAACTATTGTTTTAAAATTTTTAAATCAATGCATCAAAATAAATAAATTCCTCCGTTATCGGTGTCCAGTCATGAATTTCATGCATTATATTTTCCCAATTGAGAAGTGAGATTTATGGAAACAAAAGTTCAAAATCGTGGTTGACATAAAATAACTTTCAGAAGAGTTACTAAAATCCTAAAAGGGCAACAGGCAATTATTTGCGGTTTCAAGGGTGCGTATTTATGCACATAGTTTTCCCAAAATACCCAAACCCGAACTCACACATCGCAGATGCCTTAATGCACTGGCGCATGTAGTTCGCTGTCATTATGAGATTAAAACGCCTCACAGATGCAATACACGCACATCTACACACAAACTCACATTCGATTCGATGAAAAGCAATTTCATTGCGGCTTACGCTATTATAAGTGTTATTATTGAGATACAATTTATTTATTGCTAATATTATTGCACACTTTTCGTATGATTTTGAATTTTGATAAGCGATTAAATTGTCGCAATGATTATATCAGCGTGTGCAAGTAAGCGTATGTTTACGTGTGCTTTACTCACCCGAGCGGACACATCGGCCTCAACCTCACAGATCTCACAGATGCAGCCATCGATGAAAATTCTGTTTTATTCAGAGGCAATTTCTCATATTTGGAAAATTAAGTGCTTCCCCCATCTTGTATTGCGGGAAATGTTAATATTAGTTTTTGCAGTGCGACTAGGTAAATATATTTTATTACGGTACAATTCATTTTGCAATTAACCAAATATAAATGTTTCTGAAAGGATTTTTAGATATAATCCTTAAATTATGTGTGTGGCGTGTGTAAACAAACATGAAAATGCATTGCTCTTGGCTATAAAATATGGGAAATAATTAATAATTCGTTTGACGTACTTCAATAACAACAACAATAATAATAATTTTAATGATATTTTAAGCAAAAAGTTGTTTTCGATAATCGATTATATGAGTTGGAAAACATTTTCATATCGACTATTACCGATTCAACGATTAGGTTTGAGATAAATGTTTTTACGAGTGCACTAATACCGAAGTGAGTTGACTACAAAACAAAATAGTCAAAAATAATTTTATTATCATAACTCTAATCTTCTTCTAGTGGAGGCGTATTCCGACAAGTAAATTGTGCAAAAGTTGCCATAATAAGTAAGGGTTTGATTCTATATTTCACTTTCTACACCCTTATACAGAACTACTGACGAATGTATAGTAGATCGGTACTTCACTGGCCTAGCGGAAATAACAAAAGTAAACTTGTCGAAACTCTTTAGGTCTACCTAGAAGACCAAATAATTTAACAATAATAACGGCGGTCAATATAATTTATTTCTCCCAGGCAGCTTTGAGAGCATCACAATAGGGGTATTCATTCTGTCTTGCAAACTCATTGCAAGGTGCAGGAAAAGCACAGTTTGCGCGAGCTTGCAATCTACAACAACAAAATACTCGCACAAAGTTTCTTGCAATCATGCTATGCCTAAACCCATGTCTTTATGCTTGCAATGAAACAAAAAAAGAAAACAAATCTGCAACGGAGTTTGTCTCGCACTCATGCAATTTTAGTACAGTATTCGTGCATTTCGTGAAACTTGAAATGAAATCTCACATCCTTATGATTCCATTCCATCTTCAAAAGCGGAAATTTTTAGGTATGCAAACGCTAGCTTAACTTCCCTATTAAACTTGTCATTATTGCAGAAGATTCTTTTTTCTCAATTTTTTTTTTTTACTTTTAAAAACAACCAGAAGTCATATGACGCTAGCACCGTGGAATATTTTGCTGAACGAATTTCTTTAACCAGAGAAAGAGCGGTATAAAATTGTGCTTCTCTTGCAACCACGGAATCATGTTGAGAGTACGACTTCATCGCCAAGATCCCCTATATTGCTATTTTAAATCTAGTTCTTACATTTTTTTTTTATTCTTTTACATCTTCAAACGCATAATACCGAAATATTTTTTTTTATTTGCATTTAAAATTTACATATCATTCGTATGTACAGAGCTTTTTGTTGTAGTCTTCAAACATAAATCTAGTGATTGAAGAATGTATGTGTAGAAGACTTATTACAATGAGACAATGAGAACAAGGGATATTGAAGAGTTTTCACTCGGTTCTTTTGGCCTCGTTTCCATTCTCAGTCTTTATCTGTTTCTCTCTATCTCTCTCTCCCACTTTCTATCTCGCTTTCTCTATCTTTCTCTTTCTCTATTTCTCCCTTTTCCCCACTCTTTATCTCTCTCTATCTTTTTTTCTTTCCTTTTCTCTTTCTTTCTCTATCTTTCTCTATTTCTCTCTTTCTTTTTTCTTTCTATCTCTCTTTCTATTTGACGAAAATCTTAATTTATTTTTGCCTAGGGTTAAGATTTATTGTCTGTAAACTAAAAAATTCAAAGTGCTAAACCAAATAAAGTTATTTAAAATTATTTTTATTAAATGCAGACTTCAATGAATAAAATTTGAAACAAAATTATATGAAATATCAATTTCTGATATATATTATTTCACAAAAAGTTGACAAATATTAATTTGCACCAGTTTAGAGATCATGCTTAAAAGATTGCTACGAAAGGCTCACTATTTTTTAAAAAAAATTGTGAATATGAGACCTTGTAATAAATATACTAAATATATATATAATATTAAAGTTTAAAAAATAAAAGAATTATTTACAATATATACCTTCTGCTCAAAAGTACCCGGATTTTGTTGTTTGTTAACTATTCTTTAAGTAATAGACTTAGGGAGTAGTTGGTACACCCTTTCTTGACATATGGTACAAATTTGAGCGCCATTTGTCAATTAGTTTGTTTACAGCAGATGTTAATGTGAGACTACCTCAAGTACATTTAGCGATTTTTACTATGGAAAATTCTTGTTGTACGCGATTTTTTGACCAAACACGGCACCACTGTCATCGCTAAGGCACCATATTCACCAGATCTGGCGCCGTCCGACTTTTTCCTGTTCCCGAAACTCAAATTCCTCCTTCGTGGTAAGCGTTTGGGTCGATTGAATCGGTAAAAGAGAATTCGCTGAAGGAACTAAAAGCCATACCTGCACAGGCCTACGAAAAGTATATGGAAGATTGGGTTAAGCGTTGGCATATGTGTATCGCTTCAGAAAGAGCATATTTTGAAGGAGATGAAATAAATTTGGAATAAAATTTAAATTTGTATGTTTTATTTACAAAATCCGTGTACTTCTTGAGCAGAAGGTAATAATCCATATGTTAAAATAAAAATTCAATAGAAATAAATATATCAGTTGTACATTGTATATTAATTTCTTAATATTTTCAATTTATTTATAAATTGTTTTCCTTTGCATTATGATGTAAACTTTTTCCTATCTTCTTATTTACATAGAAATTTGTTTTATTGAACTAAATAAGAGATAAAATTTTATAAAATTATATATGTAAATTGCTGGAGTTTCATTTTTTTTTTAAATTAACAAAAATTATCGAAGAAAATCAAATTTTTAATTTGTTGACAAGTTAATAGTGAAAATTTTAACTGGTCGCTTACGAGATTAAAAACCTCAAAGTGCCTAACTTGATGTATGTAAATACAATCATTTATCTACTGCTGCAATAGGCATTTCGTTATTTAGATACCTAATTAAGATATCACACCGTCTGAGTTGAAAAATATGCATAATCAATTGTAATTTATGTCTGCGGCCACAACACACATTTGTAACTTAAACACCGTGAGTTCACCCAACCAACCAACCGAAATACTCATCAATACTGAACATCTTCCCCGCGTCAATTTCAAATCTTTGAGAAAAAACGCGTTTAGAAATTTTTCAAGGCAATTATATTTTCGGAGTTTATGGCAGTAGTTGTTGCCATTAAATTGCCATGTTTATTGGCTGTAAACTAGCAGCGAAACAATTTAGTAAGTCAGCACCTCATTTCCCTTAAGTGCGTTTTCACACAGTTCCAGACAGAAATTCTTGGATTTAGAATCACAGCTTAGAAGCGACCAACTGCGGCGGTGTTGAGACGTGTTCTTTTCTTCTTCAGGTTTGCCTTCTTCTACTATTAATTTATCTTTTTTTCTGCTATTAGCTTTTCACTTTAATTAAGACGTTTTAAACTTTCTTTGATGTCCACTGATTACCTGATTATGCAGTGAGTTACGCACGTCTCTAACTTTCGTGGGTGTTAATCCGTGCGTATAAATCCGATGCTTCCACAGCAAGTACTACTGGTACAGCCAACGCCATAACTGACGCTGTCAACCAGTATTGTCAGCAGGTGTCATGCTGTCAGCTGAATTGATAATCGATGTTGAATGAGATACATTTCAATTGTCAATGCCTTATTAAAGGGATTTTCACACAAGAACAAATTAAAGCAACAAAATATCTTTGAATAGCACAATGTGTATATCTTGACTGCGTGCTACGTAGGCTTGAGAACAGGTTGGGTACTATTTTTGTACAATTTTTTCCTTTCTTCAGATTTTCCGTGTGGCAGCTAATTTTCGTGTGGGAGTGCGTAAATTTTGAATCACAACCAGCTGCATTTTGAGTGTCCTAATTAAAGTTATTTACGAATATAACTTAATTTCTACAAACAAACAATGCAGATAAAATTTACTGCAAATGCGCTACTTCAGACATAAATAATTCGCATATTTCTTATATTTGAAATTTATAACAAATTGCTCGGTTTTTGCAACTACAAATAAAGCATAAACACAAAGGCATTCCTTTATTGCAGGTAGTTTCGGTTGCAGCTTGTCCGGGCCACAGACAAGAGCGGCAAGTTAATTATAGTATCAGACAAAACCGCAACGCCCATGCAAATTCAGCAGCTCAAACCTACAGATTGCATTTTGCAATGTTCGCACAAAGGAAGAAGTCAAGTTTGGTTTCTTGGAACGCTGCTGAGTGGTATACCATAAGTGTACATAAGAATTTTTTGGTCAGGATTATGTGGTATTAGAAGACTCAACTGGTCTAAAATGTTAATGGTTATATTAAATACCAAAACAAAAGAAACGATAATAACTAATATACCTACCTCATTTTCTTATCCACTATCAGTTTAAAATTCGTAATAACATAATTTGCATAAGGATTTGTTAAACAAAAAAAATTTTGTATATAAATTCAGTTCTTATTAACAGATCACTTTAAGCATACCTCCAAACAAA
This sequence comes from Teleopsis dalmanni, assembly GCF_002237135.1. NCBI lineage: Eukaryota > Metazoa > Arthropoda > Insecta > Diptera > Diopsidae > Teleopsis > Teleopsis dalmanni. The sequence goes on from NC_051847.1 coordinate 149,779,046, forward strand.
TATATGAGTAGGTAAATCTCAGGAAAAATTGAGATACATAATAGCAGCGTGTTAAGACTAAGGGTTGCAGCTTTAGTGTTAAGAGATAATTAGCACGACTTTAAATTACTCGCACAGACATCACTCAAGCTAATTAAATTTAATGAGAAGATTGAGATTGAAAAGCGAAGAAATTGAAAGTTACATTAACTCATGAAAAGAGGCACTGTTTGAAGCAGTAGTTGGCAGAAGAAGAAGTAAAGGTAGACGGGGTCTCCGGTGGAGTGATTAAGTTGAGGGAGCACTAACTGGACTTGTACGAGACTGCAGAGACATGCTGCGTCAGGTGGAAACTCAGTAACGGGTTGTTATGGCCAAATAAGAAAAGAAGAAAGGAATGAAAAGAGACATAGTAGTTACGTATATATGCTTATATATATATATAAATATTAGCTGATACCATAAACTCAAATAATAGAGTTTTTAATAAAACCATAACGGGCATCTAATTATGGAATTTTTGTAATATGCTATACATGTAACAGAATTGGTCAATAATTTGAATGCCTTACAGTTAATGTAATCCTGCCATCAAAAAAAACTATGTATTTTTCAATATTGGATAGATTTTACCTCAAATAGGAAAATGAGAAAACTCTAAACTTCGTGCTGTATGCTGTATTTCAAAAGCTTTTTTTTAATCAAAAAATAAACGGACCCAATATACGATCTACAAAATTTTTAGCAACTTGTAAATCAAATCACTAAAAACGATATAATAAGGTTAACCATATAGCCATATTGGAAGCAATGGATAGTATAGCTCGTCTCCTCCTAGAAATTTTAAGGCCTCACACTAGACACTAATTGCCTTTGAGTGTTACTGTGTAACTGTTCTTATTAACAGTATTTTAACCCTCACCTAATCTAAGCTATTACTTACTGGTTAACTAATGATAGATTTATAATAACATATTATTTATTTCTTAAAAAACTGTACTTATCCCGATTTTAGTATGTAATAAAAGCAAAAGAGACGTCATAATAGCAATTTCTTAACAACTTTAATCGCATTATAATAATTTTAGTACTTATTTTTCTCAAATTGAAAGTATTAAAAAAAATTTTATTTATACAATTCTTAGAATTATATTATCAACCAAATATAAAAAAATCCAAATCGTTTATAATAATAAAAAGGTTAAGATGCAATAAGTACCGAGATTGATGAATGAAACATATGTCAACAGTTCAGCCACATCAATAACAAATTAAGATACCTATTTTTATGTGACAACAAAATTAAAGGTCCTAACAAAAGAGTTTAAAATATGTCGAAGGAATGCATGGAGAAATTTATAAGAATTAAACTCGTTAATTCAACTTATCATGCATTTGCTGGCATTTGTCTAACACATGCTGCACATTCCTTGCAACAATAACAAACTACTGAACAACAGGCGGAAGACAACTCAATAACAAAGAACAACACAAGGATATGCATGAACAAGGATAACATTTCACACCTACAAAGGAAATTCAATACAACAAAGCAAGCAACGTGAAAAGTGTGAGGAAATCAAAGAAGCCCCAGCCAAGACGATGACAGGATATCAGCTGCCACTGAATATTGTTCACTTTACGTCGTAGTGCCACAAAGAAAAGAAAAGAAGAAGAAATATACAAGATACCAAGATTTTGTAGAAATGACTGCAAGTAAAATTTTTATATATAAACGTGAATATGGGTGGACATCGAAACCACAAAAGCCACAGTTAGGTAACAACAAAAGCCACTACAATGGACGTCTGGCATGATTGATTGAAGTACATGCACGTATATGCATGTACTCCTATAATGATATATAATGAAAGTCACTCCGTCTTTTCTTTATGTTAAATTTATAAAAAAAGAAGTAAGGTAGTTAGTAGAGTTGTCAAAAATCTGTTAAAAATCCAACAATGTTGTTGAAATATATTTGATGAGATAATTTTCGGCTTTTGCAACCAAGTTCGATTTTAAAGGTTTTTGCTTCAGGTATTTGTGAATGCGGTTAATGTGTTTTCAAAATAAAACGATGAGTTTCAATTCTTAAATTTCATTCGAATATTGATATCTTAAAATTAAATAGTATAAAAATCATAATTTTGCATATTTAAACCCGAAAAAGTTTAGTAGTCGTATACTGACCAAATAAGATATTTATATATATCCATCACATTCGTATTGTGAAATTGTTAGTTAGAACAGCTTTTTACCATAAATTACAAATGATAAAACTGAAAGATTTTTGTGGTAGGAATAGCAAAAATTTTTCAAACTGTCTTTCATTCTATCTTTCAAACATCTTTTAAAAGACTATTAACTATTTTTGTCAGAATTATTCTCTAAATATCATTAAAGGTGAGTATTCCCTCGTGGTTGGTTGTAATAGCATTAGTATATATCATTATACTTCCAGTTGGCGGGTTTATTCAAAATGATGTGATGTTCAACTACATGAGTACTCGCTAAAATGCTTCTCTGTAATATGCCATCCCTATTCAGTTGGATAAGATATAATCATTAAATTCACAAATCTATCAAAACAAAATTCTACTCAGTTGTTTAACATTTTTAAAATCGTTTAAAAGATCATGTTCGCATTATGAAATCTGTCCATTGTTTTTATCATATTTTGATACTGCTTTGAACCTTTCTATATTCTTATCACTTTTTGTTATTTATTTATTTATTAGTTAATTAACACTAAAATTAATTTGAAAGTGAACTAAAAATAAGGAACTGGACTGCTAGGTCCTTTGCCCTGATTATCACTTATTAAATGCGATATATATTTGATATTCTTATATCGAATATCCGACTTTTAATTGAATATGATCATTTTTTCACTAAAATTTCAATGTTTCACATATTTGGATATGTCAATCTAATAAAATCATTATTAATTAATTAAGTGCTTCGTGCGAGGCCATTGTTAACCAACAGATGCGCTTAATATATGAAATTAATTTTGAATTAATTACAACTCATGCGAGAATAAATAAATTAAAGAAAACGTCAAGTCTGATATCTGAATTACATATGCCGAGCATGCATGATAAACCTAAAACAGAAAATGCTACTTGCGCTGAGCCGTCCGGTTTGGTCCGGTGTAGTTTAGTAGTACCAAATGTTGCCCGAAATGAGAAAAGAATAATGATAAAATAAAACAATGCTGGACATGAAATATAAATGACAAACGAAATGATGTAAGTAGCATCACATAGTCTACCCAAAATGTATTCCAGCATGAATGTAACTATTCCATGAATAATAGAAGCTACTGTAAGAATGAAAATGAAAACACAATTACCACATTTAACGAATAAAATGGTACGGTTATGAGAAGGACCAAAGAAGAAAGCCTTAAGAAGCAAGGCATTAGTTGTACGAAAAAAATAAATAAAAAAAATAAATTTTGGCAAAGTATAAATCAATTCACTCGGCTACATAAGCAACAAACCATCGAAGACAACGACGACCATTTAAAAGACCTTTATTATGATATCTTGCCATACTTTATTTGTTTCAGCCGCACATCATGTGTCCTGAATTAAAAATTAGCAATACTAGAATGAAGAAGTTGTGGTATAAATGCTTTGCTCTTTGGAGCACAAACGAAATCTGAAATACCGCAACACATAATGCAACCTTCTGTGCGATGCTGCTCTGCTCTATACAATTCTATCCCTCAGGGTTTTCTAAGAGTTTACCACTCCACACTGCGCCGAGCTATTCTTCTCTTCCGTTTCAGACTTACCGCATGTTAAGGTAACAATTTTACTTGTACAAAATCTTAAGAACTTTACTTTTTTGCCAATAGATTTTTCATGTTGGGATTTGTGCATGTGACATTTAATATAGAATTATCCTCTTGCTGCTATTATTTAATGTATTCCTTATTCAAATGGATTTGGAGTTTTAACTAGACAATGCTTTTCCCGCTTCCTTTGCGCTGGTGTCTGCTAAAGGACATGATTTATATGGTTGTCAAATTTTATGTGTAAATCGAAAATTAAATAAAAATAAGGATCTTTTTTTATAAATATAATAGATTTTATATATTTGTATATAATGATATATATAATGAATATATAATATAAATCAAAACAATTTTTTTTTATATGTATATCATTATCATTAATAATATATCATTAATAAATAATAATATAGTACATAATGATAGCAATATGATGTAGTATGGCAACCAACATGAGTTAATAGACGTAATATTAATTATTTAATACCAACAATTTATTTAATTTAAATATTGCATATGTCTAGTACGCTAGCTGCCTTTTAAGTCTTGCGTCTAGACAACACTAAGTATTGCCGATGAATTTTGGCATTTCTTTTCGAAAGTTTGACATTTTCTAGCATAAATATAATTACAATGTTTTAGTTTACGCCCACTTATTGTGTTATTTGCAAAAAAAAATGGAATTAAATACTGAACAGAAAATAATGCATCGATCAACTTAGTTCGACATTCAATGATAAAAGACCACATCTAGTGACTGCAAAACACTGGTTCAATGAATTTTAGCATGGTCGTCGTTTTCTTCACAAAAAGTTTCGTAACGGCTATTGTCCAAAAACGGCTATTGTACCAGAAACCTCGTTGCAGTATGAGAAATGATTAAGATAGATCGGCATGTTGCATCGCGGGAGATAGAAGCGTGCTTAAGCATTAGTGGGATCAGCATACATTGAATTATACATATAAATTTATCAATCGCTTAAAAGAAAACATGTGTTGATTGGTGCAAGGAAATGCTAAAAGAACACAGTCAAGGTAGCTCAAAACAAATCTATGACACCGTGTCAGGTAACGAATCATGGATATACGCCAATAAGTCCTCAACAAAACAACAAACCACTGTTTGAGTCTTTGAAAGTGAGCAGAAACCGACAAAAGTTATCTAAAGACGGAACAAATCTAAGCAAATGGCCGCATGTTTTTTTAGATGAATCAGTCATATCGCAACTGTATTACTTAAACAACCTAGTGGTACACAATAATTTGTTTGCCGAAAGTCTTCAAAGAATTGAGGACAACCCACTGTTGAAGAAGGATCGTCCCCCACTATGACAATATAAGCTAACATATATCAATAAACATAAACGAAAACAAATCCAAGGAAGTTGATTGAAGTATTTTAAGAACATTCAAGATTATATTCATATTATTATTATTGAACATTTAAAAACTTTTCTGCTAAACGTGAATTTCAAAGTTAAGAGGACTTTTTAAGAATAAGTATTTATACTTAGGTCAACTATTGGCAAAATATGCTTCAGTAAGGCCAGTCACTTCCCTTAATTATCTGATTAGGAACTTTTCAAATCTTGTATTATCGATATTAGAAAGGACTGTACCGATATCCTGAAGTATATTCAGACATATGATCTCTTAGCTTCTTATGATATACATAATACATAGTTATATTATTTTCTTATTTTCAATAAACAGATTTTCTATGGAATGTACTCTGTAAATTTCATCAATTGATGAATTAAAATAAAAATGTCATAAAGGACTTAAAAAATTCCTAATATTGAGTGAAATAGTAAAAATCAGCAAAACATGTTTCCTCAAACAGTACCATAGACATACCAAATTGGGACTTATGAGATAATGCATATCCAAAGAAGTTGCTTAACAACCCCTGCCCTCTTGAAAGTGTGCTCAAAGTTATATATAAAACAAAAACGAAAGATTATGTGAGATGAACTCTTTCTTTAATTTCATTTTCGAATAGTTTATATATTTATCTATTTTTTTACTTTTAAAAATACTATTAATTAAATTGTTTTGAAAGTCAGTTGTCTATGTTTATTTATAAATAAATGAATAGTAATTTTTCATGTAACAACATTATTGCAGCAACGAACATTTCCTTTCTGTCGCAATGCAATTCTGAAGTCATTATGACTTTTAATGTATTTAGACATCCTGTTGCTGGTGTCAGTTGTTGACACTCAAATTAATACATGACGCTTTAAATATCCTTAAAGTGTAAACAAAACAAGAAACATATTTATTTGTTTTTAGTTCATTGGTGTTGAAATTGTTGCCTATTTTAAATATTGAAACATTATATTGTTCTCAGTTGTCAGAGACAGGCATGTAAATAAATTTTATGGTACTTATTGACGCCAACATGCGAATCCTAGTAAATGTGTTTGGTGTTATATTTCTTAAATCCATATGGCGTTCTACGTGCATCAGAATAAAATATAAAATATTATTTTGAAAAAATTTGTTGAATCATGTGTTCTACCAATAATTTGTAGAAATAATGATGTAATTTGAATCATCTTTTAAATGACCATCTGAATTTATGTATTCCAATTTAATAGATATTATGGGTTATCTTAAACCAATTATATCAAGAACATATTAATTCAAAATAAACCATCTAATATTATAGTAGGCAGTTCATAATATTCATAATATTACAAATCATAATATCTATAACATTGAAAAAAATATTACATACATTATAAAAAAAAAATATAATATGAAAGACAAAACAAAGTTATATCAATGACCGCTTCTTTATCTAAGTGATAGAAGAATCTTTATGATTTATTATTATCTTCCAACCATTTTGGTCTACTATTGGACAAATGCTTGTAGGTGTTTTCTCTGCCCCGAGCCGTCTTCAACATGCAATTCGTGTTTCTTGTCTTCTATATTTATCTCGTATCTTATCTCCTATTCTTATATTCTTGGGTTGTGTATATAAGAACTTTTTTCGTCTAAAATTGTCTTAGATTCAAGCTACATAACCAGTCTATAATTTTTCTGATTTAGATAATCTTTAGATTGTTAACCATTTTTATGTTCTTACAACTGTATTTGCTATTTGTTCTCTTCTGATTGCTTCTAACAGCAATTATATTTTCACTTGTTCTTTGGGCCACTCAAAATTGTTGAAATGTGTTTTTGAAAGAAGTCCATATTTCGACAAAATAGTTTCATAAAAAGTACTCAACAGGTACACAGGTATAGTGCTTCGAGAGAAATATTTCAATTTTCCAAACGTCACTGTTCCTAAGCGGGGACTTCAATATTTTTTATGAATATATTCGTCTTTTCTGATAGAAATTTTATGACATTCTCTTGCATTTAGAAATACATGCTGGTTTATATAATCTTTATCAATATTAAAGCTTTTAAAATAAAAGGTATCATCTTTAAGAAGTTAAAAACCGAATATAAATATTAAAATAGTTCGCTTAGTTTTTGAATTGAATACTATACATACAGTACTATATCAAATCTGTTCACAAAAATCAAAAAACTATGTTTAGTATATAAATGCCCGGAACATATAGAAAAGAATAGGCACAGAGTTCTCCTTATAGCTAAGAGCAAACTATAAACTAAATAAGATCCTTTCAAGTGACACAGCAGTATCACTTACAAAAAGTAATCATCAAAATATAGACACCACATATCCATCACATATAAAGTATCTATCTTGATGCGTCAGCTAGAGCAGTGTTATATACAGAGTTTCTCGGTTAAAAAAGAAAAAGTAAATAAAAAGGGTTATAATATATAAGAACATTACGCAGAATTAAGTACGGGTAATAAAAGTTATACCTAAACATAGCACTGAATGCGACTAATTGTTAATAATAGAAAAAATAATAATCGAGATCGAAGTAAGAACTATAGCTCTAGAATAAGAATACTGATATTGAGATCGTTTATAACATTATGTTATAATGTTATAATTAATATATGTTATATTAGATTGCATACATAAAAATGTAAAAATACATTAAGACTGAAAAGTTTTCGGAAATTCTCATTTAAAATTCGCGCGCTGTATATTTTTCGATATTTTAAGTTTATGTAGTTTGGCAGCACTTTCCTTAATTACTATGCCAAAAATGAGCGCGATCTGTCAGACAGTTCGTTTACGGCAGCTGTTGAAACCAGTTCACCTCAGTAGTGCGTTGCGAAATGTCTTCGACGGTCGTACGACCGTCCTGAAAGGCTTTGTACCACTCATTAACTTGAGTTTTCGATAAAACTGATTCCCCATAAGCCTTTTGTAGCATTCGCAACGATTCTGCACACGAAATTTCGTTCGAAACACAAAATTTGATGCACACTCTTTGTTCAATATTTTTTTCCATTGTTTTTTTCGCAACGCACTACTGAGGTGAACTGGTTTCAACAGCTGCCGTAAACGAACTGTCTGACAGATCGCGCTCATTTTTGGCATAGTAATTGTCCTTAATTGCTGCCAAACTACATAAACTTAAAATATCGAAAAATATACAGCGCGCGAATTTTAAATGAAAATTTCCGAAAACTTTTCGGTCTTAATGTAGTTTCTATCAGATATTAGAAAACTCTTCATCATAAAATAATTTTATGTTTTTGTCGAAATAATATATTTCAGTTTAATGTATATGTATACATATAATATATATATTATATTTACCTGATATTTGTAAAACGAGGTAAATATATTTAAAATATATTTTAAGGTTAGGGTGCTCTCTTACATTGAAAGTTTATACATAAAATGAGACAAGATATAAAAGATATATTATGGTAGAGGTACTCTGTTCCATTTAAAGAATTTATATCTATTCTATTCCCTATAAATAGCAATTATTTTCTGTATAGTATAAGCCCATTGAAAATATAGTAAAATATATTCATTTATATATATGTTTTTATACATATTTCCTATTTCTATTACATTGAAATAGTGTAGCAATTTTAGCTTTAATTATTAACAGTTTACACATTTCTCTTTCAATATTTTAAAATTCATTTGTATACAATATTTCCAAAAATGACATAAAAATAAAATTAATTTCTATACAATGTAAACCCTTCACATACCTTGATAAAGTGGTCCACAACTATATTACCATTGTTGTGGCACCTGAGTGCCGTGTATGGTTTTAACCAATTTCTGTTATTTTTCATTCCTCTGACTGTGCTACATTTTAACAATTTATAAACAATTTCACATAAAGTCAGCTGCAACACAATTTATGAGCACAGAGAGAAACATTTTGTCCTTGCTACAACCAACACATGCAATTTTATTTAATATCCAACCGCAAATACACAAATCACTTTCTCCTGGGCTCAAAATGGAAAACATACGTAACTTTATAAAGCTTTAAAAATCCATAATCCTAGGCACTAAAAGTGAATTTTTTCCATTTTACATATAAATGCAAACAAATATGAGTGAAATGATATTTATCTTGAATATTGTTTAATGTGAAATACAAGGAACAACAATATTTTTTATTCAATCACAGTTAAGTAAAGTATATCTGATATCTTTTAACTTAACAAACAATATTTTCTTTGATTATCTTTTAGATAAAAATATTTCCCATTTATATCGACAATATTTGTAGACACACTAGTTTTTATCTTTAATTCTATGACAATTATAATGAAAAGTTAATAAGCATCTGAAATATCTTACGCTGTTGACGGCGTTCTACTTCCAATAATAAAGACCATATACAAAGTAGACTAAACGATCCAGCAACGTCATCAGCTAATTGCGATCTATAAGACACCTGGATATACTATCATAAATTATAGAGTTCAGAATACTTTGTGTCTCCTAGGAGGCATTACAATTATTGATTGTGGCACTGTTGGCTATGATAAAAGCTATACCCAAAAAGTATAAATCGTCTTTAAAAATTATCAGCTATAATGGAGCATATACAACATCTTCTCTAAAACAAAAATTCATATTTACAATACCTAAGTAATAGAATTTCTCTATGGTTCGCAATTCTAATTCAATATCAAATACTTTAAATATCGTTGCCTACTTAATATATAAAAAACATGTTGGCTTAGAATAATATTAAATTTAGTTACTACAAATAATAAATCCACAAAGCATCATCGTTCAAACAAAATTTAATTGGATGGGTATACCTCTGTTAGAATAGAGCCCTCAATAAGCGCTCATCTACATACAGTGGAGATTAACCACAAGTTATAAATCCGAGAAAACAGTCAAAGAACATTTAGCCAGAAAAGAGAAAGAATGGATGTTCTATATTGACAGTCATAAAAATAAAATAAAATGGATGAAATAATGGAATATGATTACCTACATATGTATATATAACCATTTTTTTTATCATAAAAAGCTTTTATAATTAATATAACAAATTACTTAATAAAATATATATGCTTAGTAGTATTTATGCTAGTAGTATATAGTCGAACTTCCATAACTTGAAGTTCTATAACTCGAATTTTCTATAATTCAAACTAAAACGATTGCAACAGGATTTTAGAGAGCAAATTACATATAATTCTGCTTCCATAACTCGAACTTCTATAACTTGATTTTCTCTATAACTCGGATAAAAATATTGTCACGCGCCAATAGAAATATGGGAAAGTGCATTCTATAAGTCGAATTTTTGTTTTAAGTATGAATTCATTTTGGTATTAGGGGAAGTCCCTTTTTCCAAACCAAATGTTTCAATTTTTTCTTTCTTATGTTGTGTTTTTGTGCAAATTCCGGTCCCTGGCAAACAGTAGCTCATAAGCTGGATATGGCCAATTTTCTACATGGGACGAACAGGACATCATTTCTTCAATTTTCTGGAATAGCATTGATTGTTATATTGAGCACTTGAGCAGTTTTATTCTCTATTAACTTCGGGGTTTCTTCATAACCCTTCTTTACGCCTAGACTGTATTATTGTTTATCACTTCATCAGACTAAGCAATAATTGATCTTAGATCTGCATACCTCTCCGATGAGCCTGTAACTATTCTGAGATTCGTAAATTGATCTAAAAGTAAAGTAACTTTCAATGCTACTCTTTACGATTATATTATATTGACAATGAAATTTGTACATCAAGCCTTCCTACAGATGACAATATTATTAAGTATTATAGCTCTGAATTAAAGAATTTTCACTGTAACAAAGTCATCTATTCATTTTTTTTCCTATATATTATGTTTTTATTTTTAAATTGTAAGCATAAACTTACATGACTACCCATTTACCTTTTGAAAGTGCAGTAGGAAAATTAAAAATAAATAACTAAACAGGACATACTAATAAGAAACTATTAGTCAGAAACAAGCTGCCATGCACACTTATGTTGCACAACTGTGCTTCAGAGAACGACTCGTAATGTAAACACTATAGAGAATTTCCTTCCCGTGTTCTTGCTCAAGATGTCATTTTGACAGCTCACGCAATCGTCGGTGAAAAGTAAAAATTGCTAACATGCAACTGCCATTTAAAATTGTTTTTCTTTTTCGAATTGTGTTTCTGTAAATTTTACAAAAAAATTATTAGCAAATACCCGCGACTTTATTGCGATAAATAAAAAATTAATTCTTTATAATGTTGACAGCTACGTAATTGAATATTTTTATTTTGGGTATGTTTATGTATGTTATTGCGTACGTTCAATGTATTAAGTGTCAAATAGTTTTTTTAAAGTTTACAGTGCAGTTGATATTTGGTAATATTATTTATTGAATTTTATATGCAATGGAATTTTTAGAAATATATATATAAAATCAGAACTAATATTTCTTTTTGTCTAAATGTGAGTAAGTAATTTAATTAAATTCGTGATACATAGAATCTCTAATGTTGCTAATGCACTATTTAAAAAATATTTTGATGTCAAGTTTATTACATGATATTTACTATTTTTTATTATTCACATATCAAAATCCTATGAGGTTTGAGATTTATGAAACTAACACAATATGATTACTTCGTCAGAAAACAAAGTCAATTTATTCGTAAGAAGAATATGTCAATTCTTCAATTGACATTAATGTGTATGGGCAGGTATTAACTAAAAAAATATGTTTTAATGCATCTTTAGTTAGTGAAATTACAAAATAACATCACACCTGATCAATGCTGCTACTACCAAACTTAAAAGAGATACGAATTGGCATCAGTCAGCTATAAGTTCACAAAAACCCTAAGAAATTGTTATCATACTAGTTGAACAGATACTGATCTATTCAACAAGTTCAAAAAGGCTCGTTTCTAATGGTATAAGAGCTTCAATAAACTATTCACAAATAATTATCTTCTTAAGAAACAGATCTAGACTCTTTGAAGTAAATTTTCTTACAGGATTAAAATACTACTATGTCAAGAGAGTACTGGGAATGAGTAATTCAGAAACAAAATATGTATTATGTTGGAACCACATCAAAGGGGGTACGGTGGCCATTGGATATGATTTGTTGGGATTTTTTTTTATTTTTTGATAAGTCATTAATTCATTGAATCTTTCTATTGGAAACTAACAATAATTTTTCAAGTCTAATTTCTAATATATTACTTATTTCCTGTAAAATATATCAAGACTTATCAGATAAGACTTATAAATAGATATACAATAATTTAAATTGACTTTGTGAGATATGTTTTAAAACATCAAACTTTATACATTGCTATATGAAAAGAAATACATAAATAGTGAATACTACAAAATTATTACAATTTAAACTAACCTTAAGTAAAATTATTTGAAGTCAGATTTATATCTAGGTTTCTGCGTTTTTAATATTTTTAGGTAATGTAGAAGTTGTTTTGCTAAGAGAACTTGACTTGCCTATGGGTATAATTAGTGCTCAATTTCTCAATTTTAACCATAATCATATCATGTTTTAGGTCCATGTAAACCTTCATTTAAACAAGTTGACCTTTTACCCAGAAATTTGTTCGCATTGATAGCCTTGTGGGACGGCTATCATCTCGATCGCACTTAAATATACCGTACGACTCACACCCATGTTTTATGATGAAATTGATGAACCGTAACGGTTCATCAATTTTAATATTTTCGTAATATTTTCGGGTCCCGGCACAAAGATTCTTTATTAGATTCTTTATTATTTATCTATACAAAAATCGGTAAACGCACTTGAGTTCAACTGACAGGCGGAGCTTTTCAATAATTCATTACTGGTACTTTTTTCATAGAATGTACAATTCATAGTTGTAGTATATAATTTCCGTTTCCAGTTCTTATAAACAAACAGACACAATTTGCGTTCTATATTTTAATACTAAAATAAAAAATACAATTAAATGTCTACTTAAATATATTTTAATATTTTCTTTGTCTTTTAAAACAACTCAGCAATGTGAAGTTTTCCATGAAAATGTGAAATAGTAATTTCGCATGCGAATTCTTTGCACAATTTGAGTTCATTCACAGTCGAATATGAGCATAAATTATAAATAACAAAAAAATATTAATGTTAGGTAATATTATACACAACCATATTACTTATTTAGAAAATAATATTGCGACGTTATTTATTATTATTATTAATCAAAAATCTGCAAAAAACACATTAACAAATATGCTTTAGAATAAATAAGTTTACTCATAGAACAGTATAATAAATGTCTGAAAAAAGCTTGAGATAACATAATTATCTGCAGATAAGCTAAAGAATTCATGCCAAATTGCTCTTAAGCCAGAACTAGAGAGCTGCTAATGCTGAACGGGAAAGGTATTCGACTTGTCACAGAATTTCTTACTGGACATTGTGGAATTAAAAGCTTCTATCGAATCTAGGTATTACAAGGGAAGATAGCTGCAGACTTTGTCACGAAGAGGAGAAAACAGCAGAATACATTATGTGTCACTGTGATAGGCTTACTCAAATTTCGGCACATATGAACTGCCTGTTCAGTTATAACGGAAATAGGCAACATCTCTCCAAGGACACATAATAGCATTTTTAACTGCGAAGCGCTAATTGTACTGAAGTGGGTTTGTCGCAATAAAACTTAAAGATTGCAGTTACGTGGTGGCATAACTCCTAGTCCCTTTCTAGTCTATTGGGTTTGTGACAATAATCCATAAGGGTTGCAGTGATGTGGTAACATAACTCCTCGTCACTTTTTAATTTAATTTAATTTACTAAGTTCATCTTCAATTTTATTTCCCTGCTACCTATTACTTACTGACGCAAATATAGTTCCGTACTGTTGGACAGCACAAGATACAAACATGCTATCGAAAAAACCCCTATATATGATTTTCTAAATTTTATTTTCTTTAATAGCAAATATTCTTTCTCATTAAGCTTGACTTGATGAGATAGTGAAAACAGTTGAAACAGCTATTCTTCTATTATATTGTAAAGAATACTAAAGTTCTGTTATCAAAACAACTGAAATCAAAATGGCATATAAAATTATGTAACCTTTCACTTATAGAAATATAAGTATCCATGCGATAATTATATGACAGTCTAATGCACTTCCTTTTAGTATTTTTTTAAATTTTACTCTGTTTATATCAAATATTTTTATTAAGTACATAAATACACAAACTTGGTATATTAATTATTTAGCACAAGCAGCTGTCAAAGAAGGTAACACAAATTACTGCTCGTATTTCCTTACCTCGTATTTGAAACTGTGATCAAAATTAGTGTGAGTCCTTGTTAAACAAAATATTTTAACATCACACCTGCCGGAATACATAGCAAGTTTTTTCACTTTTTGTATTTTATATATTTAGTCCAGAACATATACTTAGCCACACCCATAAGAGTCGCTCATTTAATTTAATGTCTTTATTTGTTTGAATACGCTTAATGGACACAATGGATATCCCGAAGCAATATCAAACCAAATCTTTTGGAAATGAGCTTGTGTTGTGGTTTTCGATCTTATTTCGAAATTTCTTTGGTTTTCTCGACAATGAAGACCGTTTGCCACAGAGCTACGCTTGCACAGATACACATTTTTTGCCATCTAACACATGCAATTTTGTATCGACTTAATAAGAAAATATGACCAGCGACTAATAACAATCGAGCAAGACCGCCTTCCTTACCTTATAATTACGATCCTTGCCTTATGTGTGCTCCGGCAGTGCCGCATAAAAACGTAAACGTTCAAGCTGCATTTGCCGTTGCCGATGATGGCGACGATGTCAATGCAGTTACTCGTGTTGTTGTTGTTGCTTCTGCTGCAGTTTGTAGCCTGTAACCCAAATTAAAATATTTCAAATGAGTTTCTTGCCAAGAGCGAATGAACGAATCCCTGTACGACCGATTGCATCCCGTTGCCGCCAGAATTCTACAAAATAAAGTCATCAATGAATATTTTTGATTATAGTGTGTGGTTGGCCTTTTCATGTGCAACCGACGTATGCGTACCAATTATTGTTTATTGTTTACAATCTCAATCTATGGGCTAAAAAGGCTTCTGTATTAAGCAAGGCACAAAGGCAAAACGATTTAACCGAATCTATATTAACACAGCATATGACAGGAAAGTTATTGAAAAGAAGCAAAAAGCATGTAATATGCAAATACTCATTCCAATTCGTTCTTATGAGTACAATAGATTTACCAAGAGCATTCCGTGATGGGCTTTCATTTACCATAAAGCCAAACAATGGCACGCAATTTGTATCTTTCATACTTCCAAAGCAATTATTATTTATTGGCGCTACTAACCATGCCCACAATTGCGACACTTAAGTCAAATAAATTTCAAAATTGCACATTAATACTTCATTTATCCATAAAACAATCTCGAAATGGGAACATTTTCATATGTTAACTCTGTGCTGCTGATTACATAGAGTTTTCCTTCTGCTCCCCATAATTTATTGCAATTTGATAAAATTTTATTATGTGCGCGGTACTTTGTTTTGGTATCGCTGCAATTTTCATTTCGAAAATTTGATTTATTTCATTAGCATACATTTGTTTATATATTGAACCGTAATAAGAGGTTGCAGGGAGTGTTTGATAACCTTTAAAACAACATCAGTTTTAGCTAATATAATTTGTCGACACTATGCATCTATTTACTATACATAGTTGAGAATTGTCTACTAAACGAAGGAATTAATTTTTTTTTTATCCACACTATTAGGAAGTATCAAAACAGAGTTTGAATGTGATTACACCGTAAAAATGTATAATACTGTGAAGAGTGTTGCTCATTATAAAGCTTAGCTTCTAGTAGTCGCTACAAATTTATTGACTCCTGGTTTTTAGAAACTTATAAAATATATTATAAAGATAAAAGCTGCTATTTGCACATTTTTAAGATTGTTTCTAATACAAACTCATAAAATTATGCTACGGTATAGAAACAAAAACTAACAAAGACATAGGATACCGAATACAGGTATACCTGTAAAAAAACCTTCATTTAAAAAGCCTTCAATATCTGAATAATTTGTTATCTAAATAGCTTAAGTCACATACTATTAAGTACCTTGTGATCAAAAAATAAATTTAATTTTTAATTTTTGAATTCCCGCGCTTATCCAATCGGTAAATCTTTTTTATTTTCACGCTGGCATAACACTATTATACACATCATGTCAAAGTTTAACGCATATCGCACAATTAGATTCTGTTTGGCGTTTATACAAAGAAGTCGAATAATTTTCGTGTGGCGATTTTACCTTATAGAGGCCATAGAGGCCATGGTCTCAAAACGCGTTCCTCTCAATAGCAATTTGAGTCGGGGGAAGAGGAAAAAGTCACACGGGGCCATATCTAGTGAGTACGATGCTTCGTTGATGATATGGATGATATTGGAGTTTTTGGCCAAACACTGCGGCTTTTTTTAAATGAAATTCAGCATTTTTGCCACCAGCCGAGAAGCGACGCGTTTCAAACCCAAAACATCAGTTAAAATATGTTCAGCCGATCCATATGAGATGTCCAACAACACTGCAATCTCTCTAATTGGTTCACAACGATTTTCCAACACGATCTGCTTCGCCGATTCAATGTTTTCTTCAGTAACAGATATTGTTGGGCGGCCAGGGATCTTATCATGGTCCAAGCTTGTACGACCGTTGAACCTTTTAAACCATTCGTATATTCGTGGTTGCGACACACACAAATCACCAAATGCCTTTTTTAACATTTTTTAACAGTTGGGGCACACTTGAATCGATTTGCATCACAAAATTTGATGCACGCACATTGTTCCAATTTTTGATCCATTATAAAAATCACCACACGAAAATTTTTCGACTTTTTGTATAAACGCCATACAATATGCGTTAAACTTTGACAGAATGTGTATAAGAGTGTTGCCAGCGTGAAAATATAAAAAATTTACCGATTGGATAAGCGCGGGAATTCAAAAATAGGCCTCTCGTTCTTTTTTGTTCAAAAGTTATCATTAATTTGGGTGCGTACCTTATAGGTATACGATAGAAGTCACGAATTGGCACTAATCTATGTCGAATTGCGACCCCAAGTACTTTGCATTATTCTGTCTTAAGTAAAATTTAAAATCTTCCTTTTCTAAATACAAATGTATTTTCTGCAGGAATAAGTTTGACGCCATTTTACCGATATACATCTAGTTCGTTTTTAATTATACTTTATATCGTTATAGTATATACCTATTTCTTTTGGATAATAAGCTTTAAAAAATTCATATTTGAGTTTACAGTTTCCATAAACATCACCTTTTGGTGTTATCTTGAATTATTGGCACTAACTTACTTACTATCAGCTTACAAAAACTATTATAAATACTTCGAAATCCTTTTAAGATACTTTATCTCTTAAAACTACATAAAAATTATTTAATATGAAAATTATGTGTGCACCAGCGTGCAATAATGTTGCATACGAGTACTTCAGTAAAAGCACTAAACCACTGCATAAAACAAATTTATGCTCTACACGTGCATAAATAAGTTTTCTCACCAAAAATGTAAAAATATATGTAATGGGATATGTGAGAATGCATCCTTAAGGTCCTGCAAATTGAATATTAACCTTTTTTTGGTTTCATAAATATAGGAGAACTGCAAATTCATACACACTCAGTACAAGGATTTTCTTAGCACACAAACTAATCTAGACGCGGATACAAGAGAAATGCAGTCCAAAACAGATACAGATAAATTTATTTATCCATTTTCTTATTGAATATAAATTTTAAAAATAAGTTAGAAATTAATAATTTTATTAAAAAAATGTGCTTGATTTTATTAAATTATTCCCGCTTATTCTGAAAATGAAAACTATACGAAATATATATTATGTCTTTTTCAATATAATCCACAATATTATTTATACACATCATATATATGTATGTATTTATATATATTTTTTTATATTTCTAACTTTAAATTTTTTTTTAGTGGTTACAGCTTTAGAAAGGACTATCAATACTTTTTTAAATCCGTACTGATATCCTAAATCGTTTTATGGTACTTTCCACAAAGTTTAAGTCAAACACAAAAATTCGTTTAGACTTTTAACTGATCTGTAGGATAATATTTCTTACAGACAAAACTACAGACAGTTTTAATAAAGAAACTACAATTAAAATTCCGCAAACTTTTTGTGCGCTGCTTATATTGTTTGCGTCAAAACAGAAACCATTTAAAAAAATGAGTATCTTTCGTAAGCAGTAAAGACAGAAACGTTATAAGAGCTTACTACTTGGTATAGTTTTCACCATTTTTTAGATAATATTGTCAAAAAGAGGTCAATTCCTTAGAATAGTGTATAAAAACAGATAAATAATAATATTGAAAATAGTTGTGTTTTCGAATATTTCTATCAAAACTCAAATATGAATAAATACATTAATAAATAAAAATTTTTTAATAGCATAAAATGAGTCCGAGGTATCAATTTATAAAGCAACTACATTCAAACCTGTACTGATCGATATAATTTTCACGACTAATATTTTCTTCTATACCAAACACTTAAACTCTTAATTAGAAAAGAGAAGATTTATTCTCTATTAGAATAAATTCTCTATTAATATAAAATATATATACATATATAAATATTCTGTACCTGGTATGATTTGAAAATCTTTGTTAAAACGGAAAAAACCTCTATTCAATTGTTTAGTTTATATGTATAGCATATAATTCGATTTCGATCGATCCGATATATGATAATGGTCCTGAAAAGTATGTGTTTTTTTTCAAATAACTTAAAAACTGAGAAACTAATTTGAACTGAAACAGACAGATGTGAAGACGGACATGACTCAATGAACTTAACTTATAGAGCTGAGAGCTGAGAATATATACAGTTTATGGAAAGTACGGTAAACCTAAGAATATGTTTCCACTGCTTACTTAATAAGTGTAACTTAATAATAGTACGTCTTTGTTAGACCAGTTAACTTACTTGAGATTAAAGTAATTAAAGCAATCTCAAGGAAGTTAACTGATCTAACGAAGCCAGTGAAAGCGTACTATAAATGAATTTCGTTAAACATACAAAGACCTTTCATGCTTTTTAACAAGGGATATCAATAAAATTTGAAATACTTGTTATATGTTTTATATGTAAAATGTATACAAACCACAGCTGAGCTGTTAGTAAAGGCACTGAGGAAATAAGTATTTAGGCCATGTGCGAGATCGAGTAAATTGAGGTGAAGTAAATTAAAATTTCCTAGGAATTTTTTGCACTGCACTTATGTAAATATTTATTTATTTATTTATTGCACTTATTTAATATTTTTGCTTAAAAGTTTTTAAATTTATTTATTTATTTATCAAACATCTTATAAAATTTTCAAAATGATAACACCTAATTTACCTAATTTTTATCTGATTTACCCTACTCGAAATTCTGGTAAATACCAACATTCGCTGCCATACCGATATAATTTGCTATTTTTCTCACTTTACCATCAATTTAGTCGAACTCTCACACGGCCTTAATAATATCTTTGTTCTTATTAATTGAATGGGCACATAAAATATATATATAAACTATTTAATATATCAATTATATATTTAAATTTTTGTGTGATATATTATTAAGTAAAGTTTATTTTAACAAACAGAAGCGCTCTTAGAACTTTCTGACACATAAAAGCTCTTTCACATGCAATAAGTAACTTATGCCAATGGAAACCACAAAATCTTAAAGTTATTTAAGTAACTTACTAAGTAAGCAGTGGAAACGTAGTATGAGATAGCCTTTTTACACTTTTTTATGTAAAGATTATAAGCGAGCTTAAATACTGTTTATTATTGCATTCAACTAATTATGCTAAATAAGTGCTAAATAAACTATCACAAGCCTCTATGACTACTGTGACATATACATATATGATTACTTTACTTATTCAAAAAGGGCAGTATAATATGTAAATACACAAAGTGCAATTTGACCAAAATTTCATGAACCTTCTACCTTTCTACTCTGAGGAGGTTCACCCTTCAACATCATAAAATTACTTCAAAATAAATGTACTTAAAACTATAAAATCGCATACGTTCCTTTTATTTGGGTATAAATAAAATTAATTAAAATTAAACAATAAAATCGTATCTTAAATTATTTTCCCAAACTCAGACCACTTAAATGGACTTGGCTAGCAAATGAAAACACTACTAAATGTCAAATAAAAACTCCGTTACCACAAAACGTAATCGCAATAAAAGGAAAACTGCAGCAGTAACTGAAACTGAAAATGAAAAGAAACTCATTTCAAATACATATTTTTATGCAAATTTTATTGTGATAACCCAAGGAAAGATATTTATGAAAAATGGGTCAAAATAAAGCACATAAAGCACATGAAGCACCGAAATAATGCTCGAAAAAGGAAAAAGGAGTAAAAAGTGTGCTCTCCTTGCTCCATACTTTTTGATATACACGAAAACAACAACACGAGCTCTATAAATTTACATATGTATTATGGTCAAAATAGAAAAGGGCAATAAACATAAAAAAGGAAAGAAAATGTTACAAGTAAATACTGGAATTTTTATGTGATTTATTCAGTGAGGCAAATTCATGTGCTGAGATACTCGCACTCGCCTGAAAAGTTTTCGGGCAAATGAACTACAGTTTATGAGTGTGGAAGTGTATTAAAGGACATTTTCAAAAGCGGTGCATTATAAAATAGTCTAAGGCGATTATTCCTATGTTTATTTATAGACTCTTTTATATTCCCAATATTTCCATTAATGTGCGAAAATGTGATTTCTTACTAAAAACCAGTAACTTTCTTACTGGTTAAATGTTTTAATACCTCAAACGATGTCCTGTGGTTTATGTAAATTTCATTTATTATTTAATAAAAGAACAGCTATAATTTAAATTATTATTATTAATATTATAATACTATTAAAATTTATTTTAAA
Organism: Teleopsis dalmanni; assembly: GCF_002237135.1. NCBI lineage: Eukaryota > Metazoa > Arthropoda > Insecta > Diptera > Diopsidae > Teleopsis > Teleopsis dalmanni. The sequence goes on from NC_051847.1 coordinate 149,800,235, forward strand.
AAATTTTGTTCAAACATATTCACTTAATTCTGCCCACTTAAAATTCCATTTTTTACCCTTAACTCATGCTGAGAAGGTTTATTTATTGTGCAAATACGGTTACCCTTTGGCTTTATGTAAAATATTTATATTTCAAAACTTTTTAAGTTGCCGAGGGATTAGTTTATTTCACCAAAAGAAATTTAATTTAAAAATTATTTTGAATATTTATTTGTTAACTATATTAAGCTTAGAATAACGTTATATATATCAACACCACAAAAAAGTTTTTTTTCTAAATTCTGGATAAATAAAAAACTTCCAACCATTTCTCTCTGAGTGGTAATATAGCTGAACTCCTCAAGTGAAATAAAATCTCGAAAGTGCTTCAAAGGTAACAATATATTTTTGATATTGATCGAAAGATAAATATATTTCTAAGCAATATAATATAATAATATATAGTGAGAGATTGCTTGTCCTAAGAAATTGAGGAAACCGTATAAAGATAAGGCATTCCTAAAGGAAAACCCGAAAAAAATTCATTCAACAAAATGATATAGTTTATGCTGTATTCACTCCAGAATTTTGATTGTAATTTTAGCTATCATTTCAAAGCAAAACTTAATTTCGATAGCAAAACAATTCAAATTAAGTAAATTTGTATGAGAATTTTGACAGCTGAAAATAGAATTGAATCATAATTTCTACAAAAACAAGTTGATATTTACTTGGATAATAATTCTAGTATAGTTAAAGCTTAGTATGGAGCAGGGATAAGCCCCCCAACCATTACAACAAACTTGGGCAGTTCACAATAGTACAGTATTGTGCATGCAAATTTATGCTATTGCGAATGGTTTCAAGGAATGAATAGAATATTCATACAAAATGAAACAAAAGTTTTAGTAATAATATATGACTAATAAATATATTGCAAAAGTATTCAAAAAATGTGGACATATGATCTAGCAATAAAATTGATTTTATATTTTATTTTTATATTTAATGCTGAACTGTCCTTCTCCAGGTCATTGCTGGTCTGCGTCTGCGCCTAGTCCTCTGGGGGTTCCAAGTAAGTACAGCATGCGCGATATCTTTATAAAGCTTACGCAGTGTGTGTCCAATCCAACCATACTTTTTCTTCTTATCTCGTTGTTTATGTTTGTTTGGTGCGTAATACGTATATGACTGATATGATGCGCAGGCTACGATTGATAAATGATTGCAGTCTTCTTTCGGTTTCGGAGCTAGCAAGTCATGTTCCCAATCCATAAAGACATACCGATTTGACGCATGCGTTTAAAATTTTTACCTTGGTGTTCATACATATATTGTGGGCCCGCCATATGTTGCTCAACGATAGAGTGCTCCCTAAGTAAGTAAAGCTCTCGGTGTCTACGATTGAGTTGCCCGTTAATTTTAAAGCAAGTTGTGTTTTCGGTTTTTATACGCATTGCTTTAGTTTCTGATGTTTATCTTCAAGCCAACCTTCGAAGATTCGTCTTGTAATTCATTGATTTTCGACTGTATTTGCTGATGTGAGTGCGGAAGCAGTACATTGTCATCCGCATACTCTAGCTTAACCTAATATTTAGCCTCCAACTGATGCCGCGATTTGGCGAATCGAACAATAGAGTACAACAATAAACAATATTTGAAGAAAATTTAAAACAAAATTAAATAAACAGTAGTGATAAAATGCAGTCTTGTTTGAATCCGGTTGTTGAAATGAACGGTTCACTTGATTTTCCATTATGCAGAGCTCTACACTTCGTGTCTTCATAGCTTCATTAACATATATTGATTATTTCGTTGCGGAATATCAAGTTTCTGTAGTGCTGACCACATCACCTCGCTCTTGATTGAATCAAACGCCTTTTCATAATCGACGAAGACTGCATGCAGGATTATATTAAACTCGATGCACTGCTCGATGATGACACACACGCAAACTTTAATAATTTTCCTTACTTTAATCTTTAAGTATAAATGTTCTAACCAATAGTTAGAATATACACACACTTTTCAAACAATTTTATTATCTAGAAGTAGGCAATATATTTTCTAAAAAATATACTTTAAAATTACAATTCAAAAAATCATTGTCAAAAAATATTTTGAACTGTCGGCTTCCAAATTTTGAAAGAAATTAAAATCTCTCTAAAAATTCAGTATTTCGTACTGCTTCATTCATTTATCTAACAATTTACATATACGTAGACTTTTACACATAATGGAGCCGGTTGAAAAATTCCGAGTTGTGGATCCGAAGAATCCCACCATGAATGAAAAAACGCGCATGTTGGTAGGTTTGCTTCAGCATAATTTAAAAGCGCAGGACTTCAAATTTACGGCGTTCGTCTCTGCAGCCCGTAGTGAGGACTACAATAATTTGTTGCATCCTATACCACCAGGGTTTTCTACCCAAGATGGACAAATAGATATTGTAAAGTTAAGAGAAGTGATTGTGGAAGTTCCGCCGTTTTCACAATTACACCAAATATTAAAGCAGAAACGTTTAGACAAAATAAATCCGGAAGTTATAAACTTAATATTTTGGGTTATAGTGTACGCTCAAAATATATGCGAAATATCAGCAAATGAGTTTATGTCAAACTTAGCCATACCCCAAGTGGACAGATGTAACGGCACACCAGCTCATGTGTTTAAAGTAACCGCTAGACGAGAAGAATGGTTCGAATCATTTGTGGTTCATCATAATACTACAACTGAGATTGGTTATTATTTCACAAAATATGGCGGAATATTTAAAATACTTGTGGATGAATTCAAAATAAAGAGTCCAGACTACTTGCTATTGAAGGATGTGTTAAATCCTGCTTTAAGTATGAGCGAGCGAGTATGGGAAAAGTCAGAATTCTTCACAGAATTTGGCTGTATTGCTGTCTGTGCTATTGCACCGGTTAATGGAGGGGTGGAAAAAATCACTTCAAAAAGCGATAATTCTTACACAAAAGTTTATGATGCAAATTTTATTTTGCTGAAATATTTGGCACTCTATGAGGACAAATTCACGGCAGGTGAAGTCGAAAATTCTACGCGCCCCTGGTGGAAAGTTAAGAAACAAACTGCACTACTCGGTATTTCAACCTTATTGGCCGTAATTATTGCTGTGAAAGCAGCAAAGTCCAGATTATACGGGTGAGTCGAATATCGTGTTTCTGAGGTCCATTTCCTCCTATGGACTAAACGAGCGTAAACAAGCGTTTTAGAGAGTAATAATTAAATCGTATGTAACGATTTTAATAGTTATTATGAATACTGATAATATATTTGTATAACTTTTGTGTCTTTTTGAAGGCATTAATTCATAGTAATAATAATTTGGATGCATTGTTATGAAATATAATATATTTTTGTGTTAATATAATTTAAATGTAGTCTTAAATTTAATCAATTTGAATGATAGGTAAAGTATTGGTAATAAATAAAATGTTTTTGTCATTAGCATCATGGTGCGTAGACAGTTTTGATGACGTCAGATGTAAAGTTGTTATTATTTTCAATGTAAATTTAAATTATTTACAATGAGAAAATTCGTGATCGACGATGCTTTCCCTAGAAATGTTTTCTGATTTTCTATTCTATAGTTTATCTTGTGAATCATTTGTTAAGCCACCTTAACAGTTGTCTCTTTGGAAATTTGTTAACAAATTGTTGAGATAAATTCTTTTTTATAATTGCCATCAAAACAATAGTTAATTGCTTTCGGTTTGATTGAATTTAAAGATTTTATATTTTTTTTAAAAGTAATAAAAACATGAGCTTTACCTAATTTGATAGCTCATGCTTTTCGTGGTACAATATATTGCTACTAATATTAGATTGAAATAATACTTTCACAAAATTTATTATTACCACACAAATCTAGAACAAATGTTCTTACGTTTGTTGTAAAAGCATTAAAATTTTAAAATATTTATAGGTCAAAATATTTAAAATAGCGCTTGTAGTAAGTATTTCACAAGAAATATTTAAATGTCATTTAAAAAGTCTCACATAATAGATTTTCTCAAATAGTTTCTGCTACCGTATTAAGTCAGGCATATAAGATGATTTTAAGCAACTTAATGGACTTTAAGTTAATAGCAATCAACTCTTTCAACTCTAATCAACTAATCATCTAATCAAACTAATCATTAATTCTCATATTTAATTTACTTTAGATATGATTTTTAATTGCATTTACTTTGAAGTATTAACAACAGCTGCTCTAATATTATATGTTGATTGCAACTGAACCCCGTGTCATCACTTATTTTCGCTATGACTAAATGCATGATCTTTCTAATATTTCTACGGAAAAAATCTCATAACTTCCGCCAATAAAATTTGCTTTTTCCTGCGCTAGTACCACAATTTGTATCTGCAATGAATACGTACACAGTTTCTGCTTCATTCTACTATTACATATTCATCTCACTATATGTATCTAAATAGGATTAAGTGCTTATTTTGAAAACTCAATCAAATCACCACCGCTCCAATTGTCAAAAGCAGACACTATATTTCCACATATGTACATTTTCCCGGATTTTCGCGATTGTTTGATAATTCCACTTAGAGTAAGCAATTCACCTTTGTTTTGATTGCGGAGCGCAGGTTTGTCATGAACTGAATTTATTTTTTTTTAAATAAGATTAAAATCGTTTTTAACCAAAAGTGAATTAAAAAATCCTCTGCGTTATCTATGAAAAATGAAAAAATGAAAAAGATATTGTATTTGAGTGTAGGTTGTTTGTAGAAAAATGTAATACTTGAATGCTCTTAGGAGTGATTTGCATAATGTCTTATCAATGCTTTCCATTCAGTACACCCTTTCAAATATTTGCAAAAATAATAAATACACTTTTAAAATAATTTCTTTGCGGTTCAATGAATTTAAAAAATAAAAAGGCCGCACATATATTAAAAGGATAATCGCAGTATGCTTGGAAAAGGAACTTATTCTATGTTTTCAAGATAAGTGACCAAGACCACAAAAAGGAGTAGGCGAAACAAATAGATTCATCAATACATTTTTTTTGTTTTTTTATAAGAAATATTTTTTGCCGTCCTTTCACTGCACTTAACTTTACTTAACTAAGACACAATTTTTTTTATTTAAACCCTGATAAACAAGCATAAAAGCTCAACGATTGGCACCATTTTTCCGCTTTGTAATTTTTGATGTCACTAATTTGTTTCCCGTCACTCCACCACTAGTGCTCCAGCTCTACTCCAAGGGAAAGCTGGTTAGCAAAAGTGTTTTCACAATGTTTTACAATTTTATTATGGCAAAGATACTCCGACAACAATTTTGTGGTCCATTTTGCAAATGATAATGACGATAATGATGTTGTTGATGATAATGATGATGATACTGATGAATATAAAGTAAAATCACTGCACTGAATACAAAATAGAAAAAATAAGAGGACTCAATATGAAATTAACAAAATTGTTGAAGTTTATGAAACGTAAAATGTTTGATGGCGATTATTAATCAAAAGCTAAATATGTTAGCTAAAAAAGACATCATGACTTAGCATTATTTAATATATTTCTTTTGTTTAATACATATATTATCTTCCTTTTAAATAAACGATATGAATAGAAACTATAGACAATTCTTAAAAAAGGTTTATTTAATTTTTATGAAAATCAAACTAATAACATTTTAAGGAAATAATGCTACTCATCCAAAAGAGATAAAAAAAAGAGGTAAAAAATAGATTTTAATTATTTAAATCTTTCTCAAATTATTAAAAATAATAATAAACTCTTTCTCCAAAGAATGAATAGCAAAAAAACATTTTTAATAAAATAAAAATTATAATAAACTCCATCTTTCCAAAATAAAAAAAAAAAACATAGTCTGAAAATAATATTATAATAAAAAAAAAATAAATTGAAGTAAGATAAAATAAACTAAAATAATATAAGTTAAAATAAAAAGAAATATAAACGAAATAAAAAAATATACAATAAAATAAAACAAACTAAAATAAGACAAAACCAACACAAAATAATATTATATACATAATAAAACACAATAAAACAAAATAAAATTAAATTTGAGTTAATTTAATTAAATTATTTAATTAAATGCAATTAAAAAAAAAAAATAAATTAATTAATATAAAAAAAAACAAAATAAAATAAAATATATTAAAATCAAATAATATGCAATAATATAAAATAAAATGCAGTCAAGTACAATAAAAATTCATGAAATTAATATAGTAAAATAAAATAAAATGAAATAAAATAAACAAATAGAAATAAAATAAAATAAAATAAAAATAAATTGAAATAATTTAAAATAAAATAAAATAAAAGTAAATAAAGTGTAATAAAATAAAATAATATGAAATATAATAAAACAGATGAAATATTACAAATTATTTACGGACTGATTTAATTCGATTATTTCCTAAGATCAGTGATGATGAGTACTTGGCAATACTCGAAACAGCATTGTATGGTCACCCAAATTTCAATATATTAAATAAATTTTTTGTGTTTGTCCTTTCTTTTTTTCTTTGCTATTCGAAAACCTTGTACATTTTAAAAAAATAGCTTCTTTGTCTTTATAAAGAAAGAGTAGTTTTTTCAGTAACACTAATAAGAACTTTAGAGATAATATATATATATAAGTTTAAAGGTTTTAAATGAATTACATTAAAAAATATAATATAATAAAAAAAATTTAATATGAAATAAAATAAAATAAAACCAAATCAATTACAATAAAATAAAAATAAAATAAAGTATAATAAAATAATAATGAAATAAACTAAAAAACAATAATGAACTAAAATAAAATAAAAACAAGAAGAAAAAAAAATAAAGTGAAATAAAATAATATAAAATAAAGTAAAATAAATAACATAAAGCAAATTATATAAAATAATATAAAATATAATGGAAAAAAATTAGAGTAAATAAAATAAATAATATAAAAATAAATAAACAAAATGAATAAGATAAATAAAATAAATAGAAATGGAAAAAAAAAATAAAAATAAAAATGGAAAAAAATTATATTAAATAAAATAAATAATATAAAAATAAATAAACAAAGTGAATAAAATAAATATGATAAACAAAATAAATAAAACAAATGAAATAAATAAAATAATATAAAATAAAATAAATAAAACAAATAAAACAAATAAAATGAATTAAAACAAATAAAATAAAATAAAATATAATAAAATTAAACGAAAAAAAATATATACACGATGCATTTTATTTTGTTATCTTAACTGCAGGTTAACCCTCGTCATCCGCAATTATTGACTGCATTTCCTCCAATGAATAATTGCCAACATACGAAAACAATAATAATCACCGAAATAAATTTTAGTAAAAAAACCGTACATAAAAGGCTAAAATGCATAACACTATAAAAATTGCTATCTGCTATATGTGGTTGTTAATATATAACATACATTTATATTGTATATTTTATATAATTACTGAGAAAAAAGAAAAACATCCATAAATAATGCACTTTCATCCACCTTAAATAATGCAAACAAATTTTTATAGATACGTGCATAATCAGATTATTCGAACGCTAAACGGAGAGTGTAATTGTAATTAATTTACTGTGATTTTATTGTCCTACCCTCGCTATGCAACGAACAGTTTTTCTATTATCCTGCGCAACTAGAAGTGTACTAGGAGTGTATGTTTACGCTTTCAATTGTCCGCCGATAAATTTGTGATAACTGTCATTGCTTTGCATCTTTTTTATTGTGTCGCCATCGTATTTTTCTGCTCATTTAATGCGATTAGATTTAATGGAAGTTGCCGGATAGCTGGATAGCTGGATTGTTGAATTACTGAATTGTTGTTAGTGCTGCAGCAATTTTAGCCACTGTTTATTTTAATGTTGCTTTTAGCTTGTATTTATTTTGCTATGTTGCAGTTATTTTGTTGTTTTATTTTTATTTTTATTTTTATTTTTATTTTTTTTTTTGTTAATGACAGCTCAGCCAGCAGGACATCGAAGACATAAATGACACGTCACCATTAAAAGCAACAAACGTCCAAAAGCATATCCACACAATCACGAATGCGGGAGGTCCTTTCTGCACGCTCAGCTATCGCAGTGAAATGGGTTCACTGCACTATTAGCAATTTTATGAGTGTTAATATAAAGGAAAATTTTGAAAATAAATAAATTTTTTATCAGAAGCAACAATTAATGTATCGCAAGTTCAGGTCAAGCAGGCGACAATCACTTCCTTAAAAGCCAGACGCTTCAACTAAGAAAGTACTTTCCACAAAAGTAAATTGATCGTCATAACTTAATAATAAGTTATAAAGTTATTTAAAAATAATCTATCTTTTCGGTATTCTCTTTATTTTAATATACAACTCACCTAAATTTAAATTCAGCATATTTAATGCTTAATAATAAAAGTGGTTCAGGAACAAGCCAAAATGTTATGAGTCCACCTAAAAGTGAAAGGAGTGGTATTTTGAAAGGTAATATGATATCACATTTCCTTCAATAATTTAATGTTATCTTAAAAAATCAGTGGTTACATTGACACATATCATTATTACTCCGTCAAAGTAAAAAGTACGGAGAATGGTCCTTATCAATTTCAAATAAAAGTGTGCTACAATTAAATGCCTGCCTCAGTGATAGCTGTAAAAGCTGAGATAATTCAACTTTTTGAATGAAAAATCTCAAGAATACTAAAAACCCAAAGAATTGCGGTTTATTCTTTTATTTTGCGCGGGTCATTAAACGTACAATTTCCGTATTTTGTTGAGGAATAAAAAAAATTTCACCAATTTTCAATAATCAACCATCGACATTCAACCATAGTGCCACGAGAAAATGAAGTTAAATTAGATAATGCGCAGGATAGCCCCATTGAACTGCAACTTTTCAAAATGTTGGTTTATTGAACCAATAAAAAAAATATTGCAAATTAATTGAGTTTCATGTTGCAAATTAATTGGGTTTCATGTCTTTTATAAGGTATATCCACCTTTAGCTCAAATTATCACTTCGATTATCACTTCGAAGAATATCCCTTCTGGAGCATGACAAACCTCTGGTATATTTTAGTGATGACCGTGTTCTGAAAAACTAAGTACTCAAACGGTTAACGTCTGCTGAAGATTTTTATTAATATATTGATGGAAGTGTAGTGCTGCAAATTAAGTTATGCCGATGATCCAAAAGATCGACTTAGGCCTATTGAACCATTGTGACACATAATAGGTAATAGCCATTATTGGTTCACGGGCGATTAGTGTGATAGCTTTTATTCATAAATTGCTCAATTGAGATATATGTTATAGCTGTAAGCTATATTATATATTCAATTCAAATCAATTTTTAGATATATCACGGCATAAGCAACTGCTTCCAGTGAATCTCTATATGTGAATACTTTATTATAGATATACGTGCGTATGTTCTTATCGATAAGGATTTAAAATGTACAAGTATAACTTGTAAAATGCTTTGAAAAAACACGATTATACAATTATAAATGTAAGCTGAGATCTTACGCTTATATTAAAATATTTGAAAAACTTACTTGAAAGTGATTGAACCGACATATTTTTGATTGACTTGAAGTCAACACGACAATCATCTTCTCACCATGATATGACTGAAGAAACGAATGTAAAAATACCAGATCGTTTTGATGTTTTTCTACTTCCGAATCTAAAATTACGACTTACATATAAGCTGTTTGTTAAAATTTATTACAGGAATCTCAAGACTCCTGTAAGACTCAGTCTACAAGAAATGTTTGAAGGATTAAATCAATCGCCGTGTTTTTCTTCCTAGTGTTTTGCTCAATTATTACAGATACTCTCCAGAGCTTTAGTTTACAATTTTTTTTAATAGATTCATTACTCAGTTTTGTTTTCCAAATAAATTTTCAGCATTTAATCAAGTCATACCAAATCAGAGTTTGAATCGAAAATGTTTCAATTCCAGTTTTTTGGTTCAATTTTTTGTCCCGACAACGAAAACTTCTTCAATTTTTGGTTAAGTTTCGAGTAATCATATAATATGATTAAAATAATTTTTTTTATTCTTTTTAAACTTATTTTCAATTTAATTCAGAAGCGACTTATTTGAAAAATAATTTAAATTGATTAAGAATATATACGTAATTATTATATATTTTGTTTTTATACTTAAAAAAATGTATATATGTTATATCATACACATATAATATATATAAGAATTTATGTAATTATATTTATATTTATTAATAAAAAAAAACGAAGAATTATATACATATAAGAAGTAATATATGTTGTATATAAATCATACACATATAATATATATAAGAAATTATAGAATAATTTATAATTATTGAAAAGCAAGGAATTTACTTGAAAAAGATGTACTTGTACGAAATAAACCGATATTTGTTTTTATTTATTACATTCTTTATATATATTGCATTAATTATGTATTTTTTATTTTTTATATATATTATATTTTTCTTATTTTTTATATATAATATACATTTTTTATATTTTTTTACATTTTATATTTTTTATATTTATTACAGTTTTTATATTTTTCATATTTTATATATTTTTCATATTTTTTTCAGGTTTGCATTCCGCTAAAAATAATATTTTTGTGATTTTTCATTCAGCTTCGGTTTGAAGTCCTCTTTCGAAATTGGAGATCCTGTCAATAAATTCGTCAAACAATTAAGGCTGTGATATTAAGAATGAATGTTGCTGTAATATAGAGTTTTATAAGAATTGAGCTTATTTCCATAGATTTTAGAAATTAAAGACAAATTTTACCAAATTCGTTATAATAAATCTGAACAGAATGTCTATGAAGTATGTTACATCGCGTCCTTTTCTAGACATTACAAATAAGTTATTGTAAGCAATAATAATAATTTCAATATTTTTTTTAAATTCTCAATTTGTGGTTGAGTCGTGGTCAACATATCCTTGTATTGCCACCCTTATTGACCCCCAATACAACCTGTCCATGGCTCACTAGAATGTTACCTTAAATTGCTACTGCAAAACGAGCAATTTCATTAAAATAATGACTGCACATGTATCTCAGTTCCAGTGCAAGGACTTTATGTAAATGAATTTCAGTTTATAAATTTAGTTCAGTGGAAGTTTAAACAAATCATTGTTAATATTTCCTGCAACTGCTGAAGCAATTCTTAATGAAAATTGCTGACAAACCATGGCGAATCGCAAATATTGCAGCACGTGTTGCCAAAAATGCTGTGGCAACAACCGGCAACCTTCCCTGTAATAATAAAAGTTAAGCGCCATTTCGAGATTGCAGTGGTGGCGGCCACATTGCGTGGTGGTTGAATCAGCCATGGCTGAAGCATCAACAGGACCAACCATGCACACGTGCAAAAATGTCAGTTACGCAATTTTTTTCCAATATGTTTTCCTTTCTCCTTGACATTCAGAAAAATGCAGGACTTTAGTTTACACAGTTCAGTACATTTTATTGTGGTTGCATTGCAGTGGCAGCGCTTTGCGTGGGCAGCAAGCGCGCAGGATTCCAAAGGTTGTTAGTTGCGTGTTAGGAAAGCAATTAAGCGCATCAGTTTCTAAGGATAATGAAAATTGGGGAAACTGGAAAAAAGTATTTAAAACTGAAACGCAATTATTTAAGCTCGGCAAGGAATGCCATTTGTAATAACTCACATTGGTGCAGATTTCCGAAAATATTGTTCACATTAACAAAAATGTGAAAATGTTTCCGTGTCATTGTGGCTAGGAATGTTTCTGACTGAGGCTGAAAAGTGGTTTGGAAAGCATTTAACATCAATTTTTGTCGAATTTAAACAAAAATGTTGGATGTTTTTTTCTTTGTTTGTTTTTCACCAAAGGGTGACAACGGAGAATGCAATTTAATTTTCTCATTATTTCGGCATTTTCAGTTATTCTGTATTTGTTCCTGAATTTTATTGACGTGTTTTATTTAAAAATGAAAAATTCATTGAGTGAAAAGGAAACGGATATGAAGTTGAAATAAATACATAAAATCGACATAATTAGTTTCAGTACTTTTTTTTGTCAAATATTTGTCAAAGTATGTAAATAGGAACGGGTGAGTTCTTCAGGCGTAATAAAATTTATGGGTAAAGAATAATACTTTTTTGTAGTTTAAATCAACGACTAGGTAGGTAGGTTGGAGCGGCGCCCGCGTTCCTAAAGAGCCCACTTGAGCTCCAATGTTGGCCCAATGTGATACCACAGGAATAACATTGGTAAATAAATAGATTTAAATCAGTATACAGCCAGCGTCGAAAAAGATAACGACTACCCAATTAGGTAAAGGGAAACCATACTGACAGTTCTATAAACTTGGCCAGGTCCCTACCATTACAGGATGACAGCTCATTCAGATCGGTGAGAAAAGGGTATCCAAAGATTTTTAATCTTCTTCTAGCTAAAGAGCACTGACAGATAAGATGGAGCACGATCTCCTCCTCATCCTCAGAGTCCCAACCTCGACAAAAATCATTATAGGGTAAACCCAGTCTTATAGCATGTCATCAGATTTCGCAGTGTCGCGTCACCACAGATACCGTGGTGCTGAGCAGGTTCCGCCTTAGTTGAAGTAGCTAACTAGTTTGTCTAAATTAAACCAAGTCAACCTATATATCTGACAATGAGGTTCATAAGCCCATTGCTTGTCTATGATCAGGTATTTTTGTTTGTCAGTTTAACTGTAACAAGTGGAACGCCTATATCTGAGATGTAAATGTTATGGAGAAGAGTGCCTGCCTTGGCGTAGTCGTCTGCACTACAATTACCCGAGATGTCCCTGTGACTACAAACTCAATTAACTTTAAATCAAATATTAATATACATATATATATATTAAAATATAAACTTAGTAAAAATTGCTGGGTGATAATCCTCTCACTATTATATACATATGTAAACAATGTCATAGCGATCATATATTTCAATCAAAACATACACGAAAATCGATGACTAAAAGCGAGTAGAGTGTAAGTAAATAAAATAGTTCAGAAACTAGTACATTTCAAAAGCATCTTGGACATCTCGGACATCTCGGGTAAAAGCCATATAGTATATAAGTATATGAGTATAAATATATAAGTATATAAGAAGGTATATTTTTATTATAAGTTAATATATTTATAAACTGACATAAATTAAATAAAAAAAAAGAAGGATATTGCTAAGATCATCATCAACATCAACTTATAAATCCGTATATCTGATAACTTATAAAACAACAATTTTTTTGGCAAAATTCAACATTACTCACCAAAGTAGTATCTCTCAACAATAATACAAACATTCCAGCACGTTCAGTTTCAAATATGGTTCAGTTTCGGCCATGACTCGGTTCAGAAAGTTAAGATTTTTTTTATCAAAACCTTATCTCTTTCACTGCAAAATTTTTTTGAAATCTGCGAACAAATGGTCACATTTGCCTGATAAGGTGGGTGTGAAAGCAATTGAAAGTGAGATTTGCAAATGCTAGTCAAGGACTTGTGACATGAAGCATTATCTTAGTGAAAAAAAACTTTTTTCTTCTGTATATTTAACCGATTTGCTGTGGGCAGAAGAATTTAGATTTTGACAGGTTGGAGTTTTCATTATTAGCACTACCACTGATTCATCCTACGGACTTATCAACCAATGTGTTAATTAGCATCTATGCTTATCATATTGCGAAATCAGTACGTGATACTATGGGGACACATTCAAGTAAAAAAATTAAGCTTGTGTTAAAGAAATAAACGACACTTTTTATGACATCACTCAAAATGAAATATCATCATATCACTGCTACATTTAAGGGCAACAAAAATCTCATATGCCATTCTTAAACCAAAAATATTAGTAGTATTAAAAATTGTTTATTCAAATATTAATATTGAGGTTAATATCATATGAATAAATGAAGGTTTTTTTAGATCTACGTTGTAATGTTTGCGAATTTCTTTATTAACAAAGACATCTCTCCTTAGGCCTTACTGACAATCGTATTTACTTCGTGCTGTTAAAAAATTATAGAAATTGAAAAATATATTACCAAATATCCTTTAGCAGAATTCGAAACAGACACAACTATGATTAAACTAAAAACTGAATTTATTAAAAACATATTAAGTTATTAATAGTTTCTTTACTCAAAAATAGATGTCATATAGTCATTAAATATTGAATTAGATTACTCCTTCTCTCAACTTTATTTTCACAAAACTTTTAAGTAATAAATTCATATATTAATACGAATCAATCAATATCCATTACAACTGAACTAAATATATTTGGATGCTAATTAATTTATTAAATATTTATATTAAAACAAGAAAATAATGTTTAGAATATTTAGACAGAATATTCAAAAATAAGAAAACAACCTTATTTTGCAAGAGACTATATGGTAAGTGAAGAGGCTAACCAATCTTAAGCGATCAATTTAGACAGATTGATATCTAGTTCCGCAAACTAATAAAAAAAATATAAATTTTTTTATATATCTTATAAAATAAAACAGCAGAATCCACATGTTTTTTTTTTGGAACCGATCATCTGCGGTCTGGGACCTTAAGTCCCAAATACTTAATTAAAATTAAGCCGGGAGTAAATATAAGATTACTCTAGAAGACAGTCTAGAACTTTGACTACAAAGATGATTGAATTAAAATTATTCTTAGTCTAGTTTAAATTAAGGCTAAAATAAGGATAGCATTGACTGTGAGCTTCTAATTTGAAGGAACATAAGTTCAGGCCTTGGTACGCGCAATCTAAAAAATTATTTTCGAATAATTATATATTATATATAATTCTAATTAATGACGACTGATTATGAGTATTTATAAATAATCGAAACAATTTACTGGTCAGTCAAAAAATACAATTAATTCATTTCTATTTAAAAATCTTTTTATCAGTATAACAGTTTTCTTTCTTAATAATTGAGTTTGAAAATTAAAATTTAATAACTCAATAACGTGAATTATCTTATAAAACTATTATAAATGTTATAAGTAAGATTTTTATATTGACTTCACTTCTTTAAGCACAGAAAATAGTATTTATATATATTAAAGATTTTACTTTTACTTTTCGAGTCGCCCTCATTAAATTTCGAATGCACCACGGAAGACTGGTCTTAATTATTTTTTCCATTATGAAGTTTTCACTACATAAATATTTACTCATCTTTACATGAGCAGATATAATATTTTACGTTTTCAAGTATACTTTCACAATATGTATTACATAAACGTTATTTATTTGTCCTTTATTGCAATAAAAATTGTTTAATTACACTCTACATACCAAAAATACTGGAAACATAAGTTATTGTTTGTATATTTCATTATTTATGAAAAGTCTAAACTATACTAATCTTAACTTATATATATTATATATTAATATATTGATTCTCACGTCTGTTCGTTTCTTATATTTGTATTAAGGCTTATATGGAAAAAACCATTTTAGATAACGTGATTGTTTTGAATAAATTTTTAAGGGCCAAATTAACCAAAAAACACCTATCGAATCCAGGTATTATAAGGGACGATAGCTGCAGACTTTGTTACGAAGAAGAGCAAACAACAGAACACCTAGTATGTCACTGTAATAGTCTCACCAGGCTCAGATTTCGGTACTTATCAGCTGCCTCTCAACTTATAACGGAATTAGGCAACATGTCTCCAAGGAACATAATGAAATTTTTAACTGATACACGCCTATGCAATTAAAGTGAGTTTGTCACAATAATCCACAAAGGATGCAGTGACGTAGTGACACGGTGACAGCGTTTATAACCCTTTTAAACATTTTTCCGACGAATTATGGAAATGGTTTGGACCATTTAAAGGGTCTTACGATGCCCGTAGTGTTCATTTTGCACTGTGATATACAAAACAAATCCCACTATATCTTTTAATATATTTTAAAAAGATCAGCCAAAACTTAACGTATGTTTGCTTTCAAATCGTTTATGGATGGATCCCATAGACATGATCCTTAAAATAACTCTAGAAACAAAATTCTATTAGTGAAAAATCTCACGAACTTGACCACTTCACACTACAAGAAAATGAAATGCCACATGCGAGAAATTTCTTGCTCAACATTGCAAAAACAATACTGTTACGAATACATATATTCATCATCGATATTTTTTATTTCACGCCAAAACAACTGGTTCTCATATGACTATAATGATCAAAATTGGCGGTTTTTGTCATGTTTTCGTCATTTTAAAAAAAGTATTGACCAACCACACTTCCAGATGAAATGCCACACCATATAGTGCATTAAAAGCCTGGTCTCATGCAATGATCTTTCGATAGTAACTTGCAGATTTTTGTTATCCCAGATGCAATAATTTCAAGAATGAATATATTTACCGGGCGAGAAATGGACGTCATCTCATCACTTAAGAAAGGGAAATGAGAAAAATTTTTACTATTTTTTTACTGTTTTTACAATTTTAAAACGATCAGTGGTAATTAGACTATCATAATTAGACCATATTGTAAAATGACAGATTTTAGTCTAAATATTATATATGATGCCTTAAATGAAAATTTTGTTCGACATACCACAATGATGCAGTGCTGCAGAATAAAGTTCTCGAAATGGATATTAGTTTATATCAAATAAGTTGGCTACCACCTGAATGCAACTTGATTCCCAATGGTGTAGTGTACTCTATAGTGAGGAATAATACTTTTTACTCTTCCCCGAAATTTTCACATATCCGTTTTTTATATAACGCTGTTAATTTTTGTTTGTTTTTTTTGTTTTTAATAAATTCTGTGTATTTCCCATACGAGTTCTTTTAATAATTTATGAGTTGCAGTGCACTCAATTAATAATGACCATAAAATTTTTCGTAATACAGCTGAGCACGTCGAAATGAATATTTCGCTCCTCAGTTAAATGCATGTGAACATCGTGTGTGGAATCGCACAATGCATTTATTGAATTCTTACTTAAGTTGCATTATAGGCAAAGGATATCATTTCCAGAAGTAAGCAACAATGCAGCGTTTCTTTGGTTATTCATGTTTGGTCATTACAGTTGAACAAGTGTAAGCTTCAGGTAAATTCAGTTTATTTTTAAATATATTCTTTGATACTCTTGGCTTAACATTAATTCCCATTTATTTATATGATTTTAAGCACCTCGTGCGAAGACTTTAATGGCTCGGTTCACCACAGCAATTAATCAAGTTAAACAATGCATTTCACTATTGAAGTTATCAATTCAATACAAACTATACTTTGACTACTTTAAAGAATATTTATTCTAAATAAGTTTTAATAAAAAATATAAAATATTTATTATTTATTAAGTATTGATAATAAAACTATATTTTTAAATGAATCAAAGAAAATTTTTTTTTATTTAATTTAAATATGATATGTTATTGAATATAGTTCAATCAGTGCACTTGAGCACTTTTATTCTCTATGAACTGGGTTCTGCATAGTTCCTCTCTACTCCTTGTCTGAATTTTTGTTTATCACTTTATCAGACTAACCAATAACTGATCTCAGATCTATATACCTAGCCGAGGAGCCTGCAACTATTCTAAGATTCGATAACGTGGTGTTGGTAAACTTGTCAGTTTTCGTAAATAGTTTCAGGGCTCTATTCTTTATATATTTTTTGATCGGATCAATCTTGAGGTGCCTGAGGATGTTATTCATCCTAGTGTACCATGGCACCTTAAAAAGTCTTCTGAAATTGCCTGGCGTTGTGTAATTTTCTGTTAGCAAATAGTAGTGTTTGAGAACTGCTGAACGCTACACACCCATATAGAAATGTCGGTGGAATTATTTGGTTGTATATCAGCTTCCTGTTCGTAGCATTGAGATTTTTATTTTTATATGTATGTATTCTGTCAAATAATGTTGTGACATTTCACAATTTTTTGATAACTAAGATTTAATTTATAATTTAGGTAGTTCTCCCTGTAGAGAGCTACTCTATTTTTTTAAAATTAAATTGAATTAATTTTGCAAATTAAAAAATAAAAAAAAAAATTTATTTGAGGAACTGCGTTCGAAAACTAATCTTAACTGTTCTTCTCGTATATTCAAATTAAGTCCTTGGCAGCTTGTCAAATGCTACTCTTCGAAATAAAACTGTTCATTTCACCATTCCGTTGTCAATATTGCTGCCAGATTAATTTAGAAGGACTCGGGGAAAAACTAAGAAAATTTTTGTGACTAAAAACAGCTGTCATTTTTACACAGAAAAAAATTGTTAATACTTTGCATTTCGAAGTATATACATTAGAATATTCCATTAAAAATAAATGAAGTCGTAAAAAGGGTTGACGAACGACATTTTTCGGCACTGCTTATATTCAAATTCTACTTTGCACTTTAAAAGCACTCACTTGTTTCTTTTTATCCTTGGAACATAAGGACGAATGCTATTGTAGGCTAATAAAATATTTAGCAGTTCTTTTGTTGTAAATTATGTTAAACTGCTTGCAAAAAACTGTACCACTTTTATCACTTTTTATTTTTATATTTTTTATTTTTTTCCTCTTCATGATTACATTTAAAATTATTAATTACAAGAAAGTTCAGCGCAGCTGAGTGCTTTTAAATTGTAAGCGTAACAGACATGACGTAAAAAACATAATCCGGCTTAATTTTGAGGGCGCATTAAAAGTTGACCTTTATGCCGTCACATTTTTTAACTTGACATTTCTAAATTATTTCAATATATTTTTATTAGTATTAAAAATTTTCATAAAATATTTGTAGCTTTTTGTAAATATACCTAAAGGGTATTTCGGTATTTGTTTTGTGGTAAAGCATTGTTTCGTCTATCGGGGAGAGGAATATCCTTTAGAGACGTAATGAAAATTATGAAATATACACGCTCATAAACAATTAGTAATTTTTACTTTACTGCTTATTTTTTAATGGACTCATTACTTTAAATTATACAATTAAAATGTCTAATGTATTTAAACAATTCTAAAAACAATTCTTTTTTTAATATAGAATGTTCTATTTAATATTTCAACGCAACTAATTCTGTTTTATAAACAAGAAAGGGTGCCACTGTAATCCAATCAAAAAATCAATCCTTTATAAACCAATATCTACGAAGAATATTGCGAATCTGTTAGTTCAAAATCTGTTAGTCAAACATCGGAATGTGAGCTAAGATAGTAATCACAATAGGGCACCCTCAATAAAGACAAATTAGCAATATTCCTCATCAGGCACAAAAGTAGAGTCTGCAACGTTCTAGACATCACGATACGCCCGCTATGATTAAGAAGAGAACAGACAAATGCTATATAAAGTAAGCAAATTATTCACACACAACGGTAACGTTACCTATTTCCACAATAATAGTCGATTTAAATTGGCAACAGTGGTTCAATACTCCAACTAAGAAGAATAAATCACATTTGTATTGTATCACACACAACTCAGTTTAATAATGAAGTATGTTATTGCTTACTAGTCCATATATGCAGGGTTAGACGATTGAAATGTTACCTATTCAAGCGACCATACCTTTTTCTGTGAAATTATTTTTTATTGATGTAAATAACAAAAATTTGTGACAATCATCAAAATTTCGGAATCAATTTACTCTAGCTCGACCTTTAGCCTTAGACTGTGACCTTCAAACGGCTCAAAAATGAGTTGCATGCTTAACGAATGTGATCTTTCGGTATTTTGGCCAATTCCTGAGCAATGGCTTTTCTAGCGTATCCATACTGACATACTTTTTAGTCCTCATCTTGCTTTCCAAAATGGTCCAGGTGGAGTAGTCCATCGGATCTGCATCTGGCAAATCGAAATTTGAAAGCCGAATGAAGACGAAATGAAGTGTGAAACATGATTTTTCAATCATTCTTGGTTCACACAAGTTTTATGAGACGGTACTGAGTCTTGTTGGAACGTCCATGATCTACGACCGAAATCTTTCCGTGCCCACGGTTCTAAAGCAACTTCCAAAACATTTTCCCGATAATAAATCGCATTGACTTTGACGCTAGGTTCGCTAAAAACGGTTGGAAGGCATCCATCGGTGGTCACAGCTGTCCATACCATTACTTAAGATGGAAAATTCGTAATGTCCAGTTTTCGACAGTGCGTTCAGTTAAGTAAACGCGATCATTTGGAAAGCTTATGAACTGCTCAATGGAGAAGTTTTTTTCATCAGAGAACATAATGTTTCATGTACATGACGATTTCTTCTACGTTTACATCGAAGATCAAAATTCAATTGATTATTAGATTTTGCCCTATTTTTATGTAATTAAATGCAAAACAATGAACAACAAAAAATAGCAAAAAAATCTTAATCTATCAAAGTTCATTTTGTCACCTCTAAAGAAGGCTCCATAATCTATAATATAATTTTGAATTGTTTTATTTCAATGATTTTAGCAATTTTTTTATTAAGGTTGGAATAGAACAAAAATAGGCAGGATACACCGGAGCTATATCAGGTTAATACTATGCAGGGTTGATCACGTTTATAGCGTTTTTTGTGCAAACTTGGAACACTCGAAAATATAATTGTTAATATAACTGCAATGTTAAACATATCGTAATCAAATACTGCTTATTAAAAGAATATAGTACTAACAACTTTCAGAAAAAAAATTGTCATTCTTTCAGTGAATTTTAAAATAATCAATTCCGGAAACTTTTTACACAAACAGTAATAAAACACCGAATAATTGAGAAAATAAAAGTAAAATCATCAAATTACGATAATGTGGAATACAAAAACAAACATACTTACCATACTTCTAAAAGTAAATTATATATGCTTTTGTATTTCAAACTTTTCTGTGGGATATGCTCTATTAATTTAAATAAAAAAATAAGCATGTTGGTTCAGTGTTAGTATAAACTGAGGTGAACACAAAACAAGAGTATCCGATTAACACCACTAATCATAAGAGCCATAATATGTCAGAAGACACTGAACTGAATTATTTTCATTATCTAAAATATCATTAAAAATGTATGCCTTATAAATTTTTTAAGGAAGGCCAATATATGATAAACAGAAAACTTTTTTACAAAAACTGTTTATACGGAAATATCCTAATCGAAGTAAGAGCTTATTCCTAACCGAATCTGCTCAATAAAAACGAGAAGGTTTTTTGCTTCAGTTAAGAAACCCCACATAATAGATAAGAAATTACCGAAATACCACATAGTAGGCATAGTATAAGCAACAGCAAACACTAATAGTCCTCAGTCATATCCGTAATTAAAGCAAAGATTTTATAAAAGAATTTTATGCGTTTTTTATATAATTTTATTATTATTAAATAATTTTAATTATAAATTTACTATCAGTTCGTTTGGATGTTTCAGCCAGTTTCCTCCACACTTTGTTTCCATTTCTATTCACCACTTTCAGTTTATTTCTCTCCATTTGCACAATATTCAATGCAATTTGCAGCTCTTAGCTTTGCAGTCACGTATATTATTACTATTTTGGATACTCAATTTAAAAGTATTATCAAAGCTTTTCTATATCCACTTCCGCATGCTTTAAACAAAAAGAAATCCTTTGACATTGTGATTATTTCAATTTTGGCTGGAAACTATTTCATCGATATGCGTACATGTTTGGAATTTTAATGGTAATTTTCCAATACAAGATAAAATATACAAAATATAGACGACGACAATGCAACGAGGGATGCGCTGCTTAAAACAATCGAAGTACGAAATATATTGAAAATTTTGTTGTTATATAGAATATATAGAAGGAAGTCGAGAATAAATTTTTAGCTTTTTCTTTAATTGTGTGGTAAAAACATATTTTCTGATAAGAATTCGGAATGAATAAAACTTTGTGTTTGAAATAAAGCAACAAAGCTAACTGATTTATACTTTAAGCTTTAATAACCCTCATAGAGAACTTTGAAAAACAAAATATTTGACCAATATCGCAAAGCGATTGATTCATAATTGCATGCAAAATAGTTGCTTTTGGCTCTGATTCGCCGACTATAAGGACGTACTTGTCTACTTAACCTAAACCAACAATAAAGGATACTGACAACGTTTACTATTTTACAGTAGTATTTTGAGTGATGTATACATCCACTCAATAAGTTCTAAGAATGACAAATAAAGTCACAAGCTTTAAGTAGTATTCAAGTTGACTTATCAACATTTTTTTGTGAACCAATCGGTTTTACTAGATGGATTGACAAATACCCGGCCTTAATAATACCGCATTTTTTTAGAAAATTTAATTTTATGTTTCAAAATAGTCCCCTTTTAGATCGACACACTGAGTCCAACGATATTTCAACATTTGAAAACATTTTAAATAATGCAATTTATCAAAAGCCCTCCAAAATATATCTCAGTTTCCCGTTCCACTTTATCGATTGATGCAAATCTCTTTTCCTGGAACCATCTTTTCAAGTTTGGAAACAGGTAATAGTCAATGGAAGACAAATTCGAAGAATATGGTAGGTGAGAATGTAATTCATACCGTAATTCATTTAATTTTGCCATTGTTTTCATTGACGTCATTGATGTAAAATATTCAATGTTTGTCATCCCAGCTATTTGCTATCTCACGCAATTCAATTTTTGGATCTCCCAACACAATATCATGGTTTTTTTCAATTTTTTTTTAGTTGTAACCTCTTTTGGACGAACAGAACGCTCTTCATCAAAAACACTTGTACGACCACCCTTAAATTCAACTTTCCAATATTTTATTGTTGCTAGCAATGGTGCAAGGATGCCGCAAACAGAATCGATTTCTGATTTGATTACGCCATTCTTCATGCCTTCAAATGGAGGAATTTTATTACTGACCGATATTCAATTTTTTCCGTTATTAGCAGAAAGCTAACCAAACATCTGATGAAGTCGAAACTTTGACAGCTGTCGTTTAAAACTTGCCAGATATATAAAGATATATAAACTAAAATTGATTTTGTTCTGGCATTGCTACCTGTTGTGAAGTCAGGTAATTATCAATTCACTTAGTATGTAGGCTAAGACAATGTTACGGCATTAATGTACTTCAGTTAGATCAAAATAACATAATAGACACAGTAGTAATAATAGAAGTTATTATCTGAAATATTGACAAAATATAACGGAATTTAGTTGGAATTAATAAACTGAAGTAAAGTAATAGTAGTGCTATTATTGGTAATAGTACTAATTCCCTGAAACATTCTAAGCAGGAACTAATCAATTAAAAGCACAACGTTATATTTCTATCCATTGTATTATCCAGATTTGAAATCAACATTAGCCGTTATTTTTTCTTTCAGAGTAGCAAAAAAATACACACAACTTAGGAATGAAAACGTGTAAAACAGTAATGCTCCTAAATTCTTCGTTTGGTTTCAGAGTTCAAAAATCAGTATATTGTGAATGATCACTGAAAACTCCGAAAAAAATATTACTACTATTAACAAAAAATTTAATTTTGCCAGTATTTGTGGCAGCATCTCACACAATGCCGTGCTGAGTTACAAGATCTGAATTTTATTCTTCATTTGAGGTTAATTATTTTTACCGGTAAATAAACTCACGTGTGCGTCCCTAATATGATTATGATACGAAAGTCAAAAGATTACCAGTTCCGACATGTATTTTGGTTAGTTTGCTCGTTTTAAGTCCATTACTATCCACTTAATTCACTACCAATTAAACTCATTTCAGACAAAGAAATCAATTTTATTACTTTGTAATAGCTTAAAATATCATATTGAATCAAATATGCTCTACTACTTTTGATCAACTGTACCCGAATATAATATTCATCCACTTTGATAATAGGTTTTTCTATAACCAATTGATTATATAAAATGTAACACACCAGTTCTTTAAATAGGATTGGTAAAGAGTTCGAATAAAGCGCTCGGTAACCGAATAAAATTGCAACCAATTTCGCTAAATCGTGAGCACCCCTGACTGTGTCGATTTGTTAACTACAGCTATTAAAATCAGCTATTTGATGAATTTGTAAAGTATTATGAAAACAAAAAAGAATTTTAAATAGATATTAATATTATGACAAAAATAAGTGAAATAAATAAAATTGATATTTTGATAAAATATAGTCAATTCATAGTAATAAGTGATAGTTAACAGTGATTATTGAATTAAACATATTTTAATATTAAAATTATAATCTGGTATAAAAATAGAACATGTTCATTATTAAACATATTGCCAACCTATGCAATTTTAATACGTTACTCGGATATCGAGCGCGTTACTCAAGCTCGTAAACAACCCTGATATGATTACGATTCGATTGATTATCCCAATATGAAGTTTTAAATCTGAATTGCGTCGTTTTATAATACATGTGTACAGAGGAATCTGTTTTTATTTCTTGTAGGTCACATTTTTAAAAAGGGAATTAACATATATTAAATTTTTAGTTAAAAGGTGTTAGTTTACAATAGTGTGGTAAAGTGAAAAAATAAATTTTTGCTTTATAAAGTATAAAAGTGAGTCAAAAGTGAAAACAAATTTCCTTGGAACAAAAGTTAGACATTTTAAAACGTTTTAAAATTGGAGAAAAACCTGCTGATATTGGGAGAATTTCTGAGTTTAGCTACAACTACTATAAGAACAATTTGTAATCATGAGACGAACAAGATAAAAAAATGTCACACATTTGCAGAATAAACAAGTTACAAAAATTAAAAATCCATTTATTGTAAAAATGGAGTCCCATCTATTCATATGAATACAAAATCAGAATCAAAGAAGAATGGGTATGTCTATTTTCAATAAGCTAAAATTCTTTATCAACAAGTGGTTAAGAACCAAAATATTTTTAAAAATTAAATATTTGGAGAAATGTCCTATTTTTGTATTTTTTTTGTCCAAAGAATCTGGATAGGTACAAGGTACAAAATCTCCAAACTTATTGTATAATATCAATAATAAATAATAAAATTTGAAAAAAATTTGATCATTCCAATTAAATTATATTCAAATATCAGGATAATATACCATATAACAATATTACAATATTCAAAAATTTAAATTTAATTATATTCAATAACAGGTTTTATAACTTAAACCGTGTTATTTGGTGTTGTGAAAAGTCAAAAATTTTACTAATAATTGACTTAAAAATTTAATTCGTTACATTTAGACATGCGAACATATCTTCACTACATTGCTCCTCACAGCAATGTTTGTGTGTCCATGACGTTGTGAAGAAAAACTTAAATGGATCCTTTGGCCACTCTTCTGGATCAATTTTTCCATCAAAATCCTTTCCCAAGAAGTTTTGAAAAAATATGAAAACATTTGTTGGACCAAATACTCGAAAAATAAAATCAGTTGCTATGCGGTTGTGTTCCAAATAAAAAAAACCAGCACGATAGCGATACTTCTCGAAATTTGTTGTGATATATAGCTTACTAAATATTCCATTATCTGCTGAAGTCAACAACGCTATTAAAACGCCAATGTTAATTATTGACGGATATATAAAGTCCTTTTCAGTAGTACGTATATTTTAATAAACATTTGTTTCACATTCTGTAGAATCGTACAATTTTTCGAATAAAACGTCAGAAACTCTAACAACTCCACACCATTTGTTATTAAAGACGTAATTTTTAACAATCGTCTTGTTTTTGAACAACTTCAGAAGGCATATCAATGTAAATATATTAAGTAAGGCAGTGCTTCGATTTTCATAAGGATTATTTTTTAAAGCAACTTTTCTGTAAAAATTTTGCATTACTGAAAGGAGTCTTACAATATCCATTTCAAAAAGAGATTTACTGGGGGAAATAATAAGAGAATCACAAAATAGTGAAAGATATCCGCCTCTTACAAACAGTTCTGTGGCTTTTTTGGTAACTATTTTTCTCCGCTTAAAGTTTGGATTTCTTTCCATTTCTACGTCTTTTACAAATTTCTCCCACATAACTGTATCTGCAATTACAGCTAAACGCCTCGATGTTTTCTGTATGTTTATGTAGTATTTGATATCTACGTTTCTCACAATATTTAACAGGATTTCATCTGGCATGTCAAGCAAGTTTGTACTTTCAGAAGTATTAAGTTTTAAAACTTGTACTGGAGGTTCCATACCTTCGGAAGACATTATTATTTCTTATAAATAGTAACAAATTTTTATAAATTTGAATTTGAAAATTTTTATAAATTTAAATCTTGCTTAGTTTTTAGTAAAAGTTTTTTAATGCTTTTTGTTAATATCTATGACACTGAATTATGACGCAATTGTATTTGTATATCATATTTCATGTGCACTAAGTTAGTCACGATGCAGAGGAAAGCGGGGATGTTATTTAAAAAAATTTTTAAAATTTGATTTATTTGTTCAAATAAAAATTACAATTGCAATATAGGCAGTAAAATAAAAAGGATAATATTAATATATATTAGATCGTGATCCTGATGATGACTCTCAAGGAAAATGAAAATATGGAATATAATAAAAAATATTAAAAAAATATTGAACGTTGAATTATTAACCAAAAAGTTAGCTATAGCCGGATTAAAAAATATATAAAAACCATTATGTAATTATATTAAAAAATATTTTGATATTGACATCGTATATTATTTTCAGATACTTCAAGTACCTACGGGTTTACACAAATGCATTACACCAGCAAATTTTTCAAGATATGCCTTCCATCATTTTCGTACAAAAAGTTTACATAAAACTCGATATAAAAAAATATTTCACAAAATTTTGATAGTGCAAATATTTTCTGTATATCAAAATCCGAATCAATACACGTCAATATTTCATTAGTTTTAGACTTAGAACGTTACATCTCCGTCGAAATGGCTTAATGATAAACTTTATAATTTCTTTTGTCCAAGCCAAAATGACACAACGGTGATGAAAGGAAAATTTAGACTAGTGAATAGAGAGTGATAACTGTTCCTCCTCTTACTTTTTTGCTTTGATGTTTTTTTTTTAAGCTAATTTTATTCTGCTCTCAACTTCACTATATATTCTATTATATCAACATTCAATAAATTTTTTTTCGAATATAACGATTAGTTAAATTCGCATATTGTTGGAACAGTTGTAACTTGTTACTTTCCCAGACAGTGTAGACAATTTATCCTTTTACATAAATGATTATTCTTCATATTACAAATATATTATATTCAGTAAGAGTAACTGCTGTTGTCTCAAATACTTTTGTGATAACTAATATACCAACAGGCATGAGCTGAAAAACATTATAATTAATTACTTTATTATTAAGAAATTCATGATACATCTTTATTAGCTTAACAGACATGTTGGCCTGTCAAAATATTAATCATACACGAAACTCATCTCCCATAAATTTGCAACAACAAAGCTGCCTGCTCATATAAACTTAATTACGCTTTTCAGATAATTTTTACATTAGTGCGGCAATTGTGTATAAATTTTCGCATATTCACGTAAAAATCCCCAAACAACAACCGAGCAAACCCAAATAATTTTGTCTTGTACAAATTCATGTTTACACGCACTTAACAGTCGCATTAATGTGAGTCTGCAGTGTACACTGCTCATCGATGTTATCATTGACATCCACTCAATGTCAGCAGCACACATTTAATTTTATTTATTTTTCTCTTCCAACCTTAAACGTGTACACTTCCTTCCTAAGTCTTTGCTCGGAACACCCACTGCAGTCATTTTTTCGGAAAGCTTATTAAAATTATTATTTAACAAAAATTAGAGTAGCTGTCAGAAATCTATTCAAGAGGTGTCAGAGTCAGCAGCTCACTTGGATATTTCTTCATAAACAAACGCGCCCACTTCAAACTAAGAAGACAATTTCAATATTCATGTGATAATAAGAAACAATCCCAGTGAGATAAACAGCAAGAATCCTAATGCAAACATAATTTTGGCTTGAATGTGATTTGAAGAAGAATTTTCTTCATATTTCAGTGTTCATAATTTATTCTTATTATCTTCTAAATTGTTCTTTTTTTCTCCTATATATTAGAATTCAAATACACAAATTTTTGCTTATGACAAGTGCTAATTTAATTTCAACTTCGTATCAACACCCACATTTCAATTTGAAATTAAAATCAAATATAAAATAAATAGAAATTTGCTGAAGTAGAAAATTAATTTTATTTGAAATTAGAAAAACATAAATCTCATAAGAGGGAATTTACATAAATTAACTTACGCGAACTTACGAAAAGTATTCCATATAAGAAAGAGAAATGATTAGTATAAGGTTTTAGTTATCATATAACATAATCACTTACTAAAAGTTTTAATTTCATAATCTATGTTTTAAGCTATAGTAGCCTGTATTCCTCGAAAATTATTTTAATATACTTAATAATGTATATCTGATGAAATAATCCAAAGAATAGATTATTATAGTAGCTCTGTCATCAAAAACGAATGAGACCAATAGTGGTATTCAGAACCAAGCAATGATGAGTGGACTGTCAGTAAACCAATGATCCACATTTGAAAATATTTTTCTAAATAATAAAACTATTAAATTTAAGTTTAATGGCAATATAACAGTAATGACTATTTAGGGTTAGGTTTAGAAGGCGCGTGCTGACAGTTTGAGCGCTCTTTGAGACCAGCAATTCAGGATCACGAAAAAATCCAAAAATTACTCGTTCAATGAATCGTATCGATAGAGAAAAATTTTTTTCCAACAGTATACATAAATTATCAGTAAAAAGGTTGAAAATCATAGCTCACGATAGAAAATATTTTAATTAAAATAAAATGAACCATTTCTTAGTTATAAATATTTTTTTTATTTTGCAAAATAAATCCAGAACTTAAACATCCAATATTTCAAAACTTTCTGTAATATGATCAATTTGAGTGTTCCAAACTCAAGTTACTTTATAAATCTTCATCGCTTTATATTAAAATAAACAGGGATGTTTTCAATCAATCAATAAAACTTTTAATGATCTGAACAAAAGGACGTAATGCTCTCCATATTTTTATACAAAAAGACAAAAGTCAGTAGAGTAGTTCCAAAAATAGACATCCACGTAATAACATAGCACATGTCAAAGGAATTTTGCTTCTGCAAAAAAATTAAAATTTGAGTTCTTGCTCATATGGATTGAGTCCAAAGCCTGTGGAAAAAATTTTCAAAGCGTTTTTTCTAATTCGCCGTATACCTGGAGCAAAATCGGTATTATCTTTGAGCGCCAACATTTTGAGGGCAATAATTTATATTGGGGTTATATTTTAGGTATTTTAGTTTTATGTTGATATTTAAACTCTTATGAAAGCTAAAATATTATTATTTTTAGAAACTATACCATTATTGGAGGCAATCTTATCACTAACGAAAGTTTGATATAAAATGTACCTACTACGGCATCACAATTTTCGCAGTAAGATCTCATAATATTAATACGTTCGGCGGCTGCTAAGTGATCAAATGATTTCATTAAAATTAGACATATGTCACTGAAACAATGCTGTCCAATCAGAATTACGATATAGCAAACCATTTATGAGAACATTGTTTGAATTATATTTTTTGTATGTAGTGATATTTGTTTTGAGGTTTCTATAATTCACATAGTTCCAGAAGTTAAAAAACTTTGTGAACACTAATTAACTTATTAACCATAGAATAGGTAATAGCAGAGTAAGCAATGCATATATTGCACATTGTACAGATAATGATCAAATCATTGACTACGAAAATATACCTAGAACTTAATTTAAACATTAAAATAATTATCTATATTTTCAGCGTATTAAATATTTGCTGATTTCTTGATTACATTAATAAATATCTTCTGAGATGGCTCCCTTGATTCATTACTAAATATTTAGATAATATCTTAATCACCTCGTAACTCTCTGCTATAAAAAAAGTATTGATAATCTTATTCGTATAAGATTTCTTGTTACTTCCAATATAATAAATTTTGCAATTTTTTTTCAAACCACTGTGCATTCTTATCATCTATTTAAAAATAGTCAATAAGATTTTTCCTACCATATCATATATTTCCATATAAAAAAATAAAATTAAAACATCCGTGACGATATCTCCTTTGGGTGCATTTAATTAACTAAATGATGTGCTCTATAATTTCACTGATGAGTTACGAGTATAAAAAGTGAAAATGTAGAAAAAATTCTTCTGAATAGAAAATTGAAATAAAATGTCACTAAACGATAGTAAAATGAAGAAATTAATTGGAATGCCATCAACCCAAAGTCAAATAGAAAATAAAACTCGCAATTAAAAGAAAATAAAAAGTATCCCGAGCAAATCTTGAGTGACAATCGACAAGATCTTGGCAACGCTAGTGGAATATTTGATTGTCATTCTCTCTGAATTAGTGTGAGTATCGAACTCGCAATGCAGAAGATCACTCAAGCAGTGCCTAAGATATATTGGCATAATAACACGCCCATTTTTCAGTAGTAAAACCGAGACATATTTATGGGCGCTGCTTCCAATAAGCTAAACTAGTGATGAAAAGTAAAAATAATTAAAATGAAAAAATATGATGGATTTCAACTCTTACATTTCCCGACGTGACGCCCTCTTTTTTATATTTTATTTACCAAAAACCAAAAAAAAAATTGTGTGAATTGTGCGCTGTATGGTACATAAAGTATAACACATCTGCTCATTTAATATAAATTGTTGATTGGAGCAGACCCAGCACCAAGTGCTGAAGGAATGGGCGTTACTGTGTTACTAGTTCGATTTTGTAATAAATTACACATTCGCTGACAGATCTTATGTAAAGTTTTTTTTCCATTAATTTTTCGAATATTTTTAGTGTTAATTAAATATTTAGGAATGAAAGCATTTGAAAAAAAAATGAAGTCAAATTAATTTTTATTATTTCAATTTACCTATTGTTTTATATATATTAACATTTTAATATAAAGCTTTTTATTATTATTCTTAAAACTTTTACCCCAGAAATAACTAAAAATTAGTTGTTTATCTTAAGTTTATACAGTTTTGAACTATTATTTATTTTTCATTGTTGCATCAAGTGACTTTTAAAATCAAAGCACTTTAAAGAACAATCTAAAGGTCTATATAAATAAGTGATAATAATTTTCTATACTTTATATTAGCAAAATGCATAAAAATTACTAGCATTATAAAGACTACAAAATCAAGATTCCAAAAAAATTGCTAGTCTCTGATTCGAATAATGGAATGGAATAATGTCAATCTTAAGAATCAATTTGTAAGATAATTATAACCAAATCTGAACCTATCGACATTACTTTTATGACAAATATTCTCTTCTATAGTAAATACCTTAATTTTAATTAGAAGCCAGTACACATTGAAGTATATAAAAGTTTTTCTAATAAAAACCTATTTTTAAATCGCCGGATTATATACGAGCTATATCTAAATTTAAAACAATCAATATCAAATTTTTAACATAGGTTATATTTTATGTTATGATAAAATTCAAAATTTAAAGTATTATTCAGAAATTAAGAAAGTGTATCTAACAAAAACACGTGTCAGAATCGGTAGTTAATATGGTAGTGTTATATCTAAATCTCAACCGATGTGAATAAAATTTTACACATTCTCTTGGCGAATTTAAATACGCTACGGCCGAAATTCATTAAAAACTAAGAAAAGTCATATTCGATTGTTCGGTTTATATAGCAGCTATAGAATATAGTTGTCAGATTTCGAAGAATTCTACAAATAATCAAGATCCACTTCCGAAGTATGTGAGCAAAGTTTCATTCAAAATAACTCAAAATACTAATTCAAAACCAAAAACATACGGACGGGCAGAGCTCAAGGAACTCAACTCATCAAGCTGATCAAGAATATATATGCTTTAAGAAACCTACAACCTTTCTTTCAATGCGTTATAAAAACTTTGATAAACCTAATATACTCTTTCAGTAGTATACTCTATGTCTAATATATATATGTGTAGAAGCTATAAGAAATAATTGTTTTCAAATATTCATTAATTGTCTGCTAAACTTTAAATCACACTTTGACAAAATATGCTCCGAATTAGCGTTGGAGGAACAGATTTAGCACATAATTCAAGTTGACTGATTTTTTAATCGTGCGTTGAGGCATAAACCATAAAGCGTGGAGCATTTGTTGCATGCTGTGGTAGCAGCAACACAAGGTATTTTCATATAAGGCAGATGCATTTGCAGTGTGAAGTACGTGCAACTATATCATTTTATATGCATATTTTGATTTTAAACTGAAAATAAATTAAAAAGACACTCCGTACTCTCAGCACTAATTAATATAAATAAGTTACTCTGGAGCTAAATAAAAAAATCCACATGTCAAACCTTGACAGTGAAATGGAAAGAGCAAAAATTTGTTGGAGCAAATGCTTCTAGAATTCATCACACATTTTTCCATATGAAGTGCGCGGTGGCGTGCAGTGCTCGTACTTATGATTTATGTTTTCTTGATGACTTTAAAATTTCTATGAAGAATTTATTTCATGTCAGTGGATTTGTTACAGCGCAATTTTTATATCAAGTATTTTACAGTGTAAATTGTCGGGCATGAAAATTGTTTTGCTGTATAATTTTTTTCTCCATTCGGAGCGGAGCATCATACTGTGCGGAGCGCCGGCGAGAAGACTATGGAAAGGTTACCTGACGTTAGCAATCCATCCTTTAAATTCGAAAACTAGTAAACATTTTGTTCGACTTATTTTGAAATTGATTTCCACAACAGCCCCTTTTTTCTTAAATATTTTCATTTTTCCACTAAGCTACTGCTGCACATATCCATTTCTTTAAGCATATGTAAATTGGCTTTTTAAGTGTAAGTCATTCCGTTTGCTATTCAATTTTACATTACCAATTATTCTAGTTTTTCGTTTTGAAATTTCCCAGAATTTTCTTAGAATTTTTATTTAATTATATTTTTCCCGCAACATTTATTTTGTTTACAGAATTTATCAAGAACGTGGGCAGATAATGACTGTGTAAAATTAATTAAAGTCAAAAGTCTACTCGATTGTGCACGATTTTCAGAAAGAGAAATATTGTTATTGTCTGTAAATATTAAATAGTCTTAAGAATATTATATCTCAATTTTTAAAAATGTTAATGACCGATATTGTCCTTAGAAGTCGCGTATATAAAGAAGTTCCAAGCATAGAAAGCAACAAAAGTTGTGAAGTAAATCACATTTTGAAGTTTTTGAGAATCTAATTGGACGATTTTTAATATGTTGCAACTTATCTCTTTATGACTCATACATTTAGATATAGACATTCCTATATAGTTGACTAAAATATGTAGTGAAAACTGTTTTTGCAATACTAAAATTTTAAATATTGCCTAAATTTTTGTCCTTTTTTTGTTATTATTAAAAACAAAACTGTTTTTTTAAAATTTTAAAATTTCAAATAACGTCCATAATTTTCGGCTCATTTCTGTCAGTTTACAGTTCGACCTTCTAATTTTTTTTTTCAGATTCAAAAGTTCTTTCTTTTATAAACATAAGGCAGTTAGTCGGTAAGTGCCGTAACAATTTAAGCGAACTAAAAGCAAAGCGAAATACACAGATTTCGTTGGTTGTGCATTTCGCTTTGTCTGAAGTTCTTACAGTACGTACCAACTAAACGCTCAGTTAGTTGATACGTCCTGTAAGAACTTAAGTTAAAGCTAAATGCTCAACCAACCACACCTCTGTATTTGATGGGAACGAAATGAGTAAAAGCAGTGAACTTTGTTTATTTCGTTCCTTTTAAATACACAGAAATGGTTGGTTGTGCATTTCGCTTGGCTTAGGTTCGCTTAAGTTCTTACGGTATGTATCGACTAACTGAGCCATACTTTAGCCTTTACGTTGTTACATTATTTACTTACAGTTATCTTCTCACTTTAATTTTATTTTTCTCATTTCTATTCAATTTTTAATTCCACTTTAGAATATACAAAAGGAGACTGTACATATTAGAAGATATGATAATTTGACTATGATAAATTGTAACTATGTTAACTAAATATAATATACATTGACAGTAGTATTATAACTGAATCAGCCGGTAATAACTAAATAAATACTTAGATCTAACTTCTGACAAAAGATACACTTAGTTAGAGATTATACGGGTCAAGAAGCTGACTAGAAGGCCTTTAAACCATTAATACAAGAAAAGCTGAGTATAATTTGAGTAAAATTCTTCTTTGTAAGCAAATCATTAAACATGAATTATATTATGACTGTATTACTTATGATAATGCTGCTCCATCCACCATTAGAAAACTCCAAACTTCTCAGAATATTGTGCTAAGACGTACAGTGCAAGCTCCATGGTACATCCAGAGTGTGCAAAAGTACACTAAAGACATTAATTTAAAATTGCATTCTCTCAAATCTAATGCAATATATATTCCATCAGGAAGATGTAATGGTGTTTAAAGTTTATATCTATAAAATTATCTGAATAACTTATTACCAGAATTCAACATAGCTGTTTTTGTAGTAGATCATCTAAATACGGGTAATCACAGTTACTATTGAGTAAAAGTGTTTCAGAGAATAACACTGATTTGATTAGGAAAATAATAAGAAAGATATAACAATTTTTCAATCATTGAAGATAAAATAATCCTCTATAACGCAGCTCAAAAATAGCAATACTGCAGATACCGACGTTTCGTGATGGTTGATTTCTTTAGCTCCTCAAAAATGAATAACTAAAAGCTATTTAAGAACATAACTTGCCCAATAACTGCAATTTAAGCATCTATTACTGGATTAGTTTATTAAGCCGTGCATACAAGTATTTGCTAAACATATTTCGGGAAGAACTGAAACTAACCGCCAAACATTTCATTAAACCTTGTCAGTGTGACTTTAGACCAAAAAAATTTACCATTTACCGTATTTCCACAGTTTCTAGAACCATGAGGAAGAATATTGAAAAACAACCTACATCATACTTCAAACAGCAGAATTTGACATTGAATTACACAGATTGAAGTATATTTTGTCAAGCAACAAGACTCTCTTAAAATCGCTGTCACTATTGTCTAGAGATTCAAGTTCAAGTAACTCTAACTCATCTATTCTATTTTAAGGTAACTACACAATTAAAAATTAAACCTTCTACTGACAAATCCAAATCATCCTTTACAAATTTCTTATTATGCCTATAGAACATCGCCAAGGAAAATATATACATCAACAAATACCAATAAAACAAGTATATAAGTCAGTCAGTAATAAAAGAAAATCTAGAATGTAGTAATAAAATAGCATCGAGTCAGTAATAAAATTTATCTAGAGATCTCTTCCTTGATGCAAACTAGTACTTGAAAGTATTTTCAAAATATTTCGTCCATCATTTTTAGTAATGATTCTGAACTTTAGAGTTTTTTTAATATTATAAAGTCAGAACTAAAACAATATAGAATATTAAACCAAAAATTTTTAAGCTTTTAATTTATGCAGTGAAAACGAAATTAATTGCAAATTGTATTAAAATTATTTCTATTATACAAAAGACTGATCTAATCAGTATCTCAATATTTTTATCATAAGCAAAACGTTATCACATATATACACAATAGTGTATAATATATACTATATTTCCTTATATACTGTTGCTAACAATTAGATGAAGCATATTTGCCTTCAAGCATCTCACAGATTGCGCAAACACCGGAAAGCTGTTGAAACCGACTGACAACTAAAAATGTTCACATGTTAGTCGTTTTGCAGCGGCGGA
Source organism: Teleopsis dalmanni (assembly GCF_002237135.1). Classification (NCBI taxonomy): domain Eukaryota; kingdom Metazoa; phylum Arthropoda; class Insecta; order Diptera; family Diopsidae; genus Teleopsis; species Teleopsis dalmanni. The sequence goes on from NC_051847.1 coordinate 149,835,976, forward strand.
CTACATATACTCGTACTGTCAACTGCAATTCCTTAATTATGATGTTAAAATTCACATTAATTAATGTTGAAGACTTCGCAAAATAAATTTTTACTCCAGTATCAGACATGAAGCATTCATTTTAACATGGCATGGTGACTTTGCTGTGCCTCAATGCTTTTTAGAGCAATTTTTCCTGATGGTTTCACAAGGCACACATAAAGTTCCAACTATGCGCAATGACAGTCAATGTCAAGCATTTTCACTTCTTAATTTATTTACATTTTACTCGGAAAGTGCAGGTTTCAATTAAAAATTCGTTTTATGTCGTTTAGGAGATCAAAGCAAACAACGTCTGTGAGGACTAATTTAATGCAAATTGTCAAAATCAATTCAAAGCGAATTTTCAAAATCAATTACTTTAGGCAAAAAATACGAGTTTAATAAAGACTTTACCAATATTTTTAAGATACATTTTTATTTTTGATAATTTAAAGTTGCATTAGTGAGACAATGTTTAAAGTATTATAAAAAGATATGATTTTCTGCGAATAAAACCAAACGAAAATAACTCATTTCCAAATAAGCTCTACTGTGAGATATTAATGAAACAAAATAACACATGAGTGCTCTATTATAGCACTCACGACAATGTAGATCTTACAATTTGCTGGAAATAACATACTGCTATCTTTAACTCTGCGTTTTAGTCACCAGAGCAAGTGATACTCAAAAACTTATTCTTAAACTAAAAAAAAGTCAACTTTATTTATGGACCTATAGCAGAGAAATCTGATATATTTAAGAATTGATTAATTCTGTTCACTTCATTTGAATAATTTGATATTCGAACTATTGAGAGAACATGAATATTTGAATTTGCATACCTTGAGCTATTTGGATAATTCGATATTCGTACTGCAATGTTGGAATAGATTATTAGTATAGTTAGAATAGAATAGAAGGTTAGTATAATATTCGTTCTTATTCGAATATTTAATATATTTAAAAAATTCGAATTATTCGAACAGTACTACGGTATAGCAACAGTATTTTTGTACAAATTATTAGTACATATGTGCTGCTGAGATGTTGCTGATAGATCAGAGGGATAGTTGATGTCCAGGATATCACTGTTCCTTACATGGAACTATGCATTAACTCTATAGGAATATAAATGCATTTAACGCCCAGAGTGTACGTCGTACACTGCTGACTCAAAAAGATGCAATGACGCAATGAAGCATTTACAAGAACAGTTTTTGCATCCAAAATTCTACAATTTAAACAATTTTACTATGGTATGCAAAGAACGTCTTGAAGAATGGTTGAGTGTGCGAACAAGTTTTTCAAGCCAGTTGATCCTAGAGTTATTATAGCAAATGTCTTGGTTGCAGACTGATCAACATTTAACTAAAAATTTCCTGTCATACATATATCACTCAAGAAGACCCCCAAGTTATTCTCTGATCCCGTTCTTTACATAAATTTCCTGTCATACGTATATTATTCAACAAGACCCCCCAAGTTAGTCTCTGATCCCATTCTTCACAGTTATAGCCAACGTATGATCGTCAAACACTTTTGTTACTGACTAATTGGTAATAGTAAAGTTTTAGTCAGTCAATGTGTGATCATTAAACAGTTTTTGTGATTAACTAATAGGCAATAATAAAGTTTTACCATTACAAATTTGCCATGAATAATTTAGGCTTTGCACCTCCTCAAAATCCTCCATTTATTTGACCGTAATAGAGAGTTACTTGCAGAAGTGAAACTCAATTCTTCATTGATTATAAATCTATTCAAAACTTTAAAATAATTGTACTACAAAACAACTCCCCTACATCCTGTTCATTAATAAATATTAATGGCATAGCGGCATAGAGATTTAAACTTATTTAACGACACTAGATTGTATTTTTCAGAACTACATAACAACATCTGGACACTTAATATTAAAACTCATCATCTAGTCTGTCTTATGTTAATCAATCAATCTAATATACAAATCCCATTAGTGAAAGCGTCCAGCTATAAGAAAGTCAATCTTTCCCCATTTTTTTGAGAAGCGAATGAATCACCAAGTTAATTACAAACAACAAATAATAATTAATTGGATCCTAGGGAATCTTTTCTTATTATTTGAAATTTTTATTTTTTTCGCACTTCCGTACATTGGGTTCTGCATCATTTCGCACACAATTTTGTTAGGTATTCTGAAGCCTGCCAGTTTCAAACATATAATATCATTGAATGCAAATGAGTTGAGATATAGATCATTTCCTTTATATTTTTATTTTTTCCTATTTCTTTACGCTTTTAGCGCATCACATCTGTTGACACCACTCACATCCATCTTCACATACACACTTTACTCACTTGTGCCTGCCTGGCACACAATACTTTTCAACACTTAACATTTACGTGATGTGAAATGTTCCCGCAGGAGTGAGTAAGTTCAATGCCGCCATTGTGTTTGTTGATAAATTGTTTACCCCAAAATTAATTACTCAGTTATTGTTTACAGAAAGCATAAATCAAGTTAAACGTCGCGTATTGTCTTGCCTTCCTCAGATACAATAAAGATGCATTTAATTAACGGAATGAATGCCGGATGAAACCGAAACATTGCATGCCATTGCAGAAGAGCATTGCAATTAAATAAGGCATTATCATACTGAAGTGCTGGGCAATTCTTGAGATTCAATCTTGATTTGAGCACAATGCTAATTTTCAACAGAAAGTCACTTATTAAATCGAACTGTACTTCTACTCTTAAGGTATCACGATGCACTGTAAGTTTCAGGAAAATGAAAATAAACTACTTATTTCAACAACTCAATAATTAAATATGTTAATATAATGTAATTAAATGAAAAACCAAAGCCGGGGATAATTTTTAATAAAAATTTAAAATAAATTTCACAAAAAAGATGAAATAATTATTGAAAATTAATACACAAAAATAAAAGCTGAAATCATTAATTCCTTTATTATCTGAAAATTATAAACTGAAAAAAGTTGTAATATAAACTTAAATTGTAAAATATGTAATAATAAGATAATAAAAGAACATACATAAATTACAGAATGAGAAAGTATTTTTCATGCAAAGAGATAATAGATTACGTAGACTCAGTTTCTTTTATGCTATCATTCCCCTCTCAATCTAAGGCCTACAAAGTATAAATTAAAGGCACTCAATCTAGTCATATATTTACCAATTAAGTAACCACATTTCACTGTTCTTCTGTTCCATATTACGGTCAGATTTATCTTAATATTTATCTTAATATCCCATATCTGAAATTATTGTACCTTTTATAATAGTACTACTGTCTAATTAGTGAATTTGCTCTACAATTAGCCACGATACCTGTTTGATATAGAGAAAGAGGAGCACCACAAGAATACAGCTCTTAATATCCTGTCTACATTTCAATGTATTATGATCTTTTATTTCCACGTCTTAACATCTTGACTGTTTCAAAGACAACTTCACAACACTTCTGTAAACTTGTCAATCGAGAATGTCTGAGAATATAGTATTGGCCGTTTTTACAACGATTCAGTCTTGCTTAACAGGACTTAGAATATTTTTATGTCTGAAATTAGGGATAAAGTAATGTAGACAATACTCTTTAGTATTTTGGTGAGCATTTACATAATTGCTAAATAACTCTCATTTCATATCTCACATTTTTTACTAGAGTTAAGTCTGATCGCATAAATGGTAAAACCCTAAACAACAAACTGTTCAAACTGAAGAAAATTCAATATTCCGTAAAAAGCCTTCTTTGGTGTAGTTCGCATAGACTATATTATAAGAACATACTCTTGGGTATGGACTACATAATAATTTATTTATCATTTCACTGGATAAGAAAACCTTAGAAGATAATTAATGTAGAAGGGTCCGAATAGAAATTAAAAGACAACAACAAAAATTTTAGTTAATTGATTGAAATTTAGCTGATCATACAGCGGTGTTCCCAATGTTGCCAAGTACTCAGCATCAGTGGTCTTAAGAAATATACGATTTTTTAATTAGTTTATAGTCCCTACAAAATTTGTTTGAACTGCAAGTGCAAAGCTTAGAATTCGTACCTGTCAAATTAGAGGCAATGACTAATCGTATTTTTCCACAGGTAGCCAAAACTGTTGAGCTAAATTTCAATAAATTGACTAATATTTTTGTTGTTGTCTCTTCATTTATATTCGAACCCTTCTAGCTTTTAAATATTTCCTTTACTTCATAAGACTCGTAACTTTCAGCAAAAAAAAAATTAACATTAGATAATTAATATGATTACAGCCATATCTGGTATTGGATTTATGGATTACGTATAAATTTATTTGTCTTGCATACATCACTAGATAAGAGACTCATAGAAGAGAATTCGCTAACTATAGCCACGTATGATTTTAAGCTTTTATCCGTTTTTCTTCCGAAAACTTATATGTATGAATGCATGCATTGCATATATGTAATGCTTCGTTACTCTAGTATTCTTATTTCGCTTTGTGTTTAATATAACTAGTAAGAATTTTTTACTGTCTGTATTATAAGATAAGGGCCTATGCTAAGGGTCTAGGAGAAAAAAAGAGCAGTAAGTATAAGATTCTTCTCCGTTAAAATTGCAAGTTTCAATTTTGTGTTGGCATGCATATAAATTATATTAAAATTTTAAAAAACTGTAATAAATAATAAATTATGTTCATTTCATAAATGTTGACAATAAATTAATATAATAATAGTAAACATTTTTGCAAGGTTGAAAACTGTTTATGCAGATTCTTCAATACATCTAATCTAATAAGATAATAAATCTAATAAAATGTGTTTATAAATTTTAAGGTAAAATATAATAACAACATTTATAAAGTTAAAGTATTTTTAAACTTACATCCTTTTATGATAATTGCAAACATTTTCTTGACAAATTGTATATAAACTTCATTTTACTTTTTTAATCATATTGAATACATTAAATTAAATATTTTACTGAATCTTTTAATACAAATTATATTGTTGACAGCTTTACAACTTTGTAACAAAGCTAACAACAATACAACAATCAGAACAACAACAACAATACAACAATTTAACCAAGTGTAAATTTACAAAGTAGCAACAGCAATAACGAACAAACAAATAAACAAACAGAATGTAAAATAATGTACAAAAAAAATACAACAACAGTAACGCCTCCACAAATGTTTATCTTTTGGCACAAAAAAATATTTTTTATATTGTTGTTGTGTTGGTTTTGTTTTTATTTCTTTATTTTTGTTCTTCTTAAATAAATTAACAAAAGCAAAAGCAAAATATTAAAAACATAAAAAGTTTGCATCAGTAACCAGTAAACGTTCGAGTTAAAATTAGCATAAACAGGAAGTGGGTGTAACATTAAAATAAAACAACAAAAACAACAACAACCATACACTACATAAGTAGAGAAATAAATATATACATAAATACAATATATGTAACTGCAAAATTGAAATAAAGCATAAATAAATGCAATGGCGAAAGGCAGTTTTAACGCTTCGTTGCAATTTGCTATGTGCGAACCACTTTATTTAGTTGCTCGCTACAAACAACACAACAAAAAAAACGATTCAAAAAATTATGCATGTAACTTGCAAGTTGTGAATTACAAAGAGCAATAACAACCACAACAACAACAACAACAGCTATGACAAGCATAAGAACAAGCACAAATTGCGTGCTAACATGCACTCCATTTTGTTAGCTGTCAATATGGCTTACCCAACACATTAAACTTTTTGTCCACAAGTTGGCGGCGTAGCGGCAGCAAGCAGGTGAAATCTAGTCAGTTAACCGCAATTCCTAACAAAAGTAGCCTTAAGCTACAATTGACTTTTTACTTTCATCAACAACAACTGCAACTACAACTACAACAACAACGACAACAACAATTACAAAAACAATAACACTTTATGCAACAACGGTGCAAATTCCAGCAGAACCACATTTTGGTTGGTTGCATTTGATGTATTTGTTTTAGCACTATTCTTTCTCTTCTTCTTCTGCAACAGTGTGCTTTTATTTTGTTATTGTTTTTCTTTGAGGCACTTGAAAATTTTACTATTGTGTATTTATATTTGTTTTGTTTTTTTGGTTTTGCAATTTTCTTTTCTTGTTGTGTTTACACTTTGTCATTCATGCATTTACAGTTGGATGTTGTTGTTGTTGTTATTGTTGTTTGGGCAATTAATTACCGGCAAATCGCTTAAGATGGCGTTTATTTGTGAGAACTTGCCTGAGATGAGATAAATTATAAGTGCTTTTGAAGTTGTTAATTACAAAGAAGTTTCTTAAATAATTAGTGATCATCTGTTGTATAAAACTATTTACATATATAAAGAAACGAACGGAGTAGTCTAATCAGAAAATTAGTGAAAAAGTTTCTATACAAAAATATTAACATAATTATATACTTTGAAGGTAAAATGCTAAATAGCTGTTCACACGAACAAAACCACAATTAACGAATAAGTGTTACCTACTTCTCTTCACATGACATTTCAAACTCAATTTTATCTTTCATGGAATTTTTTTCATTAATAACTGTTAATATACAAACATTATTGAGTTTCTAATAACCGGTATTATCAGGAAATCTACAACTTATTTTGAAGTGGATGTCACATATGGTGTAACAAGAATATGTTCATATTCACACTGTGATAAATTTTGGCAAAAACCTTAAAACATAACATTGACATACACCAACTTTTTGTCGACTATAACTCAGCTTAATAGAAAAACATGGTTATGCCACAATATCTGAGCACGGTATCCCTGCAAAGTTAATGCAACTCTACAGAATGATGTTGAGCAGTACCCGTAGCTTCATCAAAGTAGGATCGAGTCTCTTTGAATCTTTTGATACCGTATGAAGTTTTAAAAGACTTAATCCCCTATTATGTGATCTCTTCAATTTCTTTATGTGAGTGATCATGCGCAGATCAGGTACTTATTGTAGTGACACAATATTTCATGCCGCTGGTGCTATCTAAAAGGTATCTGCAAAAATGGGCTTAGCGAAGAAATATATACGTTGCACAGACACCAAGCTGGTAATTTGGGACTATACTTTCGAAGATAGATACTTTCATCGTTATCTTAGCACCACCGTAACAAACAACAACGATGTCAGCTCGAAGATCAAACGAAGAATCATCATTGTTGATAGGTGTTATCATGACTTCAAAATTTATATTCTATGGACTACTATGTTTCCTACCTATGTTTCTGTCCGGCGTAAAAGCGTGGAAGGTATCGCAGAACAATGAAGCCCCACTGAGACTTTTCGAAAGAAAAGTTCTTAGTAAGATGTGGAGTCTTACTTAGGAACCGTATTATTGGACCGTGTCTTCGGTGGAGGCACCTGAAGAGGAATGACAACTGCTGCGGAATCAAATAAACCACGAGCTTTATCACGGCATTGACGTAATTCAGCTAATCAGCATCCATCGACTTGAAGCGGTAATTGGAATAAGAAAGAAATTTGTTTATACTTTCTCTTAATCAAGTTGCTTTAAAGAATTTCAACTCAATTCAAATTACATTTATAATGGCTGTTATCCAGATGTCGACACTTTATTACAAACATTGTATTGTATATATTGTATTTTTACAAAAGTTTATTACATCTACAATTAGTAACAAAAAACTAGCGAATAGTTTATTTTTGATGCCACTCTACATTTGTTGGAAGAGATTTTCAAATTGCTTACTTTTAATTAAATGACAATGAAATCAAGTGGCTTTTTTCGATTAAGTGTTCCAGATAGATCTGTGCTATTATGAAGTTTGCAAGCTTCTTCGTTTACACTCCTCTGAAGCCGCATTGAATAAGTATCCGCTTGTTCTTTAATGTCCTCAGCAATTTTTGAGATGTTAGGGCCCCGCTGAATATGAACATTACGAACATTCTATGGAACATTAACAGTAATACGTAGAATTTTATTGTGAAGCAGTTATACTATGTTATGTTACTATATGCTATGTTAATATAATACCATATATTAAGTTTTGAGTTTGAAAATTATAATTTTGTTATATATGAAGAGTTTCGATTTATGTTTGATAACCCGGGCCATATAGTTACCGTAATCAATTGTAAGGCAGATGAGCTAAATAGACTAAATTTAACTGAGCTATGATCACCTTTCTAGCACTAATAGAAACGTACCGCTGATCATTGTGTTGAGAGTTATAGTTATTTGTAAACATAAGCATTCACTCTATTCAAAACGTTTGCGTTTTCTTAAATTTTTTGTTTTATTTTTATTTGTATAATACAAAAATCAATATCAGTAGAATTGCTAAGTTACTAAATTAGTTCTCTGTGTAAATTGTTTTAGTGTTCTCGATTGTTTAACTTATTTCCAACTTACAATTTGTGGATTCATTTACGAGTACCCGATTTGATCCATTTATTGATTTAAAGGTTTTATGAACTATCCTACTATTACGTTAGTAGTTACTAAATGAATTTTCTGTGTAAACTGTTTTAGTGTACTCGATTGTTTAACTTATTCATAAATTACAATTTGTGGATTCATTTACGAGTACCCAATTTGATTCATTCATTGATTTGAAGGTTTTGTGAACTATCCTACTATTACAACTGATGTCTTTAGTACTCTGTGTTTAAAGTTATGATATGTGATATAAATATAAAAAATTAAATTTAAATAAGTATAAAAATATATTTATATTTTTTGTTCAATATATTATTTGTAATCCATCCATCTCTTCAACTATAAAAAAATTAAATCATTTATTGCTCATTAAAATGAAAATCTTTAAAAAATATTTACAAAAACCAATATTGCAAGTGGGAAAATTATACAAAAATTGCGTATTCATGGGTTATTAAAAATTCAGACGCAATTATGCATAAATTACTCATCAATTACACATAAATCAGTGCATTAGTTGCCCGTAATTTTAATAATCTGTTCGTGTAATTCCAATTGATAAATTTTCAATTAAGTAAATCACGTTTTAATAATGCAAATTTAACTGAAATAAAATTGCAAAATTAATAAAAATAAAATAAAAAATAGTCACAAAACATAATAATATTGAAATTCAATTTGTAAAGGAAAAATACAAATTTTATGATATGAAAAACCTATGCATTTAAAGTGCTTAATTTTTGTCAAAACAGAGATTAAGTAATGAAAACAGCTTAGTCCTTACTAATAACATATTTTTTTATTTAATTTTCACAAAATTGTTTAGAGCAAAATTCACATAAGTCCTTTGATACTAAACAAATTGCAAATATAATTCGTTGTTGTTGTTGTTGTTGTTGTTGGTAACAGGAGTTTCATTTTGATGCCATTTAAGTTTAAATAATTTTAGTTTATAGTTTGATTGTAAAACTAATTTAATCCTTGCTTATTTTGAAATTTTTAAATCTGTGGACTTATCAATTAATTTTGAATAAATGTTTAATATGGATAATATGTGCAGAGTAGTTTGCAGAAAGCATTTTATGAACTTATATTTGTTATTTATTTAATTAAAGAAATAGCTCAACAAAATAAAATCAGCACAGCATTGAAAAAGTAGTCGTAAAGTTTTAATATTAAAATTGTTTATTAACAAATTATTTACAAATAACTTTTCATATATTATTGCATTTAGAAAGCACTTTTATTTATGTTTCATGTTTTTATGCAGCACTTTATTTTCAGAATAGCATATAAATGAGACCTAAAAATATTGAGAAGTTGTACACTTTGCAGTTTTTAATATACAACTGAATTATTTTAGTAAATTATTATGATGATGTATAAAGAGAAAGCTGGATTCAGATTTCCCAGCATGTAAGTTTAACAGCGATTTCTATTTCAGTCAACTTTTTTGCCCCACTTTGTATATGAGGATATAGTCTTCTTCTACTTCTTAAATTCTCGAGAAATAGAGACCTCAAGATTGATTTGACAAAGGAATGAATTTTAAATAAGCCGCACTAGTCTGTTATATGCAACTTTAACATTTATTACATAAACAATTCAAGCAGACCTTACCTCGAATCATTGTTAAATAGGCATACCCTGGTAATATAGGTGTAGGTTGGTGAAAATTAAGTGGGATCATATCATATCCTCATCGATTTGCTAAGAAAGTCGTTTCGATTCCACATTTCTTATAATTGTTGAGCATATTGAACGTTGAGCATATTACAACCAACCGAACATATTGACATATGCAATTATTTAGCAATACCAATGTTAGAAATATTGCCTAGTGTATTAAAGAATACGGTTTTTGGTTCTGAATAAACCTGAACATAAATACAACAAATGCTTAAATGTATCCTTTTCGAGTACCGGAAAACAAGTGCTATTGAAGGCCGAGGTAAGAATGCAGTAAAACACAAGTGGTTTAAAATTTCTAAAGTAAAGGAAACTCTGGAGCATCTGCTGTGTAACTGCTCAGCTCTCTCGAGAACTCGACAAAAATACTTGGAACCTAAAGCTTTTGTTGAAATCCTAACAAAATTGGCTAATAAAACGCGCATCCCAAATGATGCACACAATCGCTAAAAATAAGACTCTGATCTGGTATTGCAATGAACCTTAATGGTCTACGCGTAGCCTTTTTGGTCTGCCAACATAACCTAATACCTAATAGGTGACATATAATATAAATAAATTTTATGAATTAAGTTTATTACAAGTTAAAGCACCTTTAGGAAAAGTGCCTATATAAAATTACGAATATGTTATGTTGAGAATAAATCTTCCCTTTGAACTGCCTATCCATTTCCGAACGTTGGCAATATTATTTATTAAATTTGTTTATGTTTCGTTAAAAATGAAAATTATATATATACGTATATAATATTATAAATATTATATATTATATATATATATAATATAAATATCTGTATATGACATAAAATGTGTAAAAATATATAATATAATATAATATATATTAATGCTATATAACATATATCAATTTATGTGTAATTATATATTTTATTATATATACAAATTATTGAGAAACCTAGCTTTGTTGAGTGAGATCTTGTCAGTAATCTCTTAAATAAATTATAAAAAAACTAGGTTCGTATTGAATTTGGACGTGGTATTTTTATTTATTTGTCCAATATTTGATATTTTAACCGTTTAAGTAACATTTAGTAATATAGAGAATGAGATATTATTGTCTCTTCATTAATGAATTATTTATTGATCATTTAAACACCTAAAGTGATCTTTAAAACTTTCATATATCCAATGTTATTTTTGCCTTAAATGCTTAGAGTTCCAATTCCATACCATAACAATTGGCGAATATTAGATTTACATTTATACAAAAGTAGTTACAATCTGATTTCAGTAATATTTTCTTCAAAAATCCCTTTTATACTTCCTTCAAAGTTTTGTAGCAAAATTATTTCTTTAAATTTTTCATTTCGATTTATGCATGCAATTAAGTTATGAGCAACATTCTTTATCTCCCACAATTTCACATTTTTATTATGAAAGTGCATTTCTTCTGCCTGTTCGATAGTCTAAACTTATTTAAAATTTATCTGTTATAAACAGCGTTTCCCCATTTTTTATTTATTCATTTTTTTAGTATGGAAAAATGTAACATACTTTCAGCAAACTTAGCATATATTTGCCTTGAAATTGTTGGAAATCAGCAACTGCAACATTATCGAGCTCAATGCCAGCTGAAGGCATGGAAGACAAAAATCCACAAAATGTGGCAAATGCAGTTTGCTCACATATTGGCCGCCCATATCCTGCTGAAAACTTACGATGGAACTCTGAAACGTGTAACGTGTAACGTGCAATGTGTGACGCTGCCACAGTACGAAAATATAGGCAAAGAGGTAAAATTTTAATATGTAGTAACAGTAAATATAAGCGCACCAACTTAAATATATTTAAGCGAAATTTCTAAAAATTTCATAAAAAAATAAGAGCACGGAAAATATATATATTATATACATTCATTCATTCAAATATAAACAAGCGCAGATATTGTGAATTTTTGTTATGAAGACCCGTTCCCAAATCCCCTGCCAGATACAAATGTTGTATCTTTGTATGCAGCAAAAGACATGGATGGTATACAGGCATGGATGGCATGTATGGCAGCGGTATGCAGTGGTTCGGTAAACATTTCTACTTTTGTTCTTCTATTTTTTGGCAAACAACTTCCGATTGGATGGCGCGCCAAACGCTAAAAGTGCTCTATTTTGTATCTGCTATCTAGTATCTGGTATCTAGCACTAGTATCTAGTATTTGTATTTTACTCTTGTTGTAGTTGTAGTTGTGCAAACATTTTTGTATAAGTCTGCTTTGTGTGCGTGTAAGCGGAAATTTATTAAAATTTATGTGGAGTACTCGAAAATAAGGTAAACAATAGTCACAAATGCCAAATATTTTGTATTTTAAAAAATAAACTTAAATACTGCTTAATACTTTGCAAATATACAGCATAGCGCAAAAAACTATTTTACCAACCAAAAACGAAAGAAAAATACAAGTTGAGAAGGAAGCACTCTACCATTTCGGGCGCATTAAAAGGTTCAAAAAAAGTTTATAAGCTGAAAGTTATTAGACACAAAAATAAATATATATATATATATATATATATATTTATTTAGTGATGTGAACATTTAGAAAAAGTTTTGGAAAAGTTCTTAAAATAAAAGAATAACTTCAATATATTGTAACGATTATTAATATAGAAATAAAACATTATAAAATTTAGAAATGATTGAATTAATAATATATATAATCCAGTGACTCAAACCACACTCTAACAATCACTTATATTAAATAATATAAGAAATGTTAAGAAATGAATTTTGAAATAAATAAATTACGAATAATAATGTCCTATAAACAGATCCTAATCCTAATTTCAACTTAATTAAATTGTGAAAAAGTCCTTTATACGGGACATTAAAATTACAACTAAAAATATCTATAGCATCTTATTATACCTATAGTAGTAGTAGTAGTATTTATTTTATTAATGTTATGCATAGCGCCTGCAGGCACTTTGAAAGGAAAGATCTTTTGTGCAGCCTTTCGCTCAACAATCCCAATTCCAAACTTTTGAAGAGTTTTGTGACAACTGTGGGTCGTATTTTAGATCGGTATTTAGGGCTCAAAACTCCACTGCCCAGATAACTAAGGCTACGTCTTGCCACGACTGGACAGGTGCATAGAACATGTTCAGCTGTTTCATATTGCGCTTGAGATAATCGGCAGGAAACTTTTTATGCTAGATCAATCTTTTTCAGTTGATATCGCAATCTACAGTGACCTATCAACAATTCCGAGAAGAATTTGACATCTGTTTTGCTTAAGTTTAGAACAGTTTCAGCCTTTACATGTTTAGAGATAATAAGCCGTTTTGACTGCCTCATGCTTTTTTGGACGCTCCAGAAGTCAGCTAGAAAGGTGTTTTCGTACCTTTTTTGGCCAGAACATCAGCACTTTTATTGCCTTCTGGCCTCTCATGTCCGGTATTCACAGCAGAGTCACAGAATTCCTCGTCGCTAAGATGTGGAGAAGATTAAGCCGCTTTACATGGTCGTAAGTTCATATGTTAAAAATAAACTCTTCTTCAAATTATCACCAAAATAAAGTAAGGATAAAAATTTTTGGTACAGCTGTTTCAAGTATTACCAAATATCCATCATTAGTGGTCTTGAAATTATTTCTTGTATTTAATTATTCGTAAATAATTTTTTGTGACTGCAAGTACCAAGGATTGAACTTTTACACTGTCAAATTTGAAACTCAGAGCTAGTACTCATTAGCCAACTGACCCATACCTATACTGGACTTGTATGTTCGAAATTGAAGTTTTGTTGATTTGCTATGAAAGTTCATTTATAAATTCATTTGCTGGGGTATATTAAAACGAATATTAATAGAAAAATATTTTATTTATACATACTATTAGTAGTATTATTAGTCAGTCTTGTTTATTTTCTTATGTGAATATAAATGTTGTCTATAACAAATTTCATTCAAAAATCTTATATCCGAAGAAAACTCATGTTCAACTTTTTAGTTTATTTGATAATTATGTTATAAAATATGATGATTCGATTTTGGCTAATCCAATAATATATTAAAGTCCATTCTGAAAAACTAGTTAAGCTGAAATGCGTAGACAGACTGAAGGAAAAATTTAAATGTACTAAGCTTATCAAGCTGATTAAAAATATATATACCCTATAGGATTAACGACATTTCCATCAATACGTTATAAAATTTTTGAACTTATTTGTATGAAGAGAATAAAAAATTGATATAAAATAAAACCGATATTCAATTCCAGAGTTCTCAATTATTTTATTTTTAATTAAAATGCTGAGCTCGACTTTAATAATTTTTTATATTATTTATTTATTTAATTAACATTTTTAGTAATAATATAATATCAATTGATTTCATTGTTCGTATAAAAATTTCGGACTTCAAATATCAAGAATTGAATCCTGTTTAGTTTGAATTACTTATTAACAGAAAAAGCTTATACTGGATTCACACAAGAGTTTTATATGTAATTTTAGCTGTCAATTGTTATTGCTTTCAATACAAAATGTTTCCATTTTTTGACAGCTGAAATTGCAAACAAAACTCTTGTTTAAGTCTAGTACTACCAACGATTACATTGGAATTTTGTCAATTTTACCTATTTTTCAGTATTTGATTCGCAAATATCAATAACACTTACTGTGGTATAAAATGTATAAACCACAACTATATATGGTTGGTTGGTTGCAGTGGCAGGCCATGTACCTTAGTTAACGATTTTTCACCAAACCCTAGTATAGAAAAATAAAGATTAAATCCATCCCACCGAATTAAGAATTAAGATTTAATAGGTCTTTCGTCTGCACTGATGAACGGTCCAATAAACTAGGAAAGTAGTATCTTCCTAAGAACCTATATCTTCATTCACAGAGAAAATATGTTATAGCTTCTTTTTCCTATGGGTTTCCACAACTTCTTTAGTGAGTATTATGAGGAATGCGCAGTGTCTTCATTTATATATATAGTTTGTAATATTAGTAATATGAAGTAATTAATACAATTAGAGTTTTTGTGTATTTTTTTGTTTTGTTTTTACTTAATTTTTTGTTCTTAAATTAATCAGCGCTCCACAATTCATTGTACGGAACAATACTCAAACTGTAACCGAAATCTGCAGATTATCTCGTTAACTTGACAGTTTGACAAGACTTAAATGCTTAATTCTCTAAGAGTGCAGCTGCAATTTTTTTAAAAGTTTTATTTTAAATATAAACAAAAAAATCAAAAATATATAACAAATTTTGATGTTCTCATTAAAGCATGCATATCGTGTTTTTTTTTTATTTTATAAGAATTTTCTAAATACAGAACGTTTGGGTGGCATTTGTTTTTCATCAAACACTTTAAGGCGGATTAAAGTTAAACTGGAGGACAAGTAACAGAAAGCCTTGAGCAAATAAGGAAAATCTTCACTTTCACCGAAAATTCTCACATGTTTAACAGGGTAAAGCGCCTAAATCCCACAACAAGGAAATCTAAAAAAATACACAACAAATAAACCAAACTCAAAATGTCATTTTAATAATATTATTAAGCGTTAAGTGACTGTGGCAAGTCTTTAGCGCACGCAGTTTCCTATTAACCGAGGTCTTCTGGGTAGAGTAAACAAGTAACCAGCCGGAGAGCTAACCAATCAAATCAACAATTTTTCCATTTCATGTTTAGCAGGGCTTTCTGGCTTGCCTGTTGGGTTTTTAATATGAATCCAAACATTTTCGGGATAAGTGTCAATTTTGTCAATTTGGTTTTGATGTAAGCAGTTAGTCAGTCAGAGTTACTTTGTATTGCCAATATGCGGGTGTGGGTGCCAGTGCCAGTGCCGGTGCCGGTGCGGGTTTTATTATAGCTGTAATGCGTGTGTGTGTACGTGTGCGGGTGTGTTTATACGGATGGGAATAATAAAATAATATTTGGTTTCTGGCGTTGATTTTGACGCAATATGACATGCTCGCTTAGTGTCAATTTACGTCCATGGCTGTGTCAATAATAACATTACGAGTATAACGATTTGTTGTTCTTGTTGTTGTCGTTGTCGTTTTGCCCTCTGCTCTAGTACCAATATGTAGATACATTTCAAGTATTTTTGTCATTTTGTCAATTGTGCACTTAACAAGCACATAAATTGCTAATAAATTTTGTTCAAATGTTGCCACAATTTTGCTTGTATTTAACTTAATTGATACACAAAATAGAATATACACAACAAATATTTACTTATAAATTTTAAGTAATTCAATATTTTATTAATAAGTAAAATCAAACATAAAACATAGTTCTTGTTGTCGTCATCTACCACAATTTTGATATATAGTTTCCCCACATTAAGTATTTCAAATATAATGTTAAGTATTGTATGTATATCTCTCATGAAACAATTTAAACAATTATGTTACAAGAATTTCCAACAATTTTACTAGAATTTTAATATAGAAAAGTGGGCACTTAAAAGCAATTAAAATCCTTTACACTACAAATGTCTTGCGCTTATCAAAATACACTTGGATATACAATAAACTAACTTACTCCTAATCAATATTAAATGTTACTAATGTACGATATCTATATAGTGATACTCTACTGCATAAAAGTGCTGGGGTGTAGTAAGTACTTCAAAATATGCACCCTAAATGTAGTAATTTTGTTAGGAACATGCTGACGCCCGTGAGGTTATCTTATATGTTCGATCAACATAGCGTCATCAGGCATGTAACTCAATTTGGTTGTGGATTTCAAAGGAATTCGACTGCCTAAATTACGAGTTGACAGCAAAGCAAGTGACGCAAGACATAAATTTTTGTCAAGTTTGTTGCCATTGCGCATTTGTGAAGATCACATTTTTGTGGCGCTTATGCGTCAGTATCCTTAAATTTTATCAAACGAATCCGATCTTATGCCAAGCAATAATTTAAAACTGTTCATTCATTCATACAACACGTAAGATGCAGTATCCCATATCAAGTAAAAACAACAAAAACAACGACTATCACTTTTGCTGACTTCACTTGACTTCGTTTTTATTATTATTAGCTACTATAAAAATATAAATTTAATGAAAACGTATTACTATAATATCATTTTATATAAAACTGACAGACAAATAAACAAATTTATATATATGTAAAAATTTTTTTACATTTCAGTTATAAATTTTATTTGTTTTCATTTAACAGGTGCAAATTGTAAGCCTTTATGAGTACACAAACCTAATCTCGTTAACACAAATTTTTATCTAAAACAAAATAAAAGTAATAAAATTGTCAGTTACTTAATCAGAAAACTGCTAAAGTTGAGATACGCCTTGAAATATTTTCATCGAAATATTGTAGATCGAAGACGATATAGTTTTTATGAATTCTTTTCATATACATACGTATATGTACTCGTATATAAGGTGTTCCATATTAAAGAGTCATACATATGGAAGCAGATTCATTGGTCCACACACAAAAACCAATCCTATGGAGGTAGAGGAAGACTCTTTACAAATATTAACAAAAAAATACAGGGTTTCGAAGAAAAGTTCATTGTGAAAAAAATGTAAGGCAAAAAAAAGCACATTAACTTAAGAATGATTCAGTTGCGTAGCTTGATTTATTTATGGTACATTGAATTTTCTTTAATAAACATTTTTTAGGAATATATCCAAGCTCGAAAAAACGTTAAATGATGCAAGAATAGAGGTTGAGTTAAAAACAACGAAGGAAGTCGTTGTATAAGAGAGAAAGTAAATATTCACAAATAAACACCTAAACCTGTTCCGAAATCTTCATAATTTGCAGTGGCATGTAAAATGGAGATTAGAGGATAGATAGAAAACAGTTATGCCATTAAACACCCACACTTTCAACAACATTAAAGTAACTAGTCTATTTAACTTATTATTTCGTATTTAACCAGTTAAATATGTCAGTGTGGCCAAAGTGCAGGCTATCTTTAAGATATAATACTTCCCATACTTCCCATGTTTTACAAAGAAAGACATTTCTTTACAAAAGAATAACTCACCACATTTATGTAGCTGTGATACGCAACACCCTGTAGATAAAATGTTATACTTTTATATTAATTTTTATGCTACTACGTGCTTTCATAATTTTTTATGAAATTTATTATTTTCCGTACTTGCTTTACTCAAGCGCTAAATATTTTGCTTTTTATTGTCACGTGATCCTTATATACCATCAGTTATATTTTTTTATTAATATTACTTCGTGAAAGTGTTTAAGTGCATTGATAAGAAAAATTAAATGCATCAAAAAAATCTCAAAGGTTAACACATAAATATTTAATAGTCAATCAAATTCGGTACAAATTTACTACTCTATAAATAATATTGTTCTTATGAAGGATTAAATATTGTTACTTATAACAGAAATATATACCTATATACACTTATTTGTAAAATTTTTTTTTCACTGCCATCATAAGTTCTTGTATTTAATGATAACATATTTTTATGATTAACTATATTTGACAGAATATCGTTTCCAACTAATTCAAATGAATTTTTAAACTTAAAAGAACAGCATATCTATTCTATTCTATAATTTTTAATATTCAAATTGCTTCCTTTTAATTTTATTTCATTTTTATTGTCAATGTTTATAGCGATAAAAATATTTATCTTGAAAATATTAATTAACCATAACTTTAAAATAAAAATTTTATTTTATTTTTTGTGGGGTAGAGAAAATATATGGAAAAATTTACATTTAGTCCAACAGAAGTTGCGTTAAAAAAATATTTCTATAATAATGCATTTACTTAATAGCTAAACAGCTACAGTACTAGCCAATAACGTAGAAGTCCTTCATATGCTAACAATTCACAGTAGTTCAAAACAAATGCAAGAATCTCTTACAGATAACAATAAAAATTATTAGATGAATATATTTTTAAAAAATCAAGTCTTTTTATACATTATAAAATTTAGCTTTAAGAAACATAATATTAAGTGAATTCGACCGCTTCGAAGTATTGCGAAAAAACAACAAATCTCTTGCGAAAATCTCTACTTTGTACGCAAAACAGCAACATTACTCTCTTGCTTCAAGACATTAGTTTTGAAGTCTCTGAACATCTAATAGTGGATTCACACGAGAGTTTTATTTGTAATTTTATTTATCGAAAACTTTAATTTTGCATTAAAAGCAACAACAATTGACAGCTAAAATTACAAACAAAACTCTCGTGTGAATGCAGTATAAGTGACAAGAAAAAATTTTTGCCATAGCGACAAGCGATCTGTTGTGAAGCCTCATTGATCATTTTTAACAAATATTCGAGTCGTCTGTCAAAAGTTATTTGGCAACAAGAATCCAAACAAAATCAAATAGTTTCACATATTTCAAAATTGGGCAAAACAATTATTAAAAATAAAAAACAAATATATGTATAGTAAATATGTATTTTAAAATATTTTAAAAATATACTTTAAAACATTTTAAAAATATAGAAGTAATTCGAAGAATACAAAAGAAAGTAAAATTTAAAAACATATACACTTTTCTAATTCGTAATAATAAAATATTTTCTGACATAATATTTTGACAGGTTGCAACATTGATGCCAATATATCAACAGGAAACTTTATTATCCTAATGAAGGTAAAAGCGAATAAAAGTTAATATTCTTTACCAAGGAATAAAATAAAAGTTAATATTCTTAAAAAAATAAAAAAACAAAAACGACATTAGTAAAAGACTTGTGATTTTTTTGCCGTACTTTGGACAGGCTGAATACACCGCACCTATTGCAATAATTTTAATTTAATTTTAAAAAATTGATAAATAGCAGTTCATAAAAGGAATTTAAAATTTTTGTGTAAATAATATTTAGTTATTATTATTTAATAATGGCAGTTTCAAAATTAAATATTAAATTGAATAAACCAGGGAAAAAATCAAATAAACTTTTAGGCATCGGTGACACAAATAACATAGATAAAAAATATATAAAATAAAAATAAAAGAATTAAAAACACTTATTCTATTTAACACAATCCTTTAACAACTTAATAGAAATGTTAAACGTTAAGGTTTAAAATTTTAGAAACCTAAAGTTTTAATAGAGTTTAAAAAATAAACGCTTATTCAATATCAATTTTATAAAACATTTATTTAGGTTTAATCAACTATTATACAGCGGTTTAAATTAGAAATATTTAAAAATTTCTTTTAATCATATTTAATATATATAATTTTTTTTAGTTTTCAATTTAAATTCAAAATAGTTCAATAAAAATATTTCTGTGGCATCACTGCCACTTTGTTGAACAGAAACTTTAGTAGAAATGAATGAAAAAGGAAACAATAACAAAGTAAATATACGATTATCACTTACCTTAATTCCTATGCTGCCCTTAGCTATAGCTTTTCTAAAATGCTAATAAGTTCGTGATATCCAACGCTGCTTCGGCTGCGGCATTTTTACTGTTTTATTGATAAATTATTCTGTTAATTAATATATAAGCAATCATTTATTTATTTTTTTTTATGAAAGCTCTCCCTTTATTGTTGTTGTGCTTGCAATAGATTTTGCTTATTTTAACTGCAATCCGATAACACTTATGGAAAATACTCCGTTTTGAAATTAAAAATATTAATAAATTTTTATATTAACACATAACAGTTACTAAATAAACACATTTATATTATTTTTTAAAACATTTTTAATTATTGCACCTTTGATATTTTATATGTGACCGAAATATTGCACTTTTCCTAACATATTTAAATTTACTTTACAAAGTGCATAAAAACTGAATCAGTTGATGCATTTTTAAATATATTTAACCATTCTTAAATACACTATTATTATATTTAACTTACTTATTTTTTTTGTAATGAAAATTAATTTTAATTGCATTTGCTTGATTTTATTTTAATAATCAAAACTGATCAAATTCTCCGCATACATTTGGAATTGCTGCAACGAAACATAGACGGCACTGCACTTAAACCAAAGCCAAATTGGCAAGAACTGAAGCAAAGTAAAAAGCCTGCTTGATTATCAAAGCTCAAAAGGCAAAGCGAAGAAACAATTTAGTTTTGTAATCAAAATATGAAAGAATAACAGAAACAAAAATAGTCATTTACATCGATGTCAAAGCTTTCTCTATTGCACTTCCATTTCTACTTGCTTAAGTGCAAGTTAACACTATGGAATTGATATTTCGCATACGCACTAATACAAGTAATTAGTTATTTGTTGTTTTTAGTTGCTTTTTTACCAATTTATAGTACTTTTACTATAAATCTATTGAAAAGCAACAAAGCTTAGCGCCGTTATTAGTTGAAGTTGTGTTGTTGTTGCTTGAGGTTTTCATTATGAAGTAAAATTTCAAAATAAACATACCAGATTTTTGACTTTTCTTTTCCTCTTAATTGAATTGCCTACGGAAAAATTTGTAATTATTACGTTAACGTGTAATTTTATAATTACATTTTTATGTTGCATTATTATTATAAAAAAAACAACAAATAATAAGACAAAATTATTGAAATTATGTTGAAATTAATTTAGATATTTTTACTATACTTAATTATATACATATGTAAGCATAAGTATGTATGTGTGTTTAATGAATAAAGCTAATATACAACTTAATTGAAACATTTCGGTACCACAATGTTCCCTGTCATGTTCTTTACATTAGGTTCAAGAACCCTGCAGTTCGTACTGACTTATATTCAATTTATGTCGCGCAGTCTAGTGCACCACTCATTTCAGGACACCACATATGCATATTTTACCTTGTGAATACCCTAACTGGTGTTTCTTTTTCTTAATATTTAAATTTTAAAAATATTAGTCATTACATTATATTTTAATATATATATATTATATATATCAGTTGTATTTTTTTTTGTTCTCCCTAATACATAT
Organism: Teleopsis dalmanni; assembly: GCF_002237135.1. Taxonomy (NCBI): domain Eukaryota; kingdom Metazoa; phylum Arthropoda; class Insecta; order Diptera; family Diopsidae; genus Teleopsis; species Teleopsis dalmanni. The sequence continues at coordinate 149,857,976 of NC_051847.1, forward strand.
CGTATCCAATATTTGCCGTAAAATTACAAAAAATAAATATTTGACTTGAAAAATTTGAAAGCTTATCAATTCTCTTTGTATATTTTATCTTATTTATATGCCATCCATCCAAACGAACCACAAAGCTATTAATTTATTAAAATTGGGATCGAACACTGAGAAAAATATTGGGCTGCAAAATATTCTCCTCATGCCTGATTTTGCTTCGAAATACAACATTTCATTTCCATTTTTGTTTTGTTAACAAAATAACATTTTTTTCTTTTTTTCTTTTGGAATGAAAGTTAACATCAATAATCAGAAATGGACAATTTTTATTAACTTTTATAATAATATTGGGATTTGGGGAATTAGCCAAATTATTACTCGTACATATCTGAGCGGAATATAAAAATTTGCATTTACCCAGCAAAGCGTATGAAATATGTGAAGAAATATTAATCGATTGTCTATTGGGATATGAAAACCCTTATAAATTATAAGGAAAATGTAAAAGTTGATAAGCTGTAAGGTCTACAACTAAATGAAGTGAATTCATAAGTAGCGAAAAACGAAGAAGAAATATTAGATTAAACTGTGGTTTTAGTTGGACCATGTTCTGAATATATATTAAATTTTAAAATTTACTATTATAAGTGACATGTGTTTTAAGGATTTATAATGTTCTCGAAATAAAGCTTTTAAAAAATTATTTCATATTCATTAAGCATATACTATATTCTGTACACATACATCTGGGAACACTAATGCGATTATATCAAACGAACACGTGTTTGAAAAGTAACATTTAAGGCTCCAATTTTTTTGAAAGGCAGTTGTGTAATTTACACAACTGTTTCAATATCACAGTTATATTGATTCAAAACTGTGAAATGTCTGATATATTTGGTTTGTTTGATTACATTCCAGAAATTTCGATGTCAAGAATAAACCACGATCTGATCAATCAGTCACTAAAAAAACCGATGAAATTTTACAACTTGTCGAACAGGACTTACACGCAAACTGTCAAGGGATAGCGGATCCACTAAACATCAACCGCATGACAGTTTTGAATTATATAAGAAGAACAGGCTGTACCACATTAGCGCAAAAAAGATTGATTGACCGAATATACGGAAAAAAGTGATACCATACGGAAACAATAAAATCGAACCATTTTTGAAACTAGAAAAGTGAACGTAAGCGATCATGATTTAGGCCCGGTGACCATTAACAAACGATTTCAAAAGTCTGGATTGACGACAAACAGGGAATGTTACGTGTTTGATAGAATTGGAAGGAAATTATCTATTACGAGCTACTTTAAACTGAGCAACGATTAATTCGGTCCTCAACTGCTTACAAGCCGACCGCTTAAATGATGTTAATCAATAATATTAAAAATAGGCTTAATTACAGCTACTTTGATAAGTATCAGATTCAAAAATCCAATATCAGGGAATTACAATACGTAGACTAGAGTATGAGTTTAATACATTTTCAAAATAAAAGTTTTTTGGAGGGAAAATGATTTTTCAATGAAACTGTTAAAAACTTATAATAAGTGACAATATCTAGTCTACAGTTTCTATAAAATGTGTACTCAATAAAAATAAGTCACGATCTGCCGCTTTGGTAAATGTCATGATAAAGTCTATTACAAAAGTCTCTCACTAAACTTTCTTACTAAAATCTCTTATTGAAATCTCTTACTTAAGTTTCTACCTAAAGTCTCTTTCTAAAGTCTCCTACTAAAATCTCCTACTAAAGTTTCTTACTAATGTCTATGACTAAAGTCACCTGCTGAAGTTTCTTGCTAAAGTATTGTCATTACTAATGTAATATTATGTTTCTTCATATAACTCTGGTTAAACATAACATTTATTTTATTAATTATTAAGAAAATAAAAAGGTGAATTAAGAGCATTGGTAAAAGTGTGTAGGGAATGAATATGGAAATAATGTAACAAGATAAGCGACTTTTCGTATGAAGTGTCCATGCGTTGTATGGCTCAACCAATCTAAACTTTTTTGTTTGTATTTTTATCAACAAGCACGTTTAATAGATCACTAGAGTTATCAATAAGACGTCCAAAAAACATTTACTACAGATAAGTTTGCGCTTAATTAATTACAGACTTTATAACTAGTCCATTTTTTCAGGTGGTGTTTTAGAGACTTTAGCAAGAGAGTTGTTCTTCACTTATTCCAAAACGACAAAATAAAGTAATTATTAAAAATACGTATAATGGCTTACTAGTCCGGGTACTAGGCGTTAAGCAATTCTTTCCAACTCATAATGGAATTTAAGCGAAATCGCTCATATTGTATATTGCTTTTTACCTCTATTTTAAATCTATTTTAAATTTTTATGTAAAATGTAGGTATACAGAAGTTTTCATCATTGAGGTGATAAATAAGTTATGAACTAAACACATAAACTGTAGGTTTATTCGAACAATATGACCTAGATTGTGTAGGACAAGTTAAAAAAAATTTTCTTTTATTCTATAGCACTAATGCTCCAACGATGGCATTGTTTAACAAGCGAATTAAGCACGAGTTGCGATGATAAAAAAGAATCTGTTTCCTGAACTCTGTTTACCAGCATCTAGACTTACCGAGACTAGACTTATCGGATCTCCTCAACATATTCTATTAAAAAATTAAATAATTTAACAAAATTAACATCTTGAGCTATTTTAATACAATGATTGGTATACGTTCACTCCCCTTAGCAATCTTAAGAGCATTAAAGAAACAAAGAGTTTAACAGGGATAACGAATGGAGACATTTCGGAAACAATGATGAGCATAAGTCTCTTCCTCTTAGCAACCTTAAAGGCATCGCAATGGGCAATAGTTGTCTTGAAGGGTAGATGTTAAGATTCACATCAACGGATATCTTTCCTGTTAAATCTTTTCTAACCTTTAAGAAGTGGGTATATACAATGCACTACATTTCGTTTTTCAATATATTCAGTGCCTCGTGTATTTGCATGGTTCCAAAGATGAGGAAGATCAACTCATCAAATGGGTGAAATAAAACTTTATCGAATTCATAATTTTGTTGTATATATTACTGTATAAATACTTTTTAAAAATTAAAGTAATGTATATTGCATATATACAATATAAATATAATTTAAAAGATATTGATGTGAGTTTTATTAGTCAGTTAGCTTATTCAATATCAGAATGCCAAATAAGACTATATGAATTTTATTATATATGTATGTACTTTATTTTTATATACATATCATACCACAATTAAACGCAGCTAATATTGTAATTAAATTATAATTATTTTCCATGTTTTGTTTTGTTTATTTAAGACATTTTAGATTTTATGTGCCAATTCGAAATTGTAAGCCCACATGTGCGTTTCTTCAAACAAAACGCGAAAAGGGGACCTGATACCCACATGAATCGAGGAACATAAACAAATTTAGTCGTAAAGTAAAATTCCCTAAGCCGTTCACATACTCGTCTGATAGCCTCGTATTATACTCCATAAAATTACATTTGATGTTGTTTTACATATAATTTTTATTAGATTTTTGGGGGAGATTTAGAGGAAAGGCTTCAGGAAGATTGTTTACAGAAAGTATAATTAAAAACATTATGAATGCAGAAATAATACACAATTCGTTATTAAATTTTTTTATTGCAGCAAAGTTCTGAAAACTGAAAACTAATCATATTTACTAGTTTTGAATAATGATTCGAATTTCGAATCGGTTGCCTTTGTAAAAAGAAAATAAATTTTAGTATTCCAAATAATTCACAGAAATTTCAAAAGAAAACCCCAGGGACTTTACTTGGTGTCTAACATTTCCTCTTCACAGTGGCGTCCAAAACAAGTTGCAGGTAATAAAAAACCGGCGAGTACCGTTTACAGAAGTCTAAAAATATTGGGAACACAGAAATAAAAACAAAAAAAACGAATAGAAAAGAGTATAAATAATTACGAAGGCTGTGCGCATGTGCAGCAGACATGCATGATACAATTCAGAAACGATATTGTGACGAGGAGATATCATCGCTTGTGTCGATTTTCCAATTGAGCTGTTAGACCGAAATTAGGTTTCGAGGTTGAGACAAAAAGGATGCCAGTCAGACGCATGCCGCAATACAATTTTTTTTTATTATTTTTTTTTTATTTTTGATAATTGATATCATTTTTATACAAGAGAAGGGTATAACTTTTGACTGATACTCTCCTGCGGATTAGTGACCGCGCAGGTAGACATAATCCCTTTTTAACAATCTAACAATTTAACGTTTTTGTCTGAAACCTGTTGTTATTAAATTTGAAGAAAATGCTCAAATATAAGTAGGACGACCAGAAGCAATGGCTCTTAAGATATTCGATACAATTTTTGTGGTTACAAATAGTATTTCTCGTATTCTTCTTCTTCTGTTGTTTTAGAACATTCTAATTTGGCTCAAAAAGTTAGCCAATATTGCATTGCAAATGGTCTTTATCCCAAATATTTCTTCTACTGATCAGCAGATAATGAATGAACATTTTATTTATGTTATTCCCATTTTTATTTAATAGTTTTTTTCTTCCTTGTTTTCCTTTTATGCATAGAATAAAAGGTATTTCAGCACATTTATTCTTTTTTGCCGTAGACTTGAGGCATATCTGGAGTACAACATCTGTTTGACTGCTCTCATTCTTTTGTCTTAATTCACATATGTATGAGGAAGATAAACAAATTAAGCATTTAACTATTGTATCTTGTAAGTAAATCTACACCAAAGTCAGGCCAAAGGATATTCGGGCATAAAATTAGATAAGTAACCGTGTAAGTTTATCTGATTCAATTTTAGTGTGTCTAATATACACAATACCACGCTTTATATTTTTATTTTTTACTCTCCAATCTTAGCAAGAATACGTTCCTTTTTTTCTCGACATATGGAATGAAGTAATTTTATTTTTAAGTGCTGCAGTCGGCACGTTTAAAGTCTTTTAATATACATATCTTAAGTGAATACAATATTTTGAAAGTAGATTTAGGTTACCAAATAATTGTGCAATGCTTCAATATTTCACGAATTATACATGCTTAAGTGGTATATTAGGACTCAAATTAACAGCTCATTTCGACAAATTAGTGGACAAAAAAATAACACGATAAGATATGCATTATTCCACTTAAGTACGAAATTTAAAAGAATTCAAATTATAAATACAAAAAGGTTAGAGTTTTAATTGAGATTTTCGGAAAATATTTAAACTAGAGAAGAATTTACTTGAACTTGTCGCAAAAACAAAAAATATGTACACAAATAAAAAATTGTATAAAATTTATTTGTTTATTATAGAAAAAAATAATAAAATAATTAATTAACTTACTTTTCAATTGCAATTTAAAAAGCATATACGGATCATTAAACTGAAAGGTATCTTTAAAGATTACTACTAATGCATTTTGGTGTCTATATAGTCAGCCCAATAATTCACTCGAATGCAAATTAAAAATTTTTTATTATTGTATATATTATATTATATTATTTTTTTATTATTATTATTATTTATTATTATAAAATTTATTTTCTATTAATTTCTTAAATGAACTAAATGAATAATATATAAAATAATAATTTTTGGTTATCATGATTATGTTAAAAAACTACCGCTGTTAAAAAATGTAATCATAATATTTTTGTTCATAGAATTCTGTTTGGCCTATGAGAAAATTTTCAAAACTTGATTTACAATACAATTAAGTGAATACTTTGCATGTTCATAGATGCAAATACATAAAGACTTCAAAGTTATGGGGTTCATATAAAACATACAAGAAGTAACTGCTAGCCATGAACAATGACTATTGGACAACTAAGATGTGTAATCCCATTTGTCTTAGTACATCTTCAGTTTCATCCAATAGAACTACTGCTAGTACTTTCTGTTGTTCAATCTTTCGAAACATTTTAAACTAGAGTTCAAAATCTCATATTTAGTTTATGGACTATCTAAATCTCAATAGCTATACTTGTTTAACACAAACCAAAGGGCCTATGTAATTTGTATAAGAAACATTATATAAAGTTAGTAATATATATCAAAGTAAATGTAGTCGACAAATGAGTGATTATTATTAAATTATGAATAAAATAAATATTTAATTATCATTTTCATCATCTTCAATGGCAATACAACCCAAATCTAGTTATAGACTTCCATAACCTCCTTCTCTATGCCATTTGGCGTTAAACTACGGTCCAATCTAATGCATAACTCAATTTCATATTATACCTATTCATAATATGAAACTGTAATCATATTATATTACTTAGATTTAGATTTATAAGTTTTATTATATTCGATATTAACCAAATTAGACTATTGACTACAAATAACTGAATATATTCGTCACCAGTGGGTGAATGTATATGTTAGTTCGTAATTCAATTAGAGAATATAAACTATCAACCACACAATATTTTTAATACTATAATGAATAATGAATTTATAACTGAAATATAAATATCTGAAATATAATATAAATATCAAAAACCTTGCACTCTAAGGCAATATCCATTTTGTCTTGAAGTTAGATTAGCTCTGGTAGTCAAACAGCACAGTTCGTTACAATTAGAATATTTTTAGTACACTTCAATGTACTTGAATTCATAACTCCAATAAAAATCACCGCCTCAAAAACTTTACACTCTTAGACAATATCCATTCGCCCCGATGATGGACTGGCCCTGGTAATCCAATAGCAAAATTCATTACAAAATTAATCATAGAAAACTAGGCGAAAGTACTAGATTTTTTTATTTATCACTAAATAAACATAAAGTTAGATACTAACATTATTTTGGTAATAGGATTTGAAGTCCATAAAACATAACTTCTTCATATAACAAGTACCAAGACTGGTACTTGTATTCTCTCAAATTCTTAGTAGCATTACCACTTAATTCGTTTATTTACAGTTGAAATCAGTAAAAATTTGAGGACATTTGAAGAAATTTGTGTAATTCACCTTATCGCTTTTTAGAGTAAAACCGGTCGAAAATAAATTAGTTCCAGTTTTTTAAAAATATAGTTATTTTTAAGGCTTACCATACCCACCAGTCTTAAAAACCTACATGTTCAATAGACCATTGCAAATTGATGTTGTGGCTTAACATAAATTATCTCTACTTAATTCAAAAAATAACTAAAACCCAAATCCACCTTTGCCGCTTCCTCAACAACTTATGTTATAACCAAAATTTTGAAATTAGTTGTAACACAGCTTGCAAAATTTGAGAGATAAGTAAAACATATCCTTCGAGATCCTTTTAAACAGAAGACAATTGCTGAATCTAATTGATTTTAACCATAGCTGTAATGTATTAAATTATCTTACAACCTCATGACATAAGGAAGAAACAGTGTGAACAGTAAGGGGCTTGGAAAGTCACATTTTTAAACACGAAAAAAATTTCCTCTACGAAAAAGGAAAGGAAAAAGAGTTCATCCTGTGGCGCAAACTGTTCACTATTTTGCGACGCAGTAGGAGATTTCACTACTGCACCTTTTAGTATAAATTTTGCATGACTTAAAGCAAATAAAATCTTATATATTTATACATATCTTGTAGATGCATATAGTACATGTGCGACTGATGTGAGACTAATATTCAATGTACATTAGTAAAAGTGTAAAACTATTACCTGCCGTTGTTGTCTGTACAGATTTTCCGTTAACACTTCAATTATCACTTTTAATACCTGTTGAGCGAAAAAATAATTTTTATACTGAATTTCAAAAACAGATTTGGTTTGGGCAGTAAAAATACTTCAAATATTTAAAAAAATATATATACCATGTCATCCACAATTGCATTGGTTGAGCATTTGTCACGCCAAAATATACAAACAACAGTTGGCCAAACTATTCCAAAAAGTATTTATTTACTTTTATTTATTTAAATATTTTGTTACTCTAAACCCAACACTTTAGCTGCGTAAATCTTTAAAAATAATAAAAAAAGTGAATCATTTGTTTACATTATCATTGCCATATTTTTACGGTACCGTGACCACTTGAACATTTTTGGTTTAATTTCTAAAATATCTAAACATTGAAGTATCTGAACTACATAGCAATAAGTAAAAATATTTCAATTCACAAATGTCATCTCTTGCCACCGTGAATCCTAATCATAACATATGTTCCATCCAATACAATCAGAATAAAATGCTTCTATTTTTCCTATTTTTATTGACGATGAAGTTCTTGAAATTTTTCAAGATTATTATCTTTATGACTTTATTCGTATCTAATGATTGCTTTACTGCACTTGCAGTAGTGCAGCAGACAATTAGAAAATCTCATTCAGCACTGCCAGACCATATTTGTACGTTTTCACATGTGCTCACATAAAGCAGATCCTTGAAATCTCCTTTTATTCTTCTTATTCCTTTCTTTCGATGCCAAACTGAAAGGATGTATGCTTCAATTTGTACTGATAAGTTAATTTGTAAAAATCATTTGTAAGTATTCTCGAAACACGCAAAATAGTATAATTTTGTTATAATGCATTTTCTATATCTAATCTGTGAAATACTAAATGTACTTCACTTCATCATAATTAAAATTAGAGAATGAAAAGAAAAATCCTATTGAAAGTCTTGTAAATCCGGGTAATTGAAAATTTGCCTTATACCCATTTAAAGAGGAATAAATTTTAATTTTGTCATATTTCTTAAATATTTTATAATAAAGAATTTAAATATGTTTCATGTTACTTTTCCCCCCCTATTCACAGTCGAAGACAATGTTAGGCATAGGAAAATCCTTTTTAATCTCAAAAGTACGTTTGTAAGTAGAAAAATTTAAGTTGTTGTCATTTATAGAGGGTTGTTGTCTTGGTTTCAAGAAAAGTCAAATAATTTCAGATATTTTATATAAGGAATTTAACATTTAAAACAAAATTTGAGTACTATCCCCCATTTCAAGTTCAATTGATTTATAAATAATTCTGAAAAATCCAGAATTGTCATCAATCAATGTTACAAATAGTATTAAATCTGCTTAGAATGCATAGTATCCTACTTTCTTTAAAAGATAAAATTATATAAATTACTTTGTCAAGAGAGTACATCCCTAAAAATTTGCAGCCATTCCTTAATATCTAAAACCGAAAAAAGACGTCCAATAATTTCTATTTTACATACAGCAAAGACGAATAGTTTTTGCTTTTAACATTTAGCAAATAAAAATGTGATTTTAAAGTATCACAGAACTGTTTATAACTTCTATAATTATTATTATAATATATCCTCTAAACCTCTAAAAACTTTATTTAAAGAAATCAAGTCGAGAAACAAAGGCAAAATACCCTCTAAATCTATGTAATCGTTTTCGAAGTACACCACTCCCAATACAATACACTTATGCTAAACTGTTTTCCAGTTCTGGAAACAATGAGCTGAAATTGTGTATAACTTTCAAAATCATTATTTATTCTTCTATATAATTATCTTCAGAGCACTCCCCTTCTAAGACAATAGACATATGTGCCAACCATTTTTCCAATATTTGGAACAAAAAGGTGAAGTCAGTTTTTGGAATGGCCATAAAAGCATGGATTGAATCGAATGTTAGCTTATCAGTTGTTTCAAAAATAGTCAAAATAGCCAGAAGTCTTGTAGTTCTAAATCAACAGATACGATTGCATACCATGGATTATACTTATAGGTACAAAAATCTTGATTTTTGCACGACTATAATGCACTATCTCAACTGTATTGACTCTTCCAACCCATTTCGCCAAAAATTTAACTCATATTGAATTCCAACCATCGAATTCATCTGGATTAGCAATATTTGGTAATATGAGTATTTGCAAAATTTTCTTTGAAATTTAATTATGCTAGTATTTCATCATCTCACGAGAGTACTATATAGTATAAGCCGATATTAATTAAGTGTTTATTTTTAATTATTAGTCTCGAAGTTGACCTATTGATGACAGATATTTGACGGTAGCCGAATTATCTTACATGCTCAAAAATTCACTTGATTAAAAATTAAATTTTTGAGTTTAAAAGTTTTTTCACTATAGAATAGAATAGAATAGAATAGAATAGAAAGGGGATTTCTATTCGTTGATACGATATCTTGTTTAAGGATAGACATTACCTATTATAGTATATACAAATTTGTGATTGAATTTACTACAAGTACATATTTTTTTCTCTATTTGCAATCTGAGTAATTATAAAATTATTAGTTGTTAAGAGTTTAAGTTAAAATAAATACTAATAATATTAGATATAATGTGCCCATCAGATCGGGTCTACCAACATTTTGATGTATTTCAAACAAATGTTAATTCAGTCATTTCTTTTCGACTTTTCTTTTCTGCAGCCTTAAATCATACTGCATTAGCTATTTATTTTTATTATAACTCAAGACCTTCCGCCAGTTTCAAGTCACCCAACGGGCGGAAGCTGCCTTTGCTGGTTAACCCAAATTTGAGTTGAATACTAAACAAAAACAGGAATTTTGAAATAATGTCACGTAGATGCATGAGCGTACACATATAATTTTCAAATTTTCAATGAACTCGGGGTGAAATATACTAGCTAATATAAGCCAAAAAGAAAAGAAAAAAAGTACTAAAGCGGGGTGTCTTAGCACACTTTAAAATATATAATAACATTATATCAGTATATCAGGGCCCTTTCCCTAATTTCGGCCCTGGGTACGCCCATGTGTAGATGGTAAAGTGAATATTCGAAAAATTTGGTTCTTGGTGAACCAGAGTCATATGTGAGCTTTAATTGTTTAATTAATATGTTAGCTTTAATTTATACCGTAGGAGATTTAAATAGACAAGCAAAATTTTCATGAAAAGAGCTAGAGTATGGGCATACATTAAGACTGAAAAGTTTTCGGAAATTCTCATTTAAAATTCGCGCGCTGTATATTTTTCGATATTTTAAGTTTATGTAGTTTGGCAGCACTGTCCTTAATTACTATGCCAAAAATGAGCGCGATCTGTCAGACAGTTCGTTTACGGCAGCTGTTGAAACCAGTTCACCTCAGTAGTGCGTTGCGAAATGTCTTCGACGGTCGTACGACCGTCCTGAAAGGCTTTGTACCACTCATAAACTTGAGTTTTCGATAAAACTGATTCCCCATAAGCCTTTTGTAGCATTCGCAACGATTCTGCACACGAAATTTCGTTCGAAACACAAAATTTGATGCAAACTCTTTGTCCAATATTTTTTTCCATTGTTTTTTTCGCAACGCACTACTGAGGTGAACTGGTTTCAACAGCTGCCGTAAACGAACTGTCTGACAGATCGCTCTCATTTTTTGCATAGTAATTGTCCTTAATTGCTGCCAAACTACATAAACTTAAAATATCGAAAAATATACAGCGCGCGAATTTTAAATGAGAATTTCCGAAAACTTTTCGGTCTTAATGTATTTCAACCAGAACAAAAAGGATTAGTGGGATGATCTACCAGTATTAAAACCATCCAAATCACTTATTGGTATAATACTAATACGAGATACTAGAATTATATGGACCTATCAAAAGAAAAACTTAATATCATCACCGCAATCTTAACAGGATAGTACTTATGTAGAACTTGTAGATACCCTTAACTTATTGAAATCGAAAACTCTTTTCAGCTCTCTTTTACTTGAAAACCCTATTGAGAACAGAGCTGCAATATATTGCAATTTTAATAACATATATTATTTCTAGAATTGTGGTATTGCATTAGATCTATATTAGATTTATGAAGGGGCTGAGAACTATGTCACCATGTCACTGCACCCTTCAAGATTATTGCGACAAACACGCTTTAGTTCTATACGCGTGTAGCAGGTAAAAATACTGTGATGTGCCTTGAAGAGATGATGCTTATATCCATTATAAATGGAAAAATGAAATTTGTAAAATTCGATACAAAAACAATTTTTGTGTTTAATAAATGATACTTCAAATATAAAAACTTATTACAGATTTCCTTTACTACAAATAAAGGAAGTTGGGTTCTATCACTGGCTCTAAGTTGGGAAATTAGACCATAATAGACAATGCAAGTACAAACAAATTTTTATTTGGGTACCCCAAATTATTGCAAATCGCGTTGACATTACATAAGAAGTGTTTTTATACTAAATTCACATTATTTGCAATTGTTATAAAAGCATATCCCATACATTAGACACAATTAATCAACTTAAAATACAAGTCATTAGGCATTATACTAAACTTCAACAATTGACTTCCTTTAATGTCATAATTTATAGGAATAATTGCTCCAGATGTGAACAGTCTTAAGAGTTCCCATTCTATTTGCGAAAATACACAAAAGTATTATAGCCAAGCTGTCATCCTCGACAAACTAAAATGTACCGCATCCACACATAATTTTGCAAATGATCCTCCTTTGCTGAAACCGGCAAGCATTTAGTATTCTCTTTTCCGACAAATTACCGATAAGATCCGCCGCGAGTGTGCATAAATAATCTGCCACAAGTTGATCACAAAGTTTTTTTATAGCAGGAAGATCACAGCACTTGGTGAGCGATCCCGATTGCTGCCATAATAGCGCTAAATTTGCGACGGAACATATGAGTCCAAACCAGCGCCTCGAGCACTACGTCTCGGTGTCTGTCCGTGCATGTTAGGATTTTATTGCTTCATTACAAATGCGCGATTGGGTTTATTACTTTTCTTTCTCTTTTTGTTGATATTTTATTGCATTTGTTGGTGATCATTTAAGGCGCTGATGAATATTCTGTATGATAAATTAAGACATTAAAAATAAAGAAAGAAAAAAAGCAAAGTAAAAGAGTGAACCAAAGGAGTGAAAGATAAAATTGTTTATATGCCGAGGCCATATGTGCACAGCTTGAGATTTTGGAATTTTTAATTGTAGAAATTGATTTACACGTTTAAATTTGTATAGGAAAAGTCAACGAATTATATATTAAAAATTATTAAATATTTAAAGCTATTTTAATTAAGTACATAACCTCTCTCTCCTCATTGAAAACATGCAACTCCTTCTCTTGACTTAACAAAGTACTTAACAGTTTATGAGCGCCCTATCAGTATTAATAGCAGTCCACTTTGTACAAATATTGCACAAAGCAATTCCATTTTACAACTCAAACACCTTTGAAGGAAGATAACACAAAATTCTCATAATAAAATTCTTGGAATCTTCTGTGTTCTTTGTCCTTTGGAATTCGAAAAGTCGCAATTCATACTTTAATTACTAATTAGAGACGCACACACAACAAATACCGAAGAAAATGTCATGCAATGATGAGATGTCATAAATTCGTCAAATGTCCAAAATTTCAGAGTTGGAAAATTATGGAAGAATACAGTTTGGAAGACTTAATGTGAGTAAATGTTGATGGCTGTTTGATTTTCTATTCATTTCAGCAATTCTTACAAAAATTGGGCGAATATTCAAAGCCATTTACGGCAACTTTTTGGTAAAGTAAAAACCATAAATTCGGTTTTATGACTTTGTTAACGAAATTGTCAATGACGTAGAACAAATTTGTTCTACACGGCTTTGTTAACGAAATCTACAAGGCCTTGAACTATCATGCTGAGTACTTTTGCTAAAATGTATTCTTTAAGAGCTGTTGAAGGATCACCGAACAGAAATGAATTATCACCGGTAGAGCGTAGTTGTCAGCGGGTGAAGGAGAACATGTTCTATTGATAGAAAAGAAAACAAAATTGCATGTAGTACAGATACATTGGGAGTAGTAAATGTATTTCTGTTTCTAGTGTAGATAAATTGCATGTATTTATTTTTTATAAAACAATGCACTTCTGACATAAAATTGCCCAAATATGTGACAACTCATTTTTTCATGGTATACTATGTTAAGGAACAAAACAGATTTAGAAGCAAGAACCATAGGAACTCTATTTTGTATATGGTATATAGGCACATCATGTTCTTCTACTAAACTGATAGCAAATTCAGTTTTCTAAGACTTCTATTAATTGCAAAATACTCATTGGTTTCACAATCAAAAATAAAATTTACTCTTACTATCAATAGCATTCGTTACATATTCCAACTTGCACATAGAAAATCGCGAAACAAGGACCTCATATGAAGAAGAAAAGACTTCTCTTTTGCCAAGACAATGTTGCTGCACCTACTGTATTTGCTAGATTTGCCCCTCAACGATAACTCTGGAAAGAAATTTGGTTTAGATGATAAAGTAATCGCCGAAACTGAGACATTTTTTAATATCAAAGATGAATCATTCTACAAAAGAGATATCGAAATGTGAGAGAAGCACTGGAGTGATTCTATTCCTATTTAGAATGAATGAAAGAGTCATTTCCGAAACTGACACATATTTTAAGGTCATTAATGAAACATTCTACAAGAGGGGTATCGAAATGATGTAGAAGCGCTGAAGCTGAAGTGATTGCATTACTTTGAAGAAGACAACATTACTGAATAAAGTTGAACTTTGCCAAAAAAAATTATTGTTTTATTGTCTTATAAGGTAATGTGCTAGTTACAATAGTTGTTTTTTTGTTTTTTTTTTTGGCTGAGAACGAAAATACTATCACAAGTCACATTGGACATATAATGATTTCTTAAGTCTAGGGTCGCGATAAATCCCGGTAACCCACGGTATACAACTAATAGTAAAAAAAGTTTATAATAAAATTATAATGAAAATACATTATTTAAGGATAAACACCAGGTATCGGTGCTAACCAAGAGACTAAAGACTTGGAGGATAAAATATTATTATTTAAAATAATTTCAATTTGACGTATTGAAGCGAAAAATCTTCGCCCTTTTTGACTCACTCGAAAATTATGAAAATATTAAACAAATAACCTGCATTATTAAACACATCAACTTCAGCATAAGTTTCAAATTAAATAAAATTAATTAAATTTAATTTAACAACTTCTTAATGAAATTCATTTTCGAAAGATTACTTTGCTGTCATTAGCCAGGCTTGGCTCAAAGAGTACGTATAAGAGTACATCTTTATTGTGCCTTTTGAAATCACAAAAAGGAAACCACCATTAGTAACAAAGCGCTGCTTTTGTGGTTTTAATTCCCTTTTTGCCCCGAGTTCAAGTTATGAGAAAAATTGCAAAATTACAAAATTCCCTAGTGTAACTTGTAGCTTGTATCTTGTATCTTATTTTGTTATTATTGTTGTTGTTATTGTTACTGTTGTAGTTGTAGTTGTAGTTGCTGTTGGCAGAAATCCGTGCCAGAATTTGATTAAACGGTGTTATGCAAACGCAAGCGCCAAACTAAAAACTTAAACAGAAGCAGAAACAGAAACTCACAATAATGTTGGATACATGGTACATCATATCCTTCATTTTCCACCCATTATCCTTCAGCACATAAGCACTTTTATGCCACATGCCACATAATGCTTAACATGCCTTCATACTGAAAATTTGTTGCTAATCTCTTTCGTGGTTTAGTCGGTTAAGGGCTTAAAAATTTCCTCCACTAACAAGAGTTTCGATGCAATATGGATACGTATAGATACAGATACGCAAGAATATGTTGATAGTTTAAGAATTCAATATGTATCTGGAAGCAATATATATACTTCTATATGTAAATATGTAAATGAATATATGTATGTATATATAGTGCGTATTTGTATATATGATATATACTACTGTAGATTGTAACAATATGGCGTAACGTAAATTATGGCAAATTGGCGTGTAGGAATTTTTGAGTGGTTCTGAAAATTACGAAGTGTTAAATTCCAAGTTAGTTGAAAACATTTTCGCTAGCATAATTGAAATTGATAGGAATAGGAAAATATTAGTAACCACATTTGAATATTTCTTAAGGTTCCAATTATGTTGGTTTTTAAGTCAAATATTATGAAATTAATAGGGAATAGTTTTATGATCTTAAAGATTTGATGAATTCTATTGAGTATTGAATATCTCCTAGGAAAGTATAAATCACTTTGTGATTTATACTCAACTTGATGAAGTTGATAACAGCTTGCACTTTTACTCCTTTCTCTAGGTACACTTCCACATTGCTTTTACTCTTTTTGTGTCAAGTATAATAGAATGGATAGCGTGAATAATTTTGTCAATTGTGATTTCATGAAATAGGTAACAGCAAGCACCTTTGATTCTTCCTTTAGATGAGTCTCGTGTGATCGAGCCTGGCAAAAATTGTCAATTTACATCGATATTATTGTAACACCCGTTTCTGTTTAAAGTATGACAGAATGGATATCAACAAATCTTCCCTCCTTCGGTTGAATTCTTATAAACAGAGTTGAAGCACTGTTAGGATTATAGAAATTAGCTACTTTACTAAAAGTGACACAAAGATAACTTGATGACTTGCTTATATATGAGTAAGCCATTGTTCCGGTACAACTTTTTGCAGCATCTATCTTTTGAATCAGAGGGATTGAAGTTGATTCAGAGTGTATGAATAGATTCAGAACTTTGTCTTGATGTTAGAATCAGCTTTCAAATCAGCTTTTTGCAATAGGTAGACCCAAGTATTTTATTGCATCACTCTATTTAATTCTAATATAATTGATTTAATTGTTATAATCTTTGAAAGATGATCCTCGATTTTTACTAACTAGTCCTACATACTAGACTTTATAAAATTCTTTCTCGTGAACATTGATTTGTTTTGAATATTTTTATTTGTGTTCATTAATATATTGTAAGAGTTTAGAAAATATGTTGTGTCTATGTCCAAGCTGATCCACAAACCGGCTTAAGCTAAGGGGCCACCCTCTTCAACACACTTAGCGATATTTCCTACATTAGTATTGGCAGACTGTCGCTTTTATATATGCTTCTAGCTGGTTCTGACTTGGCTATTATTCTACCCATTATTATGTATTATTACAATTATTTTTGAATTGTGAAATCAAAACGACTTTCTTAGCTAATTGAGGAGGATTCATTCCCCCTCTACTTTACCTAACTAACCAACAAAACCGCTGAGTTTTCATGCGCTTTACTATGTCAATGTCGCAGTATACAGATTGACATAGTAACACAGCTTATCGATACTAGGTGACAAAGCATAACGGTCCATAGATCATCCGAAGAATTTCTCTCTCGAATGCTCCTAACGCCTTCATTAATTCTACAGTAACATCTGTTTGCAAAAGTGATTCTGATTCTGTTTAGGCCAATGACGCCGCGAGTGTTTAGGCCAATGATGTCAATATCATAAACCTTAATATATTATAAGTATTAATCTTTTTGGCGAGCCTGAAGCAGCTTTTTTTTACAATTTTTATTGTTTTAAGTTATTTTAAATGATAAATAATATAGAATAAATAATAGTAAAAATTATTTTCATTTATTAAGATCGATATTTATAAAAGTGTACTTTTCGTTTCAACTTTTTTTAATTTTATTTGTAATATATTTTTATACTTTTATTACAACAAGTGAGTTTCTCAATACCCATAAATGCTAATAAATATCAGAAAAAAATCATTCTTCAAACAAAAGAAGAAGTTATTATAAATTTACTTTGAGGTTTACCGTTTTTATATCTTTTCGCTTATAAAGAAAAACAAAAACATCAATAAATACTATTGATAGCAGTAAGTAGACGTTAAATCTTTGTTTTGTATACAAATCGATGACAAAAAAAATCTTTAGCTTCTCTATCTTCAAATGATACCGCATTACACAATGCAAAAATTGTCACCGAAATCTCGGCACAGTCATTTTGAGTGACTACAACTATTTAGCCAAACTTCAAACAAAACATTCGATATTTTATAAATGCGGTCTACTAAGACATTTGCCGACTTGCCGTCTTACCATTCTGTGAATTCTAAGTCAGTCAGGGTTTCCTTTGTACCGCAAATGCCTTTTCGATATTTGCCTTTGTATCTTCTGCTATTCTTCCCAACAAACATTTCTATCATTGCATGATTTTGCCAATTTCATGCGCTTCTTTTTATTTATTTTTTATTTTTATTTCATTTTGTTTACAATTTTAACTTTTACTCTAATAATTAATACTACTCAGTACACACGGAATGTTTATTAGAGTAAATTACAATAAAATCTTACCGAAAAACGTCATTGTTTCCATCTACCTGTCTTCAATGTCATCTCTCCCTCCAGTCTTTGCTACTTTGTCACATTCTCACTTGAGAAGTCTTCAACTCTGCTTCCATTATTCAAAAAGTGGTTGGCAATACGTTATGAGATTAGAGTACATTTATTTAGAGTTCCTTTTTACTTTTAACTTTCCGATTTCTACCCAAACTATCTTCTCTGTAATTTTCAGGTTCAAAGTCATTGCCGCAACTCGAGCAAGAATTTTAATAATACACCAGACTTCAACACTTTGTGTGCAAGGAACATCATTGGCAGGAATATACGAAATTTATTTTCTTTAACCTTTTGGTGCCACGCAGCGAACCAATAATTATTGTTACCAGAAAATATCTTTTTTTTGTCACTTTTACGAGCTGAGAAAGTAACATTTCAAGTTAACACTGTCGGTATAATTTTTATATTGGCTTATTTAGCTAACGATAATGACTCAATTAAATCCATGAGTAGCTGAAAAGTTTTCTGAATAAATTTCTAAGTAAAGTAGATTATAGACTCTTATTGACGCTTACAAAGGCAATCTCATATAAAATATGTCCAATTATAATTTTCGAATAAGTTTTTTTTCACTCCATTTGGAATACAAAACAAGCCGCTGACTTGAAGACCTTTTTATTTGTGATGTGTCTAATAAGAAGCTTGAAACAGATTGAGATTCATCTATATTTTGAAAGAAAGCAGAATTCATAGCCTGTTATATTGAAAAAATAGTTAAAAATCATTTACAATATTTTAATAGGATTAGCTGCTTTCACAAGTGAATAACGCTTCAAAAATCATATGTAATTTTTGTTAATGCATTTACAGTCGTTCTACTACAATACTGCACATCCCAATTTATTTCCTAGCCGATGTAATAAAAATCATTTATACATAAAACAATATCATCGAATAACTATTAAAATCAGTCTAAATAAAAATTGACTTTCCTACTTTTGGACATATCTACATAACGTGTGGAACAAGTTTTGGATATTTCTACTACATTGTTCCAAAAACTTTGGAAAAAACCTATTTTCTCAAATATCCATAAAGTATTTTTGATTACAATTCTTTGGAACCTATAATAACTTTAACAATTGTAAGAAATAAGATAGCGGATCCACATTCTTACGTTGAATACAACATAAAGATAAGGGGACAGACATTGACGACAAAAAAATCGACTTTCTCAAATATGTATCCAGAAAGCATTTTTGATTTCAATTCTTTGGATCCTATTCTAACTTCAACAATTATAAGAAGTAAAATAGCGGATACAAATTCTAATGTTAGATTAAATGTGAGGATGAGATGACAGAGTGTAAAGATCTCGAAGAGATGGATATCACCAACTCGACAGTAAATTCAAAAAACATCGTTGTAGCAGTGTATACATTTTTTTATGTGGACTCTTTTGTACATTTTTCGGTCAAAGTATATCTCAGCACTAGGCTTTAAATGCGGAAATTTTGTTTGTTCGTTATAAGTATGACACATTTTTTCGCTATTTTAATACCATATTTAAACTCAAACTAATTTACCAATAATAACAATAATAATAATTTATATTTTATTAATAAAAATAAACTAACAGTTTTTCATGTTAGCACTATATGAAAATTTTTTATTAGACGTATTCGAATAGCAATGAAAAGACAAAGACAAAACTGTTATTTAATTTATTGTATTTTGGCTGACCATACACCGCTGTTGGAGTATTGCCAAATACCCATCATCAGTGGTCTTTGGAACTAATTCTTGTATTTAATTATTCGTTAAAAATTTTTTAAGACTGCAAGTACATAGAGTTGACTTCGTATCCTGCCAAATTTGAAGCCGTACTTTACTTGAATGTTGTCAAATCAATAAAACTTCACTTTCTTATTACATTAGACTTCGTTATGAGTATTTGGTACTTGGTATAAAAATATCAAGGACATACTTGTACGGAGCTATATAATACTATTCATAAATGTCAGATTCAATTAGGATAAATAATAAAATATAATTCACTAAATATTAATTTTTTTGTCGAATATAAGGTGTCTTATGACGAAAAGAAACTATTTATAACTTAGAAGGATTCGTACAATAATGAAGAAACAATAACAAAAATTTTAATTAATTTATTAAAGTTTGGCTGACCATCACAACGCCGTTACGAGTATTGCTAAGCATTCATCATCAGTGGTGTTACGATATATTCGAATTTTTTTTTAATTTGTTTATAGGACGTATGTAATTTGTTTGAACTGTCAACTAAGTAAGTACGTAAGCTAGATTACCCTAAAATTAACAGCAGTTTAATATGTTTTGACATATAAAGTGTGATTTGATTCTACGTATATATTTATAAAAAATTTACATTTCTACCAACACTACTATAAAAATGTTAGACTTATCTAAACATATTTGATTAGGCAATTTTGACAGATCTTAAATAAATCTAGATTGAATAAAGATTTGCCAGTAGAAAACACCCTTAGTATTCCTTAAGTAACTTTTCTCTTCTTTCTTTTTTGGACAGCATCCAGTTTATTGATTTGACTAACTATACTACACCTACAAGTCTTATCGTCCTTCTGTTTACTTTGAAATAATTGTAAAATCCATTTTAATTTTTCCAACTACCAATTACAGAACTTAATTTTAGCAAATTTTTTCTCTAAAACTAAATAAAAAAAGTTGAAAACTTTCATCGAAAATCCTTAATTTTGTGAAATGTATGAAAATGTTTTCAGTTAAATGAAAGCATAATTGCTAAATTGTTTTCGCTTGAAAAGTTAAACAATATGACGTCGACGAACGGAGGGCAAGGAGGCGTGTCTGGCGTAAAACAATTAACGAAATGCAACTAAAATCTATGCGTCTGCTGTCTAAACTGACAGCTTTTGCCACTTCAGCTGTCAAAGAATCCATTGCCAGAATCGACAATGTTGACTGTCGCAACAACAATGCAAACGTTTTTGCCTGTCAATTTTTTAATTAAATTTTGTATTTCCTACTCAATGCACCAGAAAAACAGAAACAATAACAATAAAGGAAAATATTTGCTCTTCGGTTGCCAAATTTTTGCTTGTTTCATAAAAAACTAGTCTTAATTGTTTTTTAAGTAAATGCAATGGAAGAGTTGAATCAAAATAATTTTTTCTAGATTTGTATTTCAAACCTCAGAGGAAACTAAAACTTTGTTTTTAAAAGATGAACCTTCTGCTTGGATGAGTCAGTTTTACCTCTGTTATGACCTAAGCAATTCCATTTAAATACTTTTGCCTGCAACGAACAATACTGTATTTTACCCCATAAATTAGCTATTAGCCCCGTCCCCCGCTATTGCAAAAGCAAACACAGTCGACACTCATAATTCACACCCACGACAACTAATTTGTAAAACACCCCAAACAAAGCCTCGAAATCAATTTTGCCAAACCAACCAAAGATTTACCCTAGCAACATGCAATTTGCAAATGGAGAGAAAAAAATCAGCTGTCAAACACGTTAAGAACATATCCTGTATCTGCATCTACTATATCCTTATAGCAGCAGAAATAGTAAAACTACTGAATTCAATTACACAGCAAGGCGTTGCTCCCTTGCATAAAATCCTTCAAAAAATCGCTTTGAATGCGTATTTGGCAGTTTTCTTCAAAATAAAAAATCAAAATATGGTAAGGAGAAAGGAGAAAGAAAATGAAATAATTTCGAAGAACAGAAATTTATAAATGTTCAATCCAAAAATCAATCTAAACTAAATTATTTTCCCACAAATGCCAAATTGAACAGGATTCAGAGCTGCTGCAGAGGTTGTATATTAAGCACAACGCTTACAAAATCCTTGCACTTGGAATATTTTTATAAGGAAGAAAAAATATTAAGCTTCATACGTGATTTATACACACTCATACCTATATATATATATATATATATATATATATATATATAGAGTCTTTTCCATGTACTTAAGTATGTACATAATTATATTTTGAGTAGCAATTTGTCATCCTGAATGATATTCAATAGATTTTTAAATTTTGCATTACAAACTCGTATTTTTCATTTCCCTTGAAAGGCAATGACAATTTCACCTCTGATAAGCACAAGAGTTTTTCTGTTCTTTATTTTCATACGAGTTAGGGTTCTAAGTCCTTTTATTATAAAAAAGTAATAAAGTACACACAAGCCACAGTATTATCAGAAAAATAATATTAATAGAACTATTTTCATTTTTCTCAATCGCATAAGAATGGTAGGGATCCAAATGATCAGTGTATCTTAATTTTTAGAATTTTATTCACAGCTATACAAAAATCTGGTATCTGCAACTGACAGATATCAGCTTCAGTGAACGACCGAAACTATTTCTTATAATACGTTTCCACTGACTCCACTAACTTACTTGAGAGTAAAGTAATTCAAGCAATCTCAAGTAAGTTAACTGGTCTAACGAAGCCAGTGGAAACGTCCTATTATTGAGTAAGATTACTAGTAAAGGAAATCAAGGAAATTTGTAACCTATACTAACTTAAGTAATCTAATGGAGGTTTTCAAAGATTACTGATGGTTAATATTTGGCAATATACAAAACAGTTATGGTCACTGTTTTGTATTAAACATTCACTTGATTAAAAACTACTTTATTAGATTCAAAAATTTTCTGACTCTTTATACCTTTTCTATTTGAAAAAGGATATTTTGCAATAATTACAATGTTTATTAACTTTACTATGTAATATGTAAATCAGAAAACAGAACAAAATTAATTTCGTTGATCTACTAATGCATAATTCTCTTAAACTGATTTCTTTCTGACATTTGTATATTAACAGCTATTCTCACCCCCTTTAAAAATATATATAAGTTATTATCTTATCGTGCAGTATAACACAATATTTCAAGAAAATGAAAAAGCCGTAAAAGTTTTTTAATAAAAATTTATCTGATAATATACCATTTAGTGCTACAATAATCTCAGAAAGCGCTTCTCATAAGCACTTTTAAAAAATATGCCTATTCGTTTGTCTATAAATTTTATTAAGCTACTAAGTTTAATTGTAAACTAAAGGAATGGCGATGTAGTATTTCTTCCAAAGTCACATATATATTTAATTGGCATTGTTGAAAAATGTATACAATGTTCATAGAGACTATATGTCGATTAAATATAAATATGACTATGGAAGAAATAGAGCATAGCCATTCCTTTATTTTATATTAGTGCGATGCATGACGGAGTACTCTCATTCTCATTCTACTCCCATTCTTTGAAATAAACTAATATTTGCTTGTTTTTCTCCTATTCTTTAAAAGATAAGATTTGCAGAGAAACATTATTTCTTTTATTATAAAATATATTTGTCATAACTGATCTAATTTTGAAAAACTATAGGTTTTCAGGATTAAAATGTATATGTTACATTAAATTTTATTTTATAATGAAGAGTTAGAACCACGGTTGCCACTTGAAAATTTTTTTCTGTACCAAAATTGGTTTAAAAAGGTACCATTTCTGTAAAAAAAAGTCCAAAATTTTTCTATTGTCTTTTTATAAGAAAATACAATTTATATAAAATGTACAAAAAGTATAAAACAATACAATATCCACAATAAAGTTGGGTCGCCAAAAATGTACCACTTTTTGAACATGAGTACCAGAGTACCAAACGGAAAAAAAAGTACCAATTTTGGTACTAAAGTACCATAAGTGGTAACCGTGGTTAGAACATTTCTTTTGAAAAAAGTCGAAATCATCTCATTTATTGCAAACTTAAGCCATAATAAAAAATATTAAATATGCAAAATTTATATTGCCAACAGAATAAGGCCTATATCATCCCCATAAACCCAAATGAGATTTTCATATCTTTTGAAAATTGTAAAAATTTAGAATTAGTGACCTGATGATCTATTAATTGACACAAACTATTATTGTTAAATCTTTCCATGGTTAAGGAATATTATATCGAAAGTTTTTTTTTGCTTTTTAACAAACGGCTCATGTTTATTATTATTATTAAGTATATTATCTAAGAAAGGTAGGATGAACAACACACTTCTAACAGCTTGTATAATGACCAGGATCCTCCCAGAATTCGCATTGGTACGGATTTACTGAAGAAAAAACATTTACATCCAACGATTTACAAGTAGTTGTGAATTTTATTTATTAATATTCTTAATATATTAAGCCAGAACAGTACCTTTTTCTTAATCGTTGCGAATCCAGAACCAATCTATAAGATGATGCAAATCATGCAAATCAATTTGTATAATTTCCCGAATTATGTATACAATGTTATCCAGCAATTATGGAGGTATCGGAGCGGAGGTATGAAGGTATCTTCGAATTGGTGATTATTTAAAAATGTCAGCCTGTTTCCAATAGTTATTTGCTAAGGTATGGTTACTTTGGGCGACATAATAACTTATTATCAATAAAGACTAATTTTTCTTTTGAAATGGAAGTTATTTGGATATGTAACTGTTATTAATTAGACACCTCTGTATTAAGCAGGGGAGGTTATTAATGAAAATCCAAATAAAGTGTGTATGTTAGGATATGAAAAATATGAGAGACTATAGATGGTGTCTGACTTCTCGTTTTATTGTGTTGCAAACATCTTGCTATCGCACCCGATAATTTGAAATTGATAATTAGACTGTGATATCATTTCGATATGTTTAAACAATATATTTGGCAATCATTACATATGGACTGACAATATGGATGTCTCTAATTCGATTAATTTGAAAAGATATGTAATCTCCAACGTCACATTCACTATGTTATAAACATCATGACATCTTAACTGAAATGGGTATGTCTTACTCATTTCATTTGTGACGATACATGGTATCCAACGCCTCCTTTACTATATTATAAGCTTAGTGGACATCGCTAACTAGACTCGTGTCATCTGAACAGGCAAATGGACACCTTTAAATCGATTTATACGTATCAAAATTATAAGATTTTAATTGAAATTGTTAAAATTTAATCTTTATGTAGAATAAGATTTTGATTATAAATAAATATAAAAATTACTCTTTTTTTTAGGGTTATTATTTATTTATCATGATTATTCAATTTTTTTAGAATGACAATTAATTTACTCATATAGGTATACATATAGTGTATAGTATGTAGTATATAGTATATAGTACATATTAAAGTCAATATATTTAAGTAATACTTTTAGTGGTATTTAGTTCCCGAAATCTCCTCTGCTGCACCATGAACACTTTAAAAAAGGCAATGTAGCCTTTATAAACAATTGTGTGAAACTGAGCAACATCGTTGGGATCATATCCAAAAATCAAAATGGACGCATTCGTTAATTCCAAATATAAAAGGTTGGATTAACCGAGGATCTGGAGACTTGGAATTTTAATTAACACAGTTCCTTACGGGGCTTAGATGATTCCGTGAATACTTATACCGGTTGAGTCTGGCAAGTAACCCGTAGTGCCAGTTTTGTCTAGAGAATATTGAGAGTCCCATATAATAAGAGACTGTATAAGATTCGTAGATACTAGACCAAATGTAGAGACACTAATTGGTGAAGACATAAATAACTCAATACATGAATCGGGAATGCAAATGATACGGGCCATTTATAGCTTTAGAAGATTTTTCTTCCAGGTTCGATACCAAAAACAAAAAACCAATAAAAACAATTGCGTGAAGAGTACAAAACAAAGTTATGAATTGCAAATAATAAAATAAATGTAAGGTTGAAGTGTCGGCCTAATGCATCAAAGCCCACTTGTGGTATCACAATGGTCCGTTGTGATACCAAATAAAAGTGTTTCAGCATAATTTTAGTTTAAATGTGTTCATTTCACTTCATTATACTAAAGAGGACATATTTTTTTTTAATAATTGAATAAAATTTACAACTAACTCCTATGGCTCCTAGGATTAACGCTTTTCATTAAAATGGCAAATCAAAACACATGGACTAAAGAGTTCAAAAATATATTCGTGAAAATTACATAGAATTTCCAACAATCCCTTGTAGGGCTTGAGGTTACCAAAAATGTACTTAAAATCTAAATCCGCAACAAAACGAGTCAAACCGCAACGATGTGCATACGTAAACCACTTTTATTATGAACAATATAAAATATGATTGTTGCTATTGTTGTTATTGTTGTTTTTGTTGTAGTTGTTGCTGTTATTGTTGCTTTTGGTGCACCAAAATAATTATCACAACATTAACACCTTTAATTGTAGGTTAAAAGTAGGTATGAGAGCAACAACAGAAACAACAACAACAACAACAATAACAACCACATAACGATACAGACACTCATACACTTATACAAGTGTGGAAACGCATTTCCATATCCTCAAAACAAATAAAATTGCCATTGCCATTTCCCAACACCAACACCAACACACACGCCAACGCCAACGCCAACGCCGCAAATTGTTAAAACAAAGGCTTTAATGCTTGGCAACAATTTCATTTTTTTCCATAAAGACACACAACACACATACACAGCCACACAATCTCTCACACACGGATAGTCACCGTACCAGTCCGATTGCATTATGCGAGTGTATGTACTTTTGTATGCAAATATTTGCATCACAAGTGCTGTGTGCAAGTTTAACAATAAGGATAACAAAAATATTATTAGTGAATCACAGTAAAAATATAGGAGAAAAAAACACAAAAGTAGAAATAAAAACAAAACAAAAAAAAAAATTAAAAACATTAAACAAAACCGTAGCAGAGAACAAAAGCAAAACATTTCACAAATGCAGGACAATTGCATATGAGATTTATAGGTGTACAAATACAAATTCAAACAAATACGACTACAAATGCAACATACACACACACACACACACACATGCCCAATGATATTTGCACAACCAGGCATTTCAGTTATTCTACAAGGGACGTACAGTAATTACTGGCAATATATCACTGCTCATATCTTGTGCGTTTTAAGGTGCAATTAATACGAAAGTGATACTTAAATTTTCGAAATGATATCCTTGCTCCTTGCTCCCTGCTCCTTGGTTCTTGCCGTAGAGTAAGTGTCTCTTTAATATCCTTAGCCTCATTTACAGGTTAGAGGTAAATAATCATTTTAGTTGAATTTTCCAAATTATATGGCAGAGAGTTAATGCCTTTTTAACCAAAATTCAAACAAAAAGGATTATTTTCTGCAAAATAGCTGTGTTTAGTAATTCTAATGGAAATTAAAAATGAAATTCTATGGACATAAATTCTTTTTTATGTATCATTAAATTCATTAAGACAGACTTTAGTAGACTAAGAAAAGAAAAGAGTTATGTTCCATACTATATACATTAGGGAAGCCAAGGTTCATACTGGACTGTAGTGCCAAATAAGAAGAAGAAAAAAAAATTTATATATAAATGGGCTATGTATCACCTAAAATGGTTGAGAAATTGCCACAGACGATCGTGGGAGACTTCAGTACCAATCTCTCAAACAAAAGAAAAGAATCACTTAAGTTCTTTAAAATTGACTCACTAAATACCAGACAGAAATTTTAAAGCACGGAATTTAGAAAAGTTAATTATCTATTTTATACCAATAAATCACTTCAATAAAATGAGTAATTTTTGTATACATGTATTAAAGATGTCAGATAAACTGGTAAAGAAATGGAAACCTCTGATGAATACCAGGAAAAGATTTAGAAGACGAACAACAATTTTCTCTTTTTCTCTAACCCGTAGCTACCACTTCAATCCTAATACCTGGCAATAATCGTAACTCCAGGTTAACCAAGGATATGCAACATTCCGTTACAAGCTTGACCATTGGCTAACACTAGAAATGAATACCAATATTTCTACAAAATATATTATGTTATATATAAAATTGGTTGTGATGTATTAAATCCCATTTAAAGTATAGATGGATAACAGCAGAAACTTGTAACTGAAAAACATTTCTGTGACCCGCTATTTGGATGTATAATACTTGAGGTTTAATTGTTTGGAAAGTATACTACCAACCATCGTGTTTTTCAATTTAGAAATACTTCTGTGAATCTTGAGAAGCTCATTTTGAATCGTCTGTGTTAATATGTATTTAATATGTTAATTAACACACCTGATGTCCCCTTCCAGTACTTTTACAAGGCTGAGAAGGAAAACATTGAGAGACATTTTAGATATGTAACATATATGTAGGTCACACACTTCTATTTGAAATATATATAGATATGTCACTGAGCATAGTCCATACGCGCGTTTCTTTAGATAATTTTAACTATTATTACGATTTATATTTATATATATTACTTATTGTCATTTATACCTGCCCACTCATTTTATTTTTAACCTTTTTAATGAGCCCCAATCTAACTATATACTTTTCAACCGTAGACGTTACATTTCACAATGTGGAGTGTATAATAAGAACAACTACAGCCTTACATCAACATCTTTCACTAATCATATGCATCCTCATTTTCTACTTCTTTTTTCTTTGTCTTTAGCTATTTAAGCTAACTTAACTCACTACATGTTAAGTTAATTGGTCTCTCGTACTTTGCTTACTGGAATAGAATTTCGTTCATCTATTCTTCATGGACCGATGGCTGATATCTTTTCGCAATTCATTCCTTCTAAGTGGTTTTAGTG
Source organism: Teleopsis dalmanni (assembly GCF_002237135.1). Classification (NCBI taxonomy): domain Eukaryota; kingdom Metazoa; phylum Arthropoda; class Insecta; order Diptera; family Diopsidae; genus Teleopsis; species Teleopsis dalmanni. The sequence continues at coordinate 149,886,725 of NC_051847.1, forward strand.
AGCTAAAGTAAGTTTTGACTGTGAATCCTCATGTTCTTTGAAACAAAATTTAGTCTAATTTACTGTCCCTTTTTTTAAAAAGCACCAAATTTTCCTCTTCTACTGCGGTCCTTATGTTTCACAATGTGGAGTACAGATATAACCTCAACTTCTTTCCCGAGACACATGCATCTATATCCTGTATTATTTTCTTATCCTCTTAGGAATAAATTAATTTAATACTTTAAATCATTTAATCTAATTAAAAAAGATTAAGTCCATTGACCTATTGATTGCTGGAACGGTGTTTCGTCGCTTGATTCTTAATGGGCCAATGGCCCAAATCTTTTGTCCATTCATTTTTAATACATGGTTTTTATGAGTTAAAATGACTTGAACTATAACTTTTGACTTTTTCCCCTAATATTACATATGACAAAGAAGCAGTTGATTTGTAATATGTATCATAGGAAAATTTTGCAGACTTTTCTGTGAAAACGGTTAATATATAAAAGTATTTCATTTACTCTCATATCAAAACTGCACCCATTTAAGTAATTTGACATTAATATTAAAATATTTGAATCAATGATCTAAACATTTATATAGAAATTAAACTTTTACGAAATATGGAGTGGGTCCCTTTTCTTTTGAAAACTTGCATGGTCATCAAATTTCGTTTCGCATTTCACTGAAGTCACACTTCAGTTGATGAATCATGAAAAAAGAACTGACTTTTATTGCAACCCCGGTAAATGGAAAATATGTTTGAAACCCTGTTTGTGTCTAGTGAAATGCATATGCATATATGCATTTATATGAATATGATTGTTTTACTATTTGTATTTAGAAATACAGTGTAAAATTTATTAGTAAAGGTTGAAAGCATTCCTCATGCATATTCAAAAATACTCCATTGAGATTATGCTGACCCAAATACAACAAATAAAACGAGAGGAAAACGCAACAAAAACATTTTAAAATAGAAAATATATATTAAATATGTACTTTAAAGTAAGCAAACAGAATGAGATAAAGGATAATGCAGAAAGGAAAACATAAATTCAAATTAAAATGTCATTTAATATTGAAGAATTATTCGTCCCATTCTTCTCAAGAAGTTGGCGCAGAATTGTATTAGCAAGGACCTTTGGGACCATTTCAGTTACTACAACAATTGCATTAATTTCTTTTATGAATCAATCAATTCTCTATGCAAATTCGAATTTAACACAAATCAATTTTCACAATTTTCATGTAAAATATTAATTTAATAATTTATTTATTTTATTTATATTGTATCTGAAAGTGGAACAAAATGTAAGCCAATGAAAAACAAATTGCATTTTATGTATAATAAATTAATAAATAAATTGAAAAAAAATTTAAGTGTTATATACTTGTATCAAAGTATCTTTACTTCACGAAGGGCGTCTCAGCGGGCAAATTCAAATTAAGTCTGGCGTCCGACAAGGTTGCATTCTTTCACCTATACTATTTAATATAGTCTTAGATGTGGTTATGTCGGAAGCTATGAGCACAAATCATGGCATCTCATTCGGCCTTTAAAACAAACTTACTGACCTCGATTACGCTGATGACATCTGTTTACTAACACATAACTTTTCCCAGATGCAAATATCGTTAAACAACATCGTAAAGCGTGCACTGGCAGCTGGTCTGTCAATCAATATCACCAAAACCAAGTCTATGCGTCTCAATTCAAACTGCTCAACGAAGTTTCAACTAGATGACTCCTACATCGAAGAAGTACAAAGTTTCTGCTATCTGGGAAGCTACATTTCGAACAACGGCGGCAGTCGGCAAGACATTCAGCACATGCTATCGAAAGCGAAGCAAGCGTTTGGAACCCTTAACAAAATCTGGCGTTCATCCAACATTACACAACGCACTAAGATACACCTGTACAATGCAAACGTAAAATCAACTTTACTATATGGTAGTGAGAGTTGGAACCTAACGGCAAGAGACGCACAACAGCTACAAGCCTTTGTCAATCACTGTCTACGACGCATCCTTCATGTATTCTGGCCAGCAACCATAACCAATAATGAGCTCGGGTTTAGAACGAATCAGCCTCTTATAACTGATGAAATAATGATGCGCAAATACAAATGGCTTGGCCATACGTTAAGAAAACCCGCTGATGATATCGCAAGAAATGTCTTAGATTTCAACCCTCAAGGCAGTAGAAGACCAGGGCGTCCGCGCAATACTTGGAAACGACAAACTGAAGCCGAATTAAGAAATGCTGGAAAGAGCTGGAGTGAAACAAAACGTCTTGCATTAGATAGAGTTCAATGGAAACTATTTGTTACGACCCTCTGTTCCACCTAGGAATAAAAGGATTAAATATAATATCAAAGTATCTTGGGAGAACATAAAATCGGCTTTAGAAATAAAAATATTACTTAAGTGAAATATATTACAATTCGTTGGGTTCAAATCAAACTAAGATCTGGTCTAAAAACATGTTTTTTGTATTTTAAATTATTCATATATTATATATTACTTTTTATTATATATATTCCTAAAGTAAAACAAAAGTGGTCCCAGGAAGGTCTCCCTGATTAAAATGTATGATGTTTTAGTCGATAAGAGTCCGACAAACCTGTGTCATGACGATGGTACTGCTAGGCCAAGATGGGTTTCAAGCCTCACCGCAAAAGAAAAAAAATAAATAAATAATATTATTATAGAAGGGTTTTCGAATAACAAAGAAAGAAATAAAGGACAAACACAAAAATTTATTTTTTAATTTTATTGAAATTTGGCTGACCATACAACGCTGTTTCGAGTATTGCCAAGTAGTCTTCATCAGTGGTCTTTGGGAATAATCGAATTTTATTTAATTAGTTTATAGTCCGTATATAATTTGTTTGGACTGCAATGCCAGGCTTAGAACTCGTGCCTGTCAAATTAGAAGCGATGACTAATCGTGTTTATCCACAAGAAGCCAAGGCTGCACAAACTTTCAATGCTCAAGTTCCAGGTTTTATTGTCACTTATTTTTATTTTAATTAGTGACAACAACCAAAGCACTTGCCGTCCCGTGCTGTAGTTTATAAGCTCGTTCTAATTTAAAGCACGGCATGCTTTGGTTGTTGTCACTAATAAAGCTGTAGTTTATAAGTGTATAAGTGACAAAACCTGGAACTTGAGCATTGAAAGTTTGTGCAGCCTTGGCTTCTTGTGGATAAACACGATTAGTCATCGCTTCTAATTTGACAGGCACGAGTTCTAAGCCTGGCACTTGCAGTCCAAACAAATTATATACGGACTATAAACTAATTAAATAAAATTCGATTATTCCCAAAGACCACTGATGAAGAGTACTTGGCAATACTCGAAACAGCGTTGTATGGTCAGCCAAATTTCAATAAAATTAAAAATAAATTTTTGTGTTTGTCCTTTATTTCTTTCTTTGTTATTCGAAAACCCTTCTAAAAATTTAATAAAGCTTCTTTGTCCCTATACAAAGTAAGTCTAGCTTAACAGCAACACTAATACTTTATTCTAATATTATTATATATATTATTATTATATATATATATATATATTATTGCATCCCAGTGTCGAAAATGGTGCGTCTAGTGAAACACAAAAATCTACATAGATGACCTCCAAGAAAATTAAAGTTAAAGAAGATCATACTGCAAACTGTAAACCTTGTAGCATTCATGCGACCCTTTTTAATGAATTCCCAAGAGCTGGTCTTATTATAAGATAGACAAGTTAACCGGAAATTTACATATGACCTAAGTGTCTTCCATTTATTATTCATAGCTAAAGGAAAGTAGAAGTGAATACTACTCGTTACTATATCTAGACGAACATAGGCCGGTATCTAAATTTTCATTCCTTTCCTTTCCTATATTTAGGAACCCTTAATGAGTGTGATGTCAGGTAACCGATTTAGCTCGTCAACTGCCTCTCAACATTCTTCAACTAGCTTTGACTTCAAGATGGAAGACTGAAAAGCTTTGATTGCCACTTGGTTGTCAATAAAAATAGCAACGCTACAACTGTCCTTGATGTAAATTGCAATGACCTGTCGTGCTTCCCTTATCTTTAAACTTCAGCCTGTAGACCTTATCTCTAAATTTTAGCCTAAAAACCTTATCACTAACGCTTAAGCCTGAAAAACCGCCTCATTAGTTAGCCTTCCTTGGTTCATATCTATAAATAGGGCGAATATTCTTGTTCCTACCCCGTAATATATTTTTGAGCCGTCTGTAAAAATTGATACATTATAGTGTCTAAAAATTTCTTTGTATGTATTAAATTCGATATAAATATAGAATATAATCATGGACTACATTACAATTAGCACAAACATTAAGTTTTTATAGAAGCAATTATCTTTTTAAGGTTAGTGTAGGATTGAAAAGCATTTATTCCTGTAAACTCTATAAAATATAAAGTGAAATATCTGCATATCTTATTACTCATGTTTTAAAATTGGGAATGGGTACAGTACTTTCATTTAACATTAAATAACGCAATTGATATCTGAAATCTTGGATGCAATGATTTTTATTGGTGTATAGTACCTCTAAATCTGCAAATTTTATGAAATGTAGAGTGAAGCGGTCACACGTCGTATCTGCGCGAGTTTCACTGTTGTCAAAGAATTGGGTTAGTACTTCCATTAAACTTTCACTCAACCGATTGAAGTCTGAAACGTTGAATATAAAAAAAATGTTGATATTATTAAATTTATTTATGGTTTGGCTTAGAAAACTTACTCTAGGAATAGCATAAAAAAGCCAAAGGTGTCATTGTACATTAATGCTGCTTCTGACAACAATACTCTACTACTATCTTATTCTTTATTTACGAGTCCATTCCAAAAAAAGTAACAAATAAATTTTTGCGATAGTTGAAGCGCTAACCAATGGAATGAACTATATACTAAAAACAGATTATAATAATGCATGGAGAACAGATTTTACGAATCGGTAAGTTCGACAGTAAGTGTGGTGTGATTATACTTACTGTCAAAATCAAAAAAGCTAAACGTAGATAAATAGATAAATTTATGTAATCATTTACTGACTAGTACGAATCGAACTAATTGATTAAAGTTAATTCTAATAGTCAAAAAAGATATACAGTCAAAGTTCCATAACTCGAACTTCTATAACTCGAACCAAAAACAGTGCACTAAGGTTTTAGAGTTCTTCCATAACTCGAACTTCTATAACTCGAATTTCTCTATAACTCTATAAGTCGAATTTTTGTGTTAAGTATAAATGCATTTTGCTGTTAGGGGAAGTCCTTTTTTCCAAACCAAATGTTTAATTTTTTTCTTTCTTATGTTGCTTCTTTGTGCAAATGCCAGTCGCTGGCAGCGTGGTTTAAAGTAAATAAAATAACTTCCAATGCTGCTCTTAACGATTATATTGAGCTTGACAATGAAATTTGTACATGAAGCTCTCCTACAGATAACGATATTATTGAGAACTATAGCTCTAAATTACTGGATCCAATTCTAAGCGCAACCGAAACTGATGATGAGGGTTTCGTGGATGTAATTGTTTATCAGCCTTCCAAGAATGAAGTAGAAGACTCATTCAAAATTCAGAATTTATATTTGCAAACGAAAGATACTACAATTGATGATCACTATAAGGCCTTAAATAAAATGGAATGTATTTTTACTGAAAATAACAAAAAAAAATTAAAATCCCAAAACTAATTTCTAATTATTTTACTTCACTATAAGTTCTGTGCTGTATTTGATTTAAATAAATAAATAAATGTCTTAAAATATAATTCTAGTTTCTTTCAAAAATAAAAATAAAAAAAAAAAAATTCTCTAACTCGAAGTTTACATAAGTCGAACCTCTTTGCAAAATTGAACTTCGAGTTATGGAGGTTTGACTGTATTTACATAGATAAAGAGGTATTGATAAATTAATAGATAAATTTATCTAAGTACTATTTCTGTACAGAATACATTTTACTGTTTAGTTCGCACCAGTTTGTGCTAATTGTCAAAACTTAATTCTAACAATCAAAAAAAAATTTTTAGATAGATAAACATATATTGATAGATAAAATGATAATTTTATCTAAGTATTCTTTCCATGTTTACCTTCCATATCCTTAAAATCGGAACAAAATCTAACTTGCATACACGTAGTATTTGAGTAAATCTTGCTTGGCATTCACATTTTCACCATAAAATACATAATTTTATTAACAGCTAATTTGTTAAACAGATTAAAAATTCCCGAAATGCCCGAAATCTCCCTTCACACCCGCTCTCAACAATTTTGAACTTCAATTAATTAAACTGAAATGCAATTAACAAATCACACATTGCCATGCCGACAATAGATACGGGAGAGAACAATGTACCGAGGGCAGCTCGCACTGAAGTGGCCAAGCTGCTTAATTAAAGATTTCATTGCGCTGCACTTCGCTCGCTGCTGCTTTATTAGACGAAGTTGGTAGGAAAGCACGGCATGTATACAAAAATACACGCGTACCTTTCAGCAGCTTTGGTATAATTTATGCAACAACACTTTTTCCTTTCGTTCCTGCTGTTGCCAAAGAATATTTTGTAATAAACAAAAATGCAACTCTTAGCGCTTTTGATATGCAATAAGTGTTCTGGGCTGCGATTTATTGTTTATTTACACTGTAAAACATTAAGAAAAACAATATTTAACAGATAACAAATAAACGCCAATAGTTAAACGCCAATAGTGTGAAATTCAACATGCAAGAGAAAAGTTTTTTAAGCAACAAACAACAACAACAACAACAAACAATATCAATTCGCAGCAATGCCACTTCACTTATACGAATAAAATAAACTAAAACCGGCAACATCCAAAACAATGGCGCAGTCATTAGCATGTTTGTGTGTAGCATGTGCGCCCTTGGCTGTGTGTACGTGTGTTGGGTTTGGTTGGGATAAATAATAGAATAAATTTGGTAACAATCTGTGCAGAAGATTTTCACACACTCTACGTGCTCTTCATTTTTAAGAGCGCAATTTAGTAGTACGAAAATAAGAGAAATTTTGTTTCAAACTCTTTCTGCAAAAGTGATATGTTGCTAGCAACATTACTATGTTTGTTTGTTGCATCTTAACAATGCATATAAACATTGCAGTACTACCGTTGGTTGGGTTACATGCCTTATTAGAATTAAATTGATTGTGATTTAGGTTGAAATTGCAATAAATAGCAATTACATGAAAATATATTTAAATAAAATGTATAAAATAAAAAATATAAAGAATTTAGAGTTCTATTGTGAAAATTCTCATGCTAAAAGCTGTTTCAGGGCTAATAAAGGCTTTATCAGGAAAAGGACAACCTAGCTGATTATAGGCTCGAAACCGTTCTGTGGTTGAGAAGATCTTCTATTAACAGAGATCTTAGAATAAGTTTGTGTATAGGAGTCAGTGGTGCCATCATAGTCATGCTCACACCCTTTTAGAAGAATATGTTAGAGAGCATGTTTATTCAGAAGAAATAGCAGACGCTTCATATAATCACCAAACAGTGACTTTCAAAATTCTTTGGATATTTCATGCTGTTTCAAAAATCCATTCCAAAAATATCAAAATATATTAAATAATATATATTTTATAGCTCATCTACTATTTATAACGTGTATATACTATTTGATTATATTTATTTATATATTAATTTAAGATTCACTAAACATACTGTAAAAATGAAATTTTAAAATGAAAATAAATATACATACATACATATAACTAAAAATGTTTAAAACACAAAAAAAAATAAGAATAATTTTAAATCCTTGTGCTTTTGGAATATTAAATGTTTACACATGTTCGAGTGACAAAACATTATCAGCATTGTTGATATGCCTTATAAACATACTGCGTAAATAAAGTGTTTCTTCAATGTTGTTAGCGATTTGCCTACAAGCGAATGTAAAATTAGATGTTGATAGCAACATACTGCAACATAAGTACAAAACATATGTATATGCTGTTTTCTTAAATAAGTAAATGTAAATGAATATTGACATTATTTTTTACTTTGTTTTATAACTGATATATAATCAGTAATTAAAATGTTTTCTTCTGTAGAACTCAGAAAACTTTAAGGTTCTGGCTTCCCATTGGAACAGAAAACCATAAGAAACCTTTTATGCTTATTATATATAAAATATCTAAGCTATGGCCGATGTTGCTATTACTTCTTATTAAATTGTTAATAATTCAGTACTATGTAAATTTTTTATAAACAAGTAAATAATGTAAATTTAATATTCAAATTTATTTTTGATATTTATTTTTATATTTTAAAAATATAATTATTATTACATTCATTTATTAATTAAAAACTAAATAAAAATTCATTAAAAACATACAGAATTTATTAATTTTATTTAATTATTTATAAATTAAAGTTTCAATATGTTTATTTATGATTCAATATACATGTTGCAATAGTGTAACATATCTAATTAAACATGTTTCGTCAAATTGACATGTTGCTGTGAGAAATATATGTTGCAGTTTATTTAAAATGAGTAAGCATGTGTAGTTTGATTAAAACGAGTAAGCATGTTGCGTTAATGACATTGTCACAATACGCTAGTGACAATATTGCTCTCAAAACAAAACAATTGAACATGTTGCTGATTAAGAATAAATTTTTATATACATATTATGTTGGAGTGACTACCTGATGTCCAAAAAACCATTTGAACTTCATGTATATACTAAAAATATTTCAAAATCTTATAATTTATCAAATGAATATATACATAAATGCTAAATACAGATATGACAAGTATGTAAGTTGAATGGCCCAATCTATTACATTTCAAGACTATCGCCTCTACCTTTTTTGCTTGTTGAAACGCTATTTAGTCTAAAGCACTTTTAATTAATATCGTCTGTAACCACTTAGGTCACAAGTAACTCTGTAGCAAAAGCTCCGTTGAGTTTTGAGTTATTCAGTTTATATTTTATGGAAGTATAGTTCGAAGTCCAGTATATCTTTCTAACAAAATTAGTATTGAAACAGAAAATTATTTCGACGTTTTGATCGAGCATTGCGAAAATTGGTTAGTTCCTGTGTTCCTGCGAATCTATTGTCTTATCTTATTAAAAATGAGAATTGCCTACTCAAGTTAAATATTGAGAATTATTTTATATTGAAGTTAAAATTTTAGAATCTACCTCTACCTTAAAGTCAACGACTAGTTTAATGAATCAAACTTTCAGACAAGTGAGTATATATAACATCTCATATTACCTTGTACTCTTATTATTATTTGATAAATATTAGCCATAATTTTCTCATTTAGAATTGTAAAAAAACAGCATTAAATCTGATTGAAAAAAATTGGCATCACTTTTAAAATATTTGAAATGCTTCATTTTGACATATGTTTTTCTTATGTTGTGCACAATATGAAATATAAAAATTGTACACTAATTGAACATAATTAAAGATTCACAATAAACTGATTTTTGAACTTGACTGCACTAAAACATGAGATATAAAATTTTTTGCGAGTAAAACCTAACTCTGAAGATTTTAAGAGCATTGTTGTTGCTTTACATGTTTTCGTTCATAAGTTGCGAGTATTTTTTTGCTACTCTGAAAG